>NW_025964368.1:0-1200000 GCF_023055435.1 Haliotis rufescens
CATGGTTAACTTTTAAAAAAATTATAGGTGAGGTGAGGTGAAATGGGGTTTAACGTCGCGTCCAAGATTATTGCACTTATATAGCGACGTGCATGTACGTGTGTGTGTTTGTGTGGCTGCTTGTACTAGTCCGGACTGATGCCGATTTATAGTGCAAGCTCACTGAGATACCATGCCGCAGTTTAACATGAATATCCCACTCAGACACAGTATACCGACTCCGAGCCGACCAGTCCTTGTTTTAGCCCCTTAATGCCGAGCGCCAGACAGGGTAACAACAAGTACCATCTTTTAACGTCTTTTGGTATGACGCGACCGTGAATCGAACCCCCTACCTTCCGCTCAGCGGGCGGACGCTCTACCACTAGACCACGGAGGCGGTCTTCTTATTATAGCTTTTGCCTTTGGACGGTCGAATCCGTGAAGTGAAAATGATTTCATGAAAGTGTCGACTCACTATACTCTCACCGTCACGTGTGATGTTCCTCGTAATTCTCTCAACTTTTTGTTAAATATCAATAAAAAACATCAAAGTCAGAAAATGACGATTATCTGCCAAAACATTCCATTGTGTAGCTTTACCGAAGATAAAGGGGATGCATGTTATTTTCACTCCTGTTTTCTACCTCCACGTTTTTTTAGTATTGCCGCTAATCTGCTCATTAACACGCTTTAGCTCAAGGACATCGAATGACAGCTGCACTGCATTCGTCACCACTCGCCCCTTTCCGTAACCTGCAAGAAGACTCGTCGTACCCCAACCAGTGACTGTCATGTGCGAACGTACGACAAACCAATCAGAATGCGCGTAGGACTTCATGTACTTCGGTCAAAGAATCCCTGAGGAATATTTTTTTATTTTACATATGTCTTGCATTTAAAAATATACCAGAGATACAGTTAAGTGTGTCCAATCGTACTGTATGATACTGTTAGTCCCGATGTGTTTTCAATATCATCTGGAATATATATGATATATGGAGGAAATATACGTGAATCATTACGCAACGAGTTGACAAATCCTTTAGCTATGCCCGTTTGCGCTTAGACAGAACCCAATCGCAAAAATGACTACGCGGGGGCACGAGTCGCTATTCGACTTGTCCCGGAATATAGCGAGTTGGTCACGAATGAGCTGCACTGATCTATAATTCACGTGATGATATGTCGTGTTTGTCAGTTTTTTTGCTGCTTCGTTAGCGTTTGCAATGCGTTCCCAACACGTCCCCACTATCGACATGAGGATAAGTATCAGATCGTATCCATGACACGCCAAGGCTACAGCTGTAGACTAGCTTAAATACATGTCTCGCATTGTGATCGTCTTTTTCGCGAAAATTCCGTAGAAATAGGTTTTGGCATAGTAAACAGAATAAAAACGCAAAAGTCACATGGAATGTGTCATAAGTATAATTACTATACCACCGGTACCCTAAGTTTCTGACGACCGCCTAGAGCCTCCGTGGTCTAGAGGTAGAGTGTCCGCCCGGAGAGCGGAAGGTCCGGGGTCGATCCCCGACCGCGTCATACCAAAAGACGATAAAATATGGTAGTTGTTGTTACCCTGTCTGGCGCTCGGCATTGAGGGGCTAAAACAAGGACTGGTCGGCTCGGAGCCAGTATACTGTGTCTGAGTGGGCTATTCGTGTTAAACTGCACATGGTATCTCAGTGGGCTGGCACTATAAATCGGCATCAGTTCAGACTAGTACAAGCAGCCACACACACGTGCATGCACGTCGCTATATAATGGGGGAAACCCCATTTCACCTCACTCACCCTGGGTTTCTGGGTTAGAACTTGTCTCCAGTTACGTTTGCTTGTTATTCGAACTGGAACTCAGATCTCAATAATAGTAGAATGTTGATGTTGTACAGAAATCTAAAAGTAACTTTTGGTTATGAACTATATCTCAATATACTACCACGGGGTCTACGGAAATATGTAACAATGATAAGAATATCGAGTCACAAGTTAAAAATAGAAGTTTGACGATATCACATTTGATAACATTATCAAAACTCTTAGATACTGTGATTATTGTCAGGGCGAGAAGCGTTAACGTACATGAAGATAAGTATCATTTTGTATGTGATAAGTATCACAAGGCGATGGTATTGTAGCGCAACTGCAGTAGTTAGTCTAAGTTAAAGTATGTGAGTTGCGATAGTCTTAGCCCTACGATAATTGTGTGAATTCTAATCCATCGGCGAAACAATGCCATTTGACGTCAGCCTAGCAACAAGGTTGCTGGGGTCATCGAGTGTGTATAAGCTCCTCTCAGTGATCTATCAACTCCCCACGCAATGTCGTTGCATAAGCCAAGGGATGTTGAGAGCTTTCAATATTTGTTCGTGAAACGTGTTCCGAGAATACCAATTTTATGAAACTCGCGAATAGTTGTGGTATCTGACTCGCTTTCGCTCGTCAAATACCACAACTATTCACTCGTTTCATAAAATTGGTATTACACGGGAGCTCGTTTAGTATTCTATATATCCATATAAAGGTTATCTATCTAACCATGCCAAATCCTACAGGATTCGTTACTGACGACTTTGCTTTCGATAAGGAACACTAAATCATTCAAACCGATCGATAAGTGTAATTGATGTCACGTGATCACTGTATTCTTGTAGGAGGCACGGGTGGCCCAGTCGTCTAAGGCGCCGCGATTCGCTGTTCAGAGTTGCGTCCCTTGGGCACACCAGAAACCTATATTGTTGGTTCGAATCCCTGATCGCCCCGATTATGTTTCTAGATTTGTCAGCACCATACCCATGCTCGTGGGTTTCACCGAAGTGGTAAACGTCTGAGACCCGCATCACTTCGGGCTTTCCTTCCACATTAAGCCGACACGCCGCGATATAACTGGAACACTGTCAAAAGCGGCGTTAAACCCAACTCACTCACTCACTGTATTCATGCCTTTGTTGATTGTTTGCAATACACCGCCAACATGTTCTGTTGATTGTCATGTTAAACCTAGTTCAGGCTCTTCTTTTTTATCAATCCACAACCATCACTCAAAATCGCCTTACATTTCTGTCATAATCTGTTATTTTCGAATATCCCCACCTTCTTTGAAAGTATGTTTATCGATAAGGTCGTAAACATTTTATCTGTATGCTCGATTGATGATTGTATCCTATTGTTCCGCTTCCGATGCGAAATACCTGCTGTGTCTCGTTCTTCTTTATATGTAGATTAGGGCAGAAACCAGATACACGTTAACGATTTGCTGTATTGCAGACAATAACAGAATCCTTCAAATTAAGTATGCAAACATTAATAAAAAGGCTTAAAAGGCGTCTTTGAAACATATTAAAAGCCTGTGTTGACAATTTAAGTGCGAAGCAATTACTAGATTCTTAACCACATCGAACGGATATTTTTAATGGGTCTTCATCTTAAAGTGTAAGTTAATATTTTTTAAGTTTTCAAAAAAGTCGAAAGTGTCAGTGGAGTTGGCCCATTCAGCTCGGATAAGATTGATTGATTTATATCAAGCGGTAATAACTATTTTGTGAAAAGTATATTAATAAGACAAGAATAAAATGTTCTTGAATTTCCCTTTAGATGATCCCGCCCATATTATCGATTTGTTCCAGAAGACCAAAAAGAAAAGATTTTTGAGTGGTAAGAAGCAGCGAGAGTGCCAACATGCTCCTTCTACTAATGTGCCTCTGTTTTGTCAGGGGGCGATCGGGTAGCCTAGTGGTTAAAGCGTTCGCTCGTCATGCCGAAGACCCGGGTTCGATTCCCGACATGGGTACAATGTGTGAAGCCCATTTCTGGTGTCTCCCGCCGTGATATTGCTGGAATATTGCTCAAAGCGGCGTAAAACCATGCTCACTCACTCACTGCTTTGTCGGACAAAACGGTGAGATCCTTGAACACAACAGTGAAACGTGACACATAAACAAGTGACTAATAGACGTAAACTATCCAGTACCGATTTTTGCTCTTTATGGTCCAATCCCATCAAAAACGTATGGAGATTCATTAATGTCAACACTAACTCACATCTGGTTTATTGTCTGGGTACTTAACTAATTGAAGCATTTATATTTTCACCAGGAAAGGCGGTTTCGTATTGTTTGATTGCTATTATCATCCCATAGTTGTGTAAGCGCTATACACGCTTCTCTTACGATCTTTTATCCCAATGTTTACAATCAGAAGTAACGAAATCGTTGGCCAATGGAAATGACCTCTCCGCCTGTGCATTGATCGGGAGGGCGAGTGAAAATTTAAAGATGGCTTCTTCACTGGCTCGTGGTGTTTCGTTGTTGAAAATGACTAATTGAAGCACTTATTACTCCATCCATAAAGAAGGTAAGGTAATGTTTGATTGCTATTATCACCCTATAGTTCTGGAAGCGCTATTCACATGCTTCTGTTGACAGCCTCCGACCTTTGTGACTTTGGATTTCTGCCCACATAATGCTGACACGCGGTTTTATGAATAGTTAAATTCAAAACCTCAACTCCAGTGAACAATAGGTCTCGACCATCTGCTGAAACAGAATCCATTGCGGGAAAACGGTAAAACAGTGGGGACAATTATATGAATGGAAATCAATGATGACACCATGTGTTTGCGAAAAGGGTAAAACATCCTGCCCTTCTTGTAGCACTCTGTGCTCACACAATTTGTATAAAAATGTAAGTGTGTAATATTATCATTAAAAAACGTCAATGTAGTCTATATGTTTGAAGTTGGTTGGTTGTTTATTGTTTTACGCCGCACTCAGCAATATTCAGGCTATATGATGACGGTCTGTAAATAATCGAGTCTGGACCAGACAATCCAGTGATTGCTATCATCAGCATCGAACCACGCAATTGGGATCGATGACATGTATCAACCAAGTCAGCGAGCCTGACCACCCGATCCCGTTAGTCGCCTCTTACGAGTCCGGACTGATGCCGATTTAAAGTGCTAGCTCACTGAGATACCATGCCGCAGTTTAACATGAATATCCCACTCAGACACAATATACTGACTCCGAGCCGAACAGTCCTTGTTTTAGCCCCTTAATGCCGTGCGCCAGACAGGGTAACAACAAGTACCATCCTTTAACGTAGTATGACGCAGCCGGGGATTAAACCCCGGACCTTCCGCTCTCCGGGCAGACGTTCTACCTCTAGACCACGGAGGCGGTCCAAGTTTGGTAGGCCGTGTGTCTGTGTGTGTCTGTGCGTGCGTGCGCGTGCTTGTGTGTGTTGATTATATGTTACTGACATGTTCAAATCAATATGACATGAACTCAAATGTGTTGCTGTTCAAAACAGTGATGTTTTTTTATTTTCATGCGTTGTGGTGTTTGAGGCCAATATTCTGAAAATTCACAATTTGACGTGTTTCATCCTGTTTTGAAGTTTATGCTGTAATGTAGCCCTGATGATGGCTGTTAATCTGTGCACTTGTTTCTAAGATCTTTGTTACAAGATGTAGACAACAGTGTTCTTATGGGACAGTACAGTTGCAACACAAACGTACCGTTTGTCAATTTTTTATGTGACTGTGTCGTAAAACCTTTTTTGCCTGCGTATAGTGGAAGAAGCATCCCCTGGTGTCTGTACCAGGCAACTCCTCCTCGACAGCTCGCATCACAGCAACTTCAAAGTCAGTCCGTCTTACTTGTGGCTGTAGAGGAGCTCCTGTGATCTGCAGCACTGTCTCCTCTAGCTTCTGAAGGAGTCTGACATATGTGGATCTCTGGATTCTCAAAGAAATCTAATATTGGAAGAGTTCATTCCTAGCATGGGTATGTTGTTTTCATTGTGTAGGCATTATTCCACACTGCTTTATTTTTTTGTAGGCAATAGTTACTGTAGGCAAAAGTGGACGTAGGCATTAGTGACTCGAACCCCTGATACACAGGTTTTGTAAGTGAGTGAGTGAGTGAGTATGGTTTTACGCCGCTTTTAGCAATATTCCAGCAATATCACGGCGGGGGACACCAGACATGGGCTTCACACATTGTACTATTGTTTGGGAGAAATCTAACAATGAATTTATCCTGAAGTGACAATCTTTTAGTGAGTGTGTATGGTTTTACGCCGCTTTTAGCAATATTCCAGCAATATCACGGCGGGGGACACCAGAAATGGGCTTCAAACATTGTACCCATGTCGGGAATCGAACCCGGGTCTTCGGCGTGACGAGGGAACGCTTTAACCACTAGACTACCCGACCGCCCTGGTTTTGTTAGTACATGTTAGTGATTGCAGGGTACGTCTGACCTAGTACTGAATTACTCTGGTTGTTTTGAGCTAAACGTATCGGCTAGGGATTTTGTACTCAGTTTTTCTGGTAATCCGAGGATAACAAACCTTCCCGTGATTATCTAGCTTTTGGGGAATATCAGAAATTCCTCGCGCAGTCAGAGTCTTCAGTCGATCGGACTAGTTTGATATCCAGACGTTCTCGTTTGTTTTATGGTCAATTAAAATTATTTTAGGGATAGGCCCTCTGTGTCTATTTCTCGTTATTTAACCCAGTCCAGCTTATTAACTCATAAAAGCAAATTACTACACTACATTTAAGACTACTATTATACTAGAACCTTATCTATTAAGTGTAAATTCACATAAGTTTAGAACAGCTCTTTCTCGATTTCGTTGTGGCTCACATGATCTATTTATTGAAACAGGCAGATATGAAGGTATTGCAAGAGAACATAGACTTTGTAGGATTTGTAAAATTGATTGTCTTTAAGATGAATGTCGCTTTTTATGTGTATGTCCAGTGTATAAAGATTTAAGAGCAAAATATCGAAATAACTATTTCTACCGCAACCCAAACGGTAACAAATTTTGTAAATAAATTACTTGTGATTGTACAGAAACTATTAGAAATTTATCAACGTTCATTCATCATGCCATGAAACTGAGAAAATGTATGAATTTGTAACACGCCCCAGACAATGTACTATAGGCCTTTGGCCTCATAAGTACCATGAATAAAGATTGATAAAGAGTTAATAAACTCAGGGATTAATTGGTCGCAGTCGACTTCAATGGCTGTCTCTTCCTATTGTCAATATCTTGTCAAAATGTTATTTTAGCTACTCTCAATATATTACTGTAACACAGCTGCTTAGCTAAGCCGCTTGCGTTTTTGCTCTGCTTTATTTGGTTTGGTTTGGTTTAGTTTGTTTGTTGTTTAACGCCGCACTCAGCAATATTCCAGCTATGTGACGGCGGTCTGTAAATAATCGAGTCTGGACCAGACAATCCAGTGATTGACATCATGAGCATCGATCCACGCCATTGGGATCGATGACATGCAACAACCAAGTCAGCGAGCCTGACCACCCGATCCCGTCAGTCGCCTTTTACGACAAGCATAGTCACCTTTTACGGCACGTATGGGTTGCTGAAGGCCTATTCTAACCCGGCGTCTTCACGGGTCCTGCTTTATTTAATCAGCGAGCATTGTGATGAGCATGGTCACATGGTTTTCTTTCTATAACAACATTTGAACTTAGCTCCTGTTCAACGCTACTTAGATAACAACATTGGCGTCAATATGTTGACATTAAATTTGAGGGAATGAGTATGATTTTTACGCTCCTTTTGGCAGTATTCCAGCAATATCACGGCGGTGGACACCAGCAATGGGACGTTGTCCCCAAATCGTCAATCAACCATGGGTCTTCGGCGTGACGAGCGAACACTTTAACCACTAGACTACCCCACTGCCCACATTAGATTAAAACTTCATCAAATATGTCTGTAACTGACGAATGTGTGCTTTGCCACATTAGCGAGTGTGTAAGGTAGCCTAAAGGTAAGTGCATTCAATCGCCGCACTCAGCAATATTCCAGCTATATGACGGCGGTCTGTAAATAATCGAGTCTGGACCAGACAAGCCAGTGATTGATATCATGAGCATCGATCCACGCAATTGGGATCGATGACCTGCATCAACAAAGTCAGAGAGCCTGACCACCCGATCCCGTTAGTCGCCTTTTACGGCAAGCATAGTCGCCTTTTACGGCAAGCATTGGTTGCTGAAGACCTATTCTACCCCGGATCTTCACGGGTCTTCCAACATTGGTTTCTCCTAATAAAAGAAATGTGTCAAAGCATGACGACACCGCTTCCGTGGTGTAGCAGATGGAGCTGAAGGTCGGTTGCTCAGTCCCAGCTGCATCATGCCAAAAGACGTCAAACAATGGGACTTCTTACCCTACTCGACAGAAAGGAATGACACAAGCCAGTGCAATCTGTTCGAGTGAGGTTTTCATGTTAAACTGCGGCATGGTATCTCAGAGGGCTTGCACTACAAAACCAGCGTAAGCCTGGACTAGCACAATGCATACAAACTTCATTTCACCTCACTCAACGTGAGTGGGTGAGTTGGGTTTAACGCCGCTTTTAACAGTATTCCAGTCATATCACGGCCTGTCAGCTTAATGTGGGAGGAAAGTCCGAAGTGAAGTTTACCACTTCGGCGAAACCCACGAGCATGGGTATGGTGCTGACAAACCTAGAAACATAATCGGGGCGAACCGGGATTCGAACCCACAATCATAGGTTTCTGGCGTGGCCAAGGGACGCAACTCTAAACAGCGAATCGCGGCGCCTTAGACGACTGGGCCACCCGTAACCCCCCCCCCCCCCCCCCCCCCTCCTCCCCCCGCTCACTCACTCAACGATTGAGTGATATTTAGGAAACTATAGGATGGATAGATTGTATAAAAATTGAAAGCCTAGACCACAGATGAAATTGATTGAGTTATTTTAATCAATTGTTTTATTTTATAGTTTACTTATTTAAAGTTTATATATTTTATCATAGAACACTGAAAACTTTCCTGTCACACTTTGAGTTTCAAATGAAAAACTGACACAATTGATTTCGAAGCACACATACATCAAGGAGAAAACCGATACAGTGTTGACGTCGTAATGGCGCAATGCATTAGTATGCTTTCAGTATAGACAATAAGAACAAAACAAGTTAGCCCTGACTTAGTCGGCGTGAAGCAACGAGACCGTCAACATGCTCCTGCTACTAGCGTGCCTCTGTGTTGTGGGACATAACGGTAAGCCATAACGTTGCTACGACATAACAGTAAATCATTTCAAATGGATTTCATGTCACAATGGTTTGCTTGATATTGGGTAACATGTATCAGCATTTCAATGTGACGGGCGTAAATAAAATTTAGACCAACATCAGCGCATTGCCCATGTGGTGTCATCGGTGTGAGTGAGTTAGTTTTAACGCCGCTTTTAACATTATTCCAGTTATATCGCGGCGTGTCAGCTTAATGTGGGAGGAAAGCCCGAAATGATGCAGGTCCTAGACGTTTACCACTTCGGTGAAACCCACGAGCACGGGTATGGTGCTGACAAACCTAGAAACATAACTGTTTCCGGGATTCGAACCCACAATCATAGGTTTCTGGCGTGCCTAAGGGACGCAACTATGCACAGCGAATCGCGGCGCCTTAGACGACTTGGCCACCCGTGCCCCGGTGTCATCAGTGGTTTTCAGTGATCGATTCATGTAACTTCCATTGTTATTTGTTATTTCCCTTTACGCCCATTGGAATCTGAGAGTGGTAAATCTATGACGTTTATGATTTAAAACAAATAATGAAAATTACTATGCTCTGATGTATTCTCAAATTGCGTTTCACGCCATAGAAGATGGAACAAAAGGTATATTGTGTGGTAGATGTAATATTGAAGATGAGGACTATCGTCCCTGTAACAAATGCATTACGATCCCTTGTCCCTCAGATCAGAAAATATATATATGGATTACGTACTTTAACTTTAGTGAGTGAGTGAGTGAGTATGGTTTTACGCCGTTTTTAGCAATATTCCGGGTTTTCGGCGTGGCGAGCGAACGCTTTAACCACTAGGCTACCCGACCGCCCCTTTAACAAGTGTAAGTTGGCATTGTAATAAACAGTAAACGATATGAGTGGAACATTTCCTTATTAAACAACTTCGTCTTATAAAGTAGCAAATCCTAAATACAGTGAGAATGTATATAAAGGTTATCACGCGAGTGCGCTCTGGGATGGTAAATATCCTGTATTAGGAATAAACATTGTGTTTATTCTTTTTTACATATGATGTCATTCATCAACTCTGTGCTCGAAAAATCCTGTCTCTCACAAACATTACCTACATATTGCAAGTTTTCCTGAAATGTGCGCATTAATTAGTATTTAAAACAAAGTTGCGTGAAACTTTAATGACAGTTTGATAGACGCGATCAATTTGCTAACACTCCAATAGTTTGAGTAGGGGTACTAAATCGTCCGAAAGTCTTCCTTGAAAGGTTCCCCTCCCATAGTTAAACAAGAGCGGTCACCCTCCCATCGTCTAGCATAGTACAGTGAACATCACTTGAACGTTAGTTTGATGCATTAACTTGATCGAACTTTGTTTAAAGTAGGAGAAAGTCCGAAATCTCGCGATTTTTTTTCGCACGTGAAGCTTGTTCGAGGCCGTAGGACATTCTCCTTTTCTTACCAACACATTGCAAGTTTTCCTGAAATGTGCGCATTAATATATATATTACGTGAGAAGGAAACTGATGTGTCAGTCGGACAGTCACAACAGTCAACATAGTTCCAGCTGAAACTGTTTCTTTTTTAGTGGCGCAACTACATATGGGCACTACAAATTGACAAAATAAATTGTTTCTATTTGCCTTTCGCGGCAGTAATAGGTAGGCTACTCTAACCCTAGTTGATGAGACGTCACGTTTGTTAAGAGTATGTCCTGTCATAACGTTTCAAAGTGCAGTCAGATGTACACACAGCCACAAAGAGAACCAAGATAACAAGTTTGACGTTGTTCGGCCAAATCCAACAGTTTTAATTTGGGGAAAAGGTTCCAAGCCGCAGAGGTCTGCAAACGCTGGTATGGAAACTGATCCCGCTAGGCTAGTGTCCCCCCTAAATTGTTTCGCAATTTAGAGCGCCAAAATTGCCAAACTTGTAAACTGCTTCAGCTTCGTCACAGTTAGACACTGAATTTCAGTATATTAGACTATTCTTTTGAAAATGATAGCAATTATCGCTGTAGTTTCTCAAGATTCCCGAGGATTAATTCTGACTCGATCGCCAAAAAACAAGGACGACGTCATGTTTGTCTTTAAACACTGAAAGTAGTCCATCTCGTCGCATATGACGCATATAATTTTTATCCGTTTTATACTGCCGAGAAACCTACCAATATATGATAATGAAAATCTATGTATAATTTCAAAATGATAAGACACCATCGTTTAATGGTATTCATTCTCAACATTTTAGGCTGTTTAGAAGGTAAGTCAATTGGAACACACTGCTTATGTAAACTAGATAGATACAGCAGTCAAAGGTCAGAGGAGGATAACATCCAGAAAATTAGAGACTCCTACATGATGACACGTCATATTTGATTAAATATTTGAATGATATCCAGTTATTGATCTGGAAAGGGGTAAACTAATTGTTTGCTGATTGATGCTGTTGGTACTGTTGTTCGCTGTTTCCATATAATTACCTCTTTATACCGCAGCACATCGGTACAGCAGCAGCGGGAAGGAATTCCTGGTTACATTTCCAGAAAATGTACTAAACCACAGCAGTCCAAGACCGCAGTGCATCATTATAACGACCATTCTCAATACTACCTCTGTCCGTGTTACCAGTCTTTCTCAGAAAATCAACTACACAAATACCGTGAACATCACCAGCGCTGAAGGAGGTTACATTTGCCTGGAGCAAGGCATCCAGTTGTCTGGGAGTGGGATAACAGATAGAGTGGTGCACGTCATCTCTGATAACGATGTAAACGTTCTTGCTGCCGACTTTGGAATTAACTCTATTGATATCTACCTCGCACTACCAGTTGATCAGTTCGGGTTTAGTTTCTATGTCGTGACATACCAGAGTCTTGGTGATAAGACCCAGTTCTCAGTGATAGCCTCTTCCGCCAATACTGAAGTAATCATTGAGTTCCCTCCTGGCCTGACTACATTAAGGTATAATAATATCACCATTCGGAATCCAACCATAATTAATGTAACCCTACAAAAGCATGAGGTTATCCAGTTCCAAAATGACAAAGACCTAACGGGCGTGTATGTGTCCTCGAACGAACCAATTGCTGTGATAGCGGGAGCAAGAAAATCCAAATTGGACACTGATAAAACCGCGGATCATCTTGTTGAACAAATGACACCCGTTACTACATGGGGAAAACACTTTATTTCCATTCTCTCCCCAGGAAAAGATAACAAAGCAGAGGACCTGTATCGCATCCTCGCTAGCACACCAAACACAACTGTTCATGTGGGTGGTTCAACTTACAGCCTAGAAAAAGAAGGGGACTGGTTCGAAACAAGGATTTCTGCAACTGTTCCTGCTGAGATCAAATCAAATGAAGCAATACTGGTGGTCAAGTTTGTGACATTTACAAAAAATCGTGATCCATGTATGACGATTGTTGGTCCCAACATTCAGTGGCAATATCAGTACAGCTTCAGCTTTCCTGACTCTGTCAAACATGTGCCAGGAGGACGGCTAATTATCGTCATTGACTCGTCCTTTAAGTCAAGCTTAATGCTAAACTCACAATCCCTAGATATTCAGAACTGGGTTGACGTTAAGGACACGAACCTGATATCTGGCTCTATCTTTCTACCAAAAAAATATTACGTCATACAAAGTGCCAGTTCTTCGTTTGCTGCATATATTTATCAGAAGAATAAAACATGTGGTGCATTCTGTTCTGCAGCTGGAATGGACCTTACTCCGATTAATGAGGTAAGGGACAGATATTATTCAATTGATGTCATCACTTTCTTGAATAATTTTTTTATTTTACCCATGAAGATCCGGGGTAGAATAGGTCTTCAGCAACCCATGCTTGCCATAAAAGGCGACTATGCTTGTCGTAAGAGGCAACTAACGGGATCGGGTGGTCAGGCTCGCTGACTTGGTTGATGCATGTCATTGATCTCAATTGCTCGGATCGATGACCATGATGTAAATCACTGGATTGTCTGGTCCAGACTCGCTTAATTTACAGACCGCCACCAGGTAGCTTGAAAATTGCTGAGAGTGGCGTTAAACAACAAACACCCTCATTGCCATGAAACATACTTTCCGCCTGTGCGTTCCCTTTGAATTCTTGGAGATCTTGAACAATACATTTTTCTTAACTTGTAGACTTTCGTACAGTTTTCCACGATCGATATATGAATCATGTCAGCAAAATTGTGTAAACTTCAATTTTCTTTCTTTTAAGAATTGGATTCACTCAAGAGAAAACGTTACAGATTGTAGTACAAGCCCAATGTCGACAACAGCACCATCTGCTGCGACAAAAACAACGATCACGACATCTGCAAGTCCTTCCACCACTGCAACTGCGTCTAGTGCAACCACAACGATGACAACCCCAAGCCCGATCACGACATCTGCAAGTCCTTCCACCACTGCAACTGCGTCTAGTGCAACCACAACGATGACAACCCCAAGCCCGATGACGACATCTGCAAGTCCTTCCACCACTGCAACTGCGTCTAGTGCAACCACAACGATGACAACCCCAAGCCCGATGACGACATCTGCAAGTCCTTCCACCACTGCAACTGCGTCTAGTGCAACCACAACAATGACAACCCCAAGCCCGATCACGACATCTGCAAGTACTTCCACCACTGCAACTGCATCTACACCAACCACAACGATGACAACCCCAAACCCGATGACAACTACTACTAGTGCTACTTCTTTAAGTACCAAAGCTGAAACCACACCCACCATTGATACAACCCAACCCGCATCAGGAACTGATAGCTCAACGGTTGGTGGTAACGAAAACCCAGCAAACAATTGTTCGCAGGGGGCATACCAAGGTATACATCAAAATATCACCCAGCAGGAACTCGAGATACTTGTGAAGCATCTGCAAGCACACCTACGGATCCTCCCCAACGGTACATCCAAAGCAATCAGGAGGAAGATCAGTGCACCTGATGACAGACCCTCGTCGAAGACGTTTGGGGTAACAGGCTGCACTTGCCTCTCTTTGTGTTTCGTGGTTCTGTTGCTGGCAGACATTCCACGAATAATAAGGCATCTTAGAGGATGCATCTGATGTATGTGTTTTGCGTAGGGATCCAAGTTCTTTGTGGTTAAAGCGTCTGTCCTGCACAATGCACACTGCTCCATTACCAACAATGGTCCAAAGTGTTAAGCCTCCTTCCTGCATCTGAAGGTAGAGAAGGGTCACACAACATAACAAATCATTGTCATAACATGAACTTGTCCTGGCCTGCGGGTATCATCTTAAATGAATAATGTAAATCCATGAATGTCAACAATTATTTGTTTTCTGAATATATTTTGATATTAGGGAATGTCCACATACAGAATCTAGCATAAACCAAACACCCCATGGACGTCATGGAAATCCTTTGCTGCAAGACAAGCCATGTTTGTGACGAGTGCCACCATTTAGCAGGATATGCTCAATTGTTCACGAACACCAGTCAGCATCACTATTTGACAATGATATCACAAATATTGGCTCATGTTATTTTCGGAATCGTACAATCGAATCTTGTATTAGGAAAGGGTTTCGTCGCTTATATTTACGAATTACTACCAAACAGTTCTGGAACCATACATGTATTTACCATGTCTTTATATTATGATTCAACAACACAGACAAGGAATGTTCAGGTATTATAGTTGCTCTGTGATGAGAGAGCAAATTGTTAAATCACGACAATGTTGTTTTTGTTTTTTGTTGTTTGCGTTTGTTTTTTTTGTTTTTTTTAAAGCACGAATTACTACCAAACAGTTCTGGAACCTTATTGTTGCTCTGTGATGAGAGAGCAAATTGTTAAATTACATTTTTATTTTTTTTGCGTTTTTTGTTTTTTGCTTAAAGCCGCGCTAGGCACAATATTCCAGCCATATGCCGGCCATCTGTAAATAATCGAGTCTGGTCCAGACAATCCCGCAATTGACACCATGAGCATCGATCTAAACAACTGGGAAACGATGACATGCATCAACCAAGTCAGTGAGCCCAGATTATCAAGTCCAGTATCAAGTGTAATCTTTCTTTAGCCCGACATTCAACATATATAGCGTTTGGTGATGTTGTTGGTATGCAGTAAATTCCAAGCCCATGTTTCGATCCTGTTTCGATCCTGTCTGTAAGCACAATAGGGTGTTTCACATGAACACACATGTTGCAGTGCTAATTGATGTTATTGATATTTTGGGTCACAATGTTTGAAGATCAAGGAAGAAAAAAATGTTTCAAACATTTTCCCGCTTCTTCTCCTTTTCAAGATCGTTTGTTTTTCAGTATTTTCTTCACAGCGCGAGTTCACGCGAATGTAAATGTATTGAACATAATCAATACAACATGTATATTCGGTACATATCGATACCATGAAAGGTTCAAATTGACAAATCGTTATGACGTTTAACTTTGTGTAACTTTGTAACTTTTAGCATCTGAAAACATGCAAATCGATTTATGTGAGGGAACTATTTTTAATCTACGAGTTTGATCAGAGAGTTAACAGAACATCTGGTTCCTTTCTTGTCAAGTGACATGTATATCTCATTTAAAAAAGTTGGCACCAAGTAACTTTTAATGTGGTCACTCGATATACATGTTAAACAAGTTACGTCAAGTATCCTGTATTTAGTAACTTCATTTTTTCTTATTTACCTTCATCGTATTCCATGACGAGGCCTGTTGTACTGTCTTATCTTGGATCACTGAAGTTAATTTTTCACTTCCAACACCACACGCAGATAGATCCAATTGCACATAGAGAGTCTATTCTTTTACTTATACACTTTAGCACAAACGTACAGTTTTAGACCTGAGATCGCGTGGTGCAAGAAGATTAAGATCGATAACTATCTTGTCCTCTCAGGGGACAAATATTGCCTTTACCGCAAGGAAAGATGTATATTTAGGAGTAAAATAACAAGCAAACCCGTTTGGGCCATCCCCAATACTTCACGAAATGATCGAAAAATATTCACAACTACAGGTTAATTGTTATAATGATATGTTATATATTTATCAATTATGGACCAATCATAGTGGTAATATCTGAAAATAACGATTGTTCTTATAAATACCTTGGATTGAATTTTACTAGACATCTTGATGTACACAAAACCGTGAAAGTGTTATATAACTCGACACCTTGGGCTCCATCTGCACTCTGCACAAAGTGTATTCGTGCGGTTGGTATATTATACGATGCTTTTGGATTTTGGATATAAGGATTTGTTGAACCAGTTCTATTTTATGCTGCTGGTATAATGTGTATGCGGTTTAAATAACTTCAAAGAACTCAAAATTAGCCTAAATAAGGATTGTTGTCTTTTTCTCGGAGTAAATAAAAATGCAAACAATATTGCTATTTCTTGTATTGAAGTTGAATGTCACCTTTTAATTGATTGTACATTTTACGATGATATACGTTTTATCTTTTAGAAGAAGCTTAAACTATTAACATAGATTTTTTAAACGTAAGTAGTTTAGATAAACTGATTATATTTTAAATGAAGATTTATTGCAACCTGCTGCATACTATAACAACATATCTATAATATGTCTAAAAGAGGACAAAATAATCTGAATTATATTCATACATGTTTGTTAAAGTGTATATATTTTAAATGTTTCTAGTGTATATAATGTCATTGTCCCGAAAGCCTAGTACTCCTGGACGTACAGGCTTTATATGTCTGAAATTATATACTGAGTGTACTGTATATGATTATACACATGACACAAAAATAAACATTGCCTGTTGTTACCGATGTCAACATGTGTATTCTACCATGACATATTAAAAAAAATCTTTTTGGTTGGTGTACAAGCAGCACCTTTAAACAATGATTTTGACTATCTTACACAAACCCGACCAGTAGGCAATTTCAAATACTTATTTTTTCTAAATAAGCTTTGCGAAGAACCGTGTTGTAGGTGCTATGATCGTCATTGATCTTTGATCAGTGGTCTTCGCGAACACCTGGTATGATTTCCATTTGTTAGCGATTCGTAAACACATGTCTCAGGATACAGTCCGAATCGTACAATCGCAGAGATGTCTATTGGATACGAAAAGAGTTTTGTCGCTTTATAGATTTGTGTTCCACCATTCAACCTGTTTACAGTATTATATTGATCCGATACAACATCACTCTTTACCTCCATAATGGCTAATTTTTAAGCAATGTCTACTTCACAAATCTGCAAGCATATGGGAGAGTTTCATGAAGGCGAATGTATTGTTAAATACATGTTTTATCACTTGTTTGATATTATAGGAATACTCAGTAACAATATGTCACCGGTTTTAGGGGAATCATGTCAAATGCCATCAAGAAATGGTCCTACTTCTGGGCTTGTTTTGCTTGGTGATGTACACCTCCTGTAATACTTACAGGTCAACATAT
This sequence comes from Haliotis rufescens, assembly GCF_023055435.1. Lineage (NCBI taxonomy): Eukaryota > Metazoa > Mollusca > Gastropoda > Lepetellida > Haliotidae > Haliotis > Haliotis rufescens. Next base: position 17,481 of record NW_025964368.1, read on the forward strand.
TTCATATGCTTAAAACATTGGACAATCACTGCTGGAACGCAAAGATAGTATATTCACTTAAAATGCACTATATTTTTTCTAAGCATTTCACACTTCACATGGAAAGATCATAAAGAGAGCTAACATTTGATATAATGCATGTTAAAATGAATATAAAACTACAAAATGTCACATGATTTTTGCAATGCAGAAATACCATTTTATTCTTCACACATTGTTTTTATCATTATCCAACCGGACTATTACCGGGCATTTCATTTTGGCGCGGGAAACTGATAAAGAACAGACTGACACATTTATTCAGTAACAACCTATGAAATATGGCCACTCATAAATCGTTTGTCCGTTGGGGTCATAAATTTTAACATGGCTCTGATGTCTGCTGCTTTCTCTTTGGCCATTTTTTGGAATCCCAGAAACTTGCTTGCTCAATGGCCATACCACTGAAGTATGACTTCTTGGTGGTGACGACATTCTTTTCACTGACATCTCACGCTTACGAAGTGAAACATGTTCCAAATCAGCTTCGTGCTCAAATGATTTCTTGAACGCCAAGCCAAACAGATCTTTGTTGCTGTACTTCAATGACTTCACCTTGGAAAAAGGAACATGTTTGAAGTCTAAGTTTCGTGAAGCCTCTAGATACTTTTTGAATTGGTTGTCCTTCACCTGACTGATGCTAATCGGCTTCCTCATTGCCCTCTTGAAGACTTCATCACTCCGAGAGGACTGAACACATCAGATGCACTTAGTTGTTTTTCAAGGTGGCTGTGGATGTTGTCTACTTCCTGTATGCTAGAATGTCCTGGCTCACAAAACTTCTGTTGTATTGAAGATACAGACGTTCATTTAGTGAAATCTATCATTGCAAATGCCATACCCGAATTACTGTTTTGAGGCACACATGAATCGGACCACAATGTTATTGTGTCTGGGTGATGTTCAGCATCTATTCGCTCAAGAATAGCGACAAGAGCACTCGCTATCTCGTTGGCTTCTCGACCTGCCCGTTGTTCATGCCAAATGGCACAATAGCCAGTGGAATTTTAGACTACAATGAGCTGTGAGATTGTAAACTGATAGCTTTTTTCCTGTAAAAGAAGCTGGAGATGTTTGCCCGAGGACAGGTGATAACGTTTTGAAGATCGAAATAAACAGTAACATCATTACCCTGACGATCCTTGTCACGGTCTGTCTTGGTTGCTTGTTTTGATTCAATGTGTTGAGTGTGAGCAGCTTTCAAATTGTCATCTAACAAGTTGTATTTCTCCTTCATACGGAACTCCTCACATCTGTCACACCTATCCTTCTTCGGGGAGTGGAAGTCTAGGTTGAACTCAGTGTTAAATATTGTCCGGTAGAGATGTTCTTTGACTGGAGTTTGACTTTGAATTTCACTCTTCTCAAGATAAAGTCTGTACATTTGAGTAATGGACAGACTCTGGTCGAGATACTTCTTTTGGCTGGATTGTCTACAATAATGAGATTCAACTGTAGGGAAGGAGTTTATGTGATCTCTCATAAATTGCTTATTTTCTATGCAAATTCTGTTCTTTGTCAGTTTCCCGCGCCTGTCACCTTCACAAGGTGTTACTGTGGAAGTGTTATGCTTCTTTTCAAAGTAGTAAGACACCCTGCGTTGAGATATGTTTAATGGGGTCATGTAGTAGTCCTTGCAGACACGGAGTTTCTCTTCTTTAAGAAAGAAGTGGTAAGCAAAGGAATAATGCCTCCTGCTCTTTCTTTTCCGTTCTTTTCCTCCTTTTCAAACACCTTTCGACAGTTTTATTACAAAAGTGGTATTTTTTTGTCATCAGAAAGAGACCAAAATGATTAAAAAATGTTCTGCCTTTCAGAAGGGTCAATGTTTTGAGAGCATTTATACTTGCAGGTTTCATGGCAATCCTGTGTGTTCTTTGGACTCCGTTTTGGAACATCCTGTCCCCGAGTTCCTTTGTGACTTTCACCTGCCTGCCTCCTGTTCTTTCTCCGGTTCTTGCTCCATGAATCAGCATCCCTCTTACGTTTTCTTCCTCTGACAGGAAGATCTGCAGTAACAGTGTTGTTGTTCACGTCCACGTCTTCACTTCCAGATGAGTTCTCAAGTTCAGGTTCTTGCAGCCCTACTGATAAGATGTTGTTTACAGGCTCCTCCACCATTGTTGCTATTTCCACTGTCTCTGCAATTTGCTCACACACAAATCCAGTTGATTCAACTTGGATGTTCAGAGCTCCAGGTACACTTGATTCCATCTGGATAATAGGTTCAACCTCAAAGATTTCTTCTGGCCCTTCAGACTCCCCCACTTCATTAATCAAAGGTATAACTGTTTAGATCCATTGTTCCATTCATGATTTAGACTCTAAGTCTATACCGGCAATCAACAAACTCTTCCTCTATATAAGAAAGAAAGTCTGCTTCGGCAAAAGAATCTTCCAGGCTGAGATCAAAGAAATGTAGAGAGGAGAAGTAAGCAACACTGAGAAACTCAATACAGTTGTCAGGAGTGAATTCAATACCAAATGCCTCCAATTTGAAACATTTCTTTGTGAAAGTGAATATTTCAGTTAAACGTGTCGGTGTGACCTTTGTGTAGTTCACGTTCAGGTGCTCAACATTCGAGCAAGATTTGATAATCAAAAAGTCTTCATCACAAAGATGGATGCAGCATTCAAGATTTAGCAGTTCCAGAAAGGCAAGAGTTGATAACTCTTTGCCACTAATATTAAGCCACTTTAGTCCTTCTGTCACAAATATGTAGTCAGTTACCGATACTGGACCATCAACAACCGTTAATGGGATTTGAAGACTTTTGAAATACCTTGCTTTTGAAAAGAGTTTATGTAGCCGGGACGAGGTCAAATTTCTACCATGGAATTCAAAATCTTTCAAAAGTTTCGGTGATTGATGAGTGAGACAGTTGAAGTGTTTACATGTTCTGCACACATTTAGAAGTAGATCTGCCAGTAACAGGAAAGAGAATACATGAACTACGATCTCATCTGTGTCATTTCCTGCTGCTAGAACACCTGAAAACATGAAAGAAATTCATGTCATATTTTAAATAAATGTTGTATGTCCATTGTGCAGTATGTATGAGGATAAATATTTTAATTTAGAACCAGACTAATCCATCTCCGAAATAAAAGTAAAAGGGAAATGTGAAAACGTCTGTACATCAATATTTACTGTGATTGTTAAATGTCAGTAACAATATGTAAACAATTATATTTGCCTCTAACCTCCAGCATAACTTTATCTCTATTATTTCCTCAGATGCATATGGTAACTGATACAAGATATCTATTTTTCTTACCAAAGCTCATCAACTTAGGGTAAATAGTAAATAATCCACTGCGAATAAGTATTAAAAAAATGTAAATAATGTATATTTTCCCAGTTTGTAAATATGTCATTTTGCGCAGGCTTTATCTATTCCTGCATAGGTATGTATTTTGGGCCAGTGGCCTTTTATTGAATAAATTGTCTGTCTGTCGATTATATTTGCATCATCATGAGATGTTCAGAAGCTCATTAATATTATGAAACATGAAAAAAGTATCCTACCTTGTGCATGTGACTTCAATCCAACGTTGGAACCAGAGTGTCCTATCTCCATATCACGTGGCAAATACGAATATAGTGAGTGAGTGAGTTTGGTTTTACGCCGCTTTTAGCAATATTCCAACAATATCACGGCGGGGAACACTAGAAATAAATACGAATATAACCATTGGATGTTTACATAGAACACTCTAGAACTGAAAGGCTGTTGAATGTGTGGAAATTGAACGAAGCCCATCTATAAAAAACACATTTCCTGGCACTGTTTCGCTTTAAAACTTAATATGGAGATAGGGGCGGTCGGGTAGCCTAGAGGTTAAAGCGTTCGTTCGTCACGCCTAAGACCCGGGTTCGATTCCCAACATGGGTACAATGTGTGATAAAAATTGGACTAAGCACACAACGTGGGAAGGAACAGGGATTAGTGCTAAAGTGCATTTGTGTGTGTGGTTGACCAATTAAGCGATAATTTCCTGTGAGCGGCAGTGTCAAGCCTAACCCGGGTCCCGGACATAACATCCGTTAAAGCAAGACTGACTGCATGTGGGATAGGGAGATTGCAAGTCGACACAGCCCCATATGGCGAGTCAGAAGCAGATGAAGAGTTGAAAGATATCTTTCGTGATGTACAAACAATTGCCGAATTAAATTAAAAAAACTCCCTGGCCGAACTTTTGGGAAAATTTGATGATAGGAAGGAAGTGATACATGAAGGGAAAAACGAACAGGACGATTCGAAAATGACAACTTATGGAAAGAAAATGAACAACTTAAAACTTCCGTGGCTAGGCTTGAATGTGAGTGAGTTTGATTTTACGCCGCTTTTAGCATTATTCCAGCAATATCACGGCGGGGGACACCAGAAATGGGCTTCACACATTGTACCCATGTAGGGAATCGAACCCGGGTCTTTAACCACTAGGCTACCCGACCGCCCGGCTAGGCTTGAAGCACAGATGAGAAGATCATATATGATAATCTTTGGAATAGATGATGATGCTGCAGAAACAAGGGAAGATAGAAGATAAAATAAGAAATTTTATGAAACATACATTGAAACTAGATAATGTTGATGACATCTATCTGGAAAGGCTTCATAGATTACAAACAAAGACGAGTCCCAGGCCTATCATGGCAAAGTTTTCTTCTTTCAAAGAAAACGTGAAAAAGCAAGCAAGAACTTTGCTGAAATTTAACATGACCTATAGAGTTGGTGATGACTATACAAGAAACATCAGAGAGACGAGGAAACAACTTGGAAGGTATATACAGAACACAGAAATATAGGTGAAGAATACTGCTAACCTCATTGTATCTGATCATGTTTATAAGTATGACACTGTCAATGACAAGACTCATTCGTGTGGGTCAGCGAGAAAGGGAGAGAACTTGAGGACAAACAATGGAACGCCATCACGACGACACAGAATGAAAACACAACCTTTGGAAACGACCGAGGCCAACGAAATACTTCTTTGACCAAGGACAAGTACATATGAATACATACGACGAGACCCGTGAAGATCCGGTGTAGAATCATTCGTGACCAACTCGTGTTATTCCGGGACAAGCCGAATAGCGACTCGTGCCCATCTGGTGGCCATTTTTGTGAACGGGTTCCGTCTTAGCGCAAACGGGCATACCCAAAACAATTGTCAACTCGTTGCGTAATGGTTCACATATATTTCCCCATACATTAGATATATTTCAGATGCAATTTAAAGCACATCGGGACATGCGGAATTATACAGTATGATTGAACAAATTTAACTCTGTCTTGGGTATATTTTTAGATGCAAGACATATGTAAAATAAAAAAAGAAATTCTGAGGGATTATTTGATGAAGAACTTGAAATCATACGCGCATTCTGATTGGTTTGTCGTATTTTCGTACATAACATTCATCGATAGGGGGACGAGTCTTCTTCCAGGTTATGGAAAGGGGCGAGTGGTGACGAATGGGGTAGAATAGGTCTTCAGCAACCCATACTTGCCGTAAAAGGCGACTATGCTTGTCGTAAAAGGCGAATAACGGGATCGGGTGGTCAGGCTCGCTGACTTGGTTGATACATGTCATCGATCCCAATTGCGTGGATCGATGTTCATGTCAATCACTGGATTGTCTGGCCCAGATTCGATTATTTACAGACCGCCGTCATATAGCTGGAATATTGCTGAGTGCGGCGTAAAACAACAAACCAACAACAACAAAACATACAACGAATTAAAAACCGTCTTCACAACACAAGGTTTTTCTGTCCCCTATTATAATATCAATTGACTGTACTCCCAAGAAAAACACAGAACTAAAATCCATCTTAAATAAACATTTCTTTGCTCTGCTCGAGATATGGGCTAAAAATGACACATTCTTAGGATCTATTTCCTGGTTACTCTATATTTCATTGCACCCGAATGAAACTTCATTTGAAAGGTAGATATCGTGGGGGTATCGCTGTTTATATTAAGGATGGCTTATACGAACACTTCAGGAGAATGCATAAGTGTGGGAGGACTGTGTCTTTTTCTATGTGCCAGATCTCTTTGCTAAAACATGTATACTAGGATTTATAGATATATACTCTTCAAAAAATGAAACTTGACATAGATGTAAAAACACTTTTTCCCAAATATCTAAATAATTACATTAAATGAGAACCAAATAAGTCAAACAGAAAGATGATATGTCTATAATTCGCGAAAACACATGCAAAGCACATAAACGTAGCGTTTGTGGATCAATTTTACAGCTTCATCCAAACGCAGCCGCCTGTAAAAAACGTGCTGCACAGGATCCTGCATTTGGGCATGCAGGCCCCCCTGCTGAATGGGTATAAAAATCCACATCAACGGCTGTTCATACAGTCCTTATAACGGCAGTAGAGGCGGTGACAGATTGCCAAGACTGAATGCAGCTCAACGGAACAACGCCATTGGGAGATTACAAGCTTGAGTAACTCAGCAAGGAGTGGCCAGGCACTTTGGCGTATCCAGACAGACAATCTCCGCACTGTGGACCCGATACAACAACACCAACAGAGTTGACGACAGACCAAGGTCCGGAAGGCCAAGGGTGACAACCCAAGCACAAGATCATTACATCCGGCTGCGACACCTCCGAGACCGCACTACCACAGCCACGTCTACAACCACACAGATCCCTGGGGTACGCAGAATATCAGATCAAACGGTACGCAACAGACTGAGGGAGGCTGGACTTTTTGCACGAAGACCTGTTCGACGTCATGTATTGACCCCACGTCAACTGGCGGACCGTCTGCTTTGGTGCCAATAGAGGGTTAGATGGGCACGTGTAAGGTGGAGAAATGTACTGTTTACTGACGAGTCCCGTTTCCTACTCACACGTTCTGATGGGCGCGCACGTGTCTACAGACGTCGGGGTGAATGTTACGCCCCAACTGTGTGCAGCAGGTTGTCCCATTTGGCGGCGAGTGTCATGGTATGGTCCGGAATTCATCAGGGTGGTAGGACGCCTCTCGTGCATGTGGCAGGTGCATTGACAGGTGTGCGTTACAGAGACTTGATCCTACAGCCTTACGTTCTTCCTCACGTCAACGTTTATGGCGGACAGTTCCAGCAGGACAACGCTCGACCGCATATTACACGTGTTTGTCAGGACTTTTTACAGCACAATAACATCCAGACATTTCCTTGGCCAGCCCGGTCACCAGATTTGTCCCCGATTGAGCATCTGTGGGACGAGTTGGATCGACGGGTTCGCAGAAGGAATCCACTGCCCCAAAAACTTCCGGCGCTTCTTGATGCACTTCAGCATGAATGGCAGCACATCCAACAGCATGTTATTGACAACTTGATTGCATCTATGGGTCGTCGGTGTCAAGCGGTGATTGATGCACGTGGAGGGCACAACCGATACTGACATTTTCTGTACCCCGCGACATTAACTGTATCGTGTACGTGTGTCTGTCTAGGTGACACGATTAATGTTTTGAACATTGTGTACATTGATCTTCAAACAGTGTTTCAATTATGGTTTCCGTGTCCTATTTTGAAACAATCGCATTATATCACATTTTGAAAGTCATAGTCAAGTTTCTTTTATTTGAAGAGTATATATACCTCCAAACAGCAACGAAGCAGACTCGGAATATATATATATATTTCCTCCCACATTAAGCTGACACGCCGTGATATAACTGGAATACTGTTAAAAGCGGCGTTAAACCCAACTCACTCACTCAATATGAAACGATCATTGAAAAGGATTATATTGTTTATAGCTATGATCGATCACTGGTAATGAATATGAGTAAAGTTATGGGTTTTTTTAAAATTGAGGGCCTCTATCACAACATGAAAAATGGTATATTAAGGGTGAACGGATTGAAGTGATGTCATACTATAAATATCTTGGTGTGTAACAATATATTTACACAAGCATGTTACATCCACTGAACAGGCAAACAAGGCTCTAAAGTACTCACGGAAATGGAAAAAAAACTGTTTTTTCGATCTCAGATTTTAAATAAATGCAGTTAATATACAAAATATATAAATATTCAAACAACTCAATTAGTACTAATTGGGCATTGGCACAAATACAGCGTATCAAAGGTTTTTATGTCTTTTTACACGTAAAAGTGTGTAAAAATATTAACAAAACAGACTATTGTGAAACTGAGCATAACCAGGTGTTAGTAGATCAAAGTGAATGTCCATGACCTATGACACCTTGACGACAGGTGAAAACAGGTGCTTGAAACCCACGAGTATGTGATTTGTCAGTGGTTAGTGATTTGTGAGTGGCATTGTTGTATAGTGAATCATCGTCAAAATATCAGAACGTAAAAGTAACATATTCCCTTCTCAAACAACAACTTACATGGCATTATTATTTTGTACATAAACAAAGCTGTTATTTTTATTGTTGTTTTGATTACTTTTTTTCCAGGCTAATTTGCATAATGCCTATAGCCTGTTTCTGCCATGTCACTTTGGACTTAGTTTGTTTGTTTTTAATGTTGAAAGTGCCGACAAATTACCTCCTGTAAAGTACATTTTGTATTGAGCACTGAGATAAAACTAGCAAATCCAGACTAGTACTTTTCAAGTTGTTTTGTTATTTCGCATTTACATCTACGTAATGCTTTGTGTCGATTATTAAATCAAGCAAAACAGGGTTTTTTCATTTCCATGAGTACTTTAGTACCTATTCAAAGATTGAAGTTCAAATATCCAGACTAAATGTTCATACATATTTTTAATATTTTATTGTAAAATTTTACCTTTATTGGTATATATGGTGCGGAACTATGGTGTACAGAAGAATATGGTGTAAGAAAAAGCATTAAAATTATACATACTGAATATTGTAAATATACTTCTTCAAATACTGATATATCATGTGAACTGGGTAAATATCCAAAGCATTGCTATTTCATGCTATGTAAATATGATGAATTGGGTTATATAAATTGGTTTCATTTGTAAAATATACATTGTTTAGTTATTGCTTTGGAAATATATGATGCCATCGGGCGGGGACTGTGATGTTTTATTACAAGAGATTTGTTTATGCAAGAATGGTCAGATCGTATATCTAATTCACCAAGGCTATATTTATACCGCATCTACAAATCCCTACTACAACCTGAAAAATATCTATCATCGAATACAAAAATATAAAAATTCTAGTCACCATGTCTTTGCTGACAGTCTATGCAATTTCTGTAAAGAAGACTTAGATGATGAATACCATGCACTAGCTTTATGTCCAGCTTATACTAACTTAAGGTCAAGATCTTTTTGCCCTTGAATAATTATGATATCCTAGCATGCAAAAGTTTGTATTGTTACTCTCAACAGATGACAGCATTTCATTTCAGCTAGCTTGAAAAAAAATGTTTAAACTTAGAAATTCCAAAACCAATGTAAATTGAAGCGTTTTTTCACAATGTATCTAATAGTATCCCAACCCCTGTACTATAGGCCTCATGGCCAGACCATTTTCCAATTCTGTGGATCGATACTCATGCTGGCAATCACTGGGTTGTCTGGTCTAGAATCGATTATTTACAGACCGCCGTCAAATAGCTGGATGTGGCGTTAAACAGCAAATAAACAATAAAAAAATGTTGCAAGAAAGATAGTTCTGACTACTAAAGTTGGCAATGATTTGTTTTTCTGAGAGCCCCTCGTTCTCGGAACAGATGATACTAGGTAGATCTCCATGGTAACTGGAAACAAACATACAGCTTAACTGCCGGGCTAAAGAAAGTCTACACCCAAGTTTGATGGTGACAAAAATGAGACAAACAAGAAATGACTATTCGATGGTGATGCGTTTGAGACGGAGTATCGTCACTGTTCAGCCCAGTTCGTTTTGGTGAGACTTGTCATGTTTTGGTCAAATCTAATGTTCAGTTGTATATTTTCTTTTGCCCATTAGTTTACCTGGAGAGTAGCTCTTGCCACCACATAAAATACCGACGGTTTGTAAATTACCAGAATAAAATTAAACGTCAACCCCAACTTACTAACATAACATGTAAGCGTCTTGATCGTCATAACAACCCTCTTTGTGGACACATTCCTTGTGATTCTACCAAGATGTAAATCCGATCCAAATACCCCGTTCAAATGCCACGCCCTTAAACTATTACAATCGTACATTTCTGTCTGACCATGTCTGTTTTAACATCGCTTAAGACACTCGAATTAATTCCAATCAAGCATCATTTTGTCATGGTTATTTGGGTTTAGCTGTCTGATCTTGTTTGTGAAAATATATCAACCGTTTTCCTTGCTGTTCATATTGTCTTTGTTCTACAGCAAAATATTTTCTTTATTGTGAAGCAGCCTTATATTGCGATTTCTTGTCCTGGGTAGAAGAATGACTACCCGGAACTGTTCTGTACGGAGTACGTTGGAACGAACGGGTTGCTTCGGCCTTTGTTCAGACGAGTGTTGAACTCGTATGGATAAGGAAGTTTGGGCGCCGAAACTGCATCAAGGGCTGCCATCTGCAAAAGAAGGAAATTTCACAGCATCAGAAAGCAGAGTCACGTGACTTTGTGCCATCTTCCAGAGGCAAGAGAGTTAACTGACTATAAAAGTCCAGTTTCCAGCCTTGCCAAACTAGGCTGGTATTATGGAGTTACATTTTGTCCGGACTAACGAGTCTATGCATAGTCCAATCAAAATCGCGCACCGAAATCGAAATCCGGTTCGTAAACTGTCGTGCAGATTTCGATCGATTGCAGGATTTGCAAAGCATGTGCACCGTCAACTCGTTGTCAGCAGATATTATACAAATCTTTTTATGTATTTAATCAAGGTGCTCACGTGATTTGATGCATTTCGCGATGTAAGACCCGTTGTATCACAAAATAGATCTTGATTATCGATCAGATCGTCCTGACTGAGCGCCACCACTTTGTGTGAAGCAAACGCGAGAGGTGGAATCTTATTGGTCCATAGGAGAGGCTTAGAAGGGACATAATTGGCAATAGCCACTGGTGGCGCAACGATCGAGCCCAGTAATTCAAACCTAGTTCGGCAAGGGTGGAAACTGGACTTTTAAAGTCAGTTAACTCCCCTGCCTCGGGAAGATGGGCTTTGTGTATATCAACTTTTCATAGTGTAAAGTGGCGTTAACCCATACTAACTTATTCATTCATATCCCGATGTCATGTCCTGTTGAGAACGACATATTCAAAGGACCATTTCGGATATTACCATTTTGATTAATGGTGTTTGAAATTGCATTTAAATTGATTGTTGATAATAATCACTGGCCGAGCATTGATAAACCACTATCATCCAAAAATAAAAATAGTCATGGAGTCATACTTAAAGGTTAGAAGACTTGAAGTAAGTACGTCGTATTGAATTTTGAATCTCGTAAAGCAAACAAATATTTTAGTAAAATTTGTATAGTTCCCTGTGTTTTTGTTACACATAGCCGGCACTCGAAACGTGATGCTGTGCCTACCTTTATGTGTGATGACAATTTCAAAATTAAGCTCATCATCCAGTGGATAGTCGGCTATTTGAGGCTGAGACAGATAGATATGTACGAATGAATCATAGACGTTTTGGGCTATTATACTTCGTATACATGTCTCTTGAGACAGAAATCGGCTGGTACATGTACGTACGTCCTCGGGTGACAGTTTCCATCCGTTCGCGGCGCCCATGTTGTCGTCCAGCTGGCTCGTCTTGGTTGTCCCTATGAGAACCGACGGCACGATGTCCTTCTGGAGAACCCACCGAAGAGACACTTGGGCAATGGACTTGCCTGGAATTTAACAGATATATCATTACTACATCATCATCATCATCATCATCATAATAATAATAATACCCAAACCCTCTTTTCTGCATTATTTATTTTAATTTGTAAATAATAATGATAATATATAGTACGACGCAGAATATGTATAGGGCGTGATGGAAAATGAGCAATACAAAATTCTTTGGAATGTGCCCGTATACAGCCTCAGATGTATCCAGGCCAACAAACCTGATCTTGTCCTTTTGCCTTAATCCAATGAAATCGATTATATTATTGAATTTTCTGTCCCTTTTGACACCAAAGTGATTGACAAAAATCAGGAAAAACATGGCAAATATGCGGACCTCACTTTCGAAATGTCACGCTTGCATCACAAGTACCAAGTTGTCCGACTCCCCATTGTTCTCGGTGCCTTAGGTTTGGTACCTCCCAATCTGTTGGGGGGCACGGGTGGCCCAGTCGTCTAATGGCGCCGCGATTCGCTGTGCAGAGTTGCGTCCCTTGGGCACGCCAGACACCTATGATTGTGGGTTCGAAATATCCCGGTTCGCCCCAATTATGTTTCTAGGTTTGTCAGCACCATACCCATGCTCGTGGGTTTCACCGAAGTGGTAAAAGTCTGAGACCCGCATCACTTCGGGCTTTCCTCCCACATTAAGCTGACACGCCGCGATATGGCGGCGTTAAACCCAACTCACTCACCCAATCTGTTGACTGACATTGGGAGAGTACCCGGGCTTTCTACCAGGAATACAGCCCTTCTGACAATCTGGGTAATGTAGAAGGCTGCAGTGTTTGGGAGTCTCCACATTCTCCGAAAAGTTCAAGTGCATGAAATATTTAACATGCCATGACATTGACACTAACATGTACTCAACCCTTTCAGGACTCTAAATTCTAGGACAGAATTATTGTCGTGCTAATTGAAGTATGACGATAAAGATCTATGTTCAGTTATAAATGTCGCGTGTGATCACCATGTTTCTTCGCAATGTCCTCCAATGTGTCCAAGGTGTTCCAAATCTGGTCATCCTGGAGAAGAGAGTCCCACGCGGGCCATGCCTGGGCTGCCTGCCCCTTCTCCGCAGCCCAGCCTATTCTGCCTTCCTTGGGACGAGAATCACGCTTGTACTTGCCCGTCAGTAGACCTCTGAAAATAGACATCCAAAAAGACATCACTTTTTTAAACGAACTTTTGAAAGTATTTAACAGAATAACAGTTGATTATATCACATTTATATACAATACCAAAATATGAGGTCTTTGATAGGCATTTATAAGTTGGAAGAACACGAGTACATGACATTTTGTATGGATAGCAGCTTCTTTTATTCTTTGTTACGACGTTGCAGAGCTACGAAAAGTGTCGTGTATTCAATATCAAAGTATGCAAACGAGCTTTGAAAATATTTGATTGTACAGTAGTTATACGAAAATGTTTGAACGAGTTTTCGAACTTATTATGTTGTATTGTATTTATGTTTAATGCCTTAATATTTTTGAAAGTAATTTGAAGTACAACAATAGCACAATATACTATTTGTGTTTTGTATTTGATACCATCAACTTTAAATACAATACCAACATATTTAAAGAACTTTTGAAAAGAAAACACATTTGAAAGTTGTGTATTTTTTGTATTTGATTTAAATACAATACCAAAACATTTAAATATTTTTGATAATTTTTAATAGTATTACATTTATATGTACACAAAGAAAAACGCTAAGCCCACACTAATATATCTCATTATTGTTTGGTCCCAATATTTGTAACAGTCATGAAAGATACAATTACGGCAAGAATTGTTTTCTCGAGATGATGTAATGAGTCATGCTTTACGAAAGCTCACGCGCCATGCATGGTATGTCCGTGCAGCATGCTACCCTCGAGTATCTCTAAAAGCAGTATATCCAAACGTTAAAAACGGCCTACGCCCCCAGGAATATTAAACCTACGGTTGTATACGGCGGGGGCTCGGTGATGGTTTGGGGTGTATCTCTCATGATTGCAGGTTGGATTTGGTCACCATAAGGGTCAACTTAACAGGGGCTTAGTACAACCGGGACGTTTTGAGGCCAGTCGTCGTTCCTCATTTTGACAACCACCCTCTTGCTACTCGACCTCAGTACATGGATGACAATGCCAGGCCTCATCGTTCGCATGTAGTCGTGGATTACATGAGGGCCAGTGCAATAACGGATTGCAATGAGCCAAGATTTAAACCCCCTTGAACATGTATGATATATATACAGGCACGAGATCGTCCTGTACAAGATTTACGCCAATTGGAAGCAGCATTGCTTCAGGAGTGGTTGTTGACCCATCAATAGATCCAACGTCTGACTGGAGCCATGAGACGTAGGGTGGAATGCGTCATCCGGGCACGTGGCCGTTATACCCGCTCCTGATCTGTTTCACGTGTCATGTCAAGTAGAGACTTTAAGGAACATTTTCACATGAAACATCCAACGTAACTCGTTTACTTAATCCTGCAGCTCCATACTTTTTTTGGAGGTATTGTCTAAGGTCAAAAACAGTACCTGTGTTACCATGATGTGTTTGTCAGTAAATTTCAATCACAACTCACCAATAGCTTCTTTATTTGTTGTCAAATGTTTGTTCTATCCGATGACATTGGTATCGCCCAGCTCCTGTGGTCTGTCATCCCATGCCATGATTTTTTGCCATTTGTCATGGTTCAGAAATATGGGTGTGCTTAACTTTTTTCTTTGTGTATATAATACCAAAATAGATCAATGAGGTTTTGAAAATATTTGACAAAATAGCATGTATACATATATACCTAATACCAAAATATTAGCACTAGCATTGTTTTAAATAGACATGAAGACATTCTTGTCAACAATAAGATATTTACAAGTGCGTTCTATTGTATGTCAGCCCGTTTTTAAATGTTTCATTTCTCGTGAACATGATCATAATCAATGGGACTGGCCAACCCAACATTGAGGCGGGGCGGTCGGGTAGCCTAGTGGTTAAAGCGTTCGCTCGTCACGCCGAAGACCCGGGTTCGAATCCCGACGTGGGTACAATGTGTGAAGCCCATTTAAGGTGTCCCCCGCCGTGATCGCTGGAATATTGCTACAAGCGGCGTTAAACCATACTCACTCACTCACCAACATTGAGGCTGGTGTGTAACTCCCATTCTGATTGGTCCTCTAGATCTAGTATCATAGCCAGTGAAAGGCTGGCAATTTGAGATAGCGAGAACCACGGGAAAGGATCCAAGGGTTAGTGTGAGTCCTGACGATACAGATCGAGGGTGTCTATGCGTGTAAGGGGAATGGGATTCTAGGCATTATTGTAGGTTATATACAGAGTTCGGTCATCGTGTCTCCTGAATAATGGGGGCACGGGTGGCCCAGTCGTCTAAGGCGCCGCGATTCGCTGTGCAGAGTTGCGTCCCTTGGACACGCCAGAAACCTATGATTGTGGGTTCGAATCCCGGTTCGCCCCAATTATGTTTCTAGGTTTGTCAGCACCAACCCGTGCTCGTTGGTTTCACCGAAGTGATAAACGTCTGAGACCTGCGTCACTTCGGGCTTTCCTCGCACATTAAGCTGGCACGCCGTGATATAACTGGAATAATGTTAAAAGCGGCGTTAAACCCAACTCACTCACTCACTCACTCACTCACTCCTGAATAATGCGCCGTTCGATCAACTTACGCCTTTAAGGGACTCCATGGTAGAACACCCAAACCGTTGGCCTTACACACTTGGAAAGCCTCGAGCTCTGAATCCCGGCTCACTAGACTGTATTGTTGCTATAGAACACAAATAAATCATTTCATCATATAATGGGTAGGTTTCTCGGCAGGATAAAGCCAACGGATAAAAACGATATCCGTTGGGTCATATGCGGATAGAGATGCAAATATCAAAGGTGAAGTAGGGACTACTTTCAGTGTTTATAAACAAACATGGCGTCGCCCTTGTCATTTGGCATTCGAGTCAGAATTTACCATCGGGAATCTGGATAAACTACTATCATTATCAAAAGAACAGTCTAATATACTTAAATCAGTGTCTAGCTGTGACGTAGCTAAGGCATTTTAGAAGTTTTGGCAACTTTGGAGATATAAATTTCGAAACAATTTTGCGAGGGCACAAGGCCTAGCCAAGCGGGATCAGTAGCCATATCTGTGCTTGTAGACCTCTGCGCCTTGAAACCTTTCCACAAATAAAAATAGTTGAATTTGGCCGAAATATTTTGAATTGTTACCTTGTTTCGTTTTGTCGCTCTGTGTATATCTGATTGCACTTTTTAACATTATTGCAGGACAGGCGACTGTCAACAGCGTCTGAACGTGGCCGTGACGTCTCATAGACTAGGGTAAGAGTAGCTTCCCTTTGACAAAGGGCAGTTACTCTAGCGGACAGACTGATGGATTGCCGCGAAAGGCAAGTAAAAGCTCGGCAAGGCTCGCTACATACAATGTTTATTCCTAATGCCGGATATTTACCATCCCAAAACACACTCGCGTGATAACCTCTATTTATTTTATCAATTTAAACTAGTACATGTTATACTTAAAGGGGGACTCTGTTCCCATGTTCAGTTTAGGTCTCGATGTCTTGGTCTTGAAACTTTGTCATGAGTGTATTTAAAACAAAACTTCTAGTTAGAAGACAAAGTAGGTTTTAAACGTTGATCAAACGTACTGAGACTGCAATTAGCCAGAGGCGAGTGCCCATTAAACAACACCAATTGTATCTTCTTGGAATTAGGGGCGGTCGGGTAGCCTGGTGGTTAAAGCGTTCGCTCGTCACGCCGAAGACCCGGGTTCGATTCCCAACATTGGTACAATGTGTGAAGCCCATTTCTGGTGTACCCCGCCGTGATATTGCTGGAATATTGCTAAAAACGGCGTAAAATCAAACTCACTCACTTACTCATTCTTGGAATTGGTTGGCACGGTTGCCCCTTCGGCTGATCAGTTGTGATCCGGAGGCATGGGTTCAAATCCTAGATTGCAACCAATTATTTTTTTCGGGTTTGTCAACACAGAACCCAAGGTTCACCAAGGTGTAAACGTCACTCTGGAGTTTTCTACAATATTAAACTGACCCAACCAGGGTCAGCGGATCCTGACTCAGCACGGCAAACGAAGGAGCCCCTAACAACAGAGCCAACCATGCCCATTCTATTATAGGAATATTTGATCCAGCACCTCTGTGTATGCCAATGGTGACATGGCACCTGTCTGTGGTGATATGGCACCTACCTGTAAACTGATGAAGGGGCTTGTCCCCATCATCTGGGTGAGGTCGACCAGGCGCTGCATCTGCCAGCCAAGCATGTTGCTGGCCCCAATGTACCGGACCTTGCCACAACGGACCAGGTCGTCTAGCGTCCGCACAGTCTCCTCCACGGGGGTGGCGTCGTCCCAAAGGTGCATCTGCAACGTCACAACTGCAACGTCATAACTACGCCCCAGAAGGTGCACTCTCACGCTTTACATCGCTCGTAATGTTACAGCACAATGACGGGTGCACCGAAAATTATGTTTATGTTCTGTTTATATTTACAGTGCATTTCCAAATACCGTTATGAAGATGTAATTGGCTCCGTATCAAACAATCTTATATCTATTTTTAAATATACATATTTAGATGTTGATGGTTAAGCCCCATATGTCCAGAAAATTCAAAGTTTTCTTTGCTCAAAGGTGTTTCTTGTTTTTTGCTCAAATACACAGGTGCAACTTTAATTATTGCCACGTGTATTTCAACTAATTTCTAGAAATAATTTAAAACATTTAATTTGGTTCGTGGGCTATTGCAATTTCCATTATGTTTAAAATATAGGCATTTAGAGGTACATGGAACTACAACAGTGTCCACACAGCCTCTTTAAAATGCTTTTCTGGGCTATGAATCTGGAAATTGATAATTCATATAGAATCAACTCCGAAGAGAGTTTGTCGGTTGGTTTGTTGTTTAACGCCGCACTCAGCAATATTCCAGCTATATGACGGCGGTCTGTATATAATCAAGTCTGGACCAGACAATGTAGCGATTGATATCATGAGCATCGATCCACGCAATTGGGATAGATGACATGTATGTACCAATTCAGCGAGCCTGACCACCCGATCCCGTTAGTCGCCTTTACGACACGCATAGTCGCCTTTTACGGCAAGCATGGGTTGCTGAACACCTATTCTATCCCGGAATCTTCACGGGTCAACTCCGAAGAGAGTGAGTGTGCGAGTGAGTTAGCATGTATGTATGGTGCTGACAAACCTAGACACAAATCGATTCGAACCAAGTTTCGCACCAACGAGCACAGGTTTTCTGGCATCCCCAAGTGCTGTAAATCAATGCCGCGCTCGGTGCCGTCTCAGACCCCTGGGCCATCCGTAACCTTCACTCTGCGGGAAATTAGTTCGTGACCTTCGCTGCCCGTATAGTGGATTCTCAAAAGCTCAAACGATTTGCTTGAATTTGAATGTCAATAAGAACCAAGATCAAAACAAAAAATTGATTTTCATCTTTGTACACCATTATCCCACACGACAAACTTAAGGAAAACTTAATCGATGGTTGTCATCTGCAGTTCAATGAGAAACCAGTATGTGAATTGTGGGGAATTTTGTGATACGCTTTTAAGGCAACGTTCGTTACAGGCTATGCTCGTGATCCCAATAGGGCTGGGACGGGTAACTCGGGTACTCGGGTCGGGTGGAGCATGTGCAGGACCCGGGTACCCACAGGACTACCCGGTCCCGTGGTTTGTCATGTGATACATTGTTTAATGACAATAACTCACTATAGCTCAGTGGTTACACTACAAGTCGCTTATGCTCTGTCTGACGATGCACGCATTCTTTTTTACTTGCATATGTTTGAGTAAAGATGACGCTTCAGTCAACTTCCGTGTAGGCATGATCAGCTCGTTTGATACATGTATCAAAATAGTTACTGTCTGAGCTGAAACAATAGATTTGGACACGTCACAGCCCTTGTGCCCAATGTGACAAGATTCAGATTGAGGGAGCGACCCTTGAGCGACCCCCCCCCCCCCCCCCCCCCCCCCGGCCTCATTCGTATATAAAAGTGCTAACGCTGCGCTTCTATGTGATGATGTGACCTATGTTAGTTGCAGTGTTTGTAAGTTTGTTAGGTTTGTTAAGCTCACTCTTAATAACTGCTCGATTGGCATTCTATAAGTTGGAGAGTTGATTACAAAACGGACGACTTTATGGATAACAACTTGTGATTTATTACTTGCCCGTGAAGAGATCACCCGTTTAATAAACATATAGCTTTATTACACATTGTGTAATACCAAAACGCGTGCTTATGTACTCTCGGAACACGTTTCACGAACAAATATTGAAAGCTCTCAACATCTCTTGGCTTATTCAACGACATTGCGTGTGGAGTTGATAGATCACTGAGAGGAGCTTATGCACACTCGATGACCCCAGCAACCTTGTTGCTAGGCTGACGTCACATGGCATTGTTTCGCCGATGGATCTTGCATCAAAATTCCACAAATTACGTCATCGGGTATTGTGACGTTATCGAAAACTTTGAGGTGCAAGGCCCGTTCCACAAGGCGATCGTATTGTAGCGCAACGACAGTCGTTGGTCTAAGTTAAAGTATGTGAGATGCGAAAGTCTTAGCCCTACGATAACTTTGTGAATTCTAAAGGTAGACCCGTTGCATGGTATGAAATTCATACGTTTCAACTTTTGACGTGTTTGAAGTATTATTCTGTTAAACTCAATTTGACTATGTCCTGGATCATGTAGGTGTCAGCCAATTCATACTCAACAGTATAATTAAAAAAACGTTATAAATTGCAAGTAATAAATAAAATACTAAACTCGCTCCCGTGTAAAACCAATTTTATGAAACTCGTGAATAGTTGTGGTATCTGACTCGCTTTCGCTCGTCAGATACCACAACTATTCACTCGTTTCATAAAATTGGTATTACACGGGAGCTCGTTTAGTATTCTATATTTATTGCATGTGGAGAAGTTTCGATGTAAAGCCTGGCACCATTATCTAGTTTGATAGCCTCGGCTAACAACTTGGGATGAATGACCCACTACGACGACCTCCTTGTCGCCCATCAAGGCATACAATTTTCAAAATAAGAAACGCACAGGTAGTATGTAGTTCTTTGAACCTGACTACACAAAAAAGTCGGTATTTAAATTGGATATATGTTATTCGAAAATGTTGGTAATAATAATTCATATAGAATCAACTCCGAAGAGAGTTTGTCGGTTGGTTTGTTGTTTAACGCCGCACTCAGTAATATTCCAGCTATATGACGGCGGTCTGTATATAATCAAGTGACCTTATATTCGACAATGCATGTCGATTTGCAATGTCTTAAACGGCATTGTTTTCAGACTTGTTCTAAAATGTCATGGAGGAAAACAGTAAAGATAAATGCACGTGCAAGTTATGTCATTTGTAACTCGTCGTAGTGGCTATAAAAAGGCAAGCATAAGTCAATAACTTTTCAATCAATTGTCAACATTTTTCAAGTTCGAAATTGCCGAGACTCAGTGTTGCCGATCGGAACATCGCCACAGGACGTATCCAAAGAGGGGAATCGCAGTCTTCTGTTGCGTGCACGCCACTGGAACGTCCACCACGGCACCATTTGCCGGCTTTGGGGCCGATACACAGTTCCACTACGGACCGTCCGAGAACCGACCGCAATGCCACAGCAACGGAGACTGCAGGACGCATTCCTGGTTTGAGGAGGAAATCGGACCAGACTGTCAGGAACCATCTTCGCGACGCTGGAATCCGACCCACAAGACCAGTTATCGTCCCTGTTTTGCAACAGATCCATCGACAGTGGTTGGTGCCATACGTTACAGCCTTGGAATTGGAATTTGAGAAACTGGAGACGAATGTCGTTTAGCGATGAATCACGATTTCTTCTTCACCAGCGAGATGGAAGACAACGTGTTTATCGTCGTCGAAATTAGCGTTTTGCTCAAGAATTTAGGTGTTGGTAGTGTCATGGTCAGGCTCGCTGATGCATGTCATCGTATCCTAATTGTGTGGATCGATACTTATGATGTCAATCACCGGATTGTCTGAGTGCGGCGTAGGTTTCGGGAACGTCTGGGGCGGTCGGGTAGCCTAGTGGTTAAAGCGTTCTCCCGATTCCCGACATGGGTACAATGTTTGAACCTATTTCTGGTCCCCCGCCGTGATATTGCTGGAATATTGCTAAAAGCGGCGTAAAACCATACTCACTCACTCCTTGTGAGAGACTCGGATATAACAATTATCCCCGTGTTCCCATTAATAATGACGTTTTTCATTATGGCGGTTCGTAGGTTCAGTTAATCCGACTTTGTTTCTTCCGAGGTTGACTGGACATATACCTGACACCGTCTTACCTGAAACAGATCCACGTAGTCGGTCTGAAGCCTCTCAAGACTGGTCTGGATGCCTTCCACGATGTGGCGTCGACTTAGACCAACACTGTTCGGGTTGCTTGCAGACACGGGGAACCTCACTTTGGTGGCGATCACAAACCTTTCCCTCTCTTGTCTGAAACAGCGAGTGAGTGAGTGAGTGAGTGAGTGAGTGAGTGACTGAGTGAGTGACTGAGTGAGTGACTGAGTGAGTGAGTGGGGGGTTGTTTGGTTGGGTGAGTGAGTGAGTGAGTGAGTGGTGGGTTTGGTGAGTGAGTGATTGAGTGAGTCGGGGTGGGTTTGGTGAGTGAGTCAGTATTAGGTGGGTGGTAGGATTGATTGATTGTGTGCGTTTTGGTGAATGAGTGTGTGAGTGACAGTATATGCATATTTCTTGATACATCTGGAACGATTACACAATGACAATACCAAGTGAAGGTACTGGTATGAGGTACTGGTCTGAGGTACTGATATGAGGTACTGGTCTGAGGTACTGGTCTGAGGTACTGGTATGAGGTACTGGTATGAGGTACTGGTATGAGGTACTGATATGAGGTACTGGTCTGAGGTACTGGTCTGAGGTACTGGTATGAGGTACTGGTCTGAGGTACTGGTATGAGGTACTGGTATGAGGTACTGATATGAGGTACTGGTCTGAGGTACTCGTATGAGATACTGGTCTGAGGTACTGGTCTGAGGTACTGGTATGAGGTACTCTTATGAGGTACTGATATGAGGTACTGGTCTGAGGTACTGGTATGAGGTACTGGTTTGAGGTACTGATATGAGGTATTGGTCTGAGGTACTGGTATGAGGTACTGATATGAGGTACTGGTATGAGGTACTGATATGAGGTACTGGTCTCAGGTACTGGTATGAGGTACTGGTCTGAGGTCATGATATGAGGTACTGGTATGAGGTACTGGTATGAGGTACTGGTCTGAGGTACTGGTATGAGGTACTGGTATGAGGTACTGATATGAGGTACTGGTCTGAGGTACTGATATGAGGTACTGGTATGAGATACTGGTATGAGGTACTGGTCTGAGGTACTGGTATGAGGTACTGGTATGAGGTCATGATATGAGGTACTGGTATGAGGTCATGATATGAGGTACTGGTCTGAGGTACTGATATGAGGTACTGATCTGAGGTACTGGTATGAGGTACTGGTATGAGGTACTGATATGAGGTACTGATATGAGGTACTGGTATGAGGTACTGTTATGAGGTACTGGTATGAGGTACTGATATGAGGTACTGGTATGAGGTACTGTTATGAGGTACTGGTATGAGGTACTGATATGAGGTACTGATATGATGCACTGGTATGAGGTACTGATATGAGGTACTGGTATGAGGTACTGGTATGAGGTACTGGTATGAGGAATTTGGGGCCTATTCTGACCTGGAATACCCGCAGAGTGAACACCTTGTGACCATACCCACTGAGAGAAAGTACACCTGCGTTGTATGGATTTCTGGGATTCCTGTTTTGGCTAATGAAAAAGAGCAATCAAATCGTCACCACTCGGGTCTTTCCGTTACCTACCAGCAGGCTAATCAGTAATGCCAATTTGGGTGTCACCTACATGCTAGTAACTTGCAAATGCGATTTCCTACTCAAGCTGTATCACAGAAACTCTCTCAACAGTCTACTAACTTCTTGATCCAGCTGCCCAATATCGACTCCGACTTGCCGCTGGAATAGGCGTCTGCGGTGTCGATGAAGTTGCCGCCCCATTCCACGTATCTGTCAAGGATCTGGTGAGCTAACTCCTCGCTTGTCTGACCCCACATGCCGAGCTGAAGCGAAAGAAGAGTTGGGGGTCGTTGGTTCGGTAACTTGAAACAGTTGTATAAGTTCTATCAAGGTGTTGTAGCTTAAAGTGGGAGGTAAGCCCAAACTGACGCATGTTGCAGACATTACCTGTCTCCAGGAAACTTGCCTTTTTGGATAATGAAGGACAACATCTGCATATTAACCATTCCTAGACATTTAATACACCATAAATAAACATATACACAACATAACGAGCACAACACCTCCTGAGTAATCGAGTACATAGATTGATTGATTTTGAAGCAGCTGCGCTCAACCGCAGGAGAGTCTACAGAGAGTCTGAAAACCGTCTGGAGAGATTGAAAGATCAGCTTCACCAGGGACTCAAGACTCCACTCCAGTTACTGGATGCTAAAAGCTTCTATGCAGGGTTGGAGTAAACAAAGAATATTCAGAGCCATTCAATTCAAATAAGACCTTTCGACTTTTAAAACAACACAGCAAGTCTCACCTCAGTCTGTTAAAGATAAGCAAACCCATGAAGCGTGTTCATCTGGTAGTACAATAGAGGATTAAAAAGGTCGTCTGACGGGCGAGTTAACGAAGAGGAAACTAAGTTCGCACGAGTTTTAACTGACAGGTGAACTAAGTTCTATTTCATTAATGATAGAGACCGCCTCCGTGGTCTAGTGGTAGAGCGTCCGCCCGGAGAGCGGAAGGTCAGGGGTTTCGATCCCAGGCCGCGTCATACCAAAAGATGGTACTTGTTGTTACCCTTCTGGCGCTCGGCGTTAAGGGGCTAAGGAGCTAGCACTATTAATCGGCATCAGTCGACACACACGTGCATGCACGTCGCAATAAGTGCAATAATCTTGGACGTGACGTTAAACCCAATTTCACCCCACTTCCCCTCATTAATGATATTCACTCAGTTGTATATAATCATTGCGTTTAGAATTCGCCTTCATGCCATTATAACTGATGTTCAGGTTAACGTACATGTCCTTATTTTCAACAGACAAGGACCGCCTTCGTGGTCTAGTGGTAGAGCGTCCGCCCGGAGAGCGGTTCGATCCCCGGCCGCGACATACGAAAAGATGTTAAAAGAACTTACTTGTTGTTACCCTGTCTGGCGCTCGGCATTAAGGGGCTAAAACAAGGACTGGTCGGCTCGGAGTCAGTATACTGTGTCTGAATGGGGTATTCATGTTAAACTGCGGCATGGTATCTCAGTGGGCTAGCACTATAAATCGGCATCAGTCCGGACTAGTACAAGCAGCCACACATACACGTGCATCCACGTCGCTATATAAGTGCAATAATCTTGGACGCGACGTTAAAAACCCATTCCACCTCACCACCACCTTCCACAGACAAGTGTCGTTTAAGAACGTCGTATAGGATTGGTCTATACATCTTCTTAAATTCTTATTTGCAATATCGCTGATATATCCTTTACACGATTCCCAGGCTTAACAACAGGAACATGGTTAAGCTTCTGTTACATGCGGCCCCGCGGAGTGAATACGGTTTTACGCCGCTTTTAGCAATATTCCAGCAATATCACGGCGGGGGACACAAGAAATGGGCTTCACACATTGTACCCATGTCGGGAATCGAACCCGGGTCTTCAACGTGACGACCGACGTAACCACTAGGCTACCTTATCGCCCCACGGCCCCGCGGAACTTAGGCATTGAAATGTGCAGATTTAAACCACTAGCCATCCGGGCCGCGAGTGCAATAAAGTAGCAAGTTTTACATTTCTTTGTTCACTTGAATGTTCCAAAATTCGGTGGACATTAGACAAGTATAAATTTGTATTTCTTTGATGGTATTAATAAATTCTTACCTTTTCACACAGCTTAAAATATATAAATAAGAATGATACCTATATTTTAATATTGCTTTCATATTTCAAACATATCTCGAATCAGCATCGTCCTTGCTAGAAGACCACGACCAATATCCAAAGTTCAGCGAGTGACCTCCAACTAACAAAAGTCCAACGATGCCTATTGGCTTGTCTCCCCTTGTAAACAAATCTTCATGAGTGAGTGAGTGAGTGAGTGAGTTGGGTTTAACGCCGCGTTTAACAGTATTCCAGTTATATCGCGGCGTGTCAGCTTAATGTGGGAGGAAAGCCCGAAGTGATGCAGGTCTCAGACGTTTTCCACTTCGGTGAAACCCACGAGCACGGGTATGGTGCTGATAAACCTAGAAACATAATCGGGGCAAACCGGGATTCGAACCCACAAGCATAGGTTTCTGGCGCTTCTGGGAGGCAACTCTGCACAGCGAATCGCGGCGCCTTGGACGACTGGGCCACCCGTGCCCCCTCTTCATGTGTGAGTGAGCAAGGTGTTTTAGAGCCACTTTGTGTGGTATTCCAGTTATATCACTGCGCGACAGCTTGATATCGATGTGGGAGGAGAGTACAAAGTGATGCAGGTCTCAAACGCCTTCCAGGTCAGTAAAGCACACGAGTGTGTGGTGCTGACAAACCAAGAACCATGATTAGGACACACCGGGATTCGAATCCACGATCATAGGTTTCTGGCATACCCAAGGCATGCAACTCTTCACAGCGAATTATGGGAACTCGGCCACCCGTGCCCCCAAACGAATCTTAAGCCCTTATGAAGGGCTGAGTTGATTACCGTGAAGAATAGTGTAATAACGTCAACTCGAATTCCCAAATGTCGAGATATCCGTTATTCGAGACAAGCGGGACGCCGATATTTCACCAGTATACATAAATGGATTGAACAATATATTGAGTACATGGAGTTCGAGTAAACAGGGTTTAATTGTAAGACCCCCACATCTTCGAATTCCTCCGTACATGCAACGATAAATCCATCGTGGCTCACAATAACAGACGTGCCCGAGTGAGCATGGTTTTACACAGCGAGGGGCACCAGAAATGGGCTTCACACATTGTACCCATGTCGGGAATCGAACCCGGGTGTTCGGCGTGACGGGAGAACGCTTTAACCACTAGGCTACCCGACCGCCCCAGACATGCCCGAAACCTATGATCGTAGATTCGAATCTGTGTGATTCACCCTGACTTTGTTTCTACTCGTTTCACTAATGTTTTTGGGTTGTTGTTTTTTGTTGTTGTTTAACGCCGCACTTACATTGACATCATGAGCATCGATCAACACAATTAGGATAATTACGATTACAAGTCTTAGTCAGCGAGCCTGACCACCCGATCATATTTAGTCGCCTCTTACGACAAGCTTAGTCGGCTTTTACGGCAAGCATGGGTTGCTGAAGATATATTCTACCCCGGATCTTCACGGGTCTTCAGTGACTCTTCACCAAAGTACAATTCATGTCTCGAAGTACGGATAAGGCGATATGTCTTGGACGTTCACCGTGAAGTCTTCAGGCTGTTTTGGCATGCAAACATGCTCCTGTTATCTCGGATGATAACAATATAGGTCAGGTGGCTTAATCATGATGATGAATACAGCCACTAGCCTTCGAGACGACACTCACATATTAAAAGCTTATTGACCTTGACCCAGTTAGGTAATCTATAATCTGTCACATGGATTTGTTTAGAGGCCGATTTGTTTCATCATTTGCGGGGTAAATCTAGCTGTGCGGGGTTTTTTTTAAATAAAACGAAGTTAATGTTCTTTGCTGGTTTTCCTGTGTGCAGTGAACGTATACATTTCTGCAGTGTATGTTCGGAAGCAGCGACTGTCAGAATACTCTGTTCTAAATTACTGCCAACCCTCTTGTTCCCATCCGAGCACAACACAAACCACACCCACCAACCTCCCTAAACACACACACACACACACACACACACACACACACACACACACACGCACACACACACACACACACACACACACACACGCACACACGCACACACACACAAAACAGTCTCTACAGCCAAAACCACACCCACCAGCCTCCCCACCCACACCCACATCCAAACAATGACCTATGGACCATCAGTCTCTACCTTTTAATCTTATATCAATGTGAATTCGCATGGGGTAGGCGTTTCCTTCAACTGGTAACCTGCAAGAAGACTCGTCCCCCTGTCGTTGAATGTTATGTGCGAAAATACGACAAACCAGTCAGAATGTGCGTATGATTTCAAGTTGTTCGTCAAAGAATCCCTCGCAAATAATTTTTGATTTTACATATGTCTTGCATCTAAAAATATACCCAAGACAAATTTAAATGTGTTCAATCATACTGTATAATTTCGCATGTCCAGATGTGCTTTAAATTGCATCTGAAATATATATATAATATATAGGGAAAAATATGTGAACCATTACGAAACGAGTTGACAATTGCTTTAGGTATGTCCGTTTGCGCGAAGACGGAACCCGGTGCAAAAATTGCCATGAGATGGGCACGAGTCGCTATTCGGCTTGTCCCGGAATAACACATTAGTCACGAATGCATCACACCCCGTGCATGCATATATCACATAGTGCGTATTTATACCGCTGAAGTGCATCTGGGCCCTGATAGCCTCGATAGCCTTGACCTGCCGCAAAAGTACTCGTTTGCTGTAATCAGGTGTAATGCAAGGATGTCTCCTTCGTTACTACGACCACTCCTATTAAAAAAATCAAAACCATGATACACACACGTGCACCATTATTTCAATTTCTCTATGCTGAGAGGTGGGTATCAAAATCTACTAAACTGAAAATAAATGGATTATTTTAATTAACATAAGCTATCAGTGCAGGTAAAATAATACAATATTTTAACATGTAGCATATAATAGGTTTACATACGTTGTTATCTCCAAAGGTCATTGTCCCAAGGCATATATTTGCCACTTTTAGTCCAGACTTGCCCAGAAAGTTGTAAACCACTTTGGATTCTTCTGGTACCGCCGCCATCACGAACTATGGTTGAAGACAAAAAGTAAAAATAACGCAACGCAGCACACGTCCAGCTGTCAGAAAACTAGAGTACAAAGTGTATTGGGAAGGGAGTCAACTCTTTTATATCCGCTAAAGGAGAAGATAACGAAATATGGATGAGCAGAGAGATCTACGGAAGCCTTTTAGGGCCATTCTTTTTTAATTTTTCGATACTATCTTGAAATTTCAAGATACTAAGTTGAAATGTCAAGAAACTAAGTTGAAATTTCAGGATACAGAAGTTGAAATTTCAAGATATTAAGTTGAAAATTCAAGATACTAAGTTGAAATTTCCAGTTAATAGGGATATGAATTTTTTTGGAAATGGCGCTAAAAGGCTTCCGTATTTTAGGGCCATTTGTTTTTTTTTAATTTTTTCGATACAATCTTGACATTTCAATATATTAAGTTGAAATTTCAAGATACTAAATTGAAATTTCAACTAACTATCTTGAAATTTCAACTTAATATCTTGAAATTTCAACTTAGTATTTTGAAATTTTAAGATAGTATCTTGAAATTTCAACTTAGTATCTTGAAATTTCGAGACAGTATCTTGAAATTTCAACTTAGTTTCTTGAAATTCCAACTTAGTATCTTGAAATTTCAAGTTAGTATTGAAAAAAATATAAAAAACAAATGGCCCTAAAAGGTTTCCGTAGGTCGGTTATTTGACTGGTTGAAGAATACTTTCTGTCAGTCGAGACTTGAACCTCGGACAGCGGCTAGGCAGGTTGGCTCTCTGACGCCTCTGGGATGCTGCCTGGCCATGTCTGTCTCGTTACCATAATCATGATTGTATAAATGTTGTGTTTATTACGTCACAAATAAAGTGTTGTGGACCCACTGATGGACTCCTGTGTTTGAAGGACAGATATCCCAAACAACCAGCCCGGGATACACACTTCAATATCTTGTTATTTTAGTTGCACCGTTTACTATAGCTAGAGCATATTTGAAATAATAATCACCATTAGCGAAGCACGTTGTAATATTGTCGGATATTCTTCACGTATGGAACAGTTTGGTGAGTCACCGTTAAGGGCGTCCCGCGTACTTGCAATATTTAGATAGTGAGTGAGTGAGTGGGTGAGGTTTTACGCCGCTTTTAGCAATATTCCAGCAATATCACGGCGGGGGACACCAGAAATGGGCTTCACACATTGTACCCATGTCGGGAATCGAACCCGGATCTTCGGCGTGACGAGCTAACGCTTTAACCACTAGGCTACCCGACCGCCCCTATATTTAGATAGTGAAATAGGTTGACACATAATAGTCATACTACAACAAATATGAATTTTATAGAGTCAAAGCATGGCATTTATTATATATGTATCTATTCTCTGTCAGCAAAATTTCGTTTCAAGGCGTCAATATTGAAGGACATTTTGGTTGGTTGGTTTGTTGTTTTACGCCGCACTCAGCAATAATCCAGCTATATGACGGCGGTCTGTAAATAATCGAGTCAGGACCAGACAATCCAGTGATTGACATCATGAGCATCGATCCACGCAATTGGGATTGATGACATGCTTCTACCAAGACAACGAGCCTGACCACCCGATCCCGTTAGTCGCCTCTAACGACTACCATAGTCGCCTTTTACGGCAAGCATGGGTTGCTGAAGACCTATTCTATGCCGGATTTTCGAAGGATATTTTGAATAAAATTGTTAGAATAGATTACAAACATAAGTCCAGATATACAATGAACACGTTTTATAACCAGACAGTGTAACAACAGGATTAAAATGCGTACTTCAGTACGGAGTTGTTGACATGGTATTTCCGGTGTTACGTGCTCACGGTAATGTCTATGATATAAGGAGAAAACATCAAAACTCCATGTAGGCGTGTATTAAGTCCACCCCCTACTACACAGTTGTATCGGGGTTGTTGTTGTTTGTTTTTGTTTGTTTTGTTGTTGTTGGTGGTGGGTTTTTTGGTTTGTTTGTTTGTTTGTATCAGGTTTTGATAAAAGAATTCGTAAAACAGCAAATCAAAAATGCTAAGAGGCGACTAACGGGATCGAGTGATCAGGCTCCCAAATGTATGCATTGCTTCGTACCCCAATTGCGCAGATCGATGTCAATCACTGTATTGTCTGGTCCAGACTCGATTATTTACAGACCGCGGTCATATACCTGGAATATTGCTTAGTGTGGCGTTAAACAACAACAAACTGACCAGTGAAGACCCGGGTAGAGAATAGGTCTTCAGCAACCCATGCTTTTCGTAAGACGCGACTAACGAGATCGTGTGGTAAGGCTCGCTGACTTGGTTTGTGCATGTCATCGTATTCCAGATCGATGCTCATGATGTCAATCACTGGATTGCCTGGTCCAGACTCGATTATTTACAGGCCGCCGTCATATAGCTGTTATATTGCTGAGTAGGGCGTTAAACAACAACAAACAAATAAAGCTTAAACAACAAACAGCCAAGCAACACTTCCAATAGCGGGAAATAAAGCTGTCGCGGCGACCAGATGTAAACAAAATATGCAGCTTCTATTCTTGGACGTATGTTGTCTCCTTGCTGAAATTGAAGAGAGTAACTGTATGTGTTATACATAAGAAATATACGACGAATGGGAGTTTTTTATCGTAAAATATAAAATAGCTACGTGATAAATCCCAAAGAACAATGAACAACGAAGAGTGGTTTATTTAACGAAAAAACATTGTTCTATCATGACATCGTTTTTGGAGATTCAAACATGTGCTCGCAACTTCATTACGTCGTATATTGGACGACGTTATATTTGAGAGGGAAGCGTCTAGTGAGTTGTTCCCCATAGATTTAGCTGCGCAACGCAGATAAAAGCAGTGGCGGAACGATCGCATCGAAAAGTGGGAAAGATATGACAATCGGTATTGGGAGATAAGGTCGACCTGATGATTGTGAGAATATGTAGGAAATACCAAATGTAACCCCCTGTTCATAAAATGGACTTGTCCGATATAGCCAAGGTCGGATTCTATTAAAAGAATCATCATTATTAAAACACGAGTAAATATTTTTAAAGCTTGTTGATGTTGATGTTTGTTATCGGTCTTAATAGCCCTGTTGTTCCGTAAACAGATCAAAAGCGATAGATCATCTTGTATTTTATTCAAAAACAGGTTGATTACTTAAATATGAATAAAGAAATGTGTCAATGAAAAGGTTTGTGGCCATTTTTCATTCATAATGTACGCTCAGAGCCAATTTACCGAAAAAAGGACCGCCTCCGTGGTCTAGTGGTAGAGCGTCCGCCCGGAGAGCAGAAGGTCCGGGGTTCGATCCCAGGCCGCGTCCAAGACGCTAAAAGATGGTACTTGTTGCCCTGCCTGGCGCTCGGCATTGAGGTTCTAAAACAAGGACTGGTCGGCTCGGAGTCAGTATACTGTGTCTGCCTGCGGTCTTCATGTTAAACTGCGGCATGGTATTTCGGTATCTAGCACTTAAATGAGCATCAGTCCGAACACACACGTGCATGCACGTCGCTATATAAGTGCAATACTCTTGGACACGACGTAAAACGCCATTTCACCTCACCCACGGACTTGTATAAGCAGTCCGTGCCTCACCTCACCGCTATAAAGTCTCCGAAACGCTGTACACGCTGCTGAAAACATTTTATGGACGTTTCTCTACAAGCTCCTCACAGCGATAGCCCGTTCGCGGAGAGAGAAACGAAGGTGTCACGCGCTGGGAGGGAGCTTGGTTTCTCAGCACATAGAGGGACATAACTCTAGGGACTGTTGGTGAGGGAGGTATCTGTAACCATAAATACACATAGTTCACAATTTAAACCGATAGCATCATTTAAACAGTGTTAGTTGTTTAATAATTTATTTTAAAGACATTATGTGATTTTCTCTCATAGAGTTAACTTCATCGATCCCAACCTGTGTAAAAGAGTTTATATTCTTTCATAAAAAACAACTCCTCCCTTGATTCAAGCTGAGGGAATGTCCCTTGTTAGACAGGTTCGACAAGTCTTCAGGTAAGAAGTTTTGGGTGACTGTGATAGTGTAGACATGGATATAGGCGCGATGTAGCTGTCACATGTCACTGATAGGTCTGCATGACGAGATGGTGTTCTAAAGGTAGTGACACGCCTGTAGATGGCAGATAACAGTGGCAGAACCCCGACTGACTGCAAGTGCAACTCCGCCAAATGTACGCTAGGTTCTCGTCGCCGAAGGCCACAAGCCTACCGGCATTTTGCTTATCTTAGCGCTAAGGCGATCGCTACTCCCATACCTTAACATAGACTTACGACAGTCGTAGCGCTATGGTTGTTTTGTGCAACGACGCCGTTCTACGGTGGAGTCTTTGACGATGAGAGGAGAAGTTTCAATAACTTAACACATGGGTAATGTGCTGAGGAGTCTGGGGCAGTTGATGGGTCGAGGTACTAGGTTTTGTTTGTTTGTTTGTTGTTTACAGAGGCACTCATTAATATTCCAGCTATATGACGGCGGTCTGTAAATAATCGAGTCTGGACCAGACAATCCAGTGACTGACATCATGAGCATCCATCTACGCTATTGGGATACGATGACATGCATCAAACAAGTCAGCAAGCCTGACCACACGATCCTGTTAGTCACCTCTTACAATAAGCAAAGTTGGCCTTTTATGGCAAGCATGGGTTGCTGAAGACCTATTCTTCCCCGGATCTTCACAGAACGTGGGCCTATGTGTGCCAGCATGGCATTGAACGTGATCTGCTTGAACACAGACACTGTGTTGGGAACAATATTTTATTGAACACAGTTATCACTTCGAATGGAAACTTATCCTGCCTGACTTCCCTGCCAAATGTCTGGATGATGTTGACTAACTTGAACAGATGTCAATAGCAATGTGAGGTGAAATGGGGATTTACCTCACGTCCAGTATTATTGCACATATATAGAGACGTGCATGCACTTTGTGTGTATGGCTGCCTGTAATACTCCAGACTAATGCTGATTTTATAGTACTAGCCAACTTAAATACCATGCAGCAGTTTAACATGAACTCAGGCACAGTATACTGTCTCTGAGCCGACCACTCCTTGTTTTAGCCCCTAAATGCCAAGCATCAGGCAGGGTAACAACAAGTACCACGTTTTAACACCTTTTGGTATGACGGAGCCAGAGATTGAACCCCAGGCCTTCCGCTCTCCAGGTGGTCGCTCAACCACTAAACCACGGAGGCGGTCCAGTAGCAATGTCAAATGTGGGACAATGGGATATCAGATGGAGAGTCTGTTTGGAGAAAAGTTGAAAATTATCTGTCATTTGCCTCACAGTTATAATTGATGCATAGTGATTTCCAAACACTATAGTCTGATTAGAGTTTGTTTTTTGCCACTGTCTCAACAGCCACTACATAAATTAGCAGGCCTCAAAGTTTAAATTTTTACCAAGTAGCCATATGGCTACAAGTATTTTTTTCCAGGTAGCCAGTGGTAAAATCAAGAAGACAAGCCAATATTGTAGGTACCAAAATGCATTTGAAATTATCTTTTATCAAATAACTATTACATGTATAAGTCTTGTATATTAGGGGAAACTGTACTTGAGTATTGTTATTTGTGACTCGAACAACGATGCAATTTATGTAAGATTATATAGGTACATCCTTGCTTATCCAATAAACCATCGACTAAAATATAATACTAATTACATCAATATTTATGCATTTCGGTTGATTGTTGACTTTAGGAGGAATTATTTGCGAGTACAATTAGTAGCAGACATGTTTATTTTTGTGTCTATTGCTGTGTAGCAATAGAATTTAGTCGCCACAAGATATTTTTCAAGGTAGTCATTTGGCTACCTCTGAATTTCAGACAGTAGACAAATTGAAATTAAGGTCGCATTGCCGACCATTTTAGTCGCAAATTGAGGCCTGTATAGTGGGGGAGACCGGGGCACATTGGGACCTTATACTATTTTTCTTATTTTCTATCAGAAATAAGAACTTGACCCAGTGCATGTTCATGATAATCTGTTATGCCAATCTTTTTCATATTGAATGCATGCGAATCTGATAAAAACCTGAAAAATTGAAGAGTTGAATTTAACCTACCCCGCCTTGGGGTTCATTGGGACATGTGGAGGACTGACTGGGACACATGGTGGGCTGACTGGGACACGTGGTGGGCTGACTGGGACACGTGGTGGGCTGACTGGGACACGTGGTGGGCTGACTGGGACATGCTGACTGGGACACGTGCTGGGCTGACTGGGACACGTGGTGGGCTGACTGGGACATGCTGACTGGGACACGTGCTGGGCTGACTGGGACACGTGGTGGGCTGACTGGGACATGCTGACTGGGACACGTGCTGGGCTGACTGGGACACGTGGTGGGCTGACTGGGACATGCTGACTGGGACACGTGCTGGGCTGACTGGGACACGTGGTGGGCTGACTGGGACATGCTGACTGGGACATGCTGACTGCATGCGAATCTGATAAAAACCTGAAAAATTGAAGAGTTGAATTTAACCTACCCCGCCTTGGGGTTCATTGGGACATGTGGAGGACTGACTGGGACACATGGTGGGCTGACTGGGACACGTGGTGGGCTGACTGGGACACGTGGTGGGCTGACTGGGACACGTGGTGGGCTGACTGGGACATGCTGACTGGGACACGTGCTGGGCTGACTGGGACACGTGGTGGGCTGACTGGGACATGCTGACTGGGACACGTGCTGGGCTGACTGGGACACGTGGTGGGCTGACTGGGACATGCTGACTGGGACACGTGCTGGGCTGACTGGGACACGTGGTGGGCTGACTGGGACATGCTGACTGGGACACGTGCTGGGCTGACTGGGACACGTGGTGGGCTGACTGGGACACGTGGTGGGCTGACTGGGACACGTGGTGGGCTGACTGGGACATGCTGACTGGGACACGTGCTGGGCTGACTGGGACACGTGGTGGGCTGACTGGGACATGCTGACTGGGACACGTGCTGGGCTGACTGGGACACGTGGTGGGCTGACTGGGACATGCTGACTGGGACACGTGCTGGGCTGACTGGGACACGTGGTGGGCTGACTGGGACATGCTGACTGGGACACGTGCTGGGCTGACTGGGACACGTGGTGGGCTGACTGGGACATGCTGACTGGGACATGCTGACTGGGACACGTGCTGGGCTGACTGGGACACGTGGTGGGCTGACTGGGACACGTGGTGGGCTGACTGGGACACATGGTGGCCTGACTGGGACACCTGGTGGGCTGACTGGGACACGTGGTGGGCTGACTGGGACATGCTGACTGGGACACGTGGTGGGCTGACTGGGACACGTGGTGGGCTGACTGGGACACATGGTGGCCTGACTGGGACACGTGGTGGGCTGACTGGGACACGTGGTGGGCTGACTGGGACACGTGCTGGGCTGACTGGGACACGTGGTGGGCTGACTGGGACACGTGGTGGGCTGACTGGGACACGTGGTGGGCTGACTGGGACACATGGTGGGCTGACTGGGACACGTGGTTGGCTGACTGGGACACATGGTGGGCTGACTGGGACACCTGGTGGGCTGACTGGGACACGTGGTGGGCTGATTGGGACACGTGGTGGGCTGACTGGGACACGTGGTGGGCTGACTGGGACACATGGTGGGCTGACTGGGACACGTGGTGGGCTGACTGGGACATGCTGACTGGGACACGTGGTGGGCTGACTGGGACACGTGGTGGGCTGACTGGGACACGTGGTGGGCTGACTGGGACACGTGGTGGGCTGACTGGGACACGTGGTGGGCTGACTGGGACACGTGGTGGGCTGATTGGGACACGTGGTGGGCTGACTGGGACACATGGTGGGCTGACTGGGACACGTGGTGGGCTGACTGGGACACGTGGTGGGCTGACTGGGACACATGGTGGGCTGACTGGGACACGTGGTGGGCTGACTGGGACACGTGGTGGGCTGACTGGGACACGTGGGCTGACTGGGACACGTGGTGGGCTGACTGGGACACGTGGTGGGCTGACTGGGACATGCTGACTGGGACACGTGCTGGGCTGATTGGGACACGTGGTGGGCTGACTGGGACACGTTGTGGGCTGACTGGGACACCTGGTGGGCTGACTTGGACACGTGGTGGGCTGATTGGGACACCTAACATGTTCCTTTTTATGTGTCACAAGAAAACACAAAAGTAATACAATTCATGTGCAATTCAAACATGTAATAAAAATTGACCAAAACATCAGTTTTGCATGTGTTTGATACAAATACAAAGTTTCATAATAACATATCAAACAGTTTCCGAGTTAGGCTCCAGAAACGAATGTTTGTGTATTTGAGTCAAAGTCCGGTTTGTTGCCATGGAAACATACAAAAATATATTTTTCACAAATACCAAAACAAGAAAAGACACCAGTTCAGCATGTGTTTGATACATATACAAAGTTCCGCAATAAAATAAAATGGTTTTCGTGATGTCACTTCCTGTGTTGAAGCTTGGCTAATTTTTATATATATATATGAATAAACATGCTGTCCCACTGTACCCCATCTGTCCCACTGTAGCCCATGTCCCACTGTATCCCAGTCCCAAAAGACTCATTAACTCATGGTCCAATGTGCCAAATTTCCCACTGTACCCCATGTTCCAATGTATGCCAGTCCCAAAGGACCCATGCATGTCCCAATGTGCCTCATTAACTCATGGTCCAATGTGCCAAATTTCCCACTGTACCCCATGTTCCAATGTATGCCAGTCCCAAAGGACCCATGCATGTCCCAATGTGTCACATGTCCCAATGTTCTCTATGTCCAACTGTACCCCATGTCCCACTGTACCCCATGTCCCACTGTACCCTATGTCCAAATGTATCCCATATTCCACTGTACCCCAGTCCCAATAGACCAATGCATACCATGTCTCAATGTGCCCCCTGTCCAAATGCATACCATGTCCCAATGTGCCCGACCTGTGAAGATTCCAGGGTAGAATAGGTCTTCAGCAACCCATGCTTGCCTTAAAAGGAATGCTTGTCATAAAAGGCGACTAATGGGATCGGGTGTTGAGGCTCGCTGACTTGGTTGATGCATGTCAATCGATCCCAACTGCATGGATCGATGATCATGATATCAATCACTGGATTGTCTGGTCCAGATTCAATTATTTACAAACAGCCGTCATATAGCTGGAATATTGCTGATTGAGACGTGAAACAACAAACCAACCAACTAACCCAATGTGCCCTGGTCTCCCCTATTTGTGGTGAATAGCATGAACATCCTTCCATGTTAATAATAAACAACTTTTAATTTTCCCTCAAAGATATTCTATTCACGGATCTGTAGCATAATCTTTAGTTAGTTTATGTCATGATTTAATGAAAGTTCTGTTTTGTTATTACAGAGTTTTCAGCACAATGAGTAAAACAAGATTCGAGATGTACGTAAAGGCAGGAAGTGATGGGATAAGTATTGGCGATTGTCCATTCTCACAACGTGCAAACATGTACACGCAGCTGAAGATTCCAGCCGAACTGGTCACAGTCATTCCCATAGACATCACCAACAAAACAGAAGACTTTCTGAAACTGAACCCAGAGGGAAAAGTTCCAGTACTTGTAGACCACGAAAAGAATAAAGTGATCGCAGACTCTGGCGCCATCACAAGTTACATACACGACAATTTCGCATCTCCAGATCTGCATCAGAACTACAGTGGTCCAGCGGTACAGGCCTCAAGCGGAGTGTTCGGGAAATTGGCTGCTTTGCTAAAGAATTCCGACCCAGCGTCTATACCCAAGCTGAAGGAAGACCTGGCTAAGGAGCTGAGGGCATTAGATGACTTCTTGAAGTGTGCAGATTGTGAAGGGCCGTTTCTAGTGTGCGACAGGATCTGTGAACTGGACTGCTCTGTGCTGCCTAAGCTGCGACATGTGCAGGTAGCAGGGAAGTATTTTCAAGGGTTTCAAATCCCCGAGGACTGTGTGGCACTTCTTGAGTATATCAGGAAGGGAGAAAATACAGATGTGTTCCGACAAACCTGCCCTAAAGATGAAGAAATCATTAAGGGCTGGTCGAGACATAATATCATGGTAGTGAACAAGTAACTGTGTTGGAGTATTTGTTTTCTGACAAAGCAGCCTTTGAAAGTCCAAACATGTAGCAATATCTCCATATGATATAAACGGTACATTTAGCTTCAATTATTACTGGGCGGTCGGGTAGCCTAGTGGTTAAAGCGTTCGCTCGTCACGCCGAAGACCCGGGTTCAATTCCCGACATGGGTACAATGTGTGAAGCCCATTTCTGGTGTCCCCCGCCGTGATATTGCTGGAATATTGCTAAAAGCGGCGTAAAACCGTACTCACTCACTCAATTATTACTATAATAGTGCCTGAAACCAATGATGTTGATTCTTGTAAGGTCATGCATCAACACCAATCGCATTAATATCAGATCCTGTACTCAGATTTACGGTGTGAATGTATGAGGACACCTGGATCGGATTCCGCCTAAGATGAACTTTCTGATCACCCAATCAGCATGATCAGTGTAGAGGCTTATAAATTCTCGGGTGGGTACAATGTGTGAAGCCCATTTCTGGTGCCCCCTGCTGTCATATTGCTGGAGATTGCTAATACGGCGTAAAGCCATACTCACTCACTAAATTTAAATTCTCGGTACAGATGAGCATAGCATTCGAACAAGCATCTGTGATTTCTGTGTGTTGGGAAAAAAATTAACAGAAGAATTTCCATGTGACCATGTGTCTTGAAGCTGCTATTTTTTGCATTACAAGCCTGGCAATGAGGCCTATAGTACAGAGGATTGGATAATATCAGATACATTGTGAAAAAACGCTTCAATTTACATTGGTTTAAGTTACAAAGTTGAAAAAAAAATTCAAGTGCCAGCTGAAATAAAATGCTGTCATTTGTTGAGAGTAACAATACAAACTTGTGCATGCTAGGATATCATAATAATACAAAGGCCAATATCTTGAACTTAAGTTAGTATAAACTAACGAACAAAAACATTTGATACATCCAGCTGTAATTAACTGTTAATGGTAATTCAGGGGCCTCCTTGGTATTGTCTCCGTTGTCTAGTGGTAGAGCGTCCGCCCGGAGAGCGGAAGGTCCGGGGTTCGATCCCCGACCACGTCATACCAAAAGATGTTAAAAGATGGTACTTGTTGTTACCCTGTCTGGCGCTCAGCATTAAGGGGCTAAAACAAAGACTGGTCAGCTCGGAGTCAGTATACTGTGTCTGAGTGGTGT
This sequence comes from Haliotis rufescens, assembly GCF_023055435.1. Lineage (NCBI taxonomy): Eukaryota > Metazoa > Mollusca > Gastropoda > Lepetellida > Haliotidae > Haliotis > Haliotis rufescens. The sequence goes on from NW_025964368.1 coordinate 56,709, forward strand.
ATTCATGTTAAACTGCGGGATGGTATCTCAGTGAGCTAGCACTATAAATCGGCATCAGTCAGGACTAGTACAAGCAGCCACACACACACACATACACTGCATGCACATCGCTATATAAGTGCTATAATCTTGGACGACGTTAAACCCAATTTCACCTCACCTCCTAGGTTATGCATCAGACACCTCAGAGAGATCATAACTCAGTAGAGATTACACATGTGCAGGGATAAGCAGAGATTCCAAAGCTAGTGCTGCCTTCATAATGGGGGGTGCAGGGGTGGCCCAGGCATCTAAGGCGCCGCGATTCGCTGTGCAGATTTGTGTCCCCTGGGCGCCCCAGAAACCTATGATTGTGGGTTCGAATCCTGGTTCACCCTAATTATGTTTCTAGGTTTGTCAGCACCATACCGTGCTCTAGGGTTTCACCGAAGTGGTAAACGTCTGAGACCTGCATCACTTCGGGCTTTCCTCCCACATTAAGCTGACATGCCCTGATATAACTGGAACAATGTTAAAAGCAGCGTTAAACCCAACTCACTCACTCATATTAGGACAAAATCATTTGGGAGTTCTTCTGTTCTCAGTTGGGAGATATTTTAACATGTTATGCAACACGTCTTGTGGAAAATGTAAACTATTGAAAAGAACATGTTGTCTGGTTGTCTTTATGTTAGAAACACTTGAAAGCTTCCATTTGATAACTTGAAAAGAATGATTGTTTTCAAATGTTTTCATATGATTATAGACCGCCTCCGTGGTCTAGTGGTAGAGCGTCCGCCCGGAGAGCGGAAGGTCGGGGTTCGATCCCCGGCCGCGTCGTTAAAAGATGGTTCTTGTTGTTACCCTGACTGGCACTCGGCATTAAGGGGCTAAAACAAGGACTGGTCGGCTCGGAGTCAGTATACTGTGTCTGAGTGGGGTACTCACGTTAAACTGCGGCATGGTATCTCAGTGAGCTAGCACTATAAATCGGCATCAGTCCGGACTAGTACAATTTAAGCAGCCACACACACACACACACACACACACAAACCCATGCACGTCGCTATATAAGTGCAATAATCTTGGACGCGACATTAACCCCAATTTCATCTCACCTCACCTCACCTCACCTCACCTCACCTCACCTCATATGATTATACAAATGTGAATTTAAATAAATCCATAACCTTAAGAAGTGCTGTTTGTTATTATTGTTCATGTTGACTGATTTTACTGCTTTTTGTTGACTTTATTTCAATCTCAGATGTGCATAATGGAGTCATACCTCCATGCAGCTGAAACTTTGTTATGAAGAATTAAGGTAAATCAATCTATGCTTGTTGGAAGAGGCGACTAACTAACGGGATCGGGTTGTCAGGTTCGCTGATTTGGTTGATGCATGTCATCGTATCCCCATTGGATCGATGCTCATGGTATCAATCACTGGATTGCCTGGTCCAGACTCGATTATTTACAAGCACCGTAATATAGCTGAAATATTGCTGAGTGCAATACAACAAACAAACAACAAACAAACATAGTGTGTGCATCAGATTTTACTGGTGTAACTCCATAAACGCAAAATCATATTGAAGTCAATTCTTAATAACTATGTCAACAATAAGAACTTTACAGAGAGCTTACTTAATCATAAACCAATATTCTACCATGAATTTGTAAAATACTCGATTTTGATTGGTCAGTCAGAGGTTATCACAATAAACCAACTCTAATCTAAACAGCCGATTTGACGGCCGCGGAAACTATTATTTTTAGAAGATAACTTCGTTTATCATGTAATGGGTAGGTTTCTTGGCAGGATAAAGCCAAAGGATAAAAACGATATCCGTTGGGGTCATGTGCGGATAGAGATGCAAATATCAAAGGTCAAGTAGGGACTTCTTTCAGTGTTTATAAACAAACATGTCGTCGCCCTTGTCATTCGGCGATCGAGTCAGAATTAACCATCGGGAATCTGGATAAACTAAAGGGATAATTGCTATCATTATCAAAAGAACAGTCTAATATATTTAAATCAGTGTCTAGCTGTGACGTAGCTAAGGCATTTTATAAGTTTTGGCAACTTTGGAGATATAAATTTCGAAACAATTTTGCGAGGGCACTAGGCCTAGCCAAGCGGGATCAGTAGCCATATCTGTGCTTGAAATCTTTTCCATATTTTAATAATTATATGAACAATTATAGACTAAAAATTGCAAAGTTGCGGTTACTACAATATTCAAAGAATGTGTGGCAGAAAACACGATAGAAATCTACAAGGAGAATGTATTTCAAGTTTAGAGGACAACAGAGAGCTTGCTATTAGGCGCTTTTCTATATGCGACTTTGACATATCACAATGTGCGATGAGACGTCAGAATAGTGGCGCGTGGTGACGAATGAAACCTTTGCATGGATTGCTTTGTTTTCTTTGGGGCGCCCGCCTCATGTTAGCTACGAAGTTGCCTTGCTACATGCTTTAAATAAGTGCCTGCCATAAGTTCGAGTTAAATGTAAACAAACTGTTTATGCATATAGAGCGCCATATTTTGTTTAAAGGCTGTCGGTGATTTCGTTGGAACACTATATGGCAGCCTTTCCGACGTTTGTATTGACAACCTCCCGTGTTAGAGGGAAGCTATATAATTTCCGAGACGGGGTATAGAGCAAAATGAATAACAACACGCATAAGATCAATTGTACAATCGTATCAATTGTATCAATTGGGGGAGGGATTCTTATTTAGGATGACCCAGAGTGGAGAAATAGAATATAAACGCATAATTGAATTCAATAGAAAAACACTGCAGCATGCTTGCTGAAACAGAATAGTGTATATAAATGTTCTTAAATATAGGTGGCGAGAGGGGCTGGTGGTGGGGAAATTAAAGGAAAAATAATTCAGGAGCTCTTAACTGTTTGGAGAATATTTTTAAAAGAGTTCAATTTAACTATAAACACCCACAGTATAGACTTTCTTGGTCCAACTCCTCTGGTATTTATACTTTCGAAACAAAAATATTATATGAATGAACAGGGTGATATATTCTACCTAGTATGCACTAGACAAATAATGTAACATGTGAATAAGTATAATATATGTGAACAAGTAAAATAATAAGACAAAAAAAATTGTCAATGCTTTGGGAAAAGCCTGTGTAAGCCTATGTCTCCTGACCCCCGGTTCTATCAGATAAGGGACAGTCTCGCCACAACACAGCTGTTGCTGAAAGGGGATATATACAATAACAGTGATGTTGGTCAGCTCACTGACACTTTTTACTGGCACATGTGCCGATCAGTGGCATGAGCCTTCCCCATATGGAATGGCATGCTACAACTGATGTTGCCATTGTTGATTTCGCAAGCTTCCCGCAACAGGTCACGTGAGCTTAGTTATGTCACGTGACTTGAGGCCAGCCGCTGAGAAGTGAGACGCCATCAGAGAGCTCCCCGTTGTAAGATCGGTATGTTGAACGTTGCATCCAGACATTAGCATGTAGACTTTACAGTATGTACCAGCATATATCATGGAAGGAAATAGGTTTCACTGTCACACAAAAAGCAGACTTGATGCATTGATTTATCCTACATGAGTCAAACATGCTTACATCTGTATGTGTGTATATATAGTCTATGTGTTTGTGTGTGTGTGTGTGTGTGTGTAATGTCAGATAGCAGCTGAATCTTCATTGATGATAAAAAGGTACAAAGTCTTGAATATTACTGTTACTAGCTAACTGGACAGATTTTCGCCTGCCTTTATCCGTGGTTCTCAAGTCACAGTAACAAGGAAGTCGAAACGAGCTCAACAGTAAGCGACTGGTGTCCGGGATTGCCTAAAAGTCGGATCGGGCGGGGCCTGTTGGTTCTAAAAATGGAATGCAGAATATTAAAACGAAAAATGTGTATCTGGGATAATATGTCCCCACTGTTCACAAATGTTTAGTTTTGCTCAAACAATTGAGTATTTAACTCAACAAATGTATATTTAACTTTAAAAAGTGATAACTATGACTACATATCGAGCGTCCAAGTAGAGGAGTCAGTGTCTTAGCTTATGATGCGCTGGGCAGGAAGTGTTTTGACCACTTTCCTTTCATTGATTAACGTGTTAGGCCTCCCTAAATAATACAAGAAAACATTGATGCAGAGCATCAAAGTTCCCTACCATATGTGATGCCTCACAAACGCATAATTATGATGTTACTGAAAGGCATGATGGAGCATAATTATATTAACCACAAATAACACAACGCTGTTGTGGAATTTAAAAAAAAAATATTTTGAGTATTGGGCAATACAGTTGATACATTTGCATAGGGTAGGTCTATTTAAAAAAAGTTTCTGGTTTAACGCCGCACTCAGCAGTATTCCAGCCATATGAGGGGCGGTCGGGTAGCCTAGTGGTTAAAGCGTTCGCTCGTCACGCCGAAGACCCGGGTTCGATTCCCGACATGGGTACAATATGTGAAGCCCATTTCTGGTGTCCCCCGCCGTGATATTGCTGGAATATTGCTAAAAGCGGCGTAAAACCATACTCACTCACTCACTCCAGCCATATGACGGCGGTCTGTAAATAATCCAGTCTGAACCAGATCATCCAGTGATTGACACCAAGAGCATCGAACTACGCAATTGGAATATGATGTTATGCATCGACCAAATCGGCGAGCCTGACTACCCAATTATGTTCGTCGCCTCGAATTACGGCAAGCATAGGTTGCTGAAGACCTATTCTAACCTGGGTCTTTATTTAAAAAGTAGATGGAAGGAAATGGAAGCAATGTCTGGCACAAATGTAAACATGTGGAAATAGTATCAAAACTGCCAACAACATTGGCAGATGCACATACTCAAATAATAGATCACATTCTTTTTACACTTGGCATTTGGTTATAATAATGTAAATGGAAATACTAAGGGCTCCATATGGCAAAAAAGTCATACTAGATAAGGTCTATTGGTCACAACTCAAAATATTATCACGTAGTTGGAAAACATTTCAATACCGGGACTAATCAATAACGGAGATTCCTCGTCTCTTGTTTTACGTTTTTTGGTCAGTTTCTTTTTTGTATTGCTTTCTTTCAAAGAATAGTAATTGTGATCATGATGAGTTGAGTTACTTGGTTTTTTTCTATGTACTGTTTTTTATCCAGTGTCAGTAACTGTTGTGGAATGTGGTTTACTTGTAACAATGACTGGTTTGAGTTCATATGATGATGATTGATTGGTTTGTCGGTTAACGCCGCACTCAGCAATATCCCAGCTATATGACGGCGTTCTGTAAATAATCGAGTCTGGACCAGACAATCCAGTGCCTAATATCATGAGCATCGATCCACGCAATTGGGATCGATGCCATGCATCAACCAAAGCCTGGCCATCCGATCCCGTTTGTCGCCTCTTACGACAAGCATGCATAGTCGCCTGATATACTGTTAAGATGTAACATAACAATTCATCCATACTACTAAACAGAAGTAAACCCGCTTGTTCATTCGGATCAATCTGACCCAAACCATTCCGCTGATGAGAGTCTAATAATGCATACGAATCAAAATCCGTAAAAATTGCAATGGAGACATCATTAAAAGTTACCAAAAGTGACGGGGATATCAATATTGCTTTTTGAAATGATTCTATGAAATTGTTTTCCCTGCTTCAATATTTGGAGCACCTGTGACGGAGCCATATAACTGATCTGTTATGTAGACAATATCGTTTGGGGGAGTGGCTGCTGGGAACTGATTATGACCTAAATACCCCTCATCGCCTTCGGTGTTAACTATGTGAGCTGTGCCTTCATCCAACAGATTATCGAGGTCAGTGGAACACGGTACAGACGCAAATAGATTTGAGCCATGGGACACAAAATATATGAGTAACCAGAGCTACGGCTGTACATTGAATTCCATTAAACGGTTGAAAAATACTACAGCCTTTATGCAAATTCGCCGACACACTACTCCGATTTTGCTTTGACTTTCCTACCAAACGTTTCACATGTGGCTATGTGCGTGGACTGATTAAAAAAAACACGGGGGACTGGGTTAATTCAAAATACGGAACATAACTATTCCAAATATTTCCAGTGAACATGAGCATCCAAACAATCAAAATTGTGGTATGTAGAATGTGGAATTCAGCCATATTACATTTAAATTGAGATGTCGTCGTTGTTCACGAATAAGAATATTCAGAACATAATTTTTATTATGCTCTTATTTACGATCTCCGGAGCACAGTTCTTCTTTTTCTATACACCGTGAAAATTAGTCCTTGAGGAAAAAAGGACATCGGATAACACATGAATGGTTTAATAATGTCAGCTAATGACCAGAAACGGCCAGATGCATCAATTAACTACATAAAGACGATTTTGAAATATCTCTTATTGCTGGAAAAGCAATAGCATCAACATTCCACGCACATGATTTGTATGTTTTGTTTCCGTAAATGCGTGGCTTGAAATTTCAAATAAACCAACATGTCGACATACATGCTACAAAATTAACGTTTCCCGTATACTTCCCCGCCTTAACACAGGATATTTTTTGGGGGAAATGGATTTTCGCGACTGACACCACACGTGTTTAACTGTTAAAGCACTTCCAACACTGTTAAAGTTACTGAAAATACAGTTTAAATGGCAGCTGCGTTCCTAGAAATGTCAATATCGATAACATGTTCTCCACCATAAAACTAAAGACTCTTCATGTTCAAATTCAAGCGACCCGTGAAGAGCCGGGGTAGGATAGGTCTTCAGCTACACATCCATTCCGTAAAAGTCGACTATGCTTGTCGTAAGAGACGACTAACGGGATCGGGTGGTCAGGCTCGCTGACTTGGTTGATGCATGTCATCGTATCCCAATTGTGTAGATCGATGCTCATGGTGTCAGTCAATGGATTGTCTGGCCTAGTCTGTCTTACAGACCCTGATACATTTATATCAACTACAACCCATGCAAGTCTATACTGTTTGGCAAGTCTAGATTACTGCAGTAAATGAAGAGAATCACTGGGCTCCCTTTTTATTAGATTTTTATTAAGATAACTGAACAACTGTTTTTTTCTGTACGATATGTTCATTTCAGAGACTATATGTTAGTCTATGTCTGGCCTAAACTCGATTATTTACAGACCGCCGTCATATAGCTGGAATATTGCCGAGGGTGGCGTTAATCAACAAACAAACAAACTTTACTTGGGAGGGTGCGCTATGAAAGCTTTCAACTGGGTTTCCCACGTGTTCACTCACCGTCTTGACCTGATAAAGTCACATGACAAAGTTGCAGGGGGGCAAGCAACAAGGAAGTAAACGTATCGAAGTACGTGCCCATGAGGTAGGTGCGATGGGTGTCTCAAACTTGATTTTCACTACACGAAGCTGAAACATCACAGTATGTTTATGGAAATGGGTCCATGGCGTAATTAACTGTTGTTCATGTTTCGGTTTGAAATCAGTTCATTATCAGAAATTTATTGTTCAATTGTTTATTTTCTATCTCCACGTTTTACAACTAAGTTTAGTGTTTAAAACTAATTTCACTGTCCATGTACAATAATCCAGCGTCCTTTGTTTTCAAAACGTGGTCATTTCATCCAGTCACTCCACTTCACGAGGCGTATGTGTTCATTGCTCAGGGAAGATATGAAACTGAACTAGCAAGAGTTACCCCCCTTTACCCACAGTGGCACAAGCTTCTTCCCAGCGCGACACCTGTTACACTCTCGGTAACATCACTGCCACCAGTGTGGGCGCGGCAATTACAAGAATCTTGAAATTTGCACTCTAACCCCAAATGTTGTAACGTTTTGTCCTTTGGAAAAGACATCACAGTTAATTTTCAAAAGGTTTACGACTGACCATTTTAACGGACGTATTTACCTTTTTTGTTTGCTCGATCGGATTGGTTCGAGATTGCAGACAAACGGAAAATCAACCATCTTCGTCCCTTACATTGTTACTAGACCAGTTGCATAATAGTTGTAATGAAACAGAAATTAAAATTGACAAACAAAGAAAATAATTTAGCAGGGGTAAATAGAGAGTATTCGGCGTCACGGCAGTCATCATTTGTTTGTAAACATATAACGGTCAGTCAGTTGCGAGTTCAACTCCAAGCATGGTTGTAGCCACCTATCACAGTAGGGAGCTTTGACTGGTTGCCGCGATAGTGTAGAGAGCTGCGCGAACGGGATATCGGTGATAGTTCAGTTATGCCCATCGCTCCTCCCGAAGCATAGGCCGTCGACAACAGTCCGCCAGAGTCCTCGGTCCTGGGCTGCCCTCTCTAGTTGTTTCCAGGTGTGTCCCATCTTCTTGCTGTCTGCCTCGAGGTCCCTTCGCCAGGTGTTTCTTTGCCGTCCTCTTTTTCGTTTCCCCTGGGGGTTCCATGACAGCGCCTGTCTGGTGATGTTACTGACTGGCTTCCTCAGGGTATGCCCAATCCATCCCAAACTTCTGCGCCGGGTCTCATCTTTGGTTGGTAGCTGCCACAGGTCTGAGTTGCTGATGGTGTTGGGCCAGTGGATCTGGAGGATTCTTCTCAGGCAGCTGTTGATGAAAGTCTGCACTCTCCTGGTGATAGTGGCACCACCGCAAAATGTAACGCGGCCAAACAACATGCAGTTGCACGTCTTGTTGTCACTTATGTCGGGGTTTATGTGTAGATTCTTACTATAACATGTACAGATATATTTCATAAAGCAATCTGTTTTGCTTCAGATGGCGACCGCTAAGAAGCTGACAGAAAACCACCTCTCCTGTGCCATCTGTACAGAGGTATTCACAGACCCAGCCACACTTCAGTGTAATCATACATTCTGCAAGTCCTGTCTGCTGAAATACATCAACACACAGCCGGAAGCAGTACAAGGCAAGTCCATCCGATGTCCCTCCTGTAGACAACAGACGAAAGTGTCCAACCCTGACAGTCCAGTTGAGGAGTGGGTCAGTCAGCTGAAACCAAGCCACGTCATACAGGGGCTGTTGGACGACTTTGGACCAGGCACAAAGGGTAATCTATTTATCATAGTACTGTCTGAAAAACAATCCAGTGACTGACATCATGAGGCTCGATCTACGCAATCGGGATATGATGACATGCATCAACCAAGTCAGCGAGCCTGACCACCCGACCCCGTTTTTTGCCTCTTACGACAAGCATAGTTGCCTGTTTCGACAAGCATGTGTTAATCAAATAAATTCTAACCCGGAATCTTCACGGGACCATTCGCCTAAAGAATGGGCGTGGCCGTGTATGACAACACCAATGTGTTACATGCTATTGTTTCTTTAGATATTGTGTGACTCTCATCCTGTTGCATGAAATTAAAGCTCACTTATCTCTTTTAGCTGTGGAGGAACATGTGTGCAGTGAATGTACAAAACAAGGAAAGACAACTCCTGCCACTTCTAGGTGCTCTATCTGCGATGTTGTGTACTGTGATGGATGTCTGAAGGGGCACAACATGGTGCCAGGGTTGTGTGACCATGAAGTAGCTCACTTGTCTGATCACACCAAGACAAAGGTCAAGCGTCGCTTCATGTGTCAAGTCCACAGAGACAAACCGATAGAGTTGTTCTGTAAGGACTGCAAGAAGGCAATATGCACGCTATGCTGCAGTATAAAACACAGGAGATGTAAGGATGTTGATACAATTGAGAGTATGACCTCTCTTATGACAGAACAACTGACAAACAAACTTGAGCAACTCAGAATCAAAATGACAACTACGAATAATATCATAACCCGGAGAACATCTAAAATTCAAGATGTGAAGAGTAATTCACAAACCCTCAAAGATCAAGTCACAAAGACACAGGAGACAGTGATGCGTGCTATTTTAAGAAAAGAGAAGCAACTCCTTTGGCAGATCGACAAATCTACTGATGAACAATTACATGAGTTACAGGCAGATATACAATCCCATGAGATCGATCTACAGATGTACCAGCAGCAGTATGATGTCACAGCCAATGCTATGACGTCTAACTGTGAGATGGACATGTACGACGTTTATGAGTCGATGAGTGAGACGTCTCCAGGCAACAGAGACACGGGCTACAGACCAGCAGCAGGAAGGGTTGTATTCACACACGACCTGGACAAGCTGAGTAAAGCAGTTGATGAGCTACAGCTTGGGAAGGTTGAAGTCATCCATGATGTGAGTGATCCCGAGTCTTTTCCTATTCTACATCACACCATTGATTGCAAGGAAGCTGGGGACAGAAAGAAGCCTGATTTGTTTGACGTCACAGTGTTGACTGTTGATGACATCAAAGTGACAGTAGTGGCAGATTATGATAACACCAGTCTCAAAACATATTACACATCAAACCTCCAATCCTTTCATAAGCAGCTTCTACTTTCTAATGGTCCTTGGCAAATAGCAAAGTTAAGTGAGAGTCAGATATTTGTCAGTGTTCCAAACAGTAAGGAAATAGTTAAAGTGAAAGTTACCCCCAATCCTGTATTAGTGTCAATTATCAAAACAAGCAAAGTGTATTGCGCTCTTGCCTGTCTGAATCCTTCACAGCTGGTGGTAAGTATATATGAACATCCCCACTTGGTGGATATACTGGACATGACAGGGAAGATACTGAGATCTATCACCAAAGGAGTAGGTAATCCTGACTACATCCATGTCTCCAGTAGCAACAACTTGATAGTCAGTGAAAGAGCAGTGAAATCCCTTGTATGTGTGACCAGTGAAGGAGGCGCTGTTTTCACCTACACTCCCACAGGAGTCAGAGCTCTATCACATCCTTGGGGTATCACAACAAGCAGCTCAGGAGATATTATGCTTGTGGACTATGACTCCCACAAAGTGATTCAGCTGACAGAGTCGGGGCATTTTTATAGGGACGTTGTCACCCAACGGGATGGTCTGGAGTACCCTCGTTGTGTCTGTCTTGATGGTGACGGCCTCATGCATGTTATTTCTGATAGATATATAAAAGTCTTCAAATTCTGGCGACATAGGATGAAAATATGGCAGCTTTGATCTTCATACACAGTTGAATATTTCAACAGATTTAATAGTGAGCATGCTGAATGTTCTTGTGGTTGTTTCATGAAAGTGCTTTATATAGACACTGAGATTAGATCTGAAAGCTATTATCATTTTAATGGATATGACCGTCCACCCGTCCTGTCAGCAAAAAGAAACACTTCTTAATAACATTGATCCTGTATATTATGTCTTCACTATGAGCAAACGATTTGTTTGTTTGATTGTTTGTTGTTTAACGCCGAACTCAGCAATATTCCAGCTATATAACGGCGGTCTGAATAATCGATTCTGGACCAGACAATCCAGTGATTGGCATCATGAACATCGATCCACGCAATTGGGATACGATGACATTCATCAACCAAGTCAACGAGCCTGACAACCAGACCCCGTTAGTCGCCTCTTACGACAAGCATAGTCGCCTCTTACGGCAAGCTTGGGTTGCTGAAGACCACTTCTAACCCGGAATCGGGACCATTCGCCTAAAGAATGGGCATGGCCGTTTATGACAACACCAATGTTTTACATGTTATTGGACCCGTGAAGAATAGGTCTTCAGCAACCCATGCTTGCCGTAAAAGGTGACTGTGCTTGTCGTAAAAGGCGTGGATCGATGCTCATGATGTCAATCACTTGATTGCCTGGTCCAGACTCGATTATGTACAGACCGCCGTCATATAGATGGAATATTGCTTAGTGCGGCGTTAAAAAACAAACTAACAAACAAAAAACAAACAAAACATGTTATTGTTTCTTTAGGTTAGCAAGCATGGGTTGAAGACCTATTCTACCCCGGATCTTCACGGGTTCCCAAACGATTTGCATATACTCCTATATATACTCACCACCTAAAGAAACGCGAATACCATACATGTTGGTTAATATATGAAGACTTACTTATATCTAGGAGAAAGTAGATAGGTTCGATCAACAAACGAACATACTGATATGTTGTGTGAAACGATGTTCATAAACGCATAAGATGTGACGTCATAGATCCATGACTCGAGATGCACCATTTGTCTCGTGCAGGATTAACCTGTAATGTTTGGAAATCACGGAAATCGTGATAGGAATAAGACACTCTGTAGATTACATTAATTGGTACACATTGGAAACATCTCTTCTTAACGTACACACTTGTCTATATGTTTCTATGGTTCGCGTTTCTTTTAGCGGTGAGTATATATATATATATATATTTCACCAGCAACTGTTTACCTTTGATGTACATGTACCTCATGTGACATAATATCAAGTTTATACTATACTGTATATCATATATACTACTGCCGCTTGTTCGAACTTTGATGGGAATAGATATTTATATAGGTGAGTGAGTGAAAATTTAAGTGAGTTAAAATTTTACGTCACATCGGCAATATTTCAGCCATATTGTGACGAGATATTTATAAAGGTGTTAACTGTTTATCAATCACTGTACCAATTCGAAATAAATATTGTTTAAAAAACAACATTTTAAAAAAATGACTGGTTCAGGTCCAAATCATATGTGGGCCATTCCTTACAAATGTAATTAACCACGTCATCGCCATTTGGCGTCCAGAGCGGCGGTGATAATGACGTCTTGTGTTTGTTGATATCGGGACCACAATCTGCTGATGAAAAGATTTGAGAAACAAGCAGCGTTTGGGCAACAATATTCTGACGTGCCCACCTGCAACATGCCTCTGTCGACGCGTGAAGATCCGGTGTAGAAGAGGTCTTCAGCAACCCATGCTTGCCGTAAAAGGCGACTTTGCTTGTCGTAAGAGGCGACTAACGGGATCTGGTGGTCAGACTGGCTAACTTGGTTGATGCATGTCATCGATCCCAATTGCGTGGATCCATGCTCATGGTATTAATCACTGGGTTGTCTGGGTCAGACTTGATTATTTACAGACCGCCGTCATATAGCTGGAATATTGTTCGGCGTTAAACAACAAACCAACCAACCAACATGCCTTTGCTACGTAAACGTTCAACGCGTTGCAAACGGCGCATGATCAATACAGGTGTTCTTTCCTGTAGTTTCCTGTAGTTTCATCTAATTACAAAATATCCCCTATTCGTTTTGCATAATATATTGAGATCCTTGCATAAATATTCAGTGACAAAAGTACTCCACAAGAGGGATGACTTTAATAGTCAAATTTCCTTCTTGTCGAATAATATCCTTTGGTGTCAACATTACACTGAGGTACAATCGGGCTTGGTCTTTCAACCAAGGTTTTAAACAGCGTCATACGACTCTTGTTCAGAAGTTGTTTGATCAAGGTTACAACTTCCAAGACCTCAGTGAAGCTTTCAAAAGGTTTTATGGTAGGCATGTAGAAGACATTTGCAATTTGAGGCATCAGTAACCAGAAAGATGTCCGATGTGGTGTCTCCTTGGGCAAGTGACTTTGTTCGAAATGTGCCTCTGTTCGCCTAGCAGTGAGTGGGTACCCGGTAGGATGAGATGGTAATGTAACTGTCAACTTTCTAGCGCCTCACAGGCAGCTTGGGTTGTATACTCCCCAGGGAGCTGAGAATGAAAATCGAGTGCTCACTGATCCATTGACTGGGGTAATAATGTAAGCGCCATTAGCACACAAGCTGGTATGGAGTTTGGCGCCATACAAATGGACTCATTATTGTTATTAAGATTCTTCCAGGTGAACCATTCCTTGTGGCAAGACAGGAATGGTCTTCTGTCGATGGCGTTAGAGGGCGCTGCTCATTGATGGGAACGAAGGCTTGGTGCGGGTTTCTTCTGGGGCGAAGTTGCTGAGGACGTCATTGTAAAGTATGCACATGGCAGTCACATCTTTGAATATTTTGCTCAGATTGCAGATCGTGTGACTATATTCTGGTGGATGGTTGTGCTCGGTGTTATCTCTCAGCATATTGACAACATTGATGACTTTCCCCCTACTGGTTGCCTTCACACACTTCAAGCGAACGCAGGGTGAAGATATCCCTCGTACATCCAAAACTTAACATGCTATCATGGGTATACACTATAGAAGAAAAAATGGAAAAAAAGTTTCGAAAACTCAGAATGTTTGCCGTTCCGACAACTCCGAAAAGACGACCTTGGGCACGTACATTTTTTGGCTGTCTTGGCCACATTTGTGACGGAAAAGATGAAGTTGTCGGAGGGGGTCTCAGACCTGGCCAAACGAAGTTTCGGTTCGGGGGACGGGGCCTCACCCGTTGCTAAGTGATCCAGCTCACCTCAAACGCAAAAGAAAGTATGCACTTGAAAAAATCACTCTGATTTACGCTGTTCGTTACTGTGTTTTGTATAATGGCGAGCCCGTGTCCTTGAGACGTTATGTGCACGTCAACTGTTTTTAGATGTTGCAATGCAAGGTCCCCGATGTGTGAGTGAGTGTTTGTTGGTTAACGCAGCATTCACCAATATTCCAGCTATATGACGGCGGTAAGTAAATAATCGAGTCTGGACCAGGGATTAACATCCCTTGCCCCGGGAAGATGGTCCTACATTCAGAGAACTATTTTATATGACGTGAAGCAGTGAAATAAATGTGAAACAAATATCCCAGCTCATAAACGAACAAAGAAGATTAACCAGCGCAGATCCGACTGACGCGGCTATTCAGTTTATCTCTTTCGGATCAGATTTTATATACGAACGAAATACACACACAGAATTTCAGTGACACTTCACGGATGCCGACTCACCTTCTATCGCCCTACCCTATGACGGGTCCGATGTCTGCTACAGCGGGCTGTGTTAATGGTACGGGACACAAACGGTTGCTCTCCATGCCGCCCAACAGACATCGTCAACCTTTTTACGTTCCGTAATTTCGTTAAAGATCCGATATTACAGATGCAGCGTGTTCGCGAAGCAAATGGATCCGAATTTAACAGCTGGCACGCCATTTTGCAATCACGCTTATCTGTTTTGTTCGGCGAGCCGTCTGAGGGACACGCTTCTTATTTTACCACAGTTCGGATGAACACTAGGCGCATGAGTCAATGTGCCCGCGGTACACGGTTTCATGAGGCAAAGCAAACCGCCATACACGTTCCTCTATTGCAACAATGCCAACTTGCTTCGTCTCTTTCTTCCGCGGTTTGGGTATGTTCATGAAGTGGCACTCGCAGTTAGCGATTTCGGATTCCGGATTTCTGTTCAGTTTCGGATTCGTGAAAGTTGATTAATCTGAGCGTAATGATTTATTCTTCTCGGATCCTAAAACGCGCAAACGCGTCTGGTGAGGTAGACAGCACTTTAAATACTCTTTGCAGGAAGCCCTGAAGAAAATAAACAGTCTTGTTAATAATTTTACAAATTAAAACTTTTAAGACATGTATCAGCATTTAAAACATCGCCCAAAACTGGCGGCATGTATGAACGAATCCAAACTAGACTGTGAGAGAGTATTGTTTGAAGCCGCTTTGTAGCAATGTTCCAGCAATATCACATCGGGACACCCGAAATGTTCTGCACACAGGCCATGAGTAAAGAACTGTGCATGGACCCATAAACCACAGAGTTGAACTGGACACACTGACTATAATACGTTCTTGAGACTAACATTTGAGTCTTTTGCGAGAAAGGTTGTACGATTCCGATTGTATAATGCGCATGTGTTTATGATCCTGCCCCACGGGTGGCACCCCTCACAAACACATGCAAAGACAAGTAATGTGTTCACCATGTTCCCATGTCTCCAAAGGTCAATTAATAATCTGTGATAGCTACATCGAACTTGTACAAAAGCTGGCCCAGGTTTTGTCAAATATTTCTTCAAAAGGGGAATGTCTGTTGTTCTGAGATTTAGAAAGTTCATAGGAAAATCGTTTTTCGTACCTATCGTACATTGTAAGTATCGTTATCATACGCATTTGTCTTATTGATAGCAAAAGAGAATATACACGATTATTCCATGCATATATAACCATATCCACGCTCATTTAACAGACAAAATTAGATAGACGCGTTGAGGTTATCACACCAGTGTTTTGGGACGATAATGTGTGTTAGGAATAACCATTGTCTCTAGCGAGTCTTGGCTTTTTAATGTGTTTAATATACATTGTTGGTTCGCATCTCCTGGCGTCTAGTATAAACTGAAATCTGGTGTTTAGTGAAGTCTTGTATCTACAGGTGTTTAATATACATTCTACCATGCATTTGAAAACTTCTCGATTCTTATTGGTCGATGTTTGTGGCTAGCATACTATGTTGTTTATTATCTACCGGCATGTCATTGTCGATGTAAAGATGTTTACTCATACCCGTATGACCAGCTTATGTTCAGTGTACAATAAAAGATTAACCAAACAGGTATGCGGTATCTGACATCCTCACCTCTCGTAACCTGTCATTTTTCAGCATGACAGACATTGCTTGAGTCTGTACTGATTTAATGAGCAAACAAAACATAACGTACTGCCCTGGCTGTTGACACAAATTTTGTAAAAGGCGGAATATTAGAATATGAATATTATAATTCGAGTGAGTGATTGAGTTGGGTTTAACACCGCTTTTAACAGTATTCCAGTTATATCACGGCGTGTCAGCTTAATGTGGGAGGAAAGCCCGAAGTGATGCAGGTCTTAGACGTTAAACAATTCGGTGAAACCAACGAACACGGGTATGGTGCTGACAAACTTAGAAACATAATCGGGAGAACAGAGATTCGAACCCACAATCATAGGTGTCTGGCGTGCCCAAAGGACGCATCTCTGTACAGCGCTTTCCTCCCACATTAAGCTGACACGCCGCGATATAACTGGAATACTGTTAAAAGCGGCGTTAAACCCAACTCACTCACTCACTCACTGTACAGCGATTCGCGGCGCCTTAGACGACTGGGCTTTCCGTGCTCCCTACAACTTTGAGACAAATTGTAGAAGATGCTCAAATGGATCCTTGATTGTGGTGCAGTTTGTCTGCACTAGTTGCTATATAGTTAATAATAATGCATCATCGAAAATGATAAATACAAAATTCTTTAGAATAGGCCCGCATACAGCCTCAGACCTATCCAGGCCAACAAACCTGTCCCTTTTGACAATGTGATTGACTAGATTCAGGAAAAACATGTCACCTCGTTCTACAAAAAACATTTATCACACTTCCACCCCAGGTACCAAGTTGTCCGACTCCCCGTTGTTCTCGGTGCCTTAGTTTTGGTACCTACCGATCTGTTGATTGACATCAGAGATTACTCGGGTTTGCTGCCAGGAATACAGCCTTTCTGACAATCTGGGTAATGCAGAAGGCTGCAATGTTGGGGAGTCTTCACATACTCCGAGAAGTTATTGGTGGGTTAGACTGGACAGCGCTTCCAGGGAGAAGTCCAATTCGCTGTCTGGGCTGCGTGTAGAGGGGACAAGGGCTCTGAGCTGAAAATGAGCCTGACAAGCCTGACTATGCCAGGATCACTCAAACACCCTTTTTGCTGCATTTTTTATTTCAGTCTGCTTAATAAGATGGGAAAATTATGTTTCATTAGATTGAAACAGTTTTATGTTTTATGAAATTATTACAAAAATTATAATTATTTTATTTTGTTTCATTCGGCAATTGGTTTTCTCAGAACTGTGCTATCATATCTCTGGTCATGTACGAATTACTATATATTTTTATTTATATTGCAGTGGGAATTAGTATTTCAGATAAATGCCGAAATGAGAAAGCATGTGCTGTAATCAGGATCGTTGCATTGATTGTACATGTTTCAGGGGCGTTTCTATTATTAATATTTAACATCCAAACCAACATGTTATCATGGTAGGCAGTGTGCAGACAGATATCTCTGGCCACCACAATAGAGTCGTAAATAGTTGCTTTGAAACATGTATATACCTGCCGTCAACGGATCACCTGAGCTAGGTTATGTCACGTGACACGAGCCAGCAACCAGGAAGTGAGACGCCTTCAGAGAGCAGACGCGCCCATTGTAATATCGGTACGTCACCTAGTTATATAACATTTCACACACATAAATATAGATGTTTCTTAAGCCAACAGTACATTGCTGCGTTACCTATGTTATAATGTATACCTGCAAGGACCACTGTTTCACTTGAACACAGAAAGCTTGATATCGATGTATCCTATCATTCGTGACCAACTCGTGTTATTCCAGGACAAGCCGCAGGTTACGGAAAGGGGCGAGTGGTGACGAATGATCGAAGTATACTACAGGAGTCAACTATGATTACATCCATATATTTCTGTATCATGTCAGTTAGCAGCTGAATCTGCATCGTTGATTAGGGATCAAATCCTAGAATATTACTGTTATCGACATTTACAAATACCAGCTAGGTAGACAAGGTTTTGACTACATTTACATGAGGTCATAGTGACCTGTTTTAACGAAAGTAGAAAAGAGGTCGACAGTAAACTTCTGCTGGTGTCCCCGACCTAGATACCCACCTCAACCTCCACCCCTCCCCCATTGCACACATCATCATACACGTGTCATTTAAGTTGCTAATGTAAGAGAAGTTTCATGAATGTAATGAAACATGGCATGGACGATAGGTGAGCTTCTCGGGTCGAGCGAGCCGTTGTAGTGATGCGGAAAATTTGATCAGAGTTATGTCCCTTTGAACAACATCAACACATGTATATATGGTATATACTTGTGTGTGTGTATGTAGGAGTGGGGTGGATCTTTAGCAAGTGAGTGAGTGAGGACACATAGTTTTACATACACATACATACATACATACATACATACATACATACATACATACATACATACATACATACAGTTGATATCTTACACAAATACCAAAATATTCAGATCCATGTAACTCACATTTTGTTGTGAAACCTACATTTTTTACTTAATATAACCTGTGATGTTATTGTCAATGTCACAATATAAATAAGCCACATTCAGCAATGTGCAACCCTGGCGATCTGTAAATAGTCATGACTCGGCCCGGAATGAGCAATAATTCCGACACAAAGGGTGACACAAAGCTGACCAGGTCAAAGGGTGTGTGTTCACACCATCCAATCCTCGATTTAGTTGCTTCTTACGAAGCACAGAATACTAGTGCTTAAATGTGTTGTGGAACCTCCATCGATAGAACAAAAATAGCAGATATATTAAATGTTTATGGAAGTTCATATGAAAGTATATAATACTAAATACGATAGTGTAATAAACAGCCACAGTGCTATAACGAAGACGTTAACTTATCCTCAACAGATGGGTCTGTAACAAAGAGTGTAATATTGATATTAATATTGATATTTCACTATGTGTTGATGTCACGGATATGAGATGGTTGTGGATCACTGGCTTGGTTAAATACATGCGACGAAATATTTCCATTATCAAAGAAATAAGTCCACTGTACAATCATGACTACATCATGAGCATGTGTTTATAAATCACCATCACATAGTGATGACACCAGGTGTTCGCGAAAAGGTGTGCGTATCCTGCCCTCCTAGTGGCACCATCACAAACACATGCACAGGCAAGGTACTCTAAATGTTCAACATAAACGATGTTGGCAGCGTCACTGACGCCTTGGTTGTTGTAACTTTTATCAAACAACTTTTGAGGAAGATTAGTACGAAGCTCTTTGAAATATTCTTTGAAAGAGCATGCTCAATCTGAAAAGTTGTGAAATCAAATGTAGACACCGAAGGCTGGATCCCCTGGACTGTTGCCCGACATAAAGGGAAGGATGACTACTGGAGAGTCATCCCTCTTGTCATACAGTCTTGTGGAGATTTTGTGTCACTGAGAACAACTACAATATTATCATATAAGTAGTAAATACATGTATTCTTGGCATTTCTTAAATCAAACAGTTTTACTTTACAGAGGACGGTGCGCATATAAAAAACGCCAATTTTTGACAACTTGATGTGACAAAGTTGCGTGGTGACAGGCAGCAAGGAAGTCAAGGTATTGAAGAACGTGTGGTGTTCGAGGTAGGTGCGATTGGTGTCTCAAACTTGATTTACTTTTCACTTCAAGACGCTGAAACATCACCGTGTTTGTTGAAATTGGCCCATAACGGAAACGACAGTTGATCATGTTTTCAAAACATGGTATTCATTCCTCATATTCACTCAGGGTAGAGTATGACAACAAGAGTTACCCCCCTTTACACACAGCCGCACCACAGATATACAATGCAGTGGGGCGTCTTCTTTTCTCTCCCGTCTCACTGCCTTGTAAAGATGTTACTTATTGGGCATCGGGGTTGATGCAGTCATCTAATGTTTTATGATTATGTCTACAACACATGCATCTATACTTCATTTACCTGTTCGATTTGCTTCAGATGGCGACCGCTAAGAAGCTGACCGAAAACCACCTCACCTGCGTCATCTGTACAGAGGTGTTCACAGACCCAGCCACACTTCACTGTCATCATACATTCTGCAAGTCCTGTCTGCTAAAATACACCAACACACAGCCGGAAGCACTACAAGCCAAGTCCATCCGATGTCCCTCCTGTAGACAACTGACGACGGTGACCAACCCTGACAGTCCAGTAGAGGAGTGGGTCAGTCAGCTGAAACCAAGCCACGTCATACAGGGGCTGATGGACGACTTTGGACCCGGCACAAGGAGTAATCAGCTTATTATTGTACTGCCTGACTAATAAACCTTGGTTTGAGATATATAAACACAACCATACGCGAACTAAACAAGCATTCGCTCATAGAATGGCTTATTATGTCTTCATGTTAATAGATGCAGGATAAGTATTCATTTCCCACAAAGACAAACACATTACAGCCTGACCCACCAATGAAATCTAATGTAACTCAAATATATAGTGTCATTACTTAATAGAATTACATAATTTATTTTTACCAACCCCTTCCAACTCGTCATTCCTTTTAGATGTTGTTTACAAGCTAGTAAATAATTGTTTTGATATTTATCTGTGGACTTGATCTCAGTTGCATCTTACTGCCAAGGCTGTGCCACGATTTGAACACCTGGCCCTCCATTGTGACAAATCATGGATAACGATTTATAAACAACTTATGGTTAAAATTTATGTCATTATGGAATCCCAACTGAAATGATGCTTTTTCATCTGTAGTGTGTAATGTACGTCTGTATTTTGTTCAAGGCAGCAAATAATACTCTTCTGGTTACGATTTACAGCAGTAGCTCAGGAAAATACATACAACTTGTTAACACGCTCCTTCCAAATGGTCATTCCTTTCAGATGTTGTTTACAAGCTAGAAAATAGTTGTTAAAATATTAACTTTATCTGTGGAGTTGATCTTAGTTGCACATACACCAGAAGCAAAATTAGTTTTTTCAATAATTTTCTTGGACAATTTATTTTTTCAATACGATCTCAGGTGTTGAGCCTTATAATTATATTAAGGTGTTGTTTGCAGAAAACAAGGACATTCGTGGTCTAATGATATAGTGTCTGCCCGGAGAGCGGTAGATCGGTGTTCTGTTGAATCCTACAAGGCACATTGTCGCATTGTCGCCCTTACAAAAACAAGCAAAAAGTGTCAAAATTATATAAAGCGCGACAATGCGACAAGAAGACATTTTTGCCATTTGTCGAATTGTTGTGCCTTCAATCATATTTTTTATTTAACCTAACGACGACAACGTGAGATTTTTCTAGGTCAAAATATGTCGCGTTGTCGCCCCATCAATAATGTGTATATAAGACGTTAATGTACGCGACAGCGTGACAATGCGACACACGACATATTGATAATGTCTCATTGTCGCCCTTTTCGAATAATGGTGCGCATATGTTGTAATCGAATTGATCTCCATATGCACCAAACTGGTTATACTCTTTTTTTAAACTCCATGTATAGGTTGTTTTTCTCAAATTAAAACAAATCCTTATAAATTAGTTCATATCGTTATTGTCCGTGTCGGTTTTCATAAACCAAACGTGTTTTCACAGCAAGAAACAAACACCTTGTATTTCTATTTAATTAAATCCGGTCTCTGACATCTTTTCAAATAGATGACGGTTGGCACTGTTGTTTTAGACGGCGCACTTCGCTGTGCAGAGTTGAACACTTGACCGCCAGAGTGACAAAGCACATCTGTTGAGCGTTCTGTCATTGAGGACTCCCAGCATAAATGGCGATATAACACCTCTTCTGCTTATCATTTACAGAAGCTCATTTTTGACCAGGGATTCCTACATTGTGTTCAACAGCAATATTGTTTCTTTCCAACCTGTAATAAATAATATATTCACCTACAAAATGGATGTGTACATTTATGACAAAACTAACGTGTTAATTATATTGTTAGATAGTGTCCGATTCTTATCATGTTTAATGACATTTGAAATTAAGCCCATTTGCCTTTTCAGCTGTGGAGGAACACTTGTGCAGTGTTTGTACAAAACAAGGAAAGACAACTCCTGCCACTTCTTGGTGCTCTGTCTGCGATGTTGTGTTCTGTGAAGGATGTCTCCAGATGCACAACATGATGCCAGGGTTGTGTGACCATGAAGTAGCTCACTTGTCTGATCACATCAAAACAAAAGTCAAGCGTCGCTTCATGTGTAAAGTCCACAGAGACGAAAAGGTGAAGTTGTTCTGTAAGGACTGCAAGAAGGCAATATGCACGATATGCTGCAGCATAAAACACAGGACATGTAAGGATGTTGACACAATAGAGAGTATGACTCCTCTTGTGAAGGAACAACTTACAAACAAAATAGAGCATCTCAGAATCAACATGGCGGCTACTAATAATAACATAACCTGGAGAAAATCTACAATTCAAGATGTGAAGAGTAATTCACAAACCCTCAGAGATAAAGTCATAAAGACACGGGAAACAGTGATGCGTACTATTTTAAGAAAAGAGAAGCAACTCCTTGGTGACATTGACAAGGCTACTGATGAACAATTACATGAGTTACACGCAGGTATAAAATCCAAGGAGATCGAGCTACAGATGTACCAGCAGCAGTATGAGTTCACAGCCAATGCTGTGACGTCCAACTGTGAGATGGACATGTATGCCGTCTATGAGTCGGTGGGTGAGACGTCTACAGACAACAGAGACACGGACAACAGACCAGCAGCAGGAAGCGTTGTATTCACACACGACCTGGACAAGCTGAGTAAAGCAGTTGATGAGCTACAACTGGGGGAGGTTCAAGTCGTCCATGGAGTGAGTGACCCTGGGCCTTCTCCTGTTCTACATCACACCATTGACTACAAGGAAGCTGGGGACGGGAGGGATCCTTGCTTGTTTGACGTCACAGTGTTGACTGTTGATGGCATCAAAGTGGTGGTAGTTGCAGATTACAATAACAAGAGACTCCTAACATACTACACATCAAACTTCAAATCCTTTGATAATCAGCTTCTGCTTTCTTGTTGTCCTTATCAAATAGCCAAGTTAAGTGAGAGTCAGATAGCGGTCTGTGTTCCAGGCAGTAAGGAAATAGTTACAGTGAATGTTACCCCAGGTCCTGTATTACTGTCAACTATCAAAACAAGCGAGCAGTACTGGGCTCTAGCCTGTCTGAGTCCTTCACAGCTGGCGGCAGGTGGATATGGACAGTCTCACTCTGTGGACATACTGGACATGACAGGGAGGATACTGAGGTCTATCAACACGGGGCTGATAGATGATCCAGCCTTCATCCATGTCACCAGAAACAACAACTTGATAGTCAGTGAAAGAGAAGTAAAATCCCTTGTGTGTGTGACCAGTGAAGGGGACGCTGTTTTCACCTACACTCCCACAGTAGACAGGGCTCTGTCATTTCCTCAGGGTGTCACAACAACCAGCACGGGAGATATCCTGCTTGTAGACACAGACTCCCACAAGGTGATTCAGCTGACAGAGTCGGGGCAGTTTGTCAGAGATGTCCTCACAAAACTGGATGGCCTGATACACCCTAGTGGTGTCTGTCTTGATGGTGACGGCCTGCTGTATGTTACATCTGACAGATATGTAAAAGTATTCAAATTCTACTGGCGCTGAATTTTAAAATAGAGATAATTTTCATCTCAATGCACAGTTGAAGATATTCAAAATTGACAGCTGCTTAAAGTCCAGATCGGCTCTTGTTAATTCCCTGCAAACGTAATTCCCCATGTCAGTGATTAAACATAGGGCGATCTTTCACGTATGGAAATCTGACCTGATTTGTGATGTCCGTTTGTATGAAACGCACAGTGACAGGGTTCGTCCCGATTATGTTTCTAGGTTTTCCACACCATACCCGTGCTCCTGGGTTTCACCAATAACGGGTAAAAGTCTGAGACCTGCATCACTTCGGGCTTTCCTTCCATATTAAGCTGCCACGCCGTCATATAACTTGAATACTGTTTAAAGCGGCGCTATTTGACCTCGCGTATTGTGACGTGGATGACGTCACGAGAATCAAATGTTGTGGCAGTATAACGGATACACCTGCTTTCAGTTCCTAAATAACAATATTCTCTTTGAACTAACTAGAAGGTATATCTTGTGCATCACGATTGGAAAATTTCTACGGCGACCGACGAGTGAATGAGACCGCTTATCACTTGACTTACACTGTTAGAATATTTGGCGCGGTTTTCTAATTTTGGTATGTTGACTTACGCGCATATCTTTTGAAGGCTTGATATTCCAAGAAATTAATGTGCATGTAGTTGAGTAAGGGAGTTGAATTTTCACAGTGAGAAAGCCGTCAAAATGGATCCAATATTAAAGAACCTAGCTGTTTAATATTGTAGTTTCATCTATCCGAATATTGACTGGCTCAATTTATAACATCAACAGTAATGGTAATAGATCTCCACGCAATATATAGATAATCGATTTCTGAAGGACAAAATGTTTTCAGTGTAATTGTGATTTCGTCTTGATGTTTTAGATAGTTTTATTTATGTTTTATTTCACTCTGCATTGTCTAAATTACCAAATACTTCGATCAATGACATAGCAGTAATTACTTTGTTTTGTTTCCTTAGTAAGAAATTTATTATTTTTTAAATATTTGTCTAAGAGCACAATGAATGCATTCTTGTTCTTTCTTACAATTTTAAATTGTATATCGTCACTCCAAGCTGTAGTTTAGGTAGGCCAAAAGACAAAAAGAGAAAAACATAATAACTGAAAACCGTTTATATTAAAGAATTTGCTGGTTATATTTTGAAAGTTCAATACCAAGAATATATTTTTCCTTTCATGACAAATAATTCCATTTTTTTCATTGACCTATGACCATTATCTATTTCAAACTGTTCCTTCAGTAGAATGGGATGAAATGGGAAAGGTACTGGAAATAATCTATCACGTACCGTATGCCCTTGAATGTGTAAATACACTTCTAAGGTCGAATTTATAAAACAATATGATAGAAAAAATTGTATTTCATGGACTGGCCATACAAGTATATTTTGCGCAAAGGTCTAAGTAATGCAGCCAAGTGCGAAATACAAGCTGAGACGAGGGTGTATGTTTTCTTGTGGTTATAGTGAAACAAATTTGTTCAGAGTTTTGAGCAAATGAACTGTATACACATTGAACACTACTTTAATCGAAGTAATTCATATATTCGTAATTTTCCCTTTCACTTAATCTGGACATTATTTATAATTATACCACAAAACAATAATATTGCCTTCTTTCACTTGAGCAAGTTATCGTTTCCTTGTATTGAATATAGACTACTCTTATGTCTATCAGCGTTATCATATGTACTTTCCAAAAAGGGTGACTATTGGTCTGGAAATCACTATTGTGATAACTATTGATATTGCAAGCAACTTCGATCTTTTCTTCCATATTAAGCTGCCACGCCGTGATATAACTGGAATACTGTTTAAAGCGGCGCTATTTGACCTGGCGTGTTGTGACGTGGATGACGCGTCACGAGAAACAGCAGATCTAATGTTGTGGCAGTACGGCGACCGACGAGTGATGAGACCGCTTATCACTTGACTTACACTGTTAAAATATTTGGCGCGGTTTTCTAATTTGGGATGTTGCTTTTCAAATCTGTTTGAAGGCTTAACTATTGGTCTGGAAATCACTAGTGCGATAACTATTGATATTGCAGCAACAATTGCGATAAATATCGATAATTTTCAGTGTATTATTTTAGATGGACTTTAGAGTTAAATTAAACCTTGGAACTGAAGTTTCCTTTGAATGTTCTAACCATAACAACAAATAAAAAATAAAGTTTGAGATATGACTGATTTGTTTTTTCTTTACCCTAATAATGTAAGAAAAAGAAAAACAAATTTGAACAGCATTGCATGTATTTTATTGATATTGTAAATACGATCGAAGCTATCTCTATTCTTAACAGAAATCAATACTATTGATCGGAAACTGATTTAACAATCGATTTATTGACCTTAAGTGCTTACCAAGAGCCATATATCAATATTTCGATTAATTGTGACACCCCTACTTTCCAATGATATGAATTATTGGACATCTAGATTTCAAACCATGACGCTTACTTGACTTCATGTGTCGTATTCGGGTGCTTCCATATTACGATTGATGTAGAAAAGTAGGAAACTTACAACACCAGCACTTTTATCCATTGCTAGGCAGTGACTAGATCTTTTGGATTTGTTGACTTCAGATGGTGATGGAAAGACAATCAACTCGAGTTGCATGTTATACAATTTGGTTACACTTTGTGAAGAAATAAGAACGTTGTAATACTTTTGATACAATGTATACGTCTTTGAAACCGTGACGTTATCACAGTGCGGCATTGAGCGGTATGCAAAGCCGGCGGACAGCAAGGCCGTCGGGTTAATAAACCCAATTCACTCACTCACAAAACTAAATAAGAGATCACGTGATGAAAGACTTACAACATATCTGACGTGCGTTGAGAAACCTGTTCACGTATTCAGGTATGGTGCAAGCCTTTAGATTATCAGTTAAACAACAGAGTTCGTCAAGGCTTCAACGTGTGCTGAACACATATATAACACAACGAGCGTGCAGCTATTTATGGAGGCTATAACAGTGTGTGGATGCTTTGAGAATTGGTTTAGATGTGTCTTCATTGGTATCAGTTGTTTGTA
This sequence comes from Haliotis rufescens, assembly GCF_023055435.1. NCBI lineage: Eukaryota > Metazoa > Mollusca > Gastropoda > Lepetellida > Haliotidae > Haliotis > Haliotis rufescens. Next base: position 83,740 of record NW_025964368.1, read on the forward strand.
CTGATGTATAGTATTTCTTTAAACTGTAGCATTGATTGAAGTCACCCTAAATATCACTTTAACATTACACAACTATATCCGGACAATACACTCGCTACCTCTCATATCCAAGATACAAATGAGGATATAATAATTTTTTTGACTTTTAAAAACTGCTTTAGTTCTACACCTGTCCTCGATGGCATCAGTTGTGTCTACTGTCAATTCTGGTATTTCTACAAGCTGTCACTGCAGTTTAATTCAGGGTATATGCGATAAATAATTTTCCTCAGGTTTTACCGACAACTAATATAAAGGCGGCGCAACTCCCTCACTAGTCCGGACGAAATGCTCCTGTAACCATTGGTCAAAAGCCCATCAATTCGCGGGTATGGTGAAAAATAATATTGTGATGAAAAGAATGTGGATATTACTGAGAAAAAACCTGGGTTCTCAATACCCTCATAATGCATAGTTGGAAGTTTCCGTGTCTCGGTATATTTTGTTTGAGCAATTATTTGTTTAATAACTCAACATATTACATAAGTAATCCAGCTAAATCAAGGATAAAATTTAATATGCGTGGTTCTTGGTCGAAATGTTTAGGGTCGTGATGGTTCCTGAACAGTTGTTTAACTCGTCGCAATCCTCGGTGAAGTGTCGTGTGCGTCCCTCACTTTACCTGATGTTCTCGTATTCGAAGATTTACAAACTGATCTTTTCCACTCTATATGTAGCGAAATGATTGTCCTTTATATCAAAGCGTCTTGAGAACGTAACAAGTCTGTGTGTGGTTCCTGAATAGTCAGTCTGATCCGTTACAGCCTTGCGTACTGCCTTTCTTTAGTAACTAAACGGTTTGTCGGACTTCCAGTGTTGATGCGGGTATAGTGCGAAAGGTTCTACTGTGTATCGTCGGATGTAGGGTCGCATGTCAGATAGCGGCCAACGTGCTGGTACCCGAGTGCAGGATTGCTTTCTGCAGTTCTGAGGTTCTGCTGTTGAAGTGGATGGGCTCATTATCTGTCGGGTATCGGTCAAAATAGGGAATTGCAACAAGTAAATGTATAATGCACATAAATTTTAATTCCTTCAATGGTGATGATATTGTTTTAAATATAAGGATGATGGCTCATCAGTTTTTAAAATGTTGCATATTGAAGAAGATATTTGAGTTTCAAAGCATATTATTTAATATCATAAACAGTCAAAGGTTTGGATTATAACAAAGTACTCACCGTTCTACAAGGATATTCATTATACCAAAATATTGCTTGAAAATCATTGGAAGTTATATTGTACTGACCCAGGAAGACTTGTCTCTCAGTATCCCCACCAATGGTGCCTTAGTTTTGGTACCTACCGATCTGTTGATTGACATAAGAGATTACCCGGATTTGCTGCCAGGAATACAGCCTCTCTGACAATCTGGGTAATGCAGAAGGCTGCAGAGTTGGGGAGTCTTCACATACTCCGAGAAGTTAAAGGTGAGTTCGACTGGGCAGCGCTTCCTGGGAGAAGTCCAATTCGCTGTCTGGGCTGCGTGTAGAGGGTGCGAGGGCACTGAGCAGATGATGAGCCTAACAAGCCTGACTATGCCAGGATCACTCAAACACCCTTTTTGCTGCATTTTTTATTTCAATCTGCTTAATAAGGAGGGAAAATTACTTTTAATTAGATTTGAACAGTTTTATGTTTTATGAAATGATTTAAAAAAATTATTACTATTATATTTTGTTTCATTCGGCAGTTGGTTTTCTCAGAACTGTGGTATCATATCTCTCGTCATGTACGAATTACTGTTCATATTTACATTCAAATTACAGTGGGAATTAGTATTTGAGATAAATGCCGGAATCAGAAAGCATGTACTATAACCGGGATCGTTGCATTGATTGTACATGTTTCAGGGGCGTTTCTATTATTAATATTTAACATCCAAACCAACATGTTATCATGGTAGGCAATGACCAGACAGATGTCACTGGCCACCACAATAGTGTCGTAAATAGTTGCTTTGAAACATGTTTATACCTGACGTCAACGGATCACGTGAGCTAAGTTATGTCACGTGACACGAGCCAGCAAGCAGGAAGTGGGACGCCTTCAGAGAGCAGGCGCCCCCATCGTAATATCGGTATGTCACGTATTTTGAAAACATTTCACGTACAAATATAGATTTTGAGTTGGCCAACAGTGCATTGCTGCGTTATCTATGTTATAATGTAAACCTGCTATTGACCACTGTTTCACTTGAAGATAGAAAGCTTGATATCGATGTATACCACAGGAGTCAACTGTGATTGCATCCATAAATTTCTGTATCGTTGATTAAGGATCAAATTCTAGAATACTACTGTTATCGACATAAACTAATAGCAGATAGGTAGACAAGGTTTTGCCTACATTTATCTGAGGTCATAGTGACCTGTTAAAACGAAAGTAGAAATGAGGTCGTCAGTAAACTTCTGTATGTGTCCCCAACCTAGATACATCCACCCCTTCCCCACTGCGCATATTAGCATACACGTGTCATCTAAGCTGCTTATGTAAGAGAACTGTTATGAATGGACGATAGGCTATCGTCCATGCCTATCGTACATTCATGACACTCAAAGGTGAGCTTCTCGGGTCAAGCGAGGCGTTGTAGTGATGGCCAAGTTTTGATCAGAGTTATGTCCCTTTGAACAACATCCACACATGCGTATGATATATCCTTATGTGTGTATGTGTAGAGAGGAGTACGCTGGATTATTAGCAAGTGAGCGAGTAATTAAGTAAGTGAGTGAGTGAGTGAGTGAGTGAGTGAGTGAGTAAAGACACACATATTTGATATAGGAGCAAAAAAAACCATACAATTACTTACCTTGCAGAGTTAGCTGTGGAATGGACCAGTGTTTATGACACATGTCAAGGAGTTAAATGAAGACAATTCGATGTTCATGTTTTCACGTGGATTTTAGAAAATAAATACATTCCATACAAAATAATCCAAACACTGCCAGAGTGGCCAGTGACGCTGAAAGACAAAGAGTTAATATCTTACACAAATACCAATATATTCAGATCCATGCAACTCACATTTTGTTGTGATACGTACATTCTCTACTTAATATAACCTGTGATGTGTTTGTCAATGTCAGAATATAAATAAGCCACATTCAGCAATGCTCAAGCCTGGCGATCTGTAAATAGTCATGTCTCGGCCTAGAATGAGCAATAATTCCGACACAAATGGTGATACAAAGACAGAACAAAAATGAAAGATATATTTAATGAATATGGAAGTTCATATGAAAGAATATAATATTAAAAACGATAGTGTAATAAACAGCCACAGTGCGATAACGAAGACATTAACTTAACAAATGGTTCTGTAACAAAGAGTGTAATATTGATATTAATATTGATATTTCACAATGTGTTGATGTCACAGATATGAGATGGTTGTGGATCACTGGCTTGGTTAAATACATCCGACCAAATATTTCCATTATCAAAGAAATAAGTCCACTGTACAATCATGACTACATCATGAACATGCGTTTATAAATCACTGTCAAATAGTGATGACACCACGTGTTCGCTAAAATGTATGCGCATCCTAGTCCACCGGTGGCACCCATCACAAACACATGCACAGGCAATGTCCTCCAAATGTTTTAACATAAACGATGTTGAAAGCTTTACTGACGCCTTGGTTGTTGTAACTTGTATCAAACAACTTTTGAGGAAGATTAGTACGAAGCTCTTTGAAATATTCTTTGAAAGAGCATGTTCGATCTGAAAAAGTTGTGAAATCAAATGTAGACACCGAAGGCTGGATCCGGTTGACTGTTGCACAACATAAAGGGAAGGATGACTACTGGAGAGTCATCCCTCTTGTCATACAGTCTTGTGGAGATTTTGTGTCACTGGGAACAACTACAATATTATCATATAAGTAGTTAATACATGTATTCTTGGCATTTCTTAAATCAAACAGTTTTACTTTACAGAGGACGGTGCGCATATAATTAACGCCAATTTTTGACAACTTGATGTGACAAAGTTGCGGAGTGACAGGCAACAAGGAAGTCAAGGTATTGAAGAACGTGTGGTGTTCGAGGTAGGTGCGAGGGGTCTCTCAAACTTGATTTGCCTTTCACTTCAAGACGCTGAAACATCACTGTGTTTGTTGAAATTGTCCCAAAACGGAAACGACAGCTGATCATGATTTCAAAACATGGTATTCATTCCTCATATTGCTCAGGGTAGAGTATGGTAACAAGAGTTACCCCCCTTTACACACAGCAGCACCACATATATACAATGCAGTGGGGCGTCTTCTTTTCTCTCCCGTCTCACTGCCTTGTAAAGATGTTACTTACTGGATGTCGGGGTTGATGCAGTCATCTAATGTTTTATGATTATGTCAACAGCACATGCATCTATACTTCATTTAGCTTCAGATGGCGACCGCTAAGAAGCTGACAGAGAACCACCTCTCCTGTGCCATCTGTACAGAGGTGTTCACAGACCCTGCCACGCTTCACTGTCATCATACATTCTGCAAGTCCTGTCTGCTGAAATACACCTATACACAGCCGGAAGCAGTACAAGCCAAGTCCATCCGATGTCCCTCCTGTAGACAACAGACGAAAGTGACCAACCCTGACAGTCCAGTTGAGGAGTGGGTCAGTCAGCTGAAACCAAGCCACGTCATACAGGGCCTGATGGACGACTTTGGACCCGACACAAGGGGTAATCAGCTTATTATTGTACTGCCTGACTAATAAACCTTGGTTTGGGATATATAAACACAACCATACGCGAACTTAAACAAGCATTCGCTAATAAGAATGGCTTATTATGTCTTCATGTTAATAGATTTTGATGCAGGATAAGTATTCATTTCCCACAAAGACAAACACATTACAGCCTGACCCACCAATGAAATCTAATGTAACTCAAATATATAGTGCCATAACTAAATAGAATTACATAAAAGTATTTACCAACCCCTTCCAACTCGTCATTCCTTTTAGATGTTGTTTACAAGCTAGTAAATAATTGTTATGATATTTATCTGTGGACTTGATCTCAGTTGCATCTTACTGCCAAGGCTGTGCCACGAATTGAACACCTGACCCTCCATTGTGACAAATCATGGATAACGATTATAAATAACTTATGGTTAAAATTTATGTCATTATGGAATCCCAACTGAAATTATGCTATTTCATCTGTAGTGTGTAATGTACATCTGTATTTTGTTCAAGGCAGCAAATAATACTCTTCTGGTTCTGATTTACAGCAGTAGCTCAGGAAAATACATACAACTTGTTAACACGCTCCTTCCAAATGGTCATTCCTTTCAGATGTTGTTTACAAGCTAGAAAATAATTGTTAAAATATTAACTTTATCTGTGGAGTTGATCTTACTTGCACGTACACCAGAAGCAAAATTAGTTTTTTCAATAATTTTCTTGGACAATGTATTTTTTCAATACGATCCCAGGTGTTGAGCCTTATAATTATATTAAGGTGTTGGTTGCAGAAAACAAGGACATTCTTGGTCTAATGATATAGTGTCTGCCCGGAGAGCGGTAGATCGGTGTTCTGTTGAATCCTGCAAGGGACATTGTCGCATTGTCGCATTACAAAAACAAGCAAAAAGTGTCAAAATTATATAAAGCGCGACAATGCGACATTTTGCCATTTGTCGCATTGCGACAACGTGAGATTTTTCTGGGTCAAAATATGTCGTATTGTCGCCCCATGACAAATGTGTATATAAGTCGTAAATGTACGCGACAGCGTGACAATGCGACATACGACATATTGATAATGTCTCATTGTCGCCCTTTTCGAATAATGGTGCGCATATGTTGTAATCGAATTGATCTCCATATGCACCAAACTGGTTATACTCTTTTTTAAACTCCATGTATAGGTTGTTTTTCTCGAATTAAAACAAATCCTTATAAATTAGTTCATATATCGTTATTGTCCCTGTCGGTTTTCATAAACCAAACGTGTTTTCACAGCAAGAAACAAACACCTTGTATTTCTATTTAATTAAATCCGGTCTCTGACATCTTTTCAAAAAGATGACGGTTGGCACTGTTGTTTTAGACGGCACACTGCGCTGTGCAGAGTTGAACACTTGACCCGCCAGAGTGACAAAGCACATCTGTTGAGCGTTCTGTCATTGAGGACTCCCAGCATAAATGGCGTTATAACACCTCTTCTGCTTATCATTTACATAAGCTCATTTTTTACCAGGGATTCCTACATTGTGTTCAACAGCAAAATTGTTTCTTTACAACATGTGATATATAATATATTAACCTACAAAATGGATGTGTACATTCTGAAAAAAATAACGTGTTTATTATATTGTTAGATAGTGTCCGATCCTTATCATGTTTAATGACATTTGAAATAAAGCCCATTTGCCTTTTCAGCTGTGGAGGAACACTTGTGCAGTGTTTGTACAAAACAAGGAAAGACAACTCCTGCCACAATTTGGTGCTCTGTCTGCGATGTTGTGTTCTGTGAAGGATGTCTTCAGCTGCACAACATGATGCCAGGGTTGTGTGACCATGAAGTCGCTCACTTGTCTGATCACACCAAAACAAAGGTCAAGCGTCGCTTCATGTGTAAAGTCCACAGAGACGAAAAGGTGAAATTGTTCTGTAAGGACTGCAAGCAGGCAATATGCACGATATGCTGCAGTATAAAACACAGGACATGTAAGGATGTTGATACAATAGAGAGCACCATCCCTCTTGTGAAGGAACAACTGACATGCAAAATAGAGAAACTCGGAATCAACATTGCAGCTACGAATAATATCATAACCCAGAGAAAATCTACAATTCAGGATGTGAAGAATAATTCACAAACCCTCAAAGATCAAGTCATAAAGACACGGGAGACAGTGATGCGTGCTATTTTAAGAAAAGAGAAGCAACTCCTTGGAGACATCGACAAAGCTACTGATGAACAATTACATGAGTTACAAGCAGATATAAAATCCCAGAAGATCGAGCTACAGATGTACCAGCAGCAGTATGAGTTCACATCCAATGCTGTGACGTCCAACTGTGAGGTGGACATGTACGCCATTTATGAGTCGATGGGTGCAACGTCTACAGACAACAGAGACACGGGCTACAGACCAGCAGCAGGAAGGGTTGTATTCACACACGACCTGGACAAGCTGAGTAAAGCAGTTGATGAGCTACAGCTGGGGGAGGTTGAAGTCATCCATGATGTGAGTGACCCCGAGTCTTCTCCTGTTCTATATCACACCATTGATTGCAAGGAAGATGGGGACGGGGAGGATCCTTGGTTGGTTGACGTCACAGTGTTGACTGTTGGTGACATCAAAGTGACGGTAGTGGCAGATTATTATAACACCAGTCTCGAAACATATTACACATCAAACCTCCAATCCTTTCATAATCAGCTACTGCTTTCTGATAGTCCTTTTCAAATAGCCAAGTTATGTGAGAGTCAGATATTTGTCAGTGTTCCAGACAGTAAGGAAATAGTCACAGTGAATGTAACCCCAAGTCCTGTATTACTGTCAACTATCAAAACAAGCAAGGATTACTACGCTCTGGCCTTTCTGAGTCCTTCACAGCTGGCGGCAGGTACATATAGACAGTCTCACTCTGTTGACATACTGGACATGACAGGGAGGATACTGAGGTCTATCAACACGGGGGTGATAGGGAGTCCAGACTACATCCATGTCACCAGAAACAACAACTTGATAGTCAGTGAAAGAGAAGTAAAATCCCTTGTGTGTGTGACCAGTGAAGGGGACGCTGTTTTCACACACACTCCCACGGGAGACAGAGCTCTGACACACCCTCGGGGTATCACAACAACCAGCACAGGAGATATCCTGCTTGTAGACTATGACTCCGACAAGGTGATTCAGCTGACAGAGTCGGGGCAGTTTGTCAGAGATGTCCTCACACAACAGGATGGCCTGATAGACCCTTGTGGTGTCTCTCTTGATGGTGACGGCCTGCTGTATGTTACATCTGACAGATATGTAAAAGTATTCAAATTTTACCGGCGCTGAATTTTAAAATAGAGATAATTTTCATCTCCATACACAGTTGAAGATATTCAAAATTGACAACAGCTTAAAGTCCAGATCGGCTCTTGTTCATTCCCTGCAAACGTAATTCCCCATGTCAGTGATTAAACATAGGGCGATCTTTCACGTATGGACCTGATTTGTGATGTACGTTTGTATGAAACGCACAGTGACAGGGTTCGTCCCGATTATGTTTCTAGGTTTGTCAGCACCATACCCGTGCTTCTGGGTTTCACCAATAAGGGTTAAAAGTCTGAGACCTGCATCACTTCGGGCTTTCCTTCCATATTAAGCTGCCACGCCGTGATATAACTGGAATACTGTTTGAAGCGGCACTGTTTGACCTCGCGTGTTGTGACGTGGATGACGTCACGAGAAACAGCTGATCTTATGTTGTAGCAGTATAACGGATACACGTGGTTTCAGTTCCGAAATAACAATATTCTCTTTGACTGAACTAGCAGGTATATCTTGTGCATCACGATTGGAACTTTTCTATGGCGACCGACGAGTGAATGAGACCGCTTATCACTTGACTTACACTGTTAGAATATTTGGCGCGGTTTTCTAATTTTGGTGTGTTGACTTACGTGCTTTTCTGATCTGTTTGAAGGCTTGATATTCAAATTAAATAATGTGCATATAGTTGAGTAAGGGAATGGAATTTTCACAGTGAGAAAGCCGTCAAAATGGATCCAATATTAAAGAACCTAGCTTTTTAATATTGTAGCTTCATCTATTAGAATATTGAATGGTTCAGTTTATGACACCAACAGTAGTGGTAATAGATCTACACGCAATATATAGATAATCGATTTCTGAAGGACAAAATGCTTTCAGTCGTAATGTGATTTCGTTTTGATGTTTTAAATAGTTTTATTTATGTTTTTTTCACTCTGCATTATCAAAATTATCAAATACTTCGATCAGTGACATAGCAGTCAATACTTTGTTTTGTATCCTTAGTAAGAATTGTTTTTTTAAATATTTGTCTAAGAGCAAAATGAATGCATTCTTGTTCTTTCTTACAATTTTAAGTTGTATATCGTCACTCCAAGCTTTAGTTTAGGTAGGCCAAAAGAAAAAAGAGGAAACCATAATAACTGAAAACCGATTATATGAAAGATTTTGCTGGTTATATTTTGAAAGTTCAATACCAAGAATATATTTTTCCTTTCATGGCAAATAATTCCATTTCTTTCATTGACCTACGACCAATATCTATTTCAAACTTTTCCTTCAGTAGAATGGGATGAAATGGGAATTAATCTATCACGCATGCCCTTGAATGTGTAAATACACTTCTAAGGTCTAAACAATATGAAAGAAAAAATTGTATTTCATGGACTGGCCATACAAGTTTATTTTGAGCAAAGGTCTAAGTAAGGCAGCCAAGTGCGAAGTACAAGCTGAGACGAGGGTGTATGTTTTCTTGTGGTCATAGTGAAACAAATTTGTTCAGAGTTTTGAGCAAATCAACTGTATGAACATTGAACACTACTTTAATCGAAGTAATTCATATATTCGTAATTTTCTCTTTCACTTAATCTAGACATTATTTATAATTATACCGTAAAACAATAATATTGCCATCTTTCACTTGAGCAAGTTATCGTTTCCTTGTATTAAATATAGACTCTTAGTGAATGTGTATTTCGCCATGAATGTCATGTGTCTATCAGCGTTATCATGTACTTTCCAAAAAGGGTGACTATTGGTCTGGAAATCACTATTGCGATAACTATTGATATTGCAAGCAACAATTGCGATAAGTATCGAGAATTTTTCGTGTATTATTTTAGATGGACTTTAGAGTTGAATTAAACCTTGGAACTTAAGTTTCCTTTGAATGTTATAACCATAACAACAAATAAAAAGTTAAGTTTGAGATATGACTGATTTGTTTTTTCTTTACCCTAATAATGTAAGAAAAAGAAAAACAAATTTGAACAGCATTGCATGTATTTTATTGATATGGTAAATACGATCGAAACTATCTCTATTCCTAACAGAAATCAATACTATTGATCGGAAACTGATTTAACAATCGATTTATTGACCTTAAGTGCTTACCAAGAGCCATATATCAATATTTCGACTAATTGTGACACCCCTACTTTCCAATGATATGAATTATTGGACATCTAGATTTCAAACCATGACGCTTACTTGACTTGAGTTGCATGTTATACAATTTGGTTACACTTTGTGAAGAAATAAGAACGTTGTAACACTTTTGATACAATGTATACGTCTTTGAAACCGCGACGTTATCACAGTGCGGCATTGAGCGGTATGCAAAGCCGGCGGACAGCAAGGCCGTCGGGTTAATAAACCCAATTCACTCACTCACAAAACTAAATAAGAGATCACGTGATGAAAGACTTACAACATATCTGACGTGCGTTGAGAAACCTGTTCACGTATTCAGGTATGGTGCAAGCCTTTAGATTATCAGTTAAACAACAGAGCTCGTCAAGGCTTCAACGTGTGCTGAACACATATATAACACAACGAGCGTGCAGCTATTTATGGAGGCTATAACAGTGTGTGGATGCTTTGAGAATTGGTTTAGATGTGTCTTCATTGGTATCAGTTGTTTGTACTGATGTATAGTATTTCTTTAAACTGTAGCATTGATTGAAGTCACCCTAAATATCACTTTAACATTACACAACTCTATCCGGACAATACACTCGCTACTTCTCATATCCAAGATACAAATGAGGATATAATAAAACTGCTTTAGTTCTACACCTGTCCTCGATGGCATCAGTTGTGTCTACTGTCAATTCTGGTATTTCTACAAGCTGTCACCGCAGTTTAAATCAGGGTATATGCGATAAATAATTTTCCTCAGGTTTTACCGACAACTAATATAAAGGCGGCGCAACTCCCTCACTAGTCCGGACGAAGTGCTCCTGTAGCCATTGGTCAAAAGCCCATCAATTCGCGGGTATGGTGAAAAATAATATTGTGATGAAAAGAATGTGGATATTACTGAGAAAAAAACTGGGTTCTCAATACCCTCATAATGCATAGTCGGAAGTTTCCGTGTCTCGGTATATTTTGTTTGAGCAATTATTTGTTTAATAACTCAACATATTACATAAGTAATCCAGCTAAATCAAGAATAAAATTCAATATGCGTGGTTCTTGGTCGAAATGTTTAGGGTCGTGATGGTTCCTGAACAGTTGTTTAACTCGTCGCAATCCTCGGTGAAGTGTCGCGTGCGTCCCTCACTTTACCTGATGTTCTCGTATTCGAAGATTTACAAACTCATCTTTTCCACTCTATATGTAGCGAAATGAATGTCCTTTATATCAAAGCGTCTTGAGAACGTAACAAGTCTGTGTGTGGTTACTGATAGTCAGTCTGATCCGTTACAGACTTGCGTACTGCCTTTCTTTAGTAACTAAACGGTTTGTCGGACTTCCAGTGTTGATGCGGGTGCAGTGCAAAAGGTTCTACAGTGTATCGTCGGATGTAGGGTCGCATGTCTGATAGCGGCCAACGAGCTGGTAACCGAGTGCAGGCTTGCTTTCTGCAGTTCTGAGGTTCTGCTGTTGACGTGGATGGGCTCATTATCTGTCGGGTATCGGTCAAAATAGGGAATTGCAACAAGTAAATGTATAATGCACATAAATTTTAATTCCTTCAATGGTGATGATATTGTTTAAATATAAGGATGATGGTTCATCAGTTTCAAAATGTTGCATATTTAAGAAGATTTTTGAGTTTCAAAGCATATCATTTAATATCATAAACAGTCAAAGGTTCGGAAGAATGTCATTTGATTACAACAAACTACTCACCGTTCTACAAGGATATTCATTATACCAAAAGATTGCTTCAAAATCATTGTAAGTCATATTGTATTGACCAGGAAGGCGTGTCTCTCAGTATCCCCACTATGATATAAGTAGTAGCCTGCAACCTCGGGGTATCGCGGTACTTGTCATGTACGCTAAACGGAACAAAATGCACTCACTAACCTTTATGTTTATTCGTGTTCTCTGTATCAGATATCATTCATGTTATCAAACAATGCATATTTTACTTATAAAAGTTCATTATTTACATCAGTAGCTCCGAGTAAAAGCCGGGCCTCGCGCTCAGTTTGACAAGGGAGAGAACTCCATCGTATCGCGGTACAGAGAAAAGTTGTGTATGGAGATCCGAATTGGACAAAAAGAGGACATAATTCTACCAACCACTTGGTATGATCATGCCAGACATCAGTGATTTGTACAGACAAGTGCAAAGAAAGCACAAGTAAAATTCTAAATGTGTTATCAGCAATAGGTATTCAATGCATATTTACCGAAATGTAAGAGAAAAATATTTTTATAAGTCAACATCAAAATATCAGAAATGATATTTTAAGATTGTTTAAAAAAAATTGGATGACAATAATTTGTCACAAAATTGAAAAATGTTAAAAGTCAACAATAAATATATAAAGAGCACTCCTAGTATGCCCAAAGTATGTATTTATCTTTTGGTTACTAGTGAAGAACGTATTTCTAAGTTTGGCATTATGGCCCTTATGATCTCCCAATAGATTCTGGGCACAGAGCGGGAAAAAATGTGCGGACTACGTAACTTCCGTTACCTCATTAGTCGTCATGAATATGCAGATGATCTAGTTCAGGTTGATAGAGAAAGTTTACTTGGGGAACTGCGGGTTATATCGTTGGCCATTGATAGATGAGGGTAAGGCATTATTACAACAGATGCCAGAAATATGTATCAACGGATTAATAACTCCTTACTTACAGCAAAATGTCACATTCCGAGGAAATTGAAATTGTTTACGAAGTGAGCACTTCCTGGTTACTGATTAGCATTAATAGACAGCCGCTAAGAGGCGTGTCCCGCGTGAACTACCGGAAATCACAAATGCCGCGATACGATGAATGCCGCGGTACCATGGGGTCCGAGTATATATATTGGTGAATACCGTCCTTGATCAGGACAATCGTCATCATCAATTACCTGTAGCATTCAGTCAGTCTATATTGATAACAAGCCATAATACGGATTGGCAGCATTTATTCCAAAAGGGATGGCAGACATGTAAATAGGCCAACATGATTTTGTTTCATTTGTTTGTATTTTGCTTGAGATTAAGAGAAACCGAGGTCCATAACCGCCAGGAAACAATCAACAAGGTCACCAGCATGATCGCCCAATCCATTCAGTCCTTTATGATAAGCATAGGTTGCTGAGGACCAATTCTAGCGCGGAATCCCGACGTGGTAGTAACTAACAGTGAATGTGAATATGATATTCTGAGTGAGTGAGTGAGTGAGTGAGTGAGTATGGTTTTACGCCGCTTTTAGCAATATTCCAGCAATATCACGGCGGGGGACACCAGAAAAGGGCTTCACACATTGTACCCATGTCGGGAATCGAACCCGGGTCTTCGGCGTGACGAGCGAACGCTTTAACCACTAGGCTACCCGACCGCCCCTTATGATATTCTGAATCATTGCTGGATTGTATCGTAATCTTGTGAAGGTGTGAAGGTAATGATACATGTATATCTTAATAGGTTCAACATAAATAACTTCACTTGACCAAAGCTCATAAAACTAATATTGGGGCTGTTTTGGAAAGGTTCACTTCACTACCCAACTTAGAATTATTCAGTAAAAAGGGTTTGAAAACAAATCTGTATGTGAATTCTTTTGTATGTGTATCAATCTTGAATTTTACCTTCAAGGCTTCACTTAGAAAGCTATACATTTTCTTTCTTGTACTTATATATGTACAAATATTTAATAAACAATAACTAAACAGCACATTGTTCGTTTTGAGACGTGACACTTCTGAATGAATTGTTGATCGTTGACATGATTTGCAAATAGTAATTACATACACATTTGACTTGAAAAAATATTATGTAAAACACGGGGGAAAAGCTGAAGACTAATCTATAAACATCTGATGGCGAAGGTGAATTTCATCAGTTACCCCATGGTACCCGGTACCACCTTGTCAAGTGACAGCAGAAGCAGCGCAATTACCGTCTTGAGTGAAAGACGCGAAGCTGAAAAAAATCCAAAACATTGTTATTCTAACCATCTGATAGTCGGCGTTGAAATAAATACTTTATACCAACCGTTTCATTGTCAATGAGCGTAACAAGAAATGTTGTTTTTCAAACCAATTGAATGTTCGCGTGCGAGAGCACTGGCATAACTTATTTTAACCAATATCCGCTTCCGAAGACTATACAGACAAGAGGGTGGCTCCGTGGTCGAGTAGATAAAGTGTCTGTCCGGAAGAAACAAGATCGGTGTCCGTTTCCCGGCCTGACGTTAAAAGATACTAGCCTTCCTGGCTTTAAATATTTGCTGCGGGGAACCTTGAAAGATTTGATTTCTAAATGTTTGTCGAAGGATTTTGAAGACATGTACCCCAAAGAAAGTGAAAATTTTGAATCTAATACGGCCGCCATGCCAAGTTAGTTTGGACATGCAACCACGAACCAAACATATGAAACATATGGCATCAAAACTTCATGTAAATGGTCAAAAGTTTCTAAATTGAGCCTAACAAGATATGATTTTAAAGTAAAGTTTATGAGAAAAAGTCAATCGTAAGTGAAATCTAATATGGTTGCAACAAAATATTATCTTTAAAAAACGACTGACTAGTTTGATGTATTAAGTATGGAGACAATTCTTAGTCAGTTTGAAAGCATTTGTCTTGAATGTCAGAAGTATGGTTTTGAAAAAAATACCCAAAATGAAGTTAAATGCCCTCTGAAATTCTTGAAACAAATCATTTCCATATTCATAAGAAATCTCTGCAGAGTCGTTTGCAAGATCCTGACTATATGATGAACATGTGTTTGTGAATCCCTCTCAAATTGTAATGATACCAGATGTTCACGAAAACGTTTAGGGCGAAACCTTAATTATGAAAGAGCATACGTCTTAACTACAAAGCCTATAGCACATTGCACTATTGCCCCGACAAACGGATGAGTGTGAATTTCAATTTCAATCCCATCTCCGTGACTCGTCACTATATGGCTGAACTATTGCCGATGTAACGTTAAATCTTAACTCACTCACCCATCTCCGTGGGTGGTATACAACCCAAGATGTCGATGAGAGGTCCTAGGTTACCCATCCCAGGAGACCAGAGCCAAGTATCCAACACGTGCCAAAGAAGACACCACATGTAGCAAGATGAATCATTGTGCACCGAAGCCCTAGAAAAGCTCCGGTTGAAAATGAACTCCAAATATCCTGTGTTGTTACTGCAGTTCAATCAAGCGGTCATACACCGTACACTGGTTGTCTTGTTGGTTCACAACGGGTTTCACTGAGACATTAAACACATCAACAGAAGCCGACTGTGACACCAAATCGTAGGTTACGTCAATGTGCGAATGCCAGGAATAAAACTTGGTGTCATGTAGTATTATCTTGGGCATTCTGCTATTGATGAGTAATTATGAATGATGTCTTTACAAAGTCTATTCTGATGTGAATTATATATTTTTTGATTTGTTAAATGATGTTAAACATCGGTGCATATTCTGTAAAATGTGCTACATTAACAAAAAGCAGACACACCCTGAAATATAGCGCAATAAATTGTAATTGAAACATACCAAAGATTGGTCAATTGTAGCATCATTATTTTTCGTAAGTAACATGAAAAACGCAGCATCGCACCAAATCACCCAATTTGCAACATACCAACATTAAGACATCAAACAACAAGGAAAAGACTTATATCGTGTCCAGTTGAGCAGATAATGGACTGTGCCAAATTTACAACTGCTCTGAATCTAATTTTAGCATATAATTATGTCATTACAGATACTGATCCGACTGATTATTAATACATATATATATATATATATATATATATATATATATGTGTATGTGTGTGTATGTATGTGTGTGTGTATGTGTGTGTATGTATGTGTGTGTATATGTGTGTGTGCATGTATGTGTGTGTATGTATGTGCGTGTATGTATGTGTGTGTATATGTGTGTATGTATGTTTGTGTGCATATGTGTGTGTATATGTGTGTGTGTGTGTGTGTGTGTGTGTGTGTGTGTGTGTGTGTGTGTGTGTGTGTGTGTGTGTGTGTGTGTGTGTGTGTGTGTGTGCACAAAAGGACGAAACTAAAATGGGACAAACCCATCCTGTCCCAGCCAGCTGTGATCCAAAGTCTGACTGACCTACATGAGAGGTTTGTAGTTGTTTCCACCGACAAGGCCTCAAATAACATAACCGTTATATGTAAGCATCACTACATTGATGGTTTGATCGAACAACTTTGCATAAGATGACCATAGATACAGTCGCATATCTATCTTCATAGATTCAGGTCAAATTGTCAAATTTGTGAGCAAATGCCATTTGAAGTTCAGAAAAGCTGGACTTCCTCATTGATAACATCAATGTCACATTTGGGAGTAAGATATTTGGGCAATAAGTAGGTGTACCAATGGGCACCAGTTGCGCTCCTTCTTTTACTGATCTGTTTCTTTATGCAAATGAATAAGAATTTCAGCTCGGATTGGCAAAATCAAAACAAGGGAACTTGGCCAAGAAATTTATCTTAAGCCTTAGATATATCGATGATCTGATATCGTTAAATAACCATCAACTAGCCTATTCCCTTTCACTCATTGACCTATCTGAACTAGAAATAAAAGCGACCACTGAGGCCGCCTCATCTGTTTCATATCTGGATCTATGCATGAAGATTCAGAGTGACAAAACACTTCCCTCAAGACTGTATGGCAAGTGGGATGACTTCAACTTTCCAATAGTCAACTTTCCCTTTATGTCTAGCAATATCCATGCAGCTCAAGCCCTTGGTGTCGACATTTCGCAACTTTTGTGGGTACGATCCAGAATGTTCCTTCTACAACACTTGCTCAGAAGATGTTTGATCAGGGTAACAACAATCAAGGCCTCAGTAAATCTTTCAAAACGTTTTATGGAAGACATGTGGAGGACAAATTTGACGCATCAGTGACAAAAATTAAGTCCGATGCAATTCCCTATTTTGACTTGTACCATACATTCCCGTGCTTTTTCAGGTGAACCACTGACTTGCCTTTGTATGTGTTAATAACGGTAGCCACCGATCGGGTAGGATATGCTCACCTTTTCGCGAACACCTATAGTATCATCACTATTTGATTGTGATTCGTAAACACTTGTTCATGATATCGTACAATCGACTCTGTTTTGGGCAAAGATTTCACATGAATATGGATAGGATTTTGTCTTTTTTAGACAAAATCCATACCTGGCCACAGGAGACAGAGAGATACGCCCTAAAACAGTGTTGGAGTAACAACTCAAATAACAATGTCAATATCTGGTGTGGCAACAGGCGAGGCAACAGTGGCACTTTGATAACACCAGATAAGTGAAAACAGCATGATTGAACCAACTGAGCTAGCGTAAGCGTAGCATATCAAATTAGACATGTTCTGTGGGAGAGAGGTCTGGAGAAACTGCCGGCCATGACAGTACAGCAATGTCATGCTGCCTCTAAAAGTCTTTAACAACATGTGCGACGTGTAGGCGGATATTATCCTGCTGTAACCTGACGTTACGTCCAAGCATTTGCACAAAGGGTACAGCAAGATCTCGAACGATGTCGTCCCGAAAGTGTACGGACTTCCACTTGCCACATGCCATTAACAATGTGTTTTCTCATGAGCTGTGATCCAACCCCATACTATTACACTTTCCGAAAAAAACTGACGGCGTTGAGTAACAAAAGCGATGCTTAAATGTTCTCCTGGACGCCAGGACCCTTGCACGACCCTCTTCTGAACCTCAGTTGCTGTCTACACCAAGATAGGCGTTCCAGACGCGGACAAGGAAGCAAATCAGTGGACGTCGGAGCTTCCATGTTATGCTCACTCAACCCGTTGTGTATGGTTCTGCCAATTGGTCTCAGGTTATTGTCCGAGTTCTTAATGTGGCAGTTTGGTATCGATCCCGTACATCAACAATCGAATATGGTTGTCTTATTCACGTGACGTCACACGTGGACAACCGGCCAGTGGCAAGTCATTGGTGTTGCCCTTCTGTAGATAACATCTCGGAAGAGATGATATTGTGTTTCGATGAACATGAACATGTTTTGCGCAATTCCTGTTTGCAGCATACCCACAACGCCTAGAGGTTGATTTTCAACAAGCCGTGGCATTGTGTCATCGTTTTTCACGGATAAGCTAAAGCTGACAGCTGTTCACATTCAGAACCCACGTGAATTCGTATCATGCTCCCAAGAAACACGCAAACATCCAAATTATGCGCTGTGCTTTAACATGCATGTTGCAAACAACATTAAAGTCGATCTTAAAGTTGTGTTTGTTCTTTATCGCCGCACTCAGCAATAATCCAGCTGTATGAAGGCGGTCTGTAAATAATCGAGTCTGGACCAGACAAGCCAGTGATTGACATCATGAGGATCGATCACCGAATTGTGATCGATGACATGCATCAACCAATTCAGCGAGCCTTATCACCCGATCCCGTTATAGTCGCCTTTTACGACAAGCATAGTCCCCTTTTACAGCAAGCATGGGTTGCTGAAGATATATTCCACCCTGGATCTTCCAGGGTCGACCATAAAGTCATGTCTTCAAGAATGTGTATTTGATAGATGTATTATTTCATTTTTAGAATATATATATTTTTATAGAACCCTATTTATTGATTATGCTTACATATTTTTTGGTGTGTACGTGTATATTTAATTTGAAGTATATGTTGCAGAGTTTTTGTTGTGACGGTCTACAATGTATCCTCTGTGGATATGCCGATCCATCTTAAATTCGAACACCCCAGGTAACATATATGTGAAGCACAGTTATATTTTCGATTTGTATGTTTAACATTTTTTTAGAAGGAGGTGGGATAATATTTACCTTTGGCTCCAGACACTGGTGGCAGTTTGAAATCTGTGTAATCACCACAGACAGGGAATCCTTGAGGAGGCTTGGGATGTTTGGAGAAGGATTCATTGACAGCCATGGCCATTCCGTTAGTGTTATGGAGGTCAATGTGGCAGTGGAGAAACCAGACACCAGGGTTGTCAGCCTTGAATCGTGTAATGACGTAGCCTCCACTTGGGACAATCATTGTGTCCTTCAGGGGAGGGATACGCTTTGTTGAGGACTGTTGAGAGTATATTTGTCTCTTCTGTCTCCCTCTCCATTTAGCAACATTGCAGTAGTCGTCCTCACACTCAACATTGTCATTGTCCGCCAGATACTTTCCAGTGGTTGTATCATACTGAGGGAACCCGTACGCCAAGACGTAGACTGAATGACCATGAATGTGAATCGGATGAGACCAACCTCTGCCCTTACCCATGTTAAAGAAGATCAGCTCCACGATATCACCTTCACTGATATCTATAGTATACATGCAGCTACATATTTTGTCAGCCCCACATTTGTCTCCAAGGTCTGAACACGCAGAATGGACTCTGGAAGGTTGAGTTAACGCTGATACTTTAGGGGATACAAACTGTCGCCCATTTACAGACCCAGGAGTGTTTCCTGGTTCTCCGGGAAAGGCGAAGTTCAGGAAGAACTGTTTGACCTGTTTCGCCTTCAGGATTTCATCTCTATCCTTGTCGTCTTCCGTCCCAGAAGCGTAGTTGTATGTGGTGCAGTTGCGATATTGCCCTGCAGGGTAGTATCTATATGGACAGTTAAATATTAGACATGGCTGAATCGCACTGCATGTTCTCTCATTTGATATCAGTGCATTGTTACTTGAGTCATTTACATCACGTACATAGCTAAGAATAGCCTCTGCAATATGCATGCTGGTTTTGTTGACCTCCAAAGACTCTGCCACAATCATGTAATCTCCTATTTCTTGATTAGTTTCCAAGTAGAAGTCATACCGCTCACCAGTCTGAATAACAAAGGAGTCCACGGGCATAGGTTTCAGACCTCTTCCATCAGAAGCAATTATAGTGATGGGATGACCAGCCACATAGACTCGGAAGGGATAGAGAGTTGCTGCACTGATCACTCTAAAGCGATATGTCTCATTTGCAACTACTTCAAATCTTGTAAGAGGTGCCCCATTATGTTCCTGTGGACCAGATCCATAATGGTATCGACCTCTCCCATTGATCAGTCCACTATGCAATTCAAATCGGCTAAACAGCGCTCCATCAAGAGTTTGTGTTTCTTTATACCTTTCACAAATTGTCGACTTTTCATCACAATTATAAATACCATGTATCATTTTCTGGTAGGCTGTTTCTGGATCCATGTCATGGTTCCAGTCCTGGATAATGATGATGTGTTTGTCGATAATATTTGGTTGCAACTCTCGCTTCTTGACAATCAGAGGACCATAGAGCCCCATGCTTCTTTGATCCCCAATATGAGCGTGATACCAGTGTGTACCAGCTGGTGAAGCCTTGAACTTGTAAGTGAATGTTGACCCAGGCAGAATAGGGCACTGGGTAATGTAGGCCACCCCGTCCATCCAGGGAGTTTTCCTCTGATGTATGCCATGCAAGTGGACCGTGATACTATCTGTGTGGAGCTCGTTGGTTACCGACAACTCAACATTCTGATCTTCCATGATGAGCTCTGGACCAGGGAATGTTCCGTTGACGCTGATGACAAGTCTGGCGTAGACTCCATCAGTTGTAAGAACACTGTTCAGTACCGCTGGGTCACGAATAGGTTTTGTTTCATCATAGTAACGAAGACCTCCATTTGTAGGCATGACTCGCCTGGACCCATCCATCATGGTAAGTCGGGGTTCAACTGGCAGCTGGATCTTGCAGGGGTCATCATTTTCACCACACTCAAATGTTCTTGCTCCAAATGCCATCATAAGAAGGATGAATACACTGACAATGTTGGCCATTCTGATAGACGTAGAAACCTGAAATAAAGAGTTGAGGTATGAATAATGTGTAATGTCATTGCAACTTTACAATACAAAGGACAATTAGGATCTTTCGATTGTTTCAGGAACAAACAATTTTACAGTAAAGAGTGCTGTTATCATTGCAGGATATTCACAGGTTACACATTCAGAGAACAAATTATATAATGACTATCTCAAAGTAACTTCAAATTTGTTCCAAAACCTCTCTGTCTTCCTCTTTCACTGACGTTTCAACCTACTGGTTATTATTGTAAATATCAATATTGGAGATATTTTCCTGTGTAAATAAAGCAACAAAACCCTTTACATATATAATAGAAATCTCTGCATAAAGCAGAGTCGATGGTACGATTCCGACTATTTCATGAGCATGTGTTTATGAATCACTATGACATAGTGATGATACCAGGTGTTCGCGAATAGGTGAGTGTATCCTGCCCTACCTGTTGCACCAATCATAAACACATGCAAAGGAATTCAGTTGTTCGCCTGAAAGAACACGGGAACATTTGACACAAGTAAAAATAGGGAATTGTATCAGACATCATTTTTGTTATTGATGCGTCGAATTTGGAAATGTCCTCCACATGTCTACAAAAAACGTTTTGAAAGCTTTACTGAGGCCTTGAATGTTGTAACCTTGATCAAGCAACAAGAGTCGTATGACGCTCTTAGATATCTTGGTAGAAGGAGCACGCTCGATTGTGTCTCAAAAGTTGTGAAATGTAAACACCAAAGGCTGGAGCTGCTGGAATATTACACGACATAAGGGAAAATTGACTTTTGGAAAGTTGAAGTCATCCCTCTTGTCATTAAGTCTTGTGGAGAGTGTTTTGTCACTCTGAATCTTTATGCATCGATCTACATATGAAACAGATGAGGCGGTCTCGTTGGTCTCCTTTATTTGTAGTTCAGGTGGGTAAATCAGTGGAGGGAACTGGCTATTTGGTTGTTATTGACCGATATCAGATCATCGATATACCTGAAGCTTAAGTTGAACTTTTTGGCCATATTACCTTGTTTTGACTCTGCCAAACAAATTGGTATATAAGCTATAGTGTTTTGTTGACAGTTGATAAATAAGTTTTGAAATGTATTGTTTGTGATGAAAATACATACATTTTAGCTCTCACGTGCTTATGAAATTAAGGCATTTACCCTTGCCAATTCACTGGTTATATGTAATGAAATACGATCGATATCTATGAATAAAGAACAGGCGAATACATATACATATATATATATATAATCTGACAGGCGTAAATGCATGCTCAGGAATCATGCATATTGTTTCAATAAAGTTCGGGGATAACACAATCCAAGGATTAAGATGCAACGTTCATTTTAAAACAGGATAATCATAATCAGGTTGAGATTTTTAACATATCAAGGGGCGCCAAATGCACAATGAAGCGACAACACCCTTTCCATAATCATAAGAAATCTAAAATGAGAGTCAATTGTACAATTCCGATTACATGTATATCATCGATAATCCAACACTTTGCAAGGATTTAAAACGACGCCTCCAGCTGTTATATAATATGACAAATATCGCAGATGTTTTAAAGGTAAGTCAGTGAGTGAGTTGGGTTTAGCGCCGCTTTTAACAGTATTCCAGTAATATCACGGCGTGTCAGCCTAATGTAGGAGGAAAGCCCGAAGTGATGCAGGTCTTGGACGTTTACCAGTTATGTGAAACCCACGAGCACGGGTATGGTGCTGACAAACCTAGACACATAATCGGGGCGAACCGGGATTCGAACCCACAATCATAGGTTTCTGGTGTGCCCAAGGGACGCAACTCTGCATAGCGAATCGCGGCGCCTTGGACGACTGGGCCACCCGTGCCCCCACGTTGTATAGGACCTAATCAGGATATTAAAATATCGCACGCCCGCATTTATAGGTGTCTTTGATTTGTTCAAAGATTTAAAGTTTTTTTTCGAAAACTAAAGATGTAAGAAGTCATGTTCATACCTAGAGTAGAGAAGATGTCAGCTGTTGAAAAAGCCCTTACATAGTTATAGGTAAACGATGGACTGTTTACATGGGAATACATAAGGACCAACCTTCAATAACACGTAGTTACATTACAATGATGTTTAATTTGCAGTTTACACGATATACGGCTTTGCCATTGGACGAGAGGTCGGTCACATGACCGCGAAAGTGACGTTCATAAGTGTGTGAACGACACAATTTGACGTTCATACGTTTTTCACGAGACCGTGTTCTTGAAATGACGTAAACACTGACGGACTACTTCCACATCCTGGTGGAATCCCTTGGAATTCCCAAGCACGAATACACACAACAGCGTTGTTTCTGATCATTTAGACCCTTTAAGCTTGAACTCAGCGTTTTAGTATACATTGAGAAACGTCAGAGACTTTGACAGCATGATCTTTTACGAATATCCTCGCTACGACCCATCCTAGTGAACAAAACGAAGAAATGCACATCCAAACAATGATAGTATCGACTCGATCCATGTCTAGGCTAACAGTGACAGTCTAAAGCAATCTATGAGTTTTTCCTTAGTGTCTATTTGACAAATCTTTAATCACCTTTCAATGATCGGCCAATAGATCAATGATGACCAAAACATTCACAGGTTCATTCACAACTTTCGAAATCTCTCCCGTCACGTTTATCGTGTCGGCCATTTTGACGTCTTGTACTTGGTGTAAATATACAGAACCGCAAAGAAACATCACCCCAAGTTACATTGCATTAAAAGTTGTCATGTAAATATCTGGGTAAAATTTTGTCAAAGTTTCTAAACATTTAACATCACCTTATCCGGAAAAATGAAATTTGATGATAAAAAAACATGGATCTCGGCAACGTCCATGGTAACCCGATGCACGTGAGTTCCGTGCAAATTGAAATGCACATGCGTTCCCCCATTTCTTGCCCATAAAAATCCACCCAGATCGGATAACATTCATTCGTTATTGAATTGCTGCCACCTGCCAAGATTGACAAGAAATCAGCTACACCAAGCCCGTTGACGATTGCAAGCTGGACAAATCACCCGGCAAGTAGCCAATGCATTTCAAGTCCACGTAAGGACCATATGCAGGCTCCACCAACACTACAGATGACCGAACACGTAGTGGAAGACCAAGGGTCACCAGCCGACGTCAGGATTGTCAGATTGTGCGACAGCATCTTCAAGATCGCTTTGTTACTGCTGCGGAAACTGCTCAACAGACCATGGGGACACACAAGCGACACATCAGTGCGGACACCGTGCGTCGACGATTGACGAGCAGACACCTCCTCTGTCACAGGCCACACCGAAGACCCATTCTGACACCACGTCATCGCCGGGACCGTCTTCAGTGGGCAACACAGCACCAGCAGTGGCACCACCAGCAGTGGAGAAGAGTCCTCTTCTCAGACGAGAGCCGTTACTGTATCTCAACAGCAGATGGAAGAGAGAAAGAGAGACTGGCGACGCCGTGTGGAACGTTATTTTAATGCTTGTGTTGTTGAGTGAGACCATCATGGTGCGGGGTGGAATTGGTCTTGCACAGAGGGCGGCCCTGTGGTCTTTCAGAGAGGCAATGGTGTCACAGCAGATCGGTACATTGATCAAGTCTTGAGACCACACGCCATACCTCATTTGTCACGTCATTAGCACAATGGCATCAGAACCACATGCAGTGGCCTGCCTATAGTCCCTATTTAAATCCCATTAAGCACCTGTGGGACGAGATTCAAAGACGGCTGAATGACGTCTGACCAAGGCCAACAACTGCAGCTGAACTGCGTCAGGCGTTCCTCAGAGAATGGGCTAAAGTGCCTATGGCCTTCATCAACCGCCTCATCCATTCCCTGTATCGACGTTGCACGGCAGTCATCAATGCACAAGGCGGACACACGAGATACTGACTTGTGATGCCATTTTCTCAGAGAATAGTGTTGTGTTTCACTTTAAGACCATTTGACAAAGCAATATGTGTATGAATTCCCCTCCAATATAAATTCCTCGAAAATCGCTAGTATCCTTTACTTCTAGTTTGGGTTGGTAAATCAGTGAAAGAGAATTTGGTATTTGACCATTATTGGACAAATCAGAGCATCAATATACCTGAGTGAGTGAACATGGCTTTACGCCGCTTTTAGCAATATTCCAGGAATATCGCGGCGGGGGACACCAGAAATGGGCTTCACACATTGTACCCATGTCGGGAATTGAACCCGGGTTTTCGGCGTGACGAGCGAACGCTTTAACCACCAGGCTACCCGACCGCCCCTTCTACGGGTATATACCTGAGCATAAGTTACACATTTTGATTCATATGCATAAAGGAACAGATCAGGAAGAAGGGGAGCGCAATTAATGCCCAAGGGGATGCCTACTTCTTGCCTTCTTGCAAATCTCCAAATTTCCCATAGATGTTATCAAAGAGGAAATACAAGTACATAGAATTCAATCATTGTCTTTGTACTTTTTCAGTTATTTGCTTTCATTTTGACTTCTTGCCTAAATGTCTTACCCCCAAATTTTACATATACACTCTCTCAAAAAAGAAACGCAACCCCTATATTTTCAAGATGTTTATCTCAATATTCAAATTATTATAACACATTTATTATTGAAGACAACAATATGAAATTTGGCATGGTAGCAGTACAGTTATGCAAGTTTAAGTCCAGACTTCGACAGTTCTCTCACTAAGATTGACTTGACTGCAAAGGGGGCGTCTTTCTCAGTACCTCGTATGAGCGCCACGAGCTGCGATCACAGCATTACACCTCCTAGGAACAGAACGGATTAGACGCCGGATTCTTTCCTGAGGGATTGCTCTCCACTCCTCCTGCAGTGCAACGGCTAGTGCATCCAACGTCTGCGGCGGCGGTGTACGTGCACGTACTCGTCAGTCCAGATAATCCCAAAGATGTTCGATTGGGTTGATGTCTAGTGATCGGGAGGGCCATGGTAACACGTTGACGTTAGAATTCTGGAGAAAATTCACCGTTGCATGTGAAGTGTGCGGCTGGGCGTTGTCGTGTTGATAGAGCTCCCTCTGTTGGTCGATAATCGGCAGAAGATGAGGCTGTAAGACGTCATTGATATAGCGCTGGGCTGTCAAATTGCCACGAATGATCACCAAGTCTGATCTTTCGTTGTAAGACATGGCTCCCCACACCATGACGCTCCCTCCTCCAAATCTGTCGACCTGCCGAACACAGTTCGGGGCAAAACGTTCCTTTCCTCTTCTATAGACACGCTGTCTTACGTCACGGCGTTGTAAGAGAAAACGTGATTCGTCACTAAACAAGACGCGCCTCCAGTTTCTGAGGGTCCATATCTGAACGTTGGTGCACCACCTGAGTCGTCGGCGTCGATGTTCGTGGCGTAAAACAGGTCCAATAAGTTGTCTTCTTGCACGTAGACCGGCCTCTCGTAGACGGTTCCTAATTGTTTGTGCGGACACTCTTCTCAAACCTGGCACCTGTGTTGCAGTGACGGTAGGTGTGGCTAGCCCATTACGTAGGTGGGTGACCCGGATGAATCGATCCTGAGGTGGTGTGGTAACCCTTGGCCTACCACTTCTGGGGCGATCTTCAGTTGCATGAAACTGGATGTATCGGCTCCAAAGTCGGGAAATCGTTGTTTTATGAACATTGACGTGTCGGGGGACGTTTCCAAAGCTTTGTCCGGCCTCAATACGACCAATGGCGATATTTCGATATGCAGCACTCAATCGTGGCATATTCGACCTTGTCGTTCGGTGAAAATGATAGAGTGAATCGCTTATCAACACGTGCTTTTATTAACCCATACTTCTACTGCTCTTTCCATGAATTGCACGTGCATGAGGCTTTTGGCATGGGCCACGTGAAAATTTTGCTCACTATGATAAAAGTAACAATAAAATGCCCTTGTGCATGAAAATTGGTGTGTTTGGGCGCTTACGTTAATAAACAGTGTACATGGTATAAATGCATATCAGAAAAATTGTATTTACAATCAATATTTTTCTTCTTGGGGTTTTCTCACATTTTCAGACTGGGGTTGCGTTTCTTTTTTGAGGAAGTGTATGGTAACCATGAGGAGAACCAATATTTCACATACAGAGAATCTCACCCGAGTGTCTTTTAATATAAAATATATCAACACGAGTCGATAAAAGTGGGAAAACTCCGAGGCTTGCCAAGAATTATTTCCACTTTTATCAACGAAAAGCCATTGAAATACAAACATTCAGGAAAATTCTCTGAGTTTTTGAGAATCCGCATGACATTCATTTCACTTGTCTTAAATAATTTCTTTGAATATAAAGAAAGTCCTTTCGTGATTGTATTAAGGATTATTAATCTTTGTGACAGGGAATTACAGGTACATTTGCTGGACCCAGCAATATCTCTCTATGTTTGGATTTGTATAGAGCTTTGGAATCCCATACAAATGAGAAATGGATATGTCTTTAGGTTTAAGGTTAAAGTCAAATGCCGATAGAACTGATGCGTGGTTTAATGTGTTTGTAAATGTTAAATACAGTAAAGGCGGAATAATGCATAGGTACGATATTGCGGTTAAAGAGTACGTACCTGCTGTAATCAAGCCTAATGTCCTCTCTCTGTCTTTGTTATGTCATGTGACTGTGTTTTCCCTTTTAATAATCAATGTCAATTGTTTCTTATCTCCAAGGTCATGTCATGATAGCCAGCAGTTCTCGGAAATCGTGACTTCTCAGATAAACTCTCGCTCGAAGGAGGAAGTGTGACCTAAATATATACATTGAGTGTAATGTGTTCGTGTAATGAATTATCAATGTATTGAAAGAGTCCATTGATAAATAGAGGTTATCACGCCTCATGTGTTTGGGGATGGTAAATATCCTGTATTAGGAATAAACATCGTTCTTAGCGAGCCTTGGCGAGAAAACATATTGTTTATTCCTAACACAGGATATTTACCATCCCCAAACACACATGCGTGATAACCTCTTCCTCATATAATGTCATTCTTCAATTCTGTGCTTGAAAATCGCTTTCCTTCTCTCACAATCATTACCGAAGCATTGAAAGTTTTCCTGGAATGTGCGCATTAGTATACATTACGTCACAGGGTACATGTAAGTGATGTGTTAGTCGGTCAGTGACAGTAGTCTATATAGTTCCAACTGAAACATGTTTCTTATACAGTGGCGAAACAACATGCACGCAAAACAGCAATTGCCTATACAAATTGATTTACTTGCCTTTCGCGGCAATCCATCGGTCCGACCGCTAGAGTAACTGCCCTTTGTCACTTTGTAAACAGTGAAAGTAGTCCCTACTTGACCTTTAATATTTGCATCTCTATCCGCATATGACCCCAACGGATATCGTTTTTATCCGGTGGCTTTACCCTGCGGAGTCAACATTGTAGTTGGCAGATGTTCGTGTGACAAAATAGTCAAGATTAAACTTTACGCATATGTGGGATTGCCTTATTTTCATGCTTCAGAAAGGTCGAACCCAAATACCGTACTTTTGTGCCAGAGAACAATATTTTCCACATTCTCCAATACAGGCATAACATTATTTGAAGCGCTTGTAGAGTATTAGGTGAATGACAGTAACAGGTTATTGAGGTTACCGGTAGAATTGGGTTCAGTGACTATGTAACGTTGTCGATATAATTAGGTTGATGGCTTATGTTGGGTTGCGGAATATAGCGACTAAATTCCATCATTTACCTGTTTTCAGAGGCCTTTGGAAGGATCTGCAGTTGAAATGAAATAGACTAGTTGAGGACATAGTTGAGCTTTTGTTAATTATTTGACTGATAATGCTGACGTTTTCAACATTCTTCGGAATGATTCTCAGCTCTCAGCACATTCGAGTTCCTGTGGAATATCATTCCACATTGCAGGGGCAGAGATTGAGAATGACCTGTTACCTGATCGTGATTTTTATTTTGGTATTACTAGCCGGTGTTTTTCTTTAAACTGCCGACTCCTAGGTGGTATGTTAGGATGAATCAAGTCCCCCAGGTAGACTGGATCACTCTCTCAAACAACCCTGTACGTAACGACTAGAGTTTAAAACTTTATTTGTTCGAATTGACAGACAGTGCAGTTGAGGATATGATTTCATAATTTGGTCCTTGTGATGATTCGTGGTGCTCTGGTTTGTACACTCTGGGGATGGCTAATTGAACAGGAAGCATTCTGCAATGAATTACAGTAATTGCTTATATTATTATTGTGATCGCTGTGGTCAGTATCATATACAAATAGAGTGGTGATAGCAAAAGTCAGTGGGATAGTGGTCAAGCTTCCGAGATGGGCCAAGGCGGGGAATCAGGGATGATGAGTGACCTTCACAAGAAAGCTGGACTTGATGTAATGTCAGATGTAATATACGGTATATTATGTGTGGACCTACAAGCACTACTGTCGAGTTGGATACAATTTCACACAAGATTATTGCCAGTAACGCTAATATGAATACATACGTACAATGAATACAGTGGTTACATAGATGCATTGCTATCAATACAGGTGAGGTGGTGAGGTGAAATTGGGTTTAACGTCGCGTCCAAGATTATTGCACTTATATAGCGACGTGCGTGTGTGCGTGCAGTTTAACACGAATACCCCACTCAGACACAGTATACTGACTCCGCGCCGACCAGTCCTTGTTTTAGCCCCTTAATACCGAGAGCCAGACAGGATGACAACAAGTACCATCTTTTACCGTCTTTTGGTATGACGCAGCCGGGGATCGAACACCGGACCTTCCGCTCGCCGGGCGGACGCTCTACCTCTAATACAGACAATGGTGATACGGTAAGACGGTTATACAGTCAATGAAGATACAACGTTACAAATCGGAATCTGTAGTTGATTCAATCATGCTGTTGTAAAGGATACTCAAAAACATAACAGTTTAGACGGAGTAAATTAACAACACATTGCTTTGGTCAACAGCAGATTGTGTCATTCCAGTGTCTGCATTGATGTTTAAATACAGAACGACTCTTATACGTTAATGATGATTAAATGATGTATGTATGTAAACAGGGCGTGGAGTCATCCCACAGATGACATCCTTACCTTGTCAGATTGCTGACAGGGTTAACCTCTTTGATCATGTGGACAAGGCGTCCGATCATTAACATAGCCTCTGGATGCTCTCTCTCTTTTCTCCCTGTCCTTGGTTTCCTGTGGCAGCACCTTGAATTCGAGGAGTCACGTCTCCACCCACGCCAGCACGGAGAAGATGATGATCAAACACTAACTAAGGGGGTTCTTACTACTGTGGGTGGCCGAAAATCATGCTGACAAGGTAAGGATGTCATCTGTGGGATGACTACACGCGCCTCTACATATGAATGAAAAAAGTGTTGTGTATTTAAACCAGGTGGGGGATGGAGAGAAGAAGGTACAAGCTGACAAACAATAACAATAGGAATCATTTGTTTATAAGGGGGAATCTTGCAGTCAAACCAACTGACCCTGGCATTTGATACGCTGTATTTGTGCCACGGCCCAATTAGTACTTATTTAGTTGTTTGAATATTTACATATATTGTATATTAACTGCATTTATTAAAGATCTGATGTCGAAAAAACAGGTTTTTCTTTTCCGTAAGTACTTTGATCGTTAATTTACCATTGATCGCTTTCATCGCTTTCAGAAGACATGATTAACATTCTCCTTTATTTCTAGTATTTAAATATAAGAGAGAGTAAATAATTGGAAGGATGGATTAAACCCAATCATTATAAAGCTTTTGGTTTGGTTTGGTTTGTTGTTTTACGCCGCACTCAGCAATATTCCAGCTATATGACGGCGGTCTGTAAATAATCGAGTCTGGACCAGACAAGCCAGTGATTGACAACATGAGCATCGATCCACGCAATTGGGACCGATGACATGCATCAATCAAGTCACCGAGCCTGACCACCCGATCCCGTTAGTCGCCTTTTACGACAAGCATAGTCGCCTTTTACGGCAAGCATGGATTGCTGAAGACCTATTCTACCCTGGATCTTCACGGGCCCATTATAAAGCAGATGGAATTATAAGCATTATTCATTAATGACTCCATGTAGGCATGATGTAATACAAACTTAATCGTCGTAGAAGATTCATTTTCAGTTGTTTGTTTGTTGTTTAAAGCTGCACTCAGCAATATTCCACCTACATGACGTCGGTGTGTAAGTACTCGAGTCTGGACCATACAATCCAGTGATTGACATCATGAGCATCGATCTACGCAATTGGGAAACGATGACTTGCATCATCCAAGTCAGCGAGTCCGACCGCCCAATTGTTCAAAATAGCCTCTCAGGACAATTATTGGTTGCTTAATATTAACCCGAATCTTAGTATTTAACAGAAAGCGAAATAGCTGAATAGAAGATTAGTCCATTTATTAAAAAGAAAGTATTGTTCTCGTAAGTTATTATACAACGGACAAATTATTACAACATTACATTAATTTCCAATTCCATTGTTACAATATACTGCAGCATTGTCTTCAGAAGCCAAGTAAACCCTACCGAATCCTTCTGACCATTCTGGGCCGTTTCGACGGCGCCAGGTTGATGACGTCATTGACTTCAGAAGCCCAGTAATTCTGCCGAATCCTTCTGTCCATTCTGGGCCGTTTCGACGGCGCCAGTTTGATCACGTCATTGACTTCAGAAGCCCTGAAAACCCTAGCGAATCCTTCTGTCCTTTCTGGGCCGTTTCGCTGGCGCCAAGTTGATGACGTCATTGACTTCAGAAGCCCAGTAATTCTGCCGAATCCTTCTGTCCATTCTGGGCCGTTTCGACGGCGCCAGTTTGATCACGTCATTGACTTCAGAAGCCCTGAAAACCCTAGCGAATCCTTCTGTCCTTTCTGGGCCGTTTCGCTGGCGCCAAGTTGATGACGTCATTGACTTCAGAAGCCTAGTAACCCTACCGAATCCTCCTGTCCATTCTGGGCCGTTTCGACGGCGTCAGGTTGATGACGTCATGGCAAAGCACTGGCAGGTCTATGGCTATCAGGATACAAACAGCAGAGATGATAATCACAACACCGAAGGTCCCCAGAGCTCGTGCTGACACGCGCGGATCAGGGGCACTGGTGTGCTTTCTCTTGTAGGTCGACAGATTCTTCTGGTTGAGAAGCAGATTAAGTCGGATGTGATCAATCATGTCCTTTAGTTGATCTTGAGTGAGATTTGTTATGAGTGATTTCATACTGACAAAGCCCTCGCTGTGAAAATATGAATGGTGAACACTGTGGGTTTCTTCAACTATTGCTGTGTCGAAACTAGCTATTTCTGAAGTTGTTGTTTTGTCAGACGCAGGTGGGGTAATTAAAAGCCAGAGGTCTTGACTTGAAGACAACAAAGAAGTAGGGGTCGTATACGTCCTACTTTCAGATGAAAAAGATGGTTGTATGGTCGAAAGCCCGTGGTCCATGGTTGGGGTTGCTGGAAACATACTGGAAGTAAGTTCCTGTAAGTAATAGGAAGTGCACAGCCTGCTTGTTACTTCATCGACCTGAGGCGCCAGATATGTCCAGTCCTGAAACACAAGATATAATACCAGTAAACCGCTTCCCAAAGTACACCTTTAACACAAGTACAAACACACACGCATTCACGCGCAATCAAAGACTCTCAGGTCTCTCAATGGTCTCTTTGGTACCAGGTGGTACTAAATTCAGAATGCCCTGATATGCAATCGACATTCTAATATAGAAGAAGGTCGGATTGTTGGCCAAGTCGTCTAAAGCGCGGCAGAATTTCGTCGCTTAAGCGTGGACATGATCATTCGCGAAGTACATCCAAACTCAAACACTTACATTATTTATGTTATTCAAAGCCACACCCGCTGGATAGCAATATGCGGCTAAACCATTCCCAGCACCTGACAGATAGACGGCGTATTTGTCAGACCCATCCAGATAGTGGGTTCCTTCAGATACTTCTCTCACTCCAACTGAAATGTTGGTTCCTGGAACAGAGGACCATTGGAACTCGACCTGTACGGGGTTTGTGTCCAATGTTATTGATTGTGCTTGATCTGTGTGAGTGACGATAGTGACCCAGTGTTTATTGAAGTTTAAAGGTGTAATAAACGTGTATCGAGAGCGCCACTGTTCCTCGGGAACAAGAACTGCCATGCATGTCGGAGTCCCGCTGCTTCTGCTACTGCTGAATTTCATCACCATCACAGGTTTGTCTGACACGATTCCCACAAGCCTGTCAATGTTTACATCAAGCCATGCCCCAGATACTTCTATATTATAACTTCCGTTTCCAACAAGTATGTTTGTATCAGACATACTGGAGATGATCCTATAGGTATCAACCGGACCCCAGTGACTGTCGGAATTCGGTGCAGACACAAAATTCCTCCCCCATGTCCTCATTGGCAGAATCACTTCAACCAGATGCCTTCTCTCCGCAATAAATCTATTCCCACTGACCACGCCAACAGATTTATCTGCTTGAATGAGGGTTCCAGTGAGGTCTGTATCAGCTTCGAGAAGAAGGTTTTCAAATCGGTTCAACGTGACATTTACGTATTGTGGAGCAGTAACATGTACTTCATCCACGACCAATACACATCCAGGTGGTAAAGTGACCAACACACTGGTCATGGCTGAAGATGCAGTGATGGCCACTTGACTACGACCCTCGCCGTGAGTGATGACATAGTACTCCTTGCGCCAAGCTTTATCGTCCAGGACCAGGTAACCGTCTGTTGGTCCAAGTGACGAGCTGACAGCCATGACCGTAACAAAACCTTCTGTTGTAACAGAGAGGCTTTTAGTCGAACGTGCATGTCTAAACAGTGGATTTTCTTGAGTTACAGTCCATCCGTAACCACGTTGTCTGGTGACGTTAAATGGCGTTGATGTATTTCCTGCAGGATGGTGTATGGTGCCAGCCACTTCTTTTCTACTGAAGATTGAGATGAGAAGTTCGCCAGGAAATGGTCCCTCTTCCCCGGGCAGTATCGGTACGGTGAACGAGTCTCCTACGTGTGAGGCTACAAGACAAAAGGTTACAGCACTAGTTACTATTCTAACGTTTCGCACAGGCTTCAGGGCGACAGGTCAGAATGTGAAAATACTGCTTCATCGGTTGACGTGCACATACCAAGGTAACCACAGTTTTTTAACCCCTTTTTTCACGTGTCAGCGAGTAATCTTAATTGTAATAGTTATTGGGTTACTTTTCAAATATACACAACTTTTGCAATATGGTCTTCATAACAGGAAAATACACTGAACCAAATTAAAAACTTCACAATCCTAACATTTTAACATTTTGACCAGTATCATTGTAGGCCCTTAATGTGTATTTAAACAGTAATGGCCACGTATTGTATTCAGATAACACCCGTTTTTGTGCAGGTGAATCGATCAAAATCATGTGCACAGCACTATAGTGGCAAAAGTGTTTTTTCACGTGCAACTGGTCACGTGGCCATAATACCGCACGTGTTTTCAGCCATACTTGTTAGCAGTTATTAAAAAACAAGAAAACAAAAGTCTTTACGGCCATTTGTCATGCCACGCCTTTCAAATGTGCAACGTGAACGTGCCATCGGCATGTTGCAGTCGAGAACGTCCGTAGCTGAAGTCGCAAGGACGATGGGTTGTAGTCGACGGACTCTTTATGATTTACAGACGCGTCTACAGCAAACGGGTACCGCCGCTGATCGCCCTCGGCCAGGTCGACCACATCTGACGTCACATGCAGAAGATCGTCACCTCCGAAACCGATTTTTGATGGCTACATCAACCAGAAATGAACTGTTTAGGGGTAGACTGAGTGCGCAAACTGTTCGAAACCGTCTGAGAACTGCTCACCTTCAAGCACGACGGCCATACTGCGGGCCGATTCTGACTCAATTACACAGAAGTCATCGTCAATTGTGGGCACAGCGACACTTACGATGGACTCAAGTCGTCTTCAGTGATGAATCCCGATTTAATCTTCGATTTGCTGATCGCAGGGCGAGGATGTGGAGGCGCCCAGTGTTGTGTACAGGAAGTTAACAGATTTCGAGGCGGAAGTGTCATGGTGTGGGGTGCTTTCTGTGGCAATGCACGTTCCAGGCTTCTTGTCATCAGTGGCAACCTCAACGCTGCTGCTTACCGCGACCAGGTACTGGCACCAGAACTTCTGCCTTTTATGGCAGCACATGGACCCGGTTTGATCTTCCAACACGGCAATGCCAGACCCCACACAGCACTTTTGACAAGGAATATCCTTCAGAATGCGGGAGTGAAAGTCATGGACTGGCCGTCAAGGTCTCCCGACCTCAATCCCATCGAACACGTCTGGGATGCTCTTGGCAGAAGTCTGCGCACTCTCCAGAACCAACCACAGAATTTGAAAGATCTTGGCACTATTTTGAAGCAACAATGGCGTCGTCTTCCAAATCATGTGTTCAAAGCATCACAAGGTCCATGCGGAGGACGCACATGGTGGTCATACAGGCTACTGAACTTGTGTGATTCTCGTGCTTGGGACTTATGATTTAAACTGTTGATGTTATTACCGAATACCGTAGGTGCTTGGAACAAATTATGGTTACCACCGTTAAATAAAATCCTTCTTTGGACATTAATGATTAAAAATTACCTTCTCTGATACATTTGTCCGTTGTATATCATATATGGGATTACTTTTAAAAATGTGAAGTTTTTAATTTGACTCACATAATAATCTCACATCTCAAATGATTGTTTTTTTCTTTGTTTTGATGTTTATGTTACTGTTTTTTGTTTAGATGTTCAGGTAAGGTATCACGCAATCCTACAATTTACAAGTAATGTGACACAATAATTTAATTTTACAAGCTTTGTTTGTTTGTTTGTTGTTTAACGCCGCACACAGCAATATTCCAGCTATATGACGGCGGTCTCTAAGTAATCGAGCCTTGATCAGACAATCCAGTGATGGACAACATGGACATCGATCCACGCAATTGAGATTGATGACATGCTTCAACCATGTCAGCGAGCCTGACCACCCGATCCTGTTAGTCGCCTCTTACGAAAAGCATATTCGCCTTTTACGGCAAGCATGGGTTGCTGTAGGCCTATTCTACCCCAGATCTTCAGAGGCCTCATTTTACAAGCGTGAGCAAATATAATCGTCTAATTCGTCATAAAAAACAGCAGGAATGAACTCAATTTAACCAAACATTTATTCAAAATTTATTTTTTAGTATATATTAAGTATTCATATCTTGTTTATTCTTAATGTCTTAGGGGCCGACGATTTAATATTCCTGTGTGGCGTGTGTGCTGTTCTATAAGTCCAAAATACAATATTGACACACGTCAGTCTCCTTTGTAACCTTATCTTTAATTTTCGTTAACAGATAAACACACTTGTGTCTGTGCCAACGATGATCAGTTTCACATTGAAGTAGCTCCACCCGAATATTGTGTAAGTATCGTGAAAACATTTTCCTTGAGTGAGTGGGAGGCAGGAGGAGAAAGACAGGGGGAGAGAGAGAGAGAGCTCTTTGGGGGTCATGTTTTTGTTGTAGTTTTTTACCTTCACCCACATACCAAAGAGTGGAGCCAAATACTTTGAAGGCAACCTCCACACATGCAACATTGAACATCGATATCACATAGTCGGTCCCTAAAAACACCATAACGTATCTAAAACTCATGCAACTGTTCTCACCTGTCTGTACGGAAGCTGGGGAATATGCCACAAGAATTGTCCAAAACAGTACGTGACCGTCTCCCTCCATTTCTGCTGCCTCCACTGATCACAAGCCAACACATGATTGAGATATTTATTCAGTTCTGGTTAATAAATAATTAATTCCGATCTTGTTAGCATCCGGACGTGTTTGAAAAGATGCCAAATAGGTGTGCATTATAGTCCGTGGTAGGAATCTCTCGTGATCCGCCCAAGCAGCTCTGATGTTTTTGTTTTGCTACGTTTGAAGGGCTCAGTAGTTCATGTGCTCCATCCCTCCCCTCCCTTACATGTTATTGAAAATACAGCGAGAAGCTGCTCCACGACTGTCATAGTTTGAAGAATATTTTTCCAGTACATTGTTCCTATAACTCAACGTCAATCGTCCAGGAATACGATGTATTTGGACAAGGATATGGATTTGATTGATGTCGAAATCAAAGGCTTGGTAACAAACGGCAATATACCATGTCAATTAAGAGAATCTTAAATTGTTGTTAAATTATTGAGTACGATAACATAAGTTTTATATTTTGAAAATAAAACTGTTTTTCAACTCACGATATTATTGAGCCCGTGAAAACGCACCAGCTTATCTCCATTGATCCTTCAAGTAATTCTGGAAAATGATGTTAACGTTAACTGTGGTAGCAGCATTGGTAGATGTTGTTGTGAACACAACAGTCATGTCAATATGTATTACAAATATTTCCACTGTGCTTCCATTCGTATTCAAATAAATGTTTCTATTTCTTGACATTAGCTTTCCAGGGGACCACGTTCTTGCCTTCTGTTCTGGTTGGACCACGAGACTTGAACCTAGGACCAGTAGACTCCAGTTGCCAAGAGACACGAACCTAGCACCAGTGGACTCAAGCTGCCAAGAGTCGTACTCTGGGCACTAATGCCTTGTCTGTGTATTGCAAAGTGTTAAGTTTTAGTTGTGAACAGTCAAGACTGAATGTAAACGTGCTCATAACAGCATGTTGGTATAAAATAATAACTGCTGAGCAAAATAATATTGTTTGTTGTTTAACGCCACATTCAGCAATATTCCAGATGTATGAAGGCGGTCTCTAAATAATCGTGTCTGGACAGTGATTGACATCATAAGCATCAATCCAAGCAATTGGGATACGATGACATGCATCAACCAA
Organism: Haliotis rufescens; assembly: GCF_023055435.1. Classification (NCBI taxonomy): domain Eukaryota; kingdom Metazoa; phylum Mollusca; class Gastropoda; order Lepetellida; family Haliotidae; genus Haliotis; species Haliotis rufescens. The sequence continues at coordinate 121,603 of NW_025964368.1, forward strand.
ATTAGCGAGCCTGACCACCCGATCCCGTTAGTCGCCTCTTACGACAAGCATAGTCACCTTTTACGGCAAGCATGGGTTGATGAAGACCTTTTATAACCCGGACCTTCACGGGTCCCGTTTGGTTGTGTGTATATCACGACGGTTGTATTCTGTAGGGCAGTAGAAAGTATGTATTAAGTGATATTCATTTCTTTATATGTATAATGCCGATTTTAGCATCATTGCCAATACATGCTGTGCAACAGTATCGTGAATTAGATATTGGTATAGAATTCCTTTTTGATTTAAGATTACATTCATAATATTTTCTTCGCATAATTTCCTATTTTTCTTATCTCAGTTTTCAAACACCTGTATTTTTCACATTGCTTGCTGAAGAGGATTCAGTGAATAAGTTTTACGCCGCATTTACCAATATTCAACCTTTTACACGAAACGTATATAATATATAATTTCTGGGACCCCCAACGGACCCCAACGGAAGTATAACACATTGCACCTATGTAGGGAGACGAACCCGATTTTTCGGCGGGAAGAGCAAATGCTTCAACCACCAGACTAGAATATTAAATTAGAAATAAAATATATTTGTGGATATGCCGTCGTAGGTTCAGAAAAGGGTGGGGTTGGGGATTAGTTTAGAGGGGTATGTGGGGGAGTGTGTATGTGTGTGTGTCTGTGCGTGCGTGCGTGCGTGCGTGCGTGCGTGCGTGCGTGCGTGCGTGTATGTGTGTGTCTGTCTGTCTGTCCAGCCACACCCTTTTTTCAGACACCTTCCATGTTAACTGCTCCCAATGTGCACACCCCTTTTTCAAAATCCTAGATCCTCCTCTGGATATAGATCTGCGTTTCAGACGGACATTGTATACACGTTTGCTGAACGAGAATAAAACAATATTACATTGGATTATGGTAAAATATATTTACAGGACACAATGTTGATCATGAAGATGATGTATCAATTGCAGGTCGAATCCATTGCGTTAAAGGGTGTTATTAATATTTCTGTTATACATGACGTATTCACGAACTCATAGCCCACTTCTTGTCTCGTTGCCATGGTATCTGTAGTTGTAACTTAGTGTGTATTGGCAGATACACATTATAATTTCATTTTGCGATTAAGTACGCAATTGTTTTATTTTCTCGCAATTCCATACGTGATACAAAATCAGGAGAAGTTGGGAGAAAGTCGGAAAAGTCAACTATACTAACTAACTAAATATGCAGAATAGATCAAGTTTAACAGTAACGGGATACAGCTCACTGGTGGATCCAGAGGATGGGAAGGTGGATGCGCACACCAATTTTTTAGATAACTTACATGCTCCCCCTCCCCAACACACACACACACACACACACACACACACACACACACACACACACACACACACACACACACACACACACACACACACACACACACACACACACACACACACACACACACACACACACACACACACACACACACACACACACACAAAACAATGATAATAATAATCCCGAATTCGCCTCAGCCGCGGTATATTTGTATAATTACTATATACCATTAGGTTTTGTCACCCGAGCAGGTTAGTTTAAGGAAACAACGTTGTCGGTGTGCGGATAAAGAATATGATCAACCTACTGATGCAGTGGAGGAAAACACTCTGAATATTAAAAGATGAAGTCGTCATTTCCATCTCTGACCTCACTAATCCGCGTTTCACGTGACTGATTATCCTTGTTCGTGTGAGGCTGATGTTTCCCTTTCCTCGTTATTTACTGTGTCGTCGGTGGCTACGGTGCTGACGTACTAACTGATGCCAGTCCAGGACACATCAGTACGTTATTGTATTGCGAAGGTATGTGCTTTCAATTTGTTGCCTTAAATATTGATATAAGGGATTCAAACAGTAGATTTTATAGAGCCCCGTATAGAGTTGCGTCGACCGCCTCTGGGTCTAATGGTAATGCGTCTGCCGGAGAACGCAGGTGGGGGTTTCGGTTCCCGGCCACGTCATAGCAAAAGACGTTAAAAGATGGTACTTGTTGTTACCCTACCTGAAGGGGCTAAAATAAGGACTAGTCGGCTCGGAGTGAGTATATTTTGTGGGTTGGGTATTCATGTTAAACTGCAACATTGTATCACAGTGGGCTAGCAGTATAAAATCGGTGCGGACAAGTCCGGACTAGTACAAGCACTCACACACGCTGCTAAGTGCAATAATCTTGAACGCAACGTTAAACTCCATTTCACCTCACCCGAGTTGCGTCCCTTAGGCCTGGCAGAATCCGAGTATCGATACCCGTGTCCGACCTGTATCATTTTGGGCTTTTATAACTCATATATTTTTCATTATAATCCCCACATTGATACACTCTTGCCAACAATATTGGAGGGATTTTATCCCAGTTTTATAGAAGTCTTTCTCTTGGCTGTCCAAAAAGTTCATCACACCTACGATGGCGGGTGTGGGGTATGGGTTGTGCTGTGTGGGTTGTGGGTTGTGCGGTGTTGGGTATGCGGTGTGATGTGACGGGTGTGCGGTTTTGGATGTGTTGTCTGGGGTGTTTGGTATTGGGTGTGGGGTGTGGGATGTACGGTGTTGGGTGTGCGGTGTGATGTGACGGGTGTGCGGTTTTGGATGTGTTGTCTGGGGTGTTTGGTATTGGGTGTGGGGTGTGGGATGTACGGTGTTGGGTGTGGGGAGTGCGTTGTGCTTTGTTCGGTGTGCGGTGTTGGGTGTTGGGTGTTGGGTGTGCTGTGTGGTGTGTGCACTGTGGGGTGTTAGGTGTACGGTGTGGGATGTGGAGTGTTGGGTATGCGGTATTGGGTATGTGGTATTGAATGTAGGGTGTGGGGTGTGTTGTATTGGGTATGGCGTGTGGGGTTGGGGATGTACGGTGTTGGGCGTGGGGAGTGCGTTGTGCTTTGTTTGGTGTGCGGTGTGGTGTGTTGGGTTTAGGAAGTGGATTGTGCTTTGTTGGGTGTGGGGTGTTGGGTGTGCTGTGACGAGTGTTGGGTGTCGGTTGTGCGTAGAGGGGTGTTAGGCGTCTGTGAGGGACGTGGAGCGTTGTGTGTACGGTGAGGGGTGTTAGGTATCTGTGAGGGATGTGAAGTGTCGGGTGTGTGGAGCGTTGGGTGTGTGGAGTGTTGGGTGTGTGGAGTGTTGGGTGTGTGGAGTGTTGGGTGTGTGGAGCGTTGGGTGTGTGGAGAGTTGGGTGTGTGGAGTGTTGGGTGTGTGGAGTGTTGGGTGTGTGGAGCGTTGGGTGTGTGGAGCGTTGGGTGTGTGGAGTGTTGGGTGTGTGGAGCGTTGGGTGTGTGGAGTGTTGGGTGTGTGGAGTGTTGGGTGTGTGGAGTGTTGGGTGTGTGGAGCGTTGGGTGTGTGGGGAGTTGGGTGTGTGGAGCGTTGGATGTGTGGACTGTTGGGTGTGTGGAGTGTTGGGTGTGTGGAGTGTTGGGTGTGTGGAGTGTTGGGTGTGTGGAGTGTTGGGTGTGTGGAGCGTTGGGTGTGTGGAGTGTTGGGTGTGGAGTGTTGGGTGTGTGGAGTGTTGGGTGTGTGGAGTGTTGGGTGTGTGGGGAGTTGGGTGTGTGGAGTGTTGGATGTGTGGACTGTTGGGTGTGTGGAGTGTTGGGTGTGTGGAGTGTTGGGTGTGTGGAGCGTTGGGTGTGTGGAGTGTTGGGTGTGTAGAGCGTTGGGTGTGTGGAGTGTTGGGTGTGTGGAGTGTTGGGTGTGTGGAGTGTTGGGTGTGTGGAGTGTTGGGTGTGTGGAGAGTTGGGTGTGTGGAGTGTTGGATGTGTGGAGTGTTGGGTGTGTGGAGTGTTGGGTGTGTGGAGTGTTGGGTGTGTGGAATGTTAGATGTGTGGAGTGTTGGGTGTGTGGAGTGTTGGGTGTGTGGAGCGTTGGGTGTGTGGAGTGTTGGGTGTGTGGAGTGTTGGGTGTGTGGAGTGTTGGGTGTGTGGAGGGTTGGGTGTGTGGGGAGTTGGGTGTGTGGAGGGTTGGATGTGTGGACTGTTGGGTGTGTGGAGTGTTGGGTGTGCGGAGTGTTAGTGTGTGGAGTGTTGGGTGTGTGGAGCGTTGGGTGTGTGGAGTGTTGGGTGTGTGGGGAGTTGGGTGTGTGGAGTGTTGGGTGTGTGGAGTGTTGGGTGTGCGGTGTGGGGTGTGGGGTGTGCTGTGAGGGGTGTTAGGTATCTGTGAGGGATGTGAAGTGTTGGGTGTGTGGAGTGTTGGGTGTGTGGGGAGTTGGGTGTGTGGAGTGTTGGATGTGTGGACTGTTGGGTGTGTGGAGTGTTGGGTGTGTGGAGAGTTGGGTGTGTGGAGTGTTGGGTGTTTGGAGCGTTGGGTGTGTGGAGTGTTGGGTGTGTGGAGTGTTGGGTGTGTGGGGAGTTGGGTGTTTGGAGTGTTGGGTGTGTGGAGAGTTGGGTGTGTGGAGTGTTGGATGTGTGGAGTGTTGGATGTGTGGACTGTTGGGTGTGTGGAGCGTTGGGTGTGTGGAGTGTTGGGTGTGTGGAGTGTTGGGTGTTTGGAGCGTTGGGTGTGTGGAGTGTTGGGTGTGTTGAGTGTTGGGTGTGTGGAGTGTTGGGTGTGTGGAGTGTTGGGTGTGTGGAGTGTTGAGTATGTGGGGAGTTGGGTGTGTGGAGTGTTGGGTGTGTGGAGTGTTGGGTGTGTGGAGTGTTGGATGTGTGGAGTGTTGGGTGTGTGGGGAGTTGGGTGTGTGGAGTGTTGGGTGTGTGGAGAGTTGGGTGTGTGGAGTGTTGGGTGTGCGGAGTGTTAGTATGTGGAGTGTTGGGTGTGTGGAGCGTTGGGTGTGTGGAGTTTTGGGTGTGTGGAGCGTTGGGTGTGTGGAGTTTTGGGTGTGTGGAGTGTTGGGTGTGCGGTGAGGGGTGTGGGGTGTGCTGTGAGGGGTGTGCTGTGAGGGGTGTTAGGTATCTGTGAGGGATGTGAAGTGTTGGGTGTGTGGAGTGTTGGGTGTGTGGAGTTTTGGGTGTGTGGAGTGTTGGGTGTGTGGAGCGTTGGGTGTGCGGTGAGGGGTGTGGGGTGTGCTGTGAGGGGTGTGCTGTGAGGGGTGTTAGGTATCTGTGAGGGATGTGAAGTGTTGGGTGTGTGGAGTGTTGGGTGTGTGGAGTGTTGGGTGTGTGGAGTGTTTGGTGTGTGGAGAGTTGGGTGTGCGGTGAGGGGTGTTGGGTGTCTGTGAGGGATGTGGGGTGTGGGGTGTGCTATGTAGAGTGTCGGTTGTGCGTAGAAGTGTGTTTGGTGTCTGTGTGGGATGTGGAGTGTTGTGTGTACGGTGAGGGGTGTTGGGTGTCTGTGAGGGATGTTGGGTGTGGGGTGTGCGGTGTTGGTTGTTGTTTGTGGGGTGTGGGATGTTTTGTTAAATTCAGGTTTTCGAACACCTTCCAGTATCATCAGCAAGGATGCTGATAAAAGCACTGTTCTATGTACTGCTGAGCTTGTCCCTCCTGGGAGTTGGCCAGACAGACTTCATCCCGAACACGGAACTTTCACGTAAGTCAACACTTTATGGCAATTCAAATTTTACATTTACTAATATAAATTCAACGGTATATTCCCTTAGCAAATACATATAACGCTGGTATATCTGGATGACTCATTAGCTGAGAGAATGTATGGAATACCCATATCACAGAGATGTCACAATATGACAGAGACACTTAATTCTTTTAACTCACTCATTGTACAGACGGGAACCAAGTCAAGACATACGTATGCTTTAGGTTTCGTAAGTGGAATCATGTATAATTTAGTCATTAGAAAACTATTCGTAATGGGATTCATAAACAATAGGTCAACATTATATTGCGCTATTAGCCAGAACTTTTTAATCAGATCTTGAGGTGAGATTCATTTTAACAACTTAAGTAGGCTATTGTTAAAGACATAGTCAGTCATCACATTTGAGGTTTTTTTCTGTATGAAATTTCTGAATATTCTGCAGCCTGCTATGGTCACATCTGCAAGAATGGCGGCCATCTTGACCCCTCAACCTGTCTGTGCATCTGTCCGGGAGGATTCATGGGATCAGATTGTGGACAAGGTAGATATCCGTCTCGAACTTCAAATTAATCATCAGACTCTCTGCTCCAGGTCAGCCATGATGTCTGAACTCATTTGTCAACAAAGTCCTACACCTTCCTCGCACCCACCTTAGTACAGTGCCCTTCATCTCAACACTGGAATAACTCCCATATAGACTGTTTTTTTGTTGTTTTTCATTATTCATTATTTACTTCCATACTTTATGATGTGTTTGATGTGTCTTCATTTATTTTTATTATCCAAAGTCCAAAGTCTTCCCCTTTCTGGTATCGTTCAATGATTTCATTCAACGTTTTCTTCTTTCCTCTGACTGCGTGAGTAATTATTGCTTCTTGTTGTTGTTGTTGTTGTTGTTGTTTTGTTGTTGTTGTTGTTGTTGTTGTTGCCGCACTCATGAATATTCCAGCTATATGACGGCGGCGTGTAAATAATCTAGTCTTGACCAGACAATTCAGTGATTGACATCATGGGTATCGATCTACGCAACCGGGTACGATGACATGCATCAACCAAATCAGCTAGTCGCCCCTATCATGGGATGCTTGAGACCAATTCGAACCTGGATCTTCATGGGGTATTAACCCAGTAGAGAATATTGCAATAGTTGCATGTGTAGTACAGTGACAATGTATTTTCAAATCAGCTTATTTCCCCTGCAGGAACCAAGGAGACTTCGTGGCCCAGAGGACGCTATGGTCTTCTCTCACCATTCTACGGGTGTCCAGAACCACCCGAGTATGGCTGGCAGCCCGGGTACATCAACCTGACCTACTCCCCCACCCAGTGGAAGACGGACTACCAGGTGTGGCCAGAACACCTCCATATGCTTGGGCCATACAACTGGTTTCAGTTGCAGCTAAACTTCTGCATGAGGCAAGACGCTCCGAAGGTCGAGGGCACTGTCCATGGAAACAGCTCAGATTTTGAACCAGCATCCAATCAGACTGACATCAGCTCTTGGCCTCCTGGCACCTACTGTATATTTCAAGGTCATGGCGAATGTCCTCAAGGTGATCTGCTTTAAGTTCTATTTCTGTGTATTTGCTTATGAAATGACCTTAGTGTCGATATCCTAAGACTTATGCCCTAACTTACGACAGTTATTCAGTAATCAGGAGTGGGGCTGGGATTTGGTATCGAATTTGGTAATTACTACTATTTCATTCGGCTACAGCTACAAAACAAGGTATTTTTAACTAAAACCTGGAGCCTTAATTCTTTTGAAGAAAACCACCTTGCAACAGTGTCATTTTGGTGGCACAAAATGGCACACTCTGAAGCACCATTTTTTTTCAAGAATTTTGGGGGACAATTTATTTTTTTCGAATATCAAATGGTCGGTCCCTAAGTTGCTTTGACCTTCATCATTAACAGCAAGACCTTCTTAAATCAGACCACTGCAATCCTACTATCCGGGCAAGGTGAATACCTTTGAGCCATGAAATACCCCAAGTTACCATTTATATACCAGAACGTGCTGGCCTTATACACATTCAGTATGCAATATTGTTGACGTTTCACAGGGTTCGTCATGTCAGATTTTACCATCTCGCCATACCGACTGGACGACTCTGAAGGTCATTTACCAAATGTGACCATCAGCAACCTGACCTTAGAAGTTAAGATTGGCACCTGCTGTCGGTCAGATGAGAATGTCTCCAAGGAGATAGATCTACCATTTACATTTCCTTTCTACCTTCTCAAGGTGAGTCACGTGGTGCAATTGTTTCTTGACTGTGATGGGAGCATGATACCAGATGAGAATAAAACATTAAAGCAGTGGCAGCAATTTGAATGGGGAATATCCGGAGACTTGTGCTGCCTTTTAATTGTTCCTTGTGAACGGATTAGTTTCTCAAATCATAACGTAGGGGTAATGAAACCAAAATCAAATTACAATACATATTCATTATGATCGAAGGCGAGCGTTTACTGTCTAGTGGTGATTCATGAAACTGTTGGAATCCGTCGGAATGGGCTCTGCTTTTGGCCGAGATTACTTGGGAATATTGGAATGGTTTTGTCACTTTTATTTAAATGCCAAGACTCGGGGTTACTACATGGGTCGGGATAATGGGAGCACGGGCGGCAACTGGCACTGCTCTTCGAAATGCCATGATCTTTGCCCGTGGGTTCGAATACAAGATTCGCCCTGATGATCTGACTCACTAACTAGCTGATTTATTTACTTGAATCACTGGGTTTGTCAGCTCGATAGTTTCAGCAGAGTGATATCACTCACTTACTCACACGCTCATACGCCCACCCAACCACTCACTCACTCACCCAACCACCCACCAACCCACTCACTCACTCACTCACTCACACGCTCATACGCCCACCCACCCACTCACTCACTCCTTCACCCATCCAACCACCCAACACACCCACCCACTCACTCACTCACTCACTCCTTCACCCATCCAACCACCCAACACACCCACCCACTCACTCACTCACTCACTCCTTCACCCATCCAACCACCCAACACACCCACCCACCCACTCACTCACTCACCCATCCAACCACCCAACACACCCACCCACTCACTCACTCACTCACTCCTTCACCCATCCAACCACCCAACACACCCACTCACTCACTCACTCACCCATCCAACCACCAAACACACCCACCCACTCACTCACTCACTCACTCACTCACTCATCCAACCAACCACCCTACCACCCATCCACTCACTCACTCACTCACCCGACCACCCACTCACTCACTCACTCACTCACTCATCCACCAACCCACCCACTCACTCATTAACTCACCCAACCACCCACCAACTCACTCACTCGCTCGCCTGTTTCAGCCCCGCTATGACCAGGTTTGCCAGCGAGTCCAGGGAACGGAGCTAGTAGAGGAGGTATTTACCGTCACGCGGAACCGAAGCATGAAGTGGGTGTTGGAGAATGTCCCCGAGTCACAGGGAGACCCGGACACGTTTGCTCTCAACCTCTGCTTCTATACGCCGTATGGTAAGCTGATTGTCCATTGCTCGAAGGATAAAACATACGTGGTATAAATCAAAAGTTCGATCTTGTATATTCAATAAGATAAAATTAGTCAGAATGCCGCCGGAGCGTTCAAAGCTAGTGTTACACTTCATCAAAACTTGATTTCGTTGACGTTAAGAGTTCACAAGACATTACACTGAATATTATATCTCAGCACTGAATATTAGGTTTCAAAGTTATGAATGAGGCAATGAAACAAATAGCTATGTTAAATCTTTGAAATAAGGTCTTCGTTGCCGATCTTCCATTGCCTCAGTTCATAAGGTGTAGTCACCTCCGATATGCACTAAAACCATACAATATGTATGTCTTTGTAGGGTGAGGTGGGTGCGGTTATTAGGGAGGGGTGGGATGCGGTTAGGCGTTGAGGGGCAGTGAGGTGGGATCATGGGGCGGGACCTACCCATCTGTTGACCATATGGATCCCAATGACAAAGCAAAGTCAAGTGGACCGTACCCAACCCTCCTCACTGAAGGTAAATATCAAGATGGCCCTCTCGCCCCAACCCTATCCCCGTCTAAAGAAGTCCTTGATCCGCCTCTGACTAATAACATACTTAATACAGGGGACAGTGGGGTAGCCTAGTGGTTAATGCGTTCGCTCATCACACCGAAGACCCGGGTTCGATTCCCCATATGGCTACAATGCGTGAAGCCCATTTATGGTGTCCCCCACCCTGATATTGCTGATATATTGTTAAAAGCGGCGTTAAACCATTCTCACTCACTCAGTCACTAAATACAGAGCGGTTACAGTTGCAGCCTCAATGATTTGTCTTCCAGACCGACGTGAGTGTGTGTTCGCCGAGGATGGAGGAGCTTCGTACCGAGGTCGCCGGTCAGAGTGGGCGCCGGGGTCGCCGTGTGCCACGTGGGCCGAGGTCGGATGGCCGCATAGTGACCGGAAGTACCTGATCTCGGACCTGGAGGACAACTACTGCCGGAAGGGCATGGCTACCTGGGAAGAGCCATCCTGCTATAACAACAACCGCCTCCTCTATTGCTTCATTGACAAGTGTGGTCAGTACTCGCAATAATCTTTATATTTACCATCAGGCACTGTTCATAAATACCCTTAACTCGCCGTCATGCACTATTCATATTTACCCTTAACTCGCTATGATGCAATATTCATAAATACCCTTAACACGCTACCATGCACTATTTATATTTACCCATTACTCGCCGTCATGCACTATTCATAAATACCCTTAACTCGCTATCATGCACTATTCATAAATACCCTTAACTCGCTATCATGCACTATTCATATTTACCCTTAACTCGCCGCCATGCACTATTCATAAATACCCTTAATTCGCTATCATGCACTATTCATAAATACCCTAAACTCGCCGCCATGCACTATTCATAAATACCCTTAACTCGCTATCATGCACAATTCATATTTACCCATAACTCGCCGCCATGCACAATTAATAAATACCCTTAACTCGCTATCATGCACTATTCATATTTGCCCATAACTCGCCGCCATGCACTATTAATAAATACCCTTAACTCGCTATCATGCACTATTCATATTTCCCCATAACTCGCCGTCATACACTATTCATAAATACCCCTAACTCGACGAAATGCGTTATTCATTTTTACCGTGTTCGCGGCCATGTACTATTCACATTTACCCTTCATTCGCCGTCGTGCACTATTCACATATACCGTTATCTCGCCGTCACGTACTATTCATACATACTCTGTATAACAAGGCACGGTATGAGAGACACTTATCATCAGAATTATGTTGTATTAAACAAAGCACCACAAATTACTACGTAATAATGGTAATGAATATGTACTTATCACCTGTATTATTGATGCAACGGTAAATACGTGGACTGCCCCATTCTCTGTGACTAGACGTGAGCGCTGACCCGCCGGACGTGGCTGCACACAGACTTGTGAGGGCCGACCATGACGAGCACCTGTACCCAGCCTTTCAAGCCGTGGATCAGGACCTCGGTAATCAACAGATCTACATAGAATAATTCACAATCATCCATTATATCATTACCATTTTTTTTTATTTTACTTAAACTTACTAATTTAAATTACTGAGATCCGACCCCGTTGAGACTCGGGTTAGATCTGTTTGTTTGTTTGTTTGTTGTTTAACGCCGCACTCAGCAATATTCCAGCTATATGACGGCGGTCTGTAAATAATCGAGTCTAGACCAGACAACCCAGTGATTGATATCATGAGCATCTATCCACGCAATTAGGATACGATGACATGCATTAAGCAAGACAGCGAACCTGACCGCCCGATACCGTTAATCATAGACTTACGACAAGCATTGTCGATAGCTTACGGTAATCATGGGTTGCTGAAGACCTATTCTACCCCGGATCTTCAAGGGTCGATTCCGGGAGCCCAGTAGCCTATGTTGGTCCTCAGAGACGACTTAATGGATCAGGTGGTCAGACTCGGTGACTTGTTTGATGGAATGCCGTCGTACCCCGACCACGACAAAATCGATCACTGACTCTGACACTGAGATGTTGTTACATAATGAGTGAGTGAGTGAGTGAGTTTGGGTTTACGCCGCTTTTAGCATTATTCCAGCAATATCACGGCGGGGGACACCAGAAATGGGCTTCACACATTGTACCCATGTCGGGAATCGAACCCGGGTCCTCGGCGTGACGAGCGAACGTTTTAACCACTAGGCTACCCGACCGAACCTGTTGTTTTATAAGCAATAATGACTGGTGTGATTCATTGTTGGAAACATGGCCAAAGTGCAGTAAACTGACAAACAACGCCTTGTGCACTACCATCACACAAGTAATGAAGCTGACACCAGCATTCAGCGCCGATTTATTGGCGTTATGCAAAGTCTGAAAACGTTCATTACAACAACGCTGAAAAGTATCAGCACCCGGCGCACACCACGAATCACACTGTCACATAATGAAGTGAAAAATGATCATCGTCAACCTCGGAATCACCACTGACTCTGCAACCAGTATCTGGAGTATCCAACCTTCTCATAGATGACATTCGCGAGGAGTCTCCTTTTGCTGCTGATCAGATGATTTTCAGCATTGGGAACCTCTGCCATTCCAGGTGCAGTACTGGGTCAGTTCATGCAGGTTTGGGGCTGGAGAGTCTCCAGGGCCCACTTGCACAAAACGATCTCAGTGCTTAGATGATCGTAACTCCCATACTTTAACATAGGCTTACAATAGTCTTAGCGCTAAGATCGCTTTGTGCAAGTGGGCCCAGCTCCTCTTGGCGGCCAAGGTAATCCCAAAGGTGTTCAGATCAGGTTTTGACATTATTTTGTGGAATTGGATTTTATTAATGTTCATGTTTATAGTATCTAGTTACTCCCAATGTATGGATGGCTATAAGTAACGCTTGGATTGACCAGTGCGGGTTCTAAATCAATATTTTCATGTCGGCACTTTTTGAAACATCAAACGATAAGTAATTACAAAAGTGGACAGCATATATTACGGTTTCAAGTCAATGCCACTTTTATGATCAGCAGTAGTCTCGCATGTGTGCAGAACGCTGCCTTACAGATACACAGTAACATAGTAAATTTCGTATTGTATTAGCCTGGACTCGATGCACTTCTCATTAATGTTGGAATGGCTAGAAAACAACTGGAGGAGCAATGCCTTCTTTTATGCTAAGTTAAACACTGTCGATACTATCCGTTAAAAATATGTCGAGCAATACTTCTTTGTAAATTGACGTATGGCATAAAGGTCGACAAACAAATTGTGTATACTACGTGATTGATTGATTGATTGATTGATTGATCGGCTGGTCGATCGGGTGGTCCATTGTTGTTTTATTCTTTCAGTTACTTTCTACGCCAACCAACAGATTTTAGAGCCATGGTTGCAGATTGACCTTGAGCGTTACTTTGAAGTGCATGCTGTGATCATACACAGATTCCACGGTAGGACATGGCGACATCAACCCTGAATGTGTAACAGTGGTAATACTACTGACCTACTTTCTGGCCCCTGAACAACGAATCACCCAATCAATTCGCTGGTACCGAACCTATATCATTGTGATAAGATGTTTTACTCCAAACGATACCCCTCAGCGTCTACATTTGTCAAAATACTTATACTGTAAAACTATTATAAAATAGTGACAGCAAAACAAAATCTTAGCAAAAATGAGACTTATATTCAGAAATGAAAGTATACCATGTAAACTATTTGTATTTGTGTACATTCAAGGACAAGATACAGTTGCAGTCAGCGCATCACACCATCTTTAGAATTTCTGTCACGAGGAGCCTGAAATATTTTTGGAACCCGAAACACTTCATTTCCCCCCCCCCCCAAAAAAAAAAAAAAAAAAAAAAAAAACAGACTGTCCAGTGAACGAATTAATCTTTGTGTGAAGCCTCAACACAAGCTATTGCTTTCAGTACTTTCTGTAAATCGGAAACAGATTTAAAGATAAAGCCCACTTGAACTCACCACCCACCACACCACACCACACCACACCACACCACACAGCACAGCACCGCACCACACCACACACATACACCGCACCGCACCGCACCGCACCGCACCGCACCGCACCGCACACCACACCACACAACACCACACCACACCACCGCACCGCACCGCACCGCACCGCACCGCACCGCACACATACACCACACCACACCACACACATACACCACACCACACCACACCACACCACACCACACCACACCACACCCACACCGCACCACAACAAAAAAAACACCAAAACCATACCACATCCGACCACGCACCACACCATACAAAACCACACCACACACATGCACCACACCACACCACACCACACCACACCACACCACACCACACCAAATTATCAAATGGACCCCTTAATGAATGTTGGGAGTCTGTGAAAAGAATGTATACCCTTTAGTAAAGAAGCCTGTTTCTGTCACTTTTAGACGCGGAGCCCTACCACACGAGGCGCGTGACGGTCAGTGTGGGCAGACGACAGTGGGACTTCCTCACGCACGGGGCGAATGTCTGCGAGGGCCCCCTCAACCCGGGCCGTGTACCCACCTTCCGCTTCCAGTGTGTCCGGCCAATAACTGGTCAGTACGTGACCATCCAGAACAACATGGGCTCTCACCCAGCCATAGCACACGACCGCAACAAGCTGTTTGAACTTGCGGAGGTTAAAGTCAGAGCTTGGGGTAAATATTATTCCAGAACCAAATACACCCTCAGCTACCCACAGCTACCCTCAGTTACCTACAGTGCCGACTGGAAAGGGTTGTGGGCGATTACAATCAGTCAATTGAATACGTGTGATATACTAATACTTACTATCAGAAAATATATCATTTTGGTCGCTTAATTATTTAGATACAAGCTGCTACTTTCAAATTAAAAAGGAGCCATAGTGATGGGACTTTCAGACACTGAACCCGTGGCAAATCTGGACTTGCTTCATATAAAGACGAAAATGAGTGAGTGAGTGTGTGAATATGGTTTTACGCCGCTTTTAGCAATTATTCCAGCAATATCACGGCGGGGGACACCAGAAATGGGCTTCACACATTGTACCCATGTCGGGAATCGAACCCGGGTCTTCGGCGTGACGAGCGAACGCTTGAACCACTGGGCTACCCGACCGCCCCAAGACGAAAATGATATTGTTCAGTGACAATGAGACAGGCTATTTGTGTCATTGACATTCGATTGGTAAAAAGGGTGGGTTTTTTCAATTTGTCTTGTCCAGTCTTGATTTCTTACAAGCCGCTTGGCGTGAGTGGGCTTTACGCCATTAATAACACTATTCCAGCAATATCGCGGCTCTGCAGAAATTGTACCCGTTTGGGTAACTGAACCCGGAACGGGCGAATGCTTTAACCAGGCCCAAAACATTAATAAATCTGCTTCAGCTACTGCTGGGTATATGGGCAGTGAGGTAACCTAATGGTTAACGCGTTAGCTCGTCACACTGAAGGCCTGGGTACGATTCCCCACATGGGTACAATGTGTGAAGCCCATTTCTGGTGTTCCCCGCCGTGATCTTGCTGAAAATTGCAAAAAGCGTCGGAAACCATGCTCACTTACTACTTTTGGGTATATAGTATTCCAAGAAATCCTGAAATATTCGGAATTCGCGATTTAAAGAAATTTAATTGACAGTGTTATTTTAACTGCATTAGAGTTTAACGGTATATTGTCAATTTTTGGAACATCGAACTGTATTTGGGCTTATAATCCTGAAGTCTTCCCTGAAGATCCGGGGTAGAATAGGTCTTCAGCAACCAATGCTTGCCGTGAAAGGCGAATGCTTGTCATAATAGGCAACTAACGGGATCGGGTGATCAGGCTCGCTGATTTGGTTGATGCATGTCATCGTATCCCAGTTGTGTGGATCGATTCTCATGACATGAATCACTGGATTGTCTGGTCCAAACTCGATTATTTACACACTGTCGTCATATCGCTGTAATATCTCTGAGTGCAGCGTTAAACAACAAACAAGATATATTCCTGAAGTTCGCGCTTCGTGTTATAGGATACAGATTATATTACTAAGTTTGTCGTAGAACCCCACTGACTCTCGCGTGACAAGTCACTGATACAATAATCGGTTCTGTTTTACTGGACAGTGGTCAAGTGCGGTCTTCCTCTGGGACTGACCTCGGGTCTGATCCGGGACTTCCAGGTGACCTCGTCCTCGGTGTCCGGGAGTGAGATCTACCCCTACCACGTCCGCCTCAACCGCAACCACGGCTGGTGTGCAGACTCCACTGGGGACCTTGACCCTTACATACAGGTAGTGCGTGAGTGAGTGAGTATTGTTTTACGCCGCTTTTAGCAATATTCCAGCAATATCACGGCGGGGAGATAGACATTGGCTTCACACATTGTAGTGAGGTTTCGGTGAAACCCACGATCACGGGTATGGTGCTGACAAACCTAGAAACAAAATCGTGGCGCCTTAGACGACTGGGCTTCCCGTGCCCCCTCACACATTGTAACCATGTGGGGAATCGAACCAGGATCTTCGGCGTGACGAGCGAACACGTTAAACACAAGGCTACCCTACCGCCCCTACAGGTTGTGAGTGGGAGAGTGAGTGAGTGAGCGATTGGGTTGGTGGGTTTGTGATTGGGTGAGTGGTTGGGTTGGTGATGAGTGAGTGTGTGGGTGGGTGTTTGGGTGTGCGAGTGAGTGGGTGGGTGGGTTGGTGGTCGAATGGGTGGGTGGTTGTGTGGTTGACTATGTGCGTGAGTCAGTGAGGGAATGAGTCACAGGAACTCGTTATTGGTCAGTAAATAAAAATATATAACCCCTATATGTAAATTCTCTACTTACATATAGGGGGGATATATTTTTATTTACTGACCAATAACGAGTTCCTGTGGAATGAGTGGGTGGGTGTTTAGGTGTGTAAATTGGTGGTTGTTTGGGTGATTGAGTGAACAAGTGAATTTATAAGTGTGTGAGTGAGTGAGTGAGTGAGAGGACTGGTTTATGGGTGACTTAGTGAGTTGGGTGATTAGGTGAGTGAGTGAGAACCTAACCAACGAACCCCGTCATACCCCGTCAGCACCATAGTGGATAATAACTCTGTTCATGATGAACCAACATGAATGTTAAACACATACATATCTTGCAGAATAAGCATGACAAATGTCAACAAAGGCGGGGGGCGTTGTAGCAAGCTTTCTGCCCCTTGACTTGCTCGTTAAGAACCTTATCCACCGGTTTCTCGGCGACCAAGACGATGGTGTTATTCAGGTTGACCTCCTGACCCCTATGGAGGTCCAGGGGTTGGACGTCCAGGGCTGGATGGATGGCGTCGTGCGTACACTCGCCAGCAGCTTCACCGTCCTTTACGGCATGGACATCAGCAACCTCATCCCCTACAGGGACGGACTGGACCAAGTGAAGGTACTTAGTTAGGATGTGAAGCTAGTTCAGCCCTTAAGTTCAGCTAGTTCTGCGGGAGAAGGCGACCGGCATTTATTGTTAGAGAAAGAATATTCGTCAGTGTATAATTTGTTTGTTTGTTTCTTGTTTAACGTCGCACTCAGCAATATTAAAGCTGTATGACGGCGGTCTGTTAATAATCGAGTCTGGACCAGACACTCCAGTGATGGACATCATGAGCATCGATTCACGAAATCGGGATACGATGACATACATCAACCAAGTCAGCGAGTCCGACCACCCGATCCATTTCGTCGTTTTTTTTACGACAAGTGCATCAAGACATATTTTATCTGCCAAAGGGCCAAATAAAAACATTTTTTCGCAATATTATTTTGATTCATCAGAGCGCATATTTTATGGTCTCTGGTTTCAGCACATCTTACATGTCCACCAGACATCTGTGATTGTAACAATTGAAACAAAATTTCCCTGTTTTTTTCCTGAATATTTTTCGAAAAGTATTCCTAGGCGCCCCAGAATGGCAGACTGAGAATTGGTGATTCTGTGACGCTGTGTCTGTTGCAGGTGTTTGTTATAGACCGGTATCTGGGTGCGGAGTTCCCTCAACGCTTCCTGTTTGTACAGTCCATCTTCACGCGATATGTCAGGCTGCACGTGCACGGCGTGCCTTGTATCAAGATGGAGGTCATCGGCTGCCCCAGACACGGTGAGTTATAAACGGATTTGGCTCTGACGGTTTGTCAGCCAAAGTTAATTGGATTCAAGTCGCAGAAATGTCAAGGAATATCTGTTTCTGCAGTTATATTGTTCCTTTGTGCTATTTTTCTCGAGGGGAATTATTCACATGGAACGTGTTTACAAGGAAAATGTTTTCACGATACTTACACAATATTCGGGTGTGTTTATCTGTTAACGAAAATTAGAGATATGGATACAAAAGAGTCTAGTGAGTGAGTGAGTTTGGTTTTACGCCGCTTTTAGCAATATTCCATCAATATCACGGCGGGGGACACCAGAAATGGGCTTCACACATTGTACCCACGTCAGGATTCGAACCCGGGTCCTCGGCGTGACGAGCGAACGCTTTAACCACTAGGCTACCCGACCGCCCCCAAAAGAGTCTAGACACTGACGTGGATCAATATTGTACTTTGGACTAACAGAACAGCATTCGACCCGTGAAGATCCGGGGTAGAATAGGTCTTCAGCAACCCATGCTTGTCGTAAAAGGCGACTATTGGGATCGGGTGGTCAGGCTCGCTGACTTGGTTGATGCATGTCATTGATCCCAATTGCGTGGATTGACTCATGATGTCAATCACTGGATTGTCTAGTCCAGACTCGATTATTTACAGACCGCCGTCATATAGCTTGAATATAGCTGAATGCGGCGTTAAACAACAAACAAACAAACAAACAAAAGAACAGTATTCTATTGCATAAATGAATGCAAAATGTTGTCGCCCAGGCGTTTAAGGCGCCTCAAATCGCTTCTCAGAGTTGCTTCCGTTAAGAGCGTACGTATCCTGTTATCGTGGGTTCGAATGCCAGATTAGCCCTGATACTCATTCTAGGTTAGTCAGCAATATACCCGTGCTCGTGGATTTCACCAAAGTGGTAAACGTCTCAGACCTGCATCACTTCAGGATTTCCTCCCACATCAAGCAGACACGTTGTGATATAACTAAAATAGTGTTCAAAACGGCGTTAAGCCAAAACACTCTTACCAAAAATGTGGCTCTATCTGCGTTACCAACAGGTTGGAGTATACGAGGCCATGAACGCCGACTGTGAGGACGTTCTGGTTGTGGAGGACGTCCCGGAGACCAGGGAGGTTCTCTTCGTGGTCACTGAAACAATTATTCCTTTCATTAGAAGTCATGGGTCATTTCCTGAAACTGAAATTCGTTTCAAAGCGTGAGTGTGCGACGTTACCTAAATCACTCACTCACTCATTTAGTTTAATCCTTTTTCAGTTACATTTGACCTGTCCTGTAGTGACGACTCGCCCCGTCTCGGCCTGCAACTGATGGGGAGACACGAACTTTTCGCGAACATCGTGGGTGATGAATACAAGGTCGAGAACACCCTCACGTTTGGGAGATGCGAGGGTATCTGTCTCTCCCGAGGTTCAGGATGCAGGTCGTTCATGTACCGGAGCGACTGGCGGAGGTGTAACCTCATCCCGGGGGCGTCTCGATACACCTACAGCTACCACAGGTCCTGGAACAGAGTCGACAAGGCCAGTCGCATATATGGACAGCCTATGTGTGTTGACGGTTAGTGAACATGGGGATCACGAGGACTGTACTGAGTGAGTGAGTGAGTGAGTGAGTGAGTGAGGTTTTACGCCGCTTTTACCAATAGTCCAGCAATATCCCGAGGAGGACACCGGAAAATGGGCTTCACTCATTGTACACACCTGGGGAATCGAACCCGGACGAATTGACGCTTTAACCACAAGGCTATTCCAACGAGTGAGTGAGCGGGTGGGTGGTTGGGATGGTGATGGGAGAGTGAGTGTGTGGGTGGGTATACTACCGCGAGGACTGTAAACTATGACATGTAACGGGTTGTCGTGTCTTGTTTATGGTTCTTTGAGAATCCTTTGGTTTTCGTGGCCCTTACTTAAAATGATCGAAACATATATTTGCATTGGTATGTTTTGACATGTGACCCTATTCATGACACACAGGTAATAAAGCCAGGTCCAGTTAAGTACGCTGGATGAGATAAAGGGATTTTGTTTAAAAATTGGCCTCTGTTCCCCAGAAGTGAATGGGTACCCGGGAGGATGTGATCGTTATTGGAATGTATACGTGCGTGTATAAGACACAACCATCACCCACAGGAACTACAGACGCACAACCCCCACACAACCACCTCACACACACACAACCCCTCTATACCAACCACTGCCCAGAGAGAGAGAGAGGGGGAGAGAGATAGATTGTCTCTCTGCATTGTCTATTGAACTACCAATACAGTGTTCGAACCCAGCTTCAGACAACAGTAATGGGTGTTGCAGATATTCGCGATATTGATGCCTGTGATAAAGAGGTAGACACCCCCAGGGAAGTATCTTCCCCCCACTTCCCTATGTACTATGGGGAAGGGCTGCACTGTGTGTGGAAGATCCGCTTCCCAGAGGGCGCCTTCATTAGACTGGACTTCCTGGATGTTGCGCTGCCGCAGATGGAGACGGCTCGCATGGTGAGTGCTTCTGAATGTAAGAGTACTCAAAGTCATTAAAATCAAATCTTTACTTCGATACGATGCTTCTCTCAGAGAAAAAGATCCGACAACCTCTCCATAAGAATATACTGGTTTTTTTATTTTGCACTGCTGGGATTGTCCAAGATATTGGCGATACTCACATTCGTCTTGCATGATGGTCCGCAACGATCTTAGCACGTCGTGATACAATAATTTCTACATTTTTTTGTTTGTTTGTTTGTTTGTTGTTCAACGTCGCACTCACCAATATTGCCGATCGGGTGGTCAGGCTCGCTGACTTGGTTGATGCATGTCATCGTATCCCAACTGCGTTGATCGATGATCATGATGTCAATCACTGGCCTGGTCCAGACTCGACGATTGTTTTCAGACCGCCGTCATATAACTAGAATATTGCTGAGTGTAGAGTTAAACAACAAACATATAATACATTAATTACATTTCTTATATACGAGTCTGTGGTCTCCATACACTACTGAATTTATTATATGCAATGTGGTTACAGATCGGCTTCTACAAGGCACTGAGTGCACACTGCGAGGACAGTATCACCGTCACGGATGTGTCAACATCTAAACAACTCGTGATGGTAACGGGGTCCAACTTCAGAGACTACCGTGGGTCAAAGGTCATTGCCCTTGGCAACAAAGTTGACATTGTGCTTAGATCCTGCATGAGGCTGTCCAAGGCACCGTTCCGATCAGGGTTTCTCATCAACGTATCTCTCACAGGTACATGTAGGCCTGAACCTAATCTGGAGAGGGGACACGGGTGGCCCAGTCGTCTAAGGCGCCGCGATTCGCTGTGCAGAGTTGCGTCCCTTGGGCACGCCAGAAACCTATGATTGTGGGTTCGAATCCCGGTTCGCCCCGATTATGTTTCTAGGTTTGTCAGCACCATACCCGTGCTCGTGGGTTTCACCGAAGTGGTAAACGTCTGAGACCTGCATCACTTCGGGCTTTCCTCCCACATTAAGCTGACACGCCGTGATATAACTGGAATAATGTTAAAAGCGGCGTTAAACCCAACTCACTCACTCACTAATCTGGAGAGTAAGGATGTTCAGTTTAGTGTTTAGGGTCTTTGTCATCTTCCCGAGGAAACGGTGTTAACTGATTATAAAAGCTCAGTTCCACCCTTGCAGAACAAGGCTGGAATTCCGGGTATAGTCCAATCAAAATCGCGTAACGAACTAGACTCTCGGCTCGTAAACAACATGGA
Source organism: Haliotis rufescens (assembly GCF_023055435.1). Taxonomy (NCBI): domain Eukaryota; kingdom Metazoa; phylum Mollusca; class Gastropoda; order Lepetellida; family Haliotidae; genus Haliotis; species Haliotis rufescens. The sequence goes on from NW_025964368.1 coordinate 143,048, forward strand.
TTTCAACGTGCAGATTTCGGTCGACTGCAGGATTTGCAAAGCATGTGTACCGCCAACTGGGCGTCGACAGATATTTTGCAAATCTTTTTATGTTTGTAATCAAGGTGCTCAAGTGATTTGATGAACTTCGCGAGGAGGGGCCCGTTTTATTACAATATAGATCCTGCATTTGATTGTCGATCAGATCGCCTTGACTGGGCACCACCATTTTGTTTAAAGCAATTGCAGGTGATATGAGTGGTGAAATCTGATTGGTCAATAGGAGGGACATGGAGTTAAAACTCAATTGTTTAAAAAACATGCAGCTTGACCGTTTCAGTATGGGCTCAACGATATATCTTATTTATTTCAAGAAAGTTTAAGATCTAAATGGCGTGGCAAAAGAAACCAAACCTCTCAGTTTATTTTATCGTAAGTTGTTTTTTTAACTGAAAATATCTTTCGGTAGCAATATTATATCCAAAAAAAATGAACTGTACTGGCGCTTAGTCGATCAATCAGTTCGTTTTATTTCGTAAGTGTAGGCAATCGGCCCATAGTTACATATGTACTAAAATAGAGTGAGTGAGTGAGTGAGTATGGTTTTACGCCGCTTTTAGCAATATTCCAGCAATATCACTGTGGGGGACACCAGAAATGGTCTTCACACATTGTACCCATGTCGGGATTCGAACCCGGGTCTTCGGCGTGACGTGCTAACGCTTTAACCACTAGGCTACCCGACCGCCCTACTACAATAGACGTGATGTACATAGCTATTATTGTTGTGAAAATAATGTACTACGAAGTGACATCGCTTGATAGATATAGATAGCTAGACGTTTAATTAATTTATAATCAGATGTAGACATAATGTCACAGATATTAAATTTTGTTTGGTCGGATATTCACAATATTTCTGTGGTAAGTGATCCACCTGTAAATTGTTTGTAATGTGGCGCTGAGCCAACATTCCAAGAAAACTTCCACGTGGTTTTATTTTATAATTATCATTTGATTTAAAACTTGTTTAAATTATAAAAAAAAACAATACATAATTATACAACTGCTGATATGTAGCTTAGACATCTTATCTTTGAAAATCAATATATTTTAACATTTCCAACATGGTAGTGGTCATGTTGCTTCTTACCCCAGTCTTCATTGAACTGGTTTATTTTTACATAAAGTAAACTTGACAAGGTCATCTTGACCAATTAACAATCTATAGCTTTACCAAGATTTCAATATCTACAACATGTCAGCGGGGCAAGGGGGGCCCAGTACTAGTCGTCTAAGGCGCCGCGATTCGCTGTGCGGAGTTGCGTCCCTTGGGCACGCCAGAAACCTATGATTGTGGTTACGAATCCAGGTTCGCCCCGATTATGTTTCTAGGTTTGTTAGCACCATACCCGTGCTCGTGGGTTTCACCGAAGTGGTAAACGTCTGTGACCTGCATCACTTCGGGCTTTCCTCCCACATTAAGCCGACACGCCGCGATATAACTGGAATACTGTTAAAAGCGACGTTAAACCCAAGTCACTCACATACAACATGTGAAGTCCTGCATTTGACCATTGCAGACTGTGGCAGTTGCGGCTATAGCGGTAATGGCTTCTGCTCGAAGGATGACTCCTGCACCGCCGGCTGTGGCTATCTCAGCTCCCCCTTCTTCCCCAACACATACAGCGTCTTCTCCACTTGCCATTGGGGGATCCGCGGAGCCTGGGGCCAATACATCCGCATCTTCTTCCTCCAACTCGACGTCATCGGTGGCAACGACAATAATTATTGTGTGAACGACTACTTGGCTCTCTATGATTACGACTATGAGCTTGTAAAGAATCTGATTGGTCGCTTCTGTAAGGCCAAACGACCAATCAGTGATGTCCTTTCAAGCTGGCATATGCTTGATGTGGAATTTTATTCCAACTCCGATGAAGAGGGGCGCGGTTTTGAGCTGAAGTATCAACTCCTGACTGTTGAAGTCCCCGTCGTTAACTATGACGTCATCTATGGTGTTCCCTCGTAAATCTTTGTCTTTGTTTTGAAGTTTTGTTTTCTGCATGTGAATATATTTATTTATCTTTTTTCTGCTTTTTTGCTTAATGTTAAACTTGTTATAATGAAACGATTCCTTTGTGTCACATGGTTTAAAACAGATGATGGATGTACATCTATGTCTATTGTACCATACAATGGCTATTGTTGCTGTAGAATTGTGTCTATTGTACCATACATTGGCTGTTGTTGCTGTAGCATTGTGTCTATTGTACCATGCACTGGGTGTTCTTGCTGTAGAATTGTGTCTATTGTACCATACACTGACTGTTGTTGCTGTAGAATTGTGTCTATTGTAACATGCACTGGTTGTTGTTGCTGTAGAATTGTGTCTATTGTACCATACACCGGTTCCGGTTGTTGTGTCCTTGAAGTACATTGTCAGTACTACCGTCAGAGTGACCAGTGCAGATCAGTCATCAACAGCCCAACAACAAAGGTAGGATATGGTTATGCTGTTCTATTGTCGCAGTGTTTAAAAACGTTTAATGGTTGGATTTGATTATGGGTTTTGCTAAAACCGATGCCTTCCTACAAGTAACGGACACTGTCTCAGTGTTAAGGCCGACTTTATTTATACTTGCAAAACTGACTAACCTGCCCCGAATCTTAAGGAAACTGAAAAGGAATCCCTTGTAAATCGTTCTTACTTATGAATTATATATTCATTTGGAAACAGAATTAGGAATACGAATTCTATTTTGTTGACATTATTGATTTTAACCCAAGTAAAAAGGACAGCCACAGTTTCTAATGACGCGACTTATCGCGCCGTAGTCAGCTGTATAACAACGTGTAAAGCTCATTTTTCACATCAGCGTATTTTCGCTTTTAAAATCTCAGGCTACAAAGGCCAATAATAACACCTCTTTTATGAATGTTTAGTGTCACAATGGGTTACAGAAACAAAGCATCCCTTCCAGGGATGCTGCAACAACAGTCATGCATAACGCATCAATTCATCATCCTTATTCCCATATATTCACGATGGAGCAAATAGCGAAAATGAACTGAAGTTTCTAATCAACGAAAATTGCCTTTAAAAATAGTTAGTTTTGCAATAACAGTACGATATCGTGATCAAGTGCTCTGTTTTTATACGTCTCAATCGCCTAGTTACTTCTTTTTCTTTTTTACAATGGCATCAATTTACCTTTTATTATTGGCCCCATCAGAAAATAAATACCCTGAGTGTAAGCATCATATGTCATACCTTCTCTTGTCCCTGTGTTATTGTTGCCGTCCGTTGTTGGAGCGCTATTTTATCAAGGCGCATGCATTAGTTATCATAACAGTAATATAAGATTAACACTGATAAGATTACTGGGAGTCCAAACAGTGGATTTGTTTCTCACAAATATTCCGTCTTCTCTATTGTCACATCAGACACGTGTCAGTAAGGTTAGGTTGTGCTCGCAGCTGCTGCGACTGATGTCATCCCACAGCAGCGTTCAGCGGATAATTCAAATCTGTATCCTTGATATGTTCCAATAGTGTTCGCGATGTCCTGCAACATGGCGCTCCGGGTGATCCTGCTTCTTGTGATGGCCTTCCTTGCTCAGAGTGACCGTGTTTCTGGTAAGGGGATGTAAATTTGTTTCAATTGATAACCGTAGGCACATGGACTGTTTCAAATGCGCATTGCTTCCCAAGCATGGATTTATTAGGACTGATAATTACTAATTAGCGAGTTTCATGAGTCTCGGGAGTACAGGTGGACAAACCGTCTAAGCTGCTGCATTTGGCTGTGTAGAGTTATGCCCTTAAGGCAGGTTTTGTGCCACTGTTTTGTGATTTGTTTGTTTTTTCTTGAAATTTGAATTTTTATTTTTTTTTAAACAAAATTTTTTTTTAATGCTTTATCAAATTTGAAGATACAAAGTTGAAATTTCAGTTGCTATGTTGAAATTTTAAGATTTCAAGTTGAAATGTCAAGTTATGATCTTATGATTTCAACTTATTATTTTGAATTTTCAAGATCATTATCTTGAAATTTCAACTTAGTATCTTAAAATGTCAACATATCATCTTGAAATTTGAACTTAGTATCTTGAAATTCCAAGAAAAAACCCAAAACAAACGGCTTCCATAAATTTCAACTAATATATCTTGAAATTTCAATTAAGTACCTTGACATTTCAACAGAGCATCTTGGGATTTCAAGGAAAGAACAGGCCCTAAAAGACTTCCGTTCTGTTTGTCCTAACTAGATTTCTAATTTGTAACGTGGGTTTCACCAAATCCATAAATGTCTAAAACATACGTCAATTCGGGCTTTCCTGAAAATAAGCTGACACTCCGTGATGTAACTGAAATCCTGTAACAATTCAAAGCGGCGTTAAATCAAACATTGAACATATGGCGGATATTTGGCTTATCTTGTCCCATAACATGTTTTTTTTCTAATCGCGTGACTTAACTGATATTTTCACGTTTTGCGCAGCCACGATTGGAAATTTGAACTTTTTCAGGTCATAAGAAAACGCGGGGCGGTCGAGTAGCCAAGTGGTTAACGCGTTCGCTCGTCACGCAGAAGACCCAGGTTCGATTCCCGACATGGGTACAATGTGTGAAGCCCATTTCTGGTGTCCCCCACCGTGATATTACTGGAATATTGCTAAAAGCGGCGTAAAACCATACTCACTCATTAGGAAACGCATTATTGAACTGTTACAAGAGCTGAGATGGAATGGGGTTTAATATTATTTCACATATACACGTGTGTGTGTGTGTGTGTATGTGTGTGTCTGCGTGCGTGCGTGCGTGTGTGTGTATGTGTGTATCTGCGTGCGTGCGTGTGTGTGTGTATGTGTGTGTCTGCGTGCGTGCGTGTGTGTGTTTCATCCCCTTAATGCCGAACACCAGGCAGCGAACAACAACGGCCATCTTTTAACGTCTTTCAGTGTCCAACCACAGACATTCCGCTCTCCGCTTAAACGTTCTGTCATATACACCACGGATGGACTTAATTGTAACTCAGTCACTCACTCTTCTTCCAGAAAGAAAAGTGTCCTCGTGGCCGAGAGGGAACTACGGTCTACTGTCTACCGTCTATGGCTGTCCTGAAACATCTGAATATGGATGGCAGACAGGTTACATCAATTTGACCTCTACAGGGTCAAGGACAGCCTACCACGATTGGTCAGATAGCCTCCATCTGCTTGGACCATATCATCTGCATACAATCCAACTGAACTTTTGCATGAGACCCGATGACCTTGACACTGAAGATGACGAAATTCTAAATGTCACAGAAAACAGAACTGCTTCATCGAATATTTGGCCACAAGGTCATTACTGCATCTTTCAAGGTGACGCTGACTGCCCATCAGGTAAAGGTGTACCAGTGTTGTATATTTAGTGTTATCTGTTTTTACATGATAAGCGATTAGTTAGTGTACCAATTCCCTCAATGCATTCCAAACCGTGAAGATCCGGGGTAGAATAGGTCTTAAGCAACCAATGCTTGCCGTAAAGGCGACTTAGCATGTCGTAAGAGGCGACTAACGGGATCGGGTGGTCAGGCTCGGCTGACTTTGTTGATGCATGTCATCGTATTCCAATTGAGATCGATGCTCATGATGTCAATCATTGGATGGTCTGGTCCAGATTCGATTATTTACAAACATATAGCAGGAATATTGCGGTGTTAAAAAACAAACAATACCCCAATGCATCGCCGATTTACGCTTTCTGCCGTTTCATATTCGACATCTCCACTTCTGTCTGATTCTAACGTTATGCATATGTTCTAATAGTCACCAGGACTTGGAGTTACCAAGGTTTTAATTTATTCCTTAAACGTCACTAACCGTCAACAAAGAAGAAGTAGGCAGTTGGCTGTATTGAGACCCATGGTGACCACAGGGCAGAATAGGTCATCGGTCATCATGCTTGTAAGAGCCGACTAAGGGTGATAGGGTGGTTGCGTTGTGTGACGTTGCTTGTTGCCTGCGTAACAGCGTAAGACGTTGCTCATGCTGTCGCCCATTGGACTTCTTAACCCGCTGTATGCCGAGCTATCTGAAAAGTGAATGTTGTGGGGAAACTGCGCTCTCGCGACACTGGGTCTGCCTCCGACTGTAAAATTACGCAGTGATGTAGCATATTAAATTTCCCAGCTGATGGTGTTCTATTAACTGTAAAACAGGTTGGAAAAAGAGACAGTGTGATACGTTAAAAAAAGCAATTGCGCCACTTTTTACCGTATACGAATAAAAGTAAGTTTTTACTTATCAGCTTTATGGAAATCACCAAAATAATGCCTGATAACAAGTATCTGAACGACATAATGCAATATCTAACGGGTGTGTATGCGTATGTGTAACGTTATACATTCGATACAAAAAATAGCGTGCTGTAAATGAAGGAGTTAATCCAAACTCGGTTAGATAGGTAAGCTGTAATATTAATGACGTCGGAAAAGAACATAATCACCCAAACTCAACGATTAAGTATTTTCTTTGGTAAACTTGGCGTCTATAACTTAAATATATACTCCCTTTGAACAATCGCCTTATATCAGAAATATGTCGATTATATGTTCATTATATGACTAAATTGTGTTTTCAGAATTCAACACATCCTTCTTGACATTGAGAGACTATGCGATTATCAATGATGACATTGAAGGTCAACTACCAAATATGACCTTTAATGAAAATGAGGTCATCGTCATCTTGTGTTGCCGGTCCGATGAAGATGCAAATTCAACCATGGCCCTGCCTTCCGTCTTTCCATTTTACCTGATCAAGGTAAGCAACTTGTGTTTAGCACTGGAATGGGAAACTTCCTTAAATGTGAGTGAGTGAGTGAGTTGGGTTTAACGCCTCTTTTAACAGTATTCCAGTCATATCACGGCGTGTCAGCTTAATGTGGGAGGAAAGCCCGAAGTGATGCAGGTCTCAGACGTTTACCACTTCGGTGAAACCCACGAGCACGGGTATGGTGCTGACAAACCTAGAAACATAATCGGGGCGAACCGGGATTCGAACCCACAATCATAGGTTTCTGGCGTGCCCAAGGGACGCAATTCTGCACAGCGAATCGCGGCGCCTTAGACGACTGGGCCACCCGTGCCCCCTTCCTTAAATGTGAGAGTTGAACAATTTGATTACTGATACTGTAGACATGCTCGTCGCTGGAGTTTCAAAGATGTAGATTCGAAAGTTTAACCATCAAATAACGAATTTGATTGCTTAAGGGAGCGAAGCACCAGAGTACTTTATTGGGGCCAGGGAGCATGCGCACTTAAATATATTCCCATGTCTCTGGCTATTACTCGCAAAGGATTCCGGGTTAGAACTGCTCCCAAGCAATGCTGGTCGTGAAAGGCGACCAAATGGATGAGTGACCTGGTTGATAGCGTGTGATCATCGTACCCCGACGACGTGGATCGATGCTTGCAATATTTATCACTGGCTTGTTTGATTCAGACTCGATTATTTATATACTGGTCACCCGTATCTTGCATATTGCTGAGCATTGAGCATCATATAGCTGGAATATTTGCTGAGGACCCGTGAAGATTAGGGTAGAATAGGTGTTCATCTACCCATGCTTGCCGTAAAAGGCGACTTTGCTTGTCGTAAGAGACGACTAACGGGATTGGGTGGTCAGGCTCGCTGACTTGGTTGATGCATGCCATCGATCCCAATTGCGTGGATCGATGCTCATGATATCAATCACTGGGTTGTCTGGTGCAGACTCGAATATTTACAGACCGCTGTCATATAGCTGGAATATTGCTGAGTGCGTCGTTAAACAAAAAACAAACAAAATGTACCTGGTTGGTTTATGGTTTACTTCATGAATATGTCAGAAAGAGTCCGCTGTAAAACTGCATCTTGACATGTGTCGTGTCAAGTTTAGGCGACGTGAATTTCGTGCAGCACCTGCTTATGGTCAATCGGCATTGTTCTGGCCCAGTTTACAAAACTTGGACCGACTGTAAGCAGGTCCATGAGCCTGAGTTGGATGGATGGTGATTCGAAAAACTGACAAGCACTTCACGAATTTCATTGCCTAAGAGCTCAAAGCGTTTAGCGATTCCATTACGAATCAGAGGGCATGGAACTCGGGAAATTTAAAACTGTGATTGATTGAAATTCTAATTACTTCTTACTTGATATTACAGTGAAATAGCAGCTTCCGAAAACTAGCAGTTTAGTTGATAAAAATCTGATTATTAAGCTTTATGATAATGATTGTGAAAACAATTTATTCTACCACGAATGTGGAGACTTCTCGAATCAGAGTTTATCAAATCACAATATAGTTCCACTGAAACAGCTGATTTGACGGCCGTATTACCACGGAAGCTTATACTAATAGAAAAGTACGCCTTTTTAGTCCTTGTCGGTAGGCATTTTAAAACAATTTCTACAATTATAGGTTATAAAATGCAAAGTTGCGGTTACTACAATACTCATATAATGTTTTGCACTAAATTTAAGACCCTTGAAGATTCCGGGGTAGAATAGGTCTTCAGCAACCCATGCTTGCCGTAAAAGGTGACTATGCTTGTCGTAAAAGGCGACTAACAGGATCGGGTGGTCAGGCTCGCTGACTAGGTTGATGCATGTCATCGATCCAAATTGCGTGGATCGATGCTCATGATATTAATCACTGGGTTGTCTGGTGCAGACTCGAATATTTACAGACCGCCGTCATATAGCTGGAATATTGGTGAGTGCGGCGTTAAACAACCAACCAACCAACTAAATTTAACATTTGAAACCCCTCCCTACGCGTTCGGTTTCAAATTCAATTTAGCGCGGTTAAATCTACAGGAGCGAAGGTCGGTGTTTCGATCCCCTGTCCGCGTCATACCAAATGACGTTAAAAAATAATACTTGTTCTTACCCTGCCTGGCGGTCGGCATTTAGGGAATAAAACAAGGAATGGGAGCTTGATGTCAGTATAATGTGTATCTGCAGCATGCCATCTATAGCATGAAAACACTATAAAACGACTGGTACAATAAGACACACACACACACACACACACACACACACACACACACACACACACATGTGAAATAATATTAAACCCCATTCCATCTCAGCTCTTGTAACAGTTCAATAATGCGTTTCCTAATGAGTGAGTATGGTTTTACGCCGCTTTTAGCAATATTCCAGTAATATCACGGTGGGGGACACCAGAAAAGGGCTTCACACATTGTACCCATGTCGGGAATCGAACATGGGTCTTCTGCGTGACGAGCGAACGCGTTAACCACTAGGCTACTCGACCGCCCCGCGTTTTCTTATGACCTGAAAAAGTTCAAATTTCCAATTAGCTATGCGCGAAATAATCTTGATCGTGATGTTTAACCCAATCTCACTGTACGTTCTGAAATTCAGGCATGGTAACATGGTAACATGGTAACGTAGTGTAGTAGTGTTCTACTTGTCCCAGCCCCAGTCAGAGGTTCCCTGTCAGCAAGTGGGTGGCACGGAGGTCTTTGAGGAAACATTTGCCTTCATCCCCTCTACAAATATGTCCCAGGATGAACTGGAACCACACGAGAACGACACTTTGGCTCTCAGACTCTGCTTCTACAAGCCTTATGGTATGTTGATAGACATCTAGAATCCGCCCATATTCATTTTAATAGAAAAGAAGGAATCTTGTTCGAAAAGGAAGCATTATGAAGGTTCTTTCTTGTTGGCAGTATTATGATCCAAGCAGTGCAATCAAACATGTATGACATCAACGCATGAAACCATTTTATGAGCCCAACAGTATGGCACCAATGTATAAGATCAATGGTATTACATCAATGTTTGAGACCAATGGTATGACACCAATGTATGACATCATGGTTTGATACCAGTGGTATGACACCATTGTTTGATACCAGTTGTATGACACCAATGTATGAGACCAATGGTATGACACCTACATGTATGTATGACACCAATGTGTAACACCAAAGGTATGACACCAGTAGTGTGACACCAATGTATGACACCAATGGTATAACACCAATGAATGAGACCATTGCATGTGACCAATGGTATGACACCTATGTATGACACCAATGTATAACACCAATGGTATGACACAAATGTATGAGACCAATAGTAGGAACACCAATGTATGACTCCATTGTTTGAGACCAATGTATGACACCATTGTTTGATACCAATGGTATGACACATATGTATGACACCAATGTATGACACCAATAGTATGAGAGCAATGGAATGAGACCAATGGTATGACACAAATGTATGAGACCAATAGTATGACACCAATGTTTGACACCATTGTTTGATACCAATGGTATGAGACCAATGTATGACACCATTGTTTGATACCATTGGTATGACATCATTGTTTGATACCAATGGTATGACACATAGGTATGACACCAATAGTATGAGAGCAATGGAATGATCCCAATGGTATGACACCAATAGTATGACACAATTGTATTACACCAATGTACGAGACTAAGGTTTGAGGTCAAAAGTATGAGATCAATAGTATGAGACCAGTAGTATGAGATCAATAATATTACACCAATGTAGGAGACTACGTGCCTCACATCATAATGAACGTGTCAATTAAAAACGTATGCCATATATCCTCCAATTTGTTTTTGCATATGATAGAAAACAGTTGCTGTTTAAAACAACACAGTCAGAAAAACATGTAACAAATCTTGACAATTTTCCTCAGAGGCTAAATGTGTTTTCAGAGCGGAGAGAATGTGCCTTCTTTGAGGACCTAGGGTCTTCTTATAGAGGTCGTCACAGTGTCCACAACTTGGGCTACGAGTGTGAGTACTGGGCCGACAACGGCTGGCCCTCCACCGACACCGACTACATCATGGGGAACTTGGAGGAGAACTACTGCCGGAAGGCGGCCTGGAACTGGCGCTTCCTCGTCTGTAAACACAAGACTACCATGGCGTTCTGTGTCTCCGTGCCCCTTTGTGGTACGTTTCATCTTGTATCATCGTGTATCATCTTGTATCATTTGTGTAAAAATATATTGTCAATGCAAGAGCATAACCAGCCTGGGTATTCTGCCGAAACAGATTCAATTTGCCGTAAAGGTCAAATAGCTGTGGAAATTATATGAATGGGCTCCTGAAAATCGGTGATGACACCAGGTGTTCGCGAAAAGGGTAGGCAAGTCCTGTCCCACCAATAGCAAACCGCCATCCATATAATTTGCATGAAAAAATAAGTATTTAGTGCCTGACTCCGCACAGTAGTTGTCCTGCCATGCGACGTCAGCCTGTAAGCAAATGTAACGCTTGGCGTTAGGGACCAACGAACTGATATTCAGAAAAGGTGGGAGGCGGGGGAGGGGTTCTTTTGAAAAAGAGAATATATTCCACACAAAAACTGGAGAAGAAAATTCAATTGACCTCAGGTTTACCAAACAGAAAATTGTTCAATGGACTTTTTCTTTAACCTGAAAATATGTGTTGTGAATGTTTAGATTGTTCGGCTCATCTTTTCCGCAGAGAAAATTCGTATTTAGAAGCAGTGATAAAATAACATCCTTTCTCTATAAATCTAGGCCGCCCAGAACATTAAATGGTGTGTCCCTTCTGTGCAACGCTGACTTGCTGTAGTCATCATTGGTTATTGGTGAGATTTGGTTCCCGCTACTGTGTATCTATCTATGAAGACCTAATACATTGGTAACTCAATGACTTGGAGGGTTGTCCACTAGAGAACATCAACCGACTGGGCTGTGTGTATAATGACACCCCACAGGAAACAAGCGTACATTGGCAAGACTGTAACTGTTACTGGGGAGTCAAATATACCGTTTATTTCAGATGTTTCCGAAGATTTACCCAATGTGGCTTTCAAGAAGGCTGCAAGGTCTTCCAATGCCAAACTGGGAAATTCCACAGAAAATGCGTTGGATGGCAAGATTAGTAAGTTGGACAGCTTGTATTTAGTAGAATTTGAAATGAAATTGTAAATGATTTGGGGAAATTAGTTTTTTATCTTGAACTCGACATGACTAAATAAGTACACTGGATTGATAATTTTATCATCTATTTGTACATATAAATTCAAATGATTTGATAATAAGAGAAGAAACAAAGGTACACACTTTGCTTTGATAACATTTTTCCAAATGTTATTTTTATACAAGGCCCAAACAAAGTTTTGCGGGGGATATAGAAACGGCTCCTTCACATTTTGTTTCCGAACTCCTAAACCGTTCAATATTTCTTCATGAAACTTTCTCTATACATCAGGCATGAACTTTACTGGGACCTTTTGTAAATCTTTTTGCGTTTTCGAAGTAACAAGTTGACTTTTCGTTCAAGTGAGTGTAGTGATCAATTCCGGAACATACTTGAGCATGCAAACCAGGTAAAGTGGTGCATTTTCCTATTCGTTTGCTTACAAACAAAAGATTTTGAGTTTTTTTAGGCAATAACAAGTTGGGGTTCAAATAAGGGTTTCATTTTGCGGAGCGACTCATTAACCATTCATTCACTTCCGGGTTGAAAAAGGTTCCCTAGCAACCTGTACTTGTTTTGAGAGACAACTAAATGGATCGGGTGGGCTGGCTTGGTGACTTGGTTGATTGTGTGGCATGGTACCCTGACGTTGTGAGACGTTGCTGATGTTGCACAGCATCATACATCAATTTAGGAATTTAGATAATGATTAAGAGTTTTGAGAATATTGAATTTAACATTGATTTCAAATGAAAAGCTCTATCTATAGATATGTTTTGTGTGTTTGTTTGTTGTTTAACGCCGCACTCAGCAATATTCCAGCTATATGACGGCGGTCTGTAAATAATCGAGTCTGGACCAGACAATCCAGTGACTGACATCATGAGCTTCGCTCCACTCTATTGGGATACGATGACATGCATCAACCAAGTCAGGAGCCTGACCACCCGATCATGTTAGTCACCTCTTACGACAAGCATAGTCGCCTGTCACGGCATGAAGGGGTTGCTGAAGAGCTATTCTAACCCGGGTTACGCGGGGCACGGGTGGCCCAGTCGTCTAAGGCGCCGCGATTCGCTGTGCAGAGTTGCGTCCCCTGGACACGCCAGAAACCTATGATTGTTGGTTTGAATCCCGGTTCGGCCCGATTATGTTTCTAGGTTTGTCAGCACCATACCCGTGCTCATGGGTTTCACCAAAGTGGTAAACGTCTGAAACCTGCATCACTTCGGGCTTTCCTCCCGTGATATAACTGGAATACTGTTAAAAGCGGCGTTAAACCCCAACTCACTCACTCACTAACCCGGGTTACGGGTTCTATAGATAAGTACCATCACTAATTCACGTCTTTGGAAGGTATTGAAAGCATTTCAAGCAGAGAAGGGATCGTTCTGTTTATCATAAATCATAGCGTATTCACAAGCTGTAGTATTAACCTTCTTGGTATAAGGAGACATAATTTGTGTGTCTTTATGCACATATATATATCGATGACTTTGTCTTCTTGTTCTTTTAGGAATGGACTGTGATTGGTACCTGATACTAGTCAAAGCTTGTCTGGCAGACCCAGAAGGTGAGAGAGCAGTGTGACAGGCCCCTGACGTATTCTCATGCTTGTCCCACCAACACCTATAAACACATTCGTGACCAACTCGTGTTATTCCGGGACAAGCCGGATAGCGACTCGTGCCCCTCTCATGGCCATTTTTGCGACCGGGCTCCTTCTTAGCGCAAACGGGCATACCTAATCTCATGTCATCTCGTTGCGTAATGGTTCACATATATATCCCCATATATTATATTATATATTTCAGATGCAATGTAAAGCATATCTGGACATGCGGAATTAAAAGTATGATTGAACACATTTAACTGTGTCTTGGGTATTTTTTTAGATGCAAGACATATGTAAAATTCAAAAGATATTTCTGAGGGAATCCTTGACAAAGAACTTGAAATCATACGCGCATTCTGATTGGTTTGTCGTATTTTCGCACATAACATTCATCGATAGGGGGACGAGTCTTCTTGCACGTTACGGAAAGGGGCGAGTGGTGACGAATGCTATAAACAGTATATACATTGAGATGACGTTTCCTTTGTAGGCCCTGCATCTTTTGCCACAGAACCAGGTTTGGTGGAGCCGTGGTTTCAGGTCGACCTGCAGAGACACTTCCTGGTGCAGGCAGTCGTCATAGTCAGAGCTGAAGGTTGGTAAACCCAGTAATATGACTTTGACTTCCCACATCTGGCTTAAACATTGCGAGTGAGTGAGTGAGTTGGGTTTTTAACGCCGCTTTTAACAGTATTCCAGTTATATCACGGCGTGTCAGCTTAATGTGGGAGGAAAGCCCGAAGTGATGCAGGTCTCAGACGTTTACCACTTCGGTGAAACCCACGAGCACGGGTATAGTGCTGACAAACCTAGAAACATAATCGGGGCGAACCGGGATTCGAACCCACAATCATAGGTTGTATACTAATAATAATATTTGTATATTTTAAACGATAATAAAATAGAATTATATTAAAGATTGGCATCGTTTCTGGAATATAAACCTTTTAAAGTTCTACATGATTAAATATCAACTAATTTAAGGTACCGTATTCGACGTAATAAGCGCCCAGGGCGCTCTCAAAATTAGAAATCGGGGGCTCTTATTAGAATATTATTTTGGTGAAAGATATATTTCGTGGTTTATGCTGACAGCCTGAAATGTTTATGTACGACAGATATATTTTTCAAGAATTTAATTGCCCATAATTAAAGGTGCATATAACGCACGAGTGTGTATTATACGCGAATAAATAAGTATTGTGTACATTGATCAATCGGAAGGGGTGCTAATTGGGATTGTTGACTAGCCAATATATAGCAAATATCGCCGTGGGCGTTTATTAGAGCGGGGCGCTTATTACGTGGAATACGGTAAACATTTGAAGCCTGATGTCTTTCTAATGTTAAGGGAAGATGGGTAGACCAGTGGTTAAAGCGTCCGCTTGTCACACCGAAGCCCCAGGTTCGATTCCCCACATGGGTACAATATGTGAAGCCAATTTCTGATATTGTTTCAATATCACGTACAGTGGCGTAAAACCATAATGACTCACTCACTTTCTAATATTTCAGTTATTTGTTTTAGTTATTTGTATTTGTTTTGTGTATTTGGTTTCAGAGGAGAAGCCCTATAACGCCCGTCATATGATGACCTTTGTCAGCGTCCGGCAGTGGGACTTCTTCACGTCCGGCGCCCCGGTCTGCGAGGGCCCTACAAACCTGGGCCGCAATAACGTGTACCGATTTGAGTGTGTCCGGCCACTCACTGGTCAGTACGTGACCATACAAAACAACGTCGCCTCTCACCCCGGACGTGACTACCCACCAGGGTTCATTTTTGAACTGTCTGAAGTCAAAATAAGGGCTAAAGGTAATTGCGAAATTTTTAACTCAAGACATTTTCCCTTGGGTATTTTAAACTGATTCCCCTGTACCCACTACGATTCGACTAAGATGATGAACGAAGGCTCAAGATAATGTTTGGAAACCATTAAGTATGTACTCACGTTATCATTCATATTGTGCATTTAGTATAATTTTACTCTTTTGGGTCTAGTGGACCGCCTCCGTGGTCTTGTGGTAGAGCGTCCGCCAAGAGAGCGGAAGGTCCGGGGTTCGATCCCCGGCCGCGTCATACAAAAAGACGTTAAAAGATTTTAGATTAAGGGGCTAAAACAAGGACTGGTCGGCTCGGAGTCAGTATACAGTGTCTGAGTAGGGTATTCATGTTAAACTGCGGCATGGTATCTCAGTGGGCTAGCACTATAAATCGGCATCAGTCCGGACTAGTACAAGTAGCTACACACACACACACACAGACACACACACACACGTGCATGCACGTCGCTATAATGTGCAATAATCTTGGACGCGACGTTAAACCCAATCTCACCTCACCTCACCTCACCTCACCTCACCTCTCCTCTTTTGCGTCTAGTAAAACTGAGTATTTTAAAACACTTTTTTTAAATATTTGGTTTAAAATGCGGTTTTAGATTACTTGTATTTAGCAATCTTCCCAAGAATATCAAATATGGCATACACACGTGAAGATCCGGGTTAGAATAGGTCTTTAGCAACCCATGCTTGTCGTAAGAGGCGACTTGGCTTATCGTAAGAGGCGACTAACGGGATCGAGTGGTCAGGCTCACTGACTTGGTTGATGAATGTCATCGTATCCCTATTGCGTGGATCGATGCGTATGATGTTAATTACTGGATTGTCTGGTTCAGACTCGATTATTTACAGACCGCTGTCATATAGCTGGAACATTGCTGAGTGCGGCGTTAAACAACAAACAAACAAACAAACAAAACATGTGGCATAACCTCACAACAGTGATCTACGTGTTATTTACAGCACGCGACACTTGAACAAGCGTTTTGAACATTATTACAGGCAGTAGAGTTAATGCACACGTAATGCCTGCATACGATCAGTTAATACCAATCTCATTAAAATCAGACTTCAGTTCTAGTTACCGCTAAACAAAGATCTGAGGACCCCATTAGGGGCCACGTCAGAACGACCTTTCATCCGACCAATCAGAGCATCGCTTACCAGATTATAAAAGTGATCTAATAAAAATTTCTAATCAGGCAACCTCGAAAACTTCACCAACGACTGAATCCATACAATATGGACCATTTATTAGCCATTCCAGAATGTTCTTTTGTTCAGGTTTCAAATTTGTTAACGAGAATTTGTCAAAATATGTTTCGAAGCGTAGTCGCCAATTTGAAATTAGTGCCGTAAAGCATGAGAAAGCTGCCTTCTGATTGGTCATTCCATTGGTCGGTCAAAGTTCGTGAAAGGTTGGTCTGACGTGAGCCGTAATGGGATGTCCTCAGATCTTTGTTTAGCGGTAGCGAGAACTAGGATCGGATTTTAATGAGACTGAGTTAATACACATGTGTAAAGACCGCCGCCATATGGCTGGAATACTGCGGCGTAAAACAACAAACAAACCAACATATGTTAAGAAATACAGGTACACAATCCGAAAAGGCTGTTCACAGATGACGGGCTGGAATATTATCAACTTGCGTGGACAACATTCACTCACAACCATGTCTTAGATTAGCCAAAACTTTGTAAGCTTAATACCTGTAATAATAGCCTTATGTTATAGCCATATTTGTTTCAAACCAGATACATTAGATATGTGAACAAAAGGGTATGATTTATTTCAGCTTTGACGTGTGGCTTGCCGATGGGGATGCTGTCGGGAGTGATTCAAGATGCGCAAATTGCATCTTCATCAACAGCATCTGACTCGCTGCCACCACGTAATGCCCGACTTAACCTACCCGCAGGGTGGTGCGCCTCGGACGCTGACCCTAACCCATATATACAGGTAGATGGATTGTTCCCCCCCCCCCCCCCCCCCCCCCCACCACCACCACCACACACACACACACACACACACGCAGCCAGTACACGCACACCACCAGCCTCCCGTTTATGGTCGGTGACAAGATACTCATCTTTATCACGTCAGCCCGCCCCCAAACCCCCACCCCCGTGGCAATTCAGTGTTAGAACAGGCCCCCAGCAACCTATGCAGGGGGTGGTGAAATGGATCAAGTGGTCAGGCTCAGTGACTTGGTTTGATAGCGTATCTTCGTGCACCGTCGGCGTGGGTCGTTTCTCACAATATCAATCACTGGATTGTCTGACCCAGACTCGATTATATTAGGCCGCCGTCATATAGCTGGAATATTGATGAGTACAACATTTATCAACACGTGAACAAACAAACAAACAAACAAACCTTTACTTAAGGGTTGGTGTTATCGATGCTGTAATCCAATCCGATAAACCTGGATAAGCAGTTTAGCGATCTATAAGGCTTAAACAGTCTGCAAATCATGGCACTATATCATGAATGGAGTGGTTCTTTGTATTCCTACAAACCCACAACAATCTGTTCAGGATGCCCAATGGAAATATATTTAGAAAAATCTTACGATCAAATATTTTTCACAACTATCCCCAGTCCCTGCACGCCCCTTCCAACTTTTTGATTGATTCTAGAAGTTGGTGAGTATATAAGAAAACACACATCTTAATGGATACCAATTTCTTTTTTTCATTTAGATGCAGTTTTTTATGTATATATTTACACCGTTATCAAGCTGGAGTGATAATCTGCGTCAAAAGGTCGCTAAATGTAACATACGCGAAGTCGTTATCTATTAAGTTGTGTGTTTTCTCAAACCCCATCTGTTGGATAATGACCTGTTGATATGCTGCAGGTGGACCTGCTGACCAGCGTCACGGTGCAGGGCGTGGTCGTGCAGGGCTGGACAGAGGAAGGGGCTGACCACAAGATGCCCGACTCCTTCACAGTGCTGCACGGCCTGACGCCAGACACGCTGACTCCGTATCTGGACGGTCGGGGGCAGGTTAGGGTACGTATCTGCCTGTAAACATTCACGGAATACAGACGATTAGTATGATAGTTTAATACTCCTAATGAAATGGGGGCGGTGGGGTAGCCTAGTGGTTAAAGCGTTCGCTCGCCACGCCGAATGGGTACAATGTGTGAAGCACATTTCCGGTGTCCCCCGCCGTGATATTGCTCGAATATTGCTAAAAGCGGCGTAAAACCATACTCATCCACTCGCTCACTGAATGCAGTGACCCAACAACAAGTGAATGTTGATGAATTCAACATTCCCTTTATGTCGAGTAATATTCCTGCAGCTCCAGCCCTTCACAACTGTTGATGTACGACCGAGCATGCTCTTTCAAACAACTTTTCAAAGAGCGTCATACAAGTCGTGCTCAGAAGTTGTGTGATCAAGGTATATTCAAAGCCTGAGTAAGCTTTCAAAACGGTTTATGGTAGACATGTGGAGGACATTTCCAAACTTAACACATCAGTGACAAAAATGATGTCCGATGCAATTCCCTATTTTGACTTACACTATAGATTCCCGTGTTTTTTCCGGTTGAACAATTGATTTGCCTTTGCATGTGTTTGCGACGAGTGCCACAGGTGAGGCAGGATACGCTCACCTTTTCGCGAACACCTGGTTTCATCACCATTCGATAATGATCCATAAACACATGCTCATGATGTAGACGGAATCGTAAAATAGACTCCATTTTTGACAGATATTTCTTATGAATATGGAAAGGGTTTTGTCGCTTTTATTAAATGCCACAGTCGGCATTACACAACTTATATAATAATTATAAATTATAGATTTGTATACCGCATCTTGTCCAGATACTCCCTACTGAAAATTACGAGGCTTTCATGCAAGTCGACCCACCGTGATGTAACTAAAAAAGATGTTTAAAACGACGTAAAACCGAACTCACTCACTCTGACTTTTTCAGACTTTCTACGTTGATTCGTCTTTAGCCCCAGACTTCCCACAGAGATTCCTGTTTGTCGAATCCATCTTTTCACGCATTATCCGGATGCATCTTAACGGTCAAGCATGCGTCAAGCTGGAGCTTATTGGATGTCCGAAACAAGGTTCGATATGATAGAAACAGTGACAGAAACAACGACTATATATAGACAGATGTATTCCTGAAACAGTTTTCATTTTTTTTCAACTGAAATGTTGTTTGATGTCGTGAAACTAAAACAACAAATAATCTTAATCCCCGCGGGGATTCCGGGTTAGAACAGATCCCCAGCAACCCATGCTTGTCGTACGAGGTGACTTAATGGATCGGTGGCCAGACTCAGTCACTTACAATTGGTTGACTGTGTGTAACCGTACCCCGACAGCCTGGGAGTTGCTCATAATATCAATCACTGGTTTGTCTGGTAGAGATTAATCACAGGCCGCCGGCATATAGCTGGGATATTGCCAAGTGTGGGCTGAACAACAATCGGCTAAGGCAAACTTTTTCTGTGAAATCCTCTGATGACAAAACAAAATGTATTTGTTTTTGTATTGTAGAAGATATCCAGTCTAAGGAAGGATGTTATACTGAGGTGAGAGATTCAGGGGAGATAACTTCTCCGAGCTTCCCCTTCTACTACGGCGAGGGTACGCACTGTGTGTGGGACGTGGAGTTCCCCGCCCAGAGTCAAATCAAACTGGAAATACTTAATCTGACACTTCCAGTGAAAGAAGGACGATCCATGCAGGTACCTCGCAAAAGAACTCATATTCTATTGGGCTTTCTGCTTATCTAGGTATTATGTAAAGTGAGTGCGTTTTACGAAGTTTCTAAGCAAAGACACTTTTAAAAGCTATGTATGTGCGTCGTGCGTGTCTGTGTACGTGCGTGTGTATGATATCCAGACCTTTATTTCATTAAAAAGCGACTTTTTGTCCGCCAGTGTGGTTGGCGACCGTTGTTTATGTTTAGCGGCAGACTGCCTAGGTAGTGGGAGAGTTACCTCCCTTGGCTTGTGTCGTCTTCTCCTCACATGTTGTTTGACCATTACTGAGAAGTAAAGCTACAAGTATATTGGAATACCTGTGTTGGGTTGTGAATTGCGAGGGTCCAAGCTGGCGTGGTGGCAGCGGAGACGATCATCCGCATCTCTGAACACGGCACTTAACCTGACTTTCGCAGTTACTACACGAACAAGTGTGCAATCTACCTGGTCGACATCGCCACGATAGCGCGGGTATTTCAAGTAGGCCTACTAGCATAACATCATGGCAAACACTCACAGAGCACCGAAACAGTGGTCTCTCACGAAACATGAAACTGTTAATTCGTTTGAGAATTGGAAACAAAACCTACTATATACGTTATCACTGGACACGAATTTTGCAACATTTCTTGCTGACGGCGCCACGTGGGGAAAACGTACACGTGCAACCCCGTTACGAGGATTTGAAAATGATGGGGAAGACGTTGCTGGAGCTCAACGCAAGACGGCAGCGCAAAAGGTAACATCACTCGAGTTAATGTTGGGCCAAATCGCCAATTATTGTCCTGTAATTGCCAGGAACACCATTGTGAAAAGTTCAGTATCGATTTCAAGTATCTGGCAGACTATCAGACTACACTACGGCTTCCAGTCATCTGGTGCACATTTTCTTGATTTGTGTGACATACATCTCCAACCTGAGGAGCGACCAGAGGATCTTTACCAGCGCCTGTCTGCATTTATGGAAGATAATCTGCTCAGACAAAATGGCGGAATCACTCATCATGGAGAGGCGAGTGGCGAGGATGAGGAATTAACACCTACGTTAGAGAACATTATTATCCTGACTTGGTTGCGCCTTATCCATCCTGATTTGCCCAAGCTGGTGAAGCAACGATATGGAACGGAACTGAGATCCCGTACTCTAGCGTCAATTAAACCTGAGATATCACAGGCACTCAATTCCCTGTTAGATGAAATACATTCATCTGAGGATGCCAAGGTCATGAGGACTGCTACCACTAGAGCAAACAACTTCAGTCAAAGATCTAATTTTAGACCTCGCATACAGCAGACATCCAATAAACGTCGTTACCAGTCAACCTCAAAAATGTGTCCCCTCTGTCACACAGCTGGTCGTCCTAATGACAATCACTTTCTCAGTGAATGTTCATACTTACCTGATCAAGACAGAAAATACATGGCTAAGGCACGTCAAATAGCTAGCATCCTGGATGAGTCAGAGGATGAAGATGGACAGTCCCCTCATACAGACACAGTATCTACACCTCCCGTTACTGCCTCAAGTGTAAACAATGCTTCAGTCAATAGAGTCAGTGTACGTCAGTCTCCATATATGAACGCATTTTATGGTCATAATGTCATATGTCTTACCCTCGACAGTGGAGCTACAGGTAATATGATCAGTCAGACTACTGCCAGGAGACTCGGCATTGAAGTCACCAAAAGTTCACAATCTGCCCATCAGGCTGATGGTTCATCCCCACTCCATATTGTTGGTGAAACACGAGTAACTCTCAGCCGTGACAATAAGGATTTTATTTTCGAGGGCCTTGTTGTGGAGAACCTTGATGTCGAGTTGCTTGCAGGAACACCGTTCATGGAAATAAATGATGTTGCCGTTCGCCCAGCTAAGCGCCAAATTACACTTGGAGATGGAACCACCTTCCAGTACGGCAACCAAGAAACCCACTCGTCACACCATACAGTAAGACGTGCACATGTCTTACGAGCGCCTAAGTCCCCTACAACAATCTGGCCTGGCGATTTCATAGAGTTATCACTCCCGGATGACCTGATCCACTCAGATGACACATTCGCAGTGGAACCACGTCTAACAGGTGATTTATTCAAAGACCACAAAGAATGGCCAACACCAGATATAGTGTCCAGCGTTTCAGGGAAGATTAGAATTCCTAATGACACCAAAGAGCCTCTTGTCCTCAAGAAGCATGAGCACTTTTGCCAGGTTCAACAAGTATTCACCATCCCAAACTCTGGGACCGAGATGGTCGATAGTCAATCAGAAAGCATTCCTCTCAGACAGTCCACTACTACATGCAAGGTCAATTGTTCAGAACAGGTACGCATTGACCCAGATAACCAGTTCACACCAGACACTCGCAACAGTTTCCACGCCCTCATAAAGGAGTACGATGATGTGTTTAATCCACATGTCCATGGATATAATGGAAAATCTGGCCCGTTCAAGGCAGTTGTCAACATGGGTCCTGTCCAACCCCCTCAACGCAAGGGACGAGTCCCACAATACTCACGTGACAAACTTGTAGAGTTGCAAGACAAATTCGATGAGCTTGAGGACATTGGTGTCTTCGTCAAGCCTGAAGATGTGGGGATATCAGTGGAATATTTAAATCCATCCTTCCTTGTCAAGAAGTCAAATGGTGGATTTCGTCTGGTTACAGCATTCACAGATGTGGGGCGGTATAGTAAACCACAACCATCACTCATGCCTGATGTTGATTCTACATTACGCCAGATAGCTGCATGGAAGTACATCATAACCACAGATTTGACAAATGCTTTTTACCAAATACCCCTGTCACGTGGATCAATGAAATATTGTGGTGTGGCCACTCCCTTCCGTGGAGTCCGTGTTTATGCCCGATCAGCCATGGGCATGCCGGGCTCTGAAACTGCGTTAGAAGAATTGATGTGTCGTGTGCTTGGGCACTTGCTCAAGGAAGGATCAGTGGCCAAGTTGGCAGATGACTTATATTGTGGAGGTAATACCGTAGACGAGCTTCTGAACAACTGGCGACGTGTTCTACAGGCCTTGCAATTCAATGGATTAAAGCTTTCAGCTGCCAAGACTACTGTCGGCCCTTCTAGTGTGACCATCTTAGGATGGATTTGGAAAAATGGCTCAATTCAAGCAAGTCCTCACAGAATTTCCACCCTCTCTAGTTGCACCCGTCCATCTACGGTCAAGGGTTTGAGGTCGTTTATTGGAGCCTACAAAGTGTTCGCCCGGGTAATACCAGGTTGTGCTGGACTATTGGGTCCATTGGACACTCTTCAAGCTGGACGTCCTTCAGCAGAGAGAATAGTTTGGTCAGAGGTACTTATCTGTGCCTTTGGAAATGCTCAATCTGCACTATCCTCACATAAAACCATTGTTCTTCCTCGAAAGGATGACCAGCTATGGATCGTTACAGATGGAGCAGTGAAAAACCATGGCATAGGTGCTACTCTCTACATTACAAGGAACAACAGTACTCTCCTCGCTGGTTTCTTCAGTGCCAAACTGCGCCAGCGTCAAATGACATGGCTACCGTGTGAAATAGAAGCACTATCTATAGCTGTTGCCACCAAGCACTTTAGTCCTTACCTTGTACAGTCAAGCCTACAAGCATGTATCCTGACTGACAGTAAACCATGTGTTCAAGCATATGAAAAGTTGTGTCGTGGAGAGTTTTCAGCAAGCCCCAGAGTGTCTACCTTTTTGTCGACAGTGAGTAGATACCAGGCCTCTGTTCGCCATCTCAGTGGTTCTGCAAATATTCCATCTGATTTTGCCAGTAGAAATGCATCCAAGTGTGACGAGCCCCTGTGTCAGATTTGCTCATTCATTCGTCAAACTGAGGACTGTACGGTACGTGGTACTTCTGTTCAGGACATCATGTCAGGGAAATCTAAACTGCCATACACCAACAGGAATGCATGGCTCGCCATCCAGTCAGAGTGTTCTGATCTCAGACGCACACATGCTCATCTCATACAGGGCACTCGCCCATCCAAGAAACAAACTGATGTTAAAGACGTAAAACGTTATCTACAGTCTGTGACCATCGCCAAAGATGGTGTGTTGGTGATTCAAAGAAATGAGCCCCTTGTTACCATCAGAGAGTGCATCGTCATTCCACGACAAGTCTTGGATGGATTACTGACTGCAATGCACATCCAGTTAAATCATCCTTCTGCCCACCAGTTGAAACTCGTTGTGAACCGCTACTTCTATGCTTTGGACATGGATCAAGCAATAACTAAAGTTTCAAGCGGATGTTATCACTGTACATCTCTTCAACAGGTTCCCCACACAGTTGTGGCTCAGTCATCTACTGATCCCCCAGAGATCATTGGAGCCGCGTTTGCTGCAGATGTAATAAAAAGAGAACGACAACTCATACTTGTGTTGAGAGAATGTGTCACATCTTTCACCTGTACATGTGCCATTGAAAATGAACAAAAGGGAACCCTACGTGAGGCTTTGATTCGCCTCAGTGTTGAGATGAGACCATTAGATGGACCCCCGGCGGTCATCAGAACTGACCCAGCTCCAGGATTTAAGGCCTTAGTTCAAGATGACCTCCGAAGTCAACGTCTTTGCATTGAAATTGGTCGAATAAAGAACAAGAACAAGAATCCCGTAGCCGAGCGAGCTATTCAAGAGCTGGAGCTGGAATTGTTAAAAATTGATCCTTTGGGGGGGTCGGTCACACCTATAACCCTAGCTATAGCCACTGCTCAACTAAATTCTCGCATCAGATCCAGAGGGTTATCCGCCAGGGAAATGTGGACACAAAGAGATCAATTTAACAACCACCAAATACCCGTTGGAGACAGAAAATTGATCCTTGACCAACATCACCGGCGAACTACCAATCACCTACACAGTGAGATGTCTAAAGCCCATATCCCAAGCCTGCCCACCCCTAACATCAGCATTGGTGACCTGGTATATCTACATGCAGATCGTAATAAATCACGGTCACGAGATCGATACCTTGTGGTTGTTAACGATGGTGAATGGTGCAACATTCAGAAGTTTGTGGGTTCCCAACTTCGAAGCACATCATATAGAGTAAAAAAATCAGAGTGCTTCAGAGTTCCATGTCAACATGAACGGTCAAGTGGACTTCCTCAGCAATATGTGTGCGATGAGTCTTCTGATGGTGAGATAGATACTGTTCCCCAAAGGACTGAACCACCTACCCTTCCCATCGTTCCCCCAGTGCTAAATGAACCATACCATGACCAAGACATTCTAGTCAACCCACCAGAACATCCTCCTCTTGATAATCAGGACTCCTTGCGTGAAAATGTTAGTGACAATGACATTGTGTATACAGATGACACTGATGATACCGTGTATTCAACTCCAGTCATTGCACAAAGGAGGTCAATCCGTGCACGGCGACCACCTCAACACCTCAATGACTATGTAACCGATTTCTAACATGTTTATGTTGCTATGTCCATCAACTGTGTCTGGATACCTTTTCGCATTTAGACTATAGTTATGGTGTCGTATCAGCTTATATCACGTGATGTCAAGGATATCTACATCAGGTTTTAAGTTTTATTGTGACCAGTTATTTTGGGTATTGTTTATGACAGTATGAGTCTTTAATAGTAACCCATATCAGGTAATGTGTTACAAAGAAAAAAGGAGGTTGCGCCAGTGTGGTTGGCGACCGTTGTTTATGTTTAGCGGCAGACTGCCTAGGTAGTGGGAGAGTTACCTCCCTTGGCTTGTGTCGTCTTCTCCTCACATGTTGTTTGACCATTACTGAGAAGTAAAGCTACAAGTATATTGGAATACCTGTGTTGGGTTGTGAATTGCGAGGGTCCAAGCTGGCGGTCGACACAATGTACCAAAATACATTTTTGAAAATTGCGAGGAGCCTCACAACATACGACTGGCGTTCAATAAGTTTTGCAACTTGGGCATTTGTGTTTACACAAACAATGTCAACTTGTGGCAGGTGTGACACCTGTCATAACATCAGGTTGACACGTGTCATAACAAGTTCCAGACACAACAATAAGTTAGATGTGATGGCTTCATTCACCTAAGGGTGGTCACAATCATGGGTTCTCTCAAACATGAACAACGCGCTGTAATAAAGTTCCTTACATGCTCCGGTTCACAAGTCGAGAATTGCACAGGCCGCCATATGTGAATGTGGATTCGAACAGTTAAATCACCCACCCTACAGCCCAGACTACCCCCAGTGACTATTTCCTGTTCCGGCAACTGAAATCTGCCCTACGTGGAAGACGCTTCCAGGATGACGAGGACTTAAAGGCTGCCACAGAGGCGTGGTTAGAGGGCCAATCTGCGGATTTCTATAAAGGTGGTATTAAAAGCTTGAAGGACAAATGGAATAAGTGTATTGAGGTGAATGGCGATTATATTGAAAAATATAAGTGCAAAAGATATTCTGCGACTTGGTCTTTTATTGAAGTTGCAAAACTTACTGAACGCCCCTCGTAGCTTAAAACTGTATGTCGACAAGCATCAATTGACGGGAAGGTCTTGTGAACCACGATGTCTTGCTCTAGAACTACCCGGTCCATCGCCGACACCCACTAGGGGTCTAAGGTTCCCCAATTCGCTGTTCAGAGTTGCGTCTCTTTGGCGAGCCAGAGACATATGGTCGTGGGGTCAAATCCCAGATGCGTCCTGATTATATTTCTAGGTCAGTCAGCACCATTCCCGTACTCTTGGGTTTCACCAAATTGGTAAACATCTGAGACCTGCATCCCACATCAAGCTGACACGGCGTGATATAACTGAAATACTGTTCAAAGCGGCGTTAAACCACTCGCTCACACTTACAAGAATGCGTCTCTATCCATATGCGTGGACCAACAGGTTGGAGCATACGAGGCCATGAACGCCGACTGTGAGGACGCTCTGGTTGTGGAGAACGTCCTGGAGACCAGGGAGGTTCTCTTCGTGGCCACTGGGAAAAACTATTCCAGGCATCAGAGGTCAGAGATCATATCCTCAAGTAACAAGGTCAAGGTGACATTGATGTCGTGTATGAGAATGTCCCGTGTATCGAGTCTGGCTGGGTTCAGGATCAAATTGTCTGTGTATGGTAAGTATTACAAAAGGCTGAAGTTAATATATTTCACAGGTTGCCAGTACATTTCCTATAACTATTCAGATGTTGTTCTTTGGTTGATTAGAATAATTTTATGTAAAATATCACCTAAATATTAACAAATTAATAACTCTATCTCGTATAAGGAAAGGAATTTATGGATGTCAAGGTCTGTATTATGGGGAACACAACGTTTCGGAGTACAGTAAACTACGGTTATAACGAACACGCTTATAACGAACTGACGGATATAACGAATTTACTTTTTGGTCCCGACTACTTGCTGTAGTCATGCTGTATATGTACATATAACGAACTACGGTTATAACGAACTAAAATTAGTAGTCCCTTTGAGTTCGTTATAACCGTAGTTTACTGTATATGCTTAATCCTTCATCAGGTGAATGATGAAGGAGTAATCACCTGATGAAGGGGTAAGCATATTCTCCGAAACGTTGTGTTCCCCATAATAATGAAGATGACATCCATAAACTCTCTTCCTTATGTGTATCACTTCCTAATACCTTTCAAAGACTTGAATCTTATATAACTCAGATAATCCATGCGTTGCAGAGAATCTCAGTTTGAAACCATGATTTGTACTGCTGTATGAAGTAAGCTGGTGACGAATTTGGAAAGGTTTCTGAAAATGTATTGGTCTCTTTCGTCTCCAGAGTGTAAGCCTGGTTTTCGAGCCTTTAACGGCCATTGCTACCTGTTCAAACAAGAACAAACTGGTTTGACCTGGTTCGAGGCCGAAGATAGATGTGTCGAACATGGCAGCCATCTTGTCAGCATCAACAGCGCTAGCGAGATGCAGTACATCCACACGGTGATAGTCATATCAGACACGGTCCGTCAGAAGGAGGCTTACGTAGGTAGGTGTCAGACACGATCCGTCAGAAGGAGGCTTACATAGGTAGTTGTCAGACACGGTCCGTCAGAAGGAGGCTTACATAGGTAGGTATCAGACACGGTCCGTCAGAAGGAGGCTTACATAGGTAGGTGTCAGACACGGTCCGTCAGAAGGAGGCTTACATAGGTAGGTGTCAGAAACGGTCCGTCAGAGAGAGGCTTACATAGGTAGGTGTCAGACACGGTCCGTCAGAAGGAGGCTTATAAAGGGTAGGTATCAGACACGGTCCGTCAGAAGGAGGCTTACATGGGTAGGTATCAGACACGGTCCGTCAAAAGGAGGCTTACGAATACTTTTTGGACCATATCCAAAGACATGTTAACGTGTTTTGGGCTTACCTCAGGTGCTTGATGAGAGGGAATTATTAGCCCTGAAACGTCGAAAAGTATTTATCCATAAATAATTAATGTCTCAAAGTTCTTCCAAATTCTTAATGCCTAATAACACAAGGACACCATTCATAACGTAATCTTTATTTATTTTTGAGAGCGTGGTCTTGAACATCTGTTGAATCCCCAAGATGTTCATTGTGATCTGGAGTCTTTAATTCAGGGACCCGTGAAGATTCCGGGGTAGAATAGGTCTTCAGCAACCCATGCTTGGCGTTAAAGGTGACTATGCGTGTCGTAAAAGAGGACCAACGGGATCGGGCGGTCAGGCTCGCTGACTTGGTTGATGCATGTCATTGATCCCAATTGCGTGGATCGATGCTCATGATAATAATAACTGGATTGTCTGGTCAAGACTCGATTATTTACAGACCGCCGTCATATAGCTGGAATATTGCTGAGTGCGGCGTTAAACAACAAACCAACCAACTATAATTCAGGAGTCCATTTTGTTCAGATACCGTTGCCATCTTACAAGAGATATCATAATCGCCAAACATCTACATGTACGTTACATCATAGAGGTGTTGGAAGACAAAGTGCATTTGCCGATATACAGAAACCATTAAAGATATTCCTTGATCATGCGTCTTCACAGGTTTGAGGAAGAGGAGTGCCAGAGAGTTTGAGTGGACAAGCGGTGAAGCTCTCACGTACACAGACTGGTAAGAGACGGCCTTATAAAGAATTAAAGAATGAGTGGGTTTTAACGTCCTTTGGCATATTATATCCGTTATGTCACGGCGTGTCAGCACGATATAACCGTTATTTCACGGCGTCTCAGCACAATACAACCGTTATTTCACGGCGTGTCAGCACAATACAACCGTTATTTCACGGCGTGTCAGCACAGTATATACGTTATTTCGCGGCGTGTCAGCACAGTATATACATTATTTCACGGCGTGTCAGCACAGTATATACATTATTTCACGGCGTGTCAGCACAGTATATACGTTATGTCATGGCGTGTCAGCACAATATAACCGTCATTTCACGGCGTGTCAGCGCAATATAACCGTCATTTCACGGCGTGTCAGCAAAATACAACCGTTATTTCAAGGCGTGTCAGCACAGTATATACGTTATTTCAAGGCGTGTCAGCACAGTATATACCTTATTTCACGGCGTGTTAGCACAGTATATACATTATTTCACGGCGTGTCAGCACAGTATATACATTATTTCACGGCGTGTCAGCACAGTATATACATTATTTCACGGCGTGTCAGCACAGTATATACCTTATTTCACGGCGTGTTAGCACAGTATATACATTATTTCACGGCGTGTCAGCACAGTATATACATTATTTCACGGCGTGTCAGCACAGTATATACATTATTTCACGGCGTGTCAGCACAGTATATACGTTATGTCATGGCGTGTCAGCACAATACAACCGTTATGTCACGGCGTGTCAGCGCAGTATATCAGTTACTTCAAGGCGTGTCAGCACAGTATAAACATTATTTCACGGCGTGTCAGCACAGTATATACCTTATTTCACGGCGTGTTAGCACAGTATATACATTATTTCACGGCGTGTCAGCACAGTATATACATTATTTCACGGCGTGTCAGCACAGTATATACATTATTTCACGGCGTGTCAGCACAGTATATACGTTATGTCATGGCGTGTCAGCACAATCGAACCGTTATGTCACGGCGTGTCAGCGCAGTATATCAGTTACTTCAAGGCGTGTCAGCACAGTATAAACATTATTTCACGGCGTGTCAGCACAGTATATCCGTTATGTCACGGTTTGTCAGCAACGTATATACGTTATTTCAAGGCGTGTCAGCAGAGTATATGCATTATTTCACGGCATGTCCGCTAACTTACTATGGGAGATAAGTCCCAAGTGTTTAAGGTCTCAGACGTATTCAACTTTGGAGAAATGAGCATGGTGCTCACAGACCAAGGATAATAATCAGGGCGGATCTTGGATTCGTATCAACGATCTAGGATTCTGGCACGCCAAAGGGACGCAACTTCTGCATAAGTATTTGCGGCGCCCTGGGTGGCAAGCTCCCCTAGCCAAAGAACCTGACAATTTACATCCAGTCATTAATCCTTCATTTCGCTCAGTTTCGACCCACGTTAGTTATTTTTGAGTTGCTTAATGGTAGGTAAAACTCCCAGGCTGAAATTCCGCTGTGCCTACAGGTACTTTGACCCCGAGTCCCAGGTGGCACAGCCGGACGGAGGAGACCGGGAGCTGTGTGTGATGTTGAGGATGACGGACGTGAGGAGGACGGCCATCTGGCATGACGTGGTGTGCGCTTTCGACAGGGTCCAGCAGTATGTGTGTGAGATGCCGCAGATCCAGGTGGACCCAGGTACCCGTGATAATTGATTACAGTAAAATGTATTGCTTCTCCGACGCCTGTTTTTAGCACTCGTATTGTCAAAGTCAAGCAGTCTGTTACGACCGCCTCCGTGGTCTAGTGATAGAGCGCCCGGCCGCGGCCGCGTCCGCGTCATACCAAAAGACGTCAAGAGGTGGTTCTTGTTGTTACCCTGCCTGGCGCTCGGTATTAAGGGGCTAAAACAAGGACTGGTCGGTTCGGAGACAGTGTACTGTGTGTGAGTGTGAGTGGTGTTTCTGTGGGCTTTCACTATAAAGTCGGTATCAGTCCGGACTACAGCAGCCACAAGCAGCCGCACACACGCACACACGCACACACACACGCACGCACACACACACAGACACACACACTCACGTTGCTTTACAAGTGCAATAATCGTGGACGCCACGTTAAACCCTATTTCACCTCACCCCACTAATTAACATATTGATTTACTATGTAGTTTTTTTACAGTTTATACAGATACTTTAGCTTACCCGAACTTTCAAATAACCGTTGAAACTGCAATTGACCGATCTTATCTGAAGCCACTAAATATAATTATTCCATATTTCAATGTCTTTAAACAAGTTTAAAGTCGATTCAGTCAACATTCCAAATGATTGTTATCATAATGATTATGATGACATTATAAAATCCTTCAGTTCCAGATGGAGACGTGCGTAACGTGAGCTTCAATGCGACTGCGCAGAGAACTGGGTACTACTTCCGGTGTGACAACAGCGAGTACATCTCCCGGACACTGTGGTGTGACGGACGCATGGACTGTACAGATGGCAGCGATGAACGTAACTGCGGTAATACGTTAAATGTACTTTGTAGTACTATATGGCTGTCAGAAAACCCTGTTAATCCACGGTACCCAATGCTGAGGCGGAGGGGGAGACAGTGAGAGAGGGAGGAAGAGAGAGTGAGATGGAGGAAGAGACAGTGAGAGAGGGAGGAAGAGAGATATGGAGGAGGAGACAGTGAGAGAGGGAGGAAGAAAGAGATGAACGAAGGGTGGAAGAGAGAGATGGAGGAAGAGAGGGGAGGAAGAGAGATATGGAGGAAGAGAGGGTGGGGAGGAAGAGAGTGATGAAGGAAGAATGAGAGAGGAAGAAAGAGGAGAGACAGTGAGAGTGATGGAGGAAGAGAGAGACGGAGTAAGAGGATAGAGACGGAGGAAGAGAGAGTGAGGGAAGAAGAGAGGTGGAGGAAGAGAGTGAGGGAGGAGGAGAGAGTAGTGGTGGAAGAGAGAGAGAGAGGGAGGAAGAGAGTGATGGAGGAGGAGATAGATGGAGAAAGAGAGAGGGGAGAAAGAGAGAGTAAGGGAGGAAGAGAGAGATGGGATGAAGAGAGATAGAGGAAGGGGGAAGGAAGATAGAGAGATGGAGAGAGAGAGAGCGATTGTCTGGTCCAGACTCAATTATCTACAGACCGCCGTCATATAGCTGGAACACTGCTGAGTGCGGCGTTAAAAAACAAACAAATAAACATTGTTTGTCTGTTCCAGGCCCAGTGCCTCGCACTTCGCTAGGATATAGGTGTAATATCATAAACCTAGGTATAGAACCATATTCGCTTACTCACACGTAACACAGTTCTCAAATGTACATGTAGTAATATAAAATCTCAACGCCAGAGAATAACCAGTCTCGATTATCCGACGAAACAGATTCCATGGGCGTGACCGGCAAAATAGAGGTGAACATTATAAGAATAGATCACTGAAAGTTAGTAATGACACCAGGATGAAGCACCCACCACACTCACAATTTGCTTTAAAAAATGTGTTTGTTGCCTGATACCGCAAAGCAGTACTCCTGCCATGTTTATACTGCAACAGGCTTCAATCTTGGACATTATCTGCATTGTGTGTTTTACATGTATTCATCTCTGATTCCATTTCAGACGTGTTCTGCCCATCGCGTTTTAAATGTGACAATGGCCGCTGTTTGGCCTTCACCTTGCTGTGTGACTACAGGGACGACTGCGGCGACCAATCAGATGAGAGACAATGTGGTAAGCAGCATAAAGCTAAATTTATTTATTTATTTTAATTGTTATTTTTTTATTCATTCATTCATTCATTCATAAGAAAAATATGATGGTGTGTTGTGATGATGTTTTTTACATGCTTGCGT
Source organism: Haliotis rufescens (assembly GCF_023055435.1). NCBI lineage: Eukaryota > Metazoa > Mollusca > Gastropoda > Lepetellida > Haliotidae > Haliotis > Haliotis rufescens. Next base: position 176,133 of record NW_025964368.1, read on the forward strand.
CTTCTAGCGTCCTTGGCCTGCCGTGCTGACGAGTGGATGTGTGCCAGTGGTCAGTGCATCCCCCGGTCTGACCGCTGTGACCTCAACACCCAGTGTCAAGATGGTTCAGACGAGGACATGTGTGGTAACTATGGTGATGATCTTCCAAGCAGACAAAACCCTTTCTATAATCTTAAAGATAAGAATTCTGATAAAAGCAAAGTCCATTGTACGATTTCAACTACGTCATATGATATGTTTATGAAACACCGTCAAATACCAGATGTTCTTCCGAAAAGCGGAGCGTCTCCTGTGTCACCATGACAACCATCTCAAACATAGGCACAGACAAGAGTTCAATGGTACATATACATGTACAAGTCAGAAGAAGGAATGGCATGGGCCATCGGTTTGGTCATTGCTGCCTAAAATTTCGAAATGTCCTTAAAATTGGAAGAACAAGATAGATTGTACCTCAAAACACTGGAACTGCTGGAACACACGAATTAACCTCTAGTTAATGTACATACAGGAAATCATACGTATGATTTGGCTCGATACAGTAAACTACGGTTATAACGAACTCAAGGGGACCACTAATTTTAGTTCGTTATAACCGTAGTTCGTTATAAGCATATATACAGCATAACGATAGCAAATAGTCGGGACAAAAAAGTAGGTTCGTTATATCCGTCAATTCGTTATAAGCGTGTTCGTTATAAACGGAGTTTACTGTACATCGGGTGTAGAATAGGGAATTGTACAGGTTACCTTTATAATTTTTGTAAGGAGGGATGTTGTGTTCACATTTTGAATATACCTACCCTTTCATTGGGATATCAGTTTAAAATATACACATTAATGTCCATAAACGAAGTTATAAGTAGTAACTTTATCATAATATTATGTATTTTTGTACGTAATTCGGGTAGATGTACACAGCCCCGTGAAGCTTCGGGGTAGAATATGTCTTCAGCAACCCATGCTTGTCGTAAGAGGCAACTAACGGGATCGGGCGGTCAAGCTCGCTGACTTGGTTGATGCATGTCAGTGTATCCCAATTGCGTGGATCAATCACGGGCTTGTCTGGTCCAGACTCAATTATATTCAGACAGCCGTCTTATAGCTGGAATATTTCTGAGTGCGGCGTTAAACAACAAACAATCAAACAGCATTGTGATCTTCAATACACCCGTTTTGCAGATGTCTGCCCTGAGCCAGCGTTTCAGTGTTACGACGGTCTCTGCATCCACGAGGCCAATGTCTGTGACGGCCACATAGACTGTGGCGGGGTGTACAACGAGGACGAGGGGACGTCGTGTAGGATCCGGGCACATCCGTCCTGTGGGGCGTGGCACGCCCTTGGGGCACGGGATAACGGTGCCTACACCCTCACGGATGGGGATGGAGGTGTGTGTGAGATCAGAGAAGTTTCGCGGGCGGCGGGGTAGCCTAGTGGTTAAAGCGTCACGCCAAAGACCGATTCCCCACATGGGTACAATGTGTGAAGCCCATTTCTGGTGTCTCCCGCTGTGATAAAACCATACTCACTCACTCACTCACTCACTCACTGAGAGAAATGTCGCTTATGTCATAACAAATAATATCGCTAATAGAATTAGGTTCAGTATCCCGGAATATTTGCATTTAGTATTCCCTTTTAAGCAATTTTTAATGTGTGTGAGTCTGTGGGGATTGTATGGTCAATATGGCTGCTGACTATGGATAATACATGACAAGGTTGACCCTGAACAAATTTCAGTTGATAGTAGTTCATCGTATTCTCGTTGTAAATTTACATATATGTATACACCAGGAAATTAATTGAGCACCTCCTGTGTTTGTCGTCCAAAGTGTCGATACCGTTTGTTGGCAGAAATTCTGCCATCCGGGCATGTGGTGGCTACTCCCGCTACTGATTTGTAGGACTTGTCTGTATGAGATTACAACGAACGTTTTTGGACAGCAATAGTCATGTTTACCCGATCATACACCTTTCAAGATCCATAATTTTTTTGTTTCCGATTTTGACTCAATACAATACTGTCGAACTGTGGTACTAACGCATTTCACATTGTCATCATTATCTGCGTTTTCGTTAGTCAAGCCTCATCTTCCAGATGGCATTTATTTTCCAACATTTTTTCAGACTCTACGCGAGTGCTTTTTTAAAAATCATTTCCACGTATATACATGTTCTGACAATTGTACTATGGTTAGCCTCTAAGAGTGAGTGAGTTTGATTTTACGTCGCTTTTAGCAATATTCCAGCAATATCACGGCAGGGGACACCAGAAATGGGTTTCACACATCGTACCCATGTCGGGAATAGAACCCGGGTTTTCGGCGTGACGAGCGAACGCTTAACCACTAGGCTACCCGGCCGCCCTAGACTCTCAGAAGCATGGTAAATCTAAGCATTCTGTTATCACAAGGCTGCACCATTGTTAACTGAAGCCGTACTTTTCGTGTATTTCATGTTCAGTCAGGCTGAGTTATAGATTGTGTATGAACATGGCGCTGACAGTTGTGGGGAAAAGACGCTCGTCTGCCACGGCAGAATACGGGAATACTCCTAAGAAAACGCCCATTCTCATATTCTTGGACTGATTTTATAGCATCATAGGGGACGGCGGGTAGCTTAGTGGTTAAAGTGTTGGTTCGTCACGCTTAATGGCCGGTTCGATTCCACACATGGGTACAATTGAATATTCCTAGAAGCGGCATTAAACCAAACGCACTCACCAACACATTTAGGAATAATCAACACAGTTAGGAATAACTTAAAAATACGATCCAGTGATCTGTTTGTCCTCATGTGACTTGTTTCTGCAGGCACATTTCCCGTGGAGTGTATATTCGACCACAGCAGAGACAGGGTTGCCACTGTCATCCATCACGACCAAGAGGACGTGGTTGTCATGGATACAATTTCAGTCGCACAGCATCCCATCAACTACAACATCGCCATGGACAGCGTCATGTACGTGCTACAGGGGTCGCAGTCCTGTAGTCAACGGGTGGACGTAGACTGCCAGTATGTTTACAGAGCCATGTCCAACAGTATCTCCTGGCTCGACGTCAAGGGAGGCCGCCATCTTTTCCACAACTCTTCCAAACCCAACTGCAGCTGTGAACTTGAGTATGCTTGTGACATGGGACAAGAGAGGTGAGTGTTTTCTGCAAGGAGAGCTGGGTGTTGTGTTATAACCACGACCAAAAAGGACAGAAGGTATATAGTTATATCAAGGAATTCCGTCCGTCCTTCCGAGGACATTTTTGTGTGCGACATTTAACTTGAAAACTACTATAGATTCTTTTCAAATTTTTCACGTTTTCTACCTATTGGAGGGTTGAAGTGCGAAGTTGATTTCAATATTTGGATTTTCTGAAAATTTTACAGCTTTTTTTCATTTTTTACTTAGAATGCTTTTACTTAAACATAAGTGTGACCTATAACTACTGCATGGCTCAGACTCGATTATAACTACTCCCTCATATAGCTGGAATATTCCTGAATGCGGCGTTAAACATCGAACAAACCAAACCAACACAGGAAATTGAATTTTCCTACCATATTAAATAATGCGGTTTTATCCCTTTAAAACTAATAGTGGGAAGGGGTTGGCTTTGTTTGTGTTTTTCTCCTTTGTGTCTTTCTTGTTTTTTGTTTTTTTAAGGGGTGGGGTTGTCGTTTTTGGTTGGAGAGTGTTAAACAAAGAATGAATTATATGACGTTGACATGGTGACTCTCTCCAGGTGCTTTTGTGACGTCATAGTGCAACAAGCGTGGAACATGCTGCCCGACACGTCGCGACTTCACGACCACGGCGACATCGTCGACAAACAGCTCCTACCCATCAGCGGCATCAACATCAGCGTGGTGAACGAGTACGGCAGCATCCGCTTCACAGTGGGCCCGCTTGTGTGTGTGGAGAGTAGGTATTGTGCTGTGCTTATGTTTGTTTGTTTGTTTGTTGTTTAACGCCGCACTCAGCATCATTTCAGCTATATCACTTCCTACCCTGCCTTGTATTGGAGTTCTGACTTTGTACAACCAATTACATAATCACAGGATCCGTGAAGAGCCGGGGAGGAGTATTGGCAACCCATGCTTGCCGTAAAAGGCGACTTTGCTTGTCGTTAGAGTTGGTTGGTTGGTTTGTTGTTTAACGCCGCACTCAGCATCATTTCAGCTATATGACGGCAGTCTGTAAATAATCGAGTCTGGTCCAGACAATCCAGTGATTGACAGTAAGAGCATCGATCCACGCAATTGGGATACGATGGTATGCATCAACGGAGTCAGCAAGCCTAACCACCCGATCCCGTTAGTCGACTCTTACGACAAGCATAATCGCCTTTTACGGTAAGCATGGGTTGCCAATACTCTACCCCGGCTCTTCGCGGATCCTGTGATTATGTAATTGGTTGTACAGTCAGAAATCCAATACAGGGTAGGAAGTCTTTTTCTAGTAATGACCTCGCAAAGTGCACCTTGAGCACCTTGACTAAAAACATGAAAAGATTTGGAAAATATCTGTTGACGCCCAGTTGGGGGTACACATGCTCTGCAAGTCCTGCAATGGACCAAAACCTGCACGGCAGTTTAAGGAACCGGATGTCGATTTCGTTACGTGATTTTGATTTGACTATGCACAGACTCGTAACTCCAGCCCAAATTTGACTCCATGATTCCAGTTTAGTTCAGCAAGGGTGGAAACGGGACTTTTATAGTCAGTTAACTCCCTTCCCTGGGGAAGATGCCTTTCTGCGCATGCGTGAAGATCTGAGGACGCGTCAAGAGTAAGTCGTGTCAGGCAAACTTTCTCATCTTCCAGTCAGTGGCGAGGCTCCTATCTGTCTCGGTACATGTGAGCGAAGGCATCAGACCAGCATATCTGCTTTCTCGAAACCAAACATGTAATATAAAGCCACGCTATTATATTGTTGTTGATATTTTATTCAACGAGTCGATTCTGAACGCGAGGGCATCTACGCTCAAAAGGGTACTATCGAGGGTATATTTGATATAATCTGTGGTTTTTGTTTGCAAAGATCGCAATTTCCGAATCGAGGCGGTAAAGGAATGAAGCCACAGTGCATTGAGGTACGATTCGAAAAAAAGATGTCCAGTCAATATAATTAAATTCGACAACGATATATATATGACGAGATGTAGATCCCAGGTGTAGGAATACATAGTGTGGCGTGACATGAATCAAATGATTGTTTACTTTATGCACATTACTTGACACGCCCACAAAGTCTGTATCCAATCAACGGAGAGTAGGATCAAAACAAAGTTCATAGGACCTGTCAATCAAGACAAGAGGCGAGAAGGACGGCAACAGTCAGACTGTAACGAACCGGAACAAATATGTCCGGGAGAAGGCATGAGGACAATGGTTGACCAGTTCATCTGCAATGTTTGAATTTTGTGCTTTTGTTAATTCCATGTTGTTCTTGATTCTTGCTGGTTAAATTGTCCCATGATGTGATTCTCTTTGTCGTCTCAGAGAAGCACAACGCGACCACACAGATGATGTGTAAGTCTGGCATCACCGCCGACGTCGCCACTCGGTGTGTCCTGGACTACAATCAACACGGCGGAGTGGTTGGATGTCGTGATCTGACCCATCTGCTCGGCTGTGGTAGGTACATGTGCTGGAGTTAACACAATACCACAACCCTTGATCACAAAATCTCATAGAACTCTTGTCAAAGGAGGCTGGTGGTATTTCACAAGCAGAGCTTATGTACAAGATCACATGGCTTGTAAAACCTCACACAAAGACACATATAACATTATTATTATAAACGAATAAACTTTTTCTTGTGATGAAACATTCCAGTGTGACATTTTGATCACTATTGTGACCCTCCGGCGAACATCAAAATGTGTTAAAAGAATCAATGGTATCAAACATCAACCAACATGATGTTGGTTGGTTTGTTGTTTAACGCCGCACTCAGCAATTTGCCAGCTATATGACGGCGATCTGTAAATAATCGAGTCTGGACCAGACAATCCAGTGATTGATATCATGAGCATCGATCCACGCAATTGGGATCGATGACATGCATCAACCAAGTCAGCGAGCCTGACCACCCGATCCCGTTAGTCGCCTCTTACTACAAGCACAGTCGTACAGTTAATCGAAGTGAGAATATGCGGGGAATACCCACCTGTTCATAAAATCAACTTGTCCGACATTGCCGTTTCTATTCAGGGAGTCATCATTATTTGAATACGGGTAAATATTTTTAAAGCTTGTACATTTTATCATCACCCTCAAAGAGGTACATTATGTTAATATCTTATATAAGAAATTAACGACTCGTTGTCGTTGTTTATCGTACAATGCTAAGCAATTCCCACTTTTCCTTTATTTCTTAAATAGCCGGAGTTTACCTCGGGTTCAGTCGAGTGTTAGAATAATATGGTTGGGTATTATGCTTACATATCTTCGTGTCTGCTCCAGGCGAATTCGTGTGCCCAGTGAACTATATGAAGTGTCCAGACAGTTTCTGTCTGCCTCTGAGGCGAGTCTGTGACGGTCACCGTGACTGTCTAGATGGACGTGACGAGCAGCAGTGTGGTGAGTTGGAGTGAGTGAGTGAGTGAGTATGATTTTACACCGCTTTAGCCATATTCCAGTAAATATCACGGCGGGGGACACCAGAAACGGATTTCACACATGTAGGGTATCGAACCCTGGTCTTTGGCGTGACGAGTGAACGCTTTATTCACAAGGCTACCCCACCGCCCATTGAGTTGGACATCAACAAGGTCGTCTTACAAAATGTTAACAGAACACTTAACTTAATATTTGTTTGTTTGTTTGTTTGTTTCACGCCCCAATCAGCAATAGTCCAGCTATATGACGGCGGTCTGTTGATAATCGAGTCTGGGTCAGACATACATGAACCAAATCAGCGAACCTGACCAATTGATCCCATTAGTCGCCTTTTACAAGGATGGGTTGCTGAGGACCACTTCTAAGCCGGTTCACCATGGGGAATGAATCCCAATAAACCCAATTAGTGTTTATATGATGTGCAAGGATTATGAATCCTTAGTTATTTTTGCTGTCTCTACAGACAAAGAAATCATTTACGTTTTTACCTTCTTTTAAGGATCCGAAGACCATAAATCACGTTTAATTTTATTATCGAGACTTATTATCATTCAAAACAAATATTACTGAAGCAGATCGATATACGAAGGGATATAACTCTCTGTCGTAGCTTTCCATCTTCCCGAGGCAAGGGAGTGAACTGACTATAAAAGTCCTATTTCCACCCTTGCCTGCAAGATGCTGGCGGCGCATCAATGCAATCGACTGAAGTCTGCACGACAGTTTACGAACCAGATGTCGATTTCGTTGCGCGATTTTGATTGGACTATGCATAGACTCGTTAGTCCAGCCAAAATACAACTCCGGAATTCCAGCCTATTTCAGCAAGTTTGGAAACGGGACTTTTATAGTCAGTTACCTCCCTTGCCTCGGGAAGATGCAGCTTCAAGAAACTTGTCAAGTGTAAATTGTCGTTCTGTGTTCTAAACTAACAACCACTACTCCTTCATTCAAAAGGAACAATCGGCAGCATGTTTTGCTTTGTTTTTCGGTCATACTTTTAAAAATTGACTATTTGTTTTATCTACTTTTTCATCTTGTTTCGACCACCTACCCCGTTGTCTTTTAACAATAACTGCTAACAAAGAAAAATATAAAGCTATCGTTGTGTTAATCTGTTCGATGTTTCAGACACCTGGGTCTGCCCTGACCTGTTCCGGTGCGGTGATGGCGGGACGTGCCTGACCTGGGACCAGGTGTGTGACGGAAGAGAACACTGTCCCAGGGGGGACGACGAACGCGACTGTGACCCCACCTGTCCGGAGGGATGTACATGTCAGGATATGACCACTAGGTGTCAGCACCTCTCCCTTGATGTCGCCAGTGCCATTCCCCATGACACCAAGAACCTTGATCTCAGCCGCATCAACATTCCTGACTTTGAGAATTACTCATTTAATGGCCTGGATTCTCTTCTGTACTTGAACTTGTCCGACTGTGGTATTCTAGACCTGACGAATACCTCCTTCGTGGATCTAATCAGCCTTATGTATCTAGACCTCAGTAACAACCTGATTACCTCCCTTGTGGAGAACGTGTTCTTTGGTGTCAGGAACCTGAAACACCTAATTTTATCTGGAAACAAAATGTTGTCTTACATCTCCCCGGGAACTTTCAATGGTCTGTGGAACCTTCCTGTTTTAGACCTTTCTGGTCTGTCTGTCGCCAACCTACAAGAAAATGTATTTTCGGGATTAACAAACTTAAAACGTTTGAATTTGAGCAACACGGGTCTTGTTGCGGTCGAGACTGGAGCTTTCAGTGAGCTTGATAATCTTATCAGTCTTGACCTGAGAAAGAATACTATCAAAAGTTTTGATGGAGGGGTGTTTTCAGGTCTGACTGGACTACAAGATCTTGTGACCGATGCTTACGAGTTCTGTTGTATTCGGCCAATCAGTGTCACCCAAGCGAAGTGTCTACCCCCACCTGACGAGTTTTCATCCTGTTCAGACTTGATGAAGAACGTCACCCTTAGAATTAGTCTGTGGGTGTTGGGAGCAGTTGCTCTGCTAGGCAACTCAATAGTACTCTTCTACAGGCTCATCTATGACAGAGCCGGACTCAAGCGAAACAACGGAATCTATGTCGCTAACCTCGGCGTGTCCGACTTCCTAATGGGCGTCTATATGTTCATCATTGCTGGAGCAGACACCCACTTCCGGGGATGGTACAACTGGAACGACACCTGGTGGCGAGAAAGCGAACTGTGTCAGCTGGCTGGCTTCTTGTCTGCTCTGTCCAGTGAGGTTTCAACCATCTTCCTTTGCATCATCACCATTGACCGCCTTGTCGCCCTCAAGTCCCCTTTCTCCGCTTTTGCCCAGAATTCCAAGCTAGCGTGTGTGGCCTGTGTGGTCACCTGGCTCTGTGGCTTGGCTCTTGCTGGAGTTCCACTGTTGCCTTTGGAATACTTCAGGGGCAGGTTCTACTCCCGATCTGGGGTGTGTCTTGCTTTGCCCCTCACCAGAGATAAACCACCTGGGTGGGAATATGCAACGGCAGTGTTTGTTGTGTTCAACTTCCTGTGTTTTGTCGTCATTGCTGTGGGGCAGGCTGGGATCTACCGCGACATCCGGGGCAGACCGGAAGTGACGGTGCAGAAGGGAGACGTGCAGTTGGCCCGGAAGCTGTCTCTCATCGTCATGTCGGACTTCCTCTGCTGGTTCCCTATCTGTGTTATGGGTGAGTATATCTAGCGAGAATATTCTTCTAAATGGTATGCCTGAAGTTAGAGTGAGTGAGACGTTTTGAAGCGTTTTCCAGTTATATCACGGCGTGTCAGTTTAATGTGGGAGAAAAGATCTAAGTGATGCAGGTCTCAGAGTTTACCACTTCGGTGAAACCCACGTCCACGAGTGTGGTACTGACAAACCTAGAAACATAAACGGCGCGAACCGGGATTCGAACCCACGATCATAGAATTCTGCGGCGACTTAGACGACAGTGTAACCCGTGCCCCCTCTTAAAGCTGGATAATTTCCTCTGAAATCCTGAATTTTGTTATTAAAACGCGCACTTCGTTATAATAGAGTGCAGGTATAGACAGGTATCACTGCTACTGCATACAACGGTATGAATGCTGCACAAAGCTCTAGATTGAATAAAATTGCAGTCTTATCATTGCCATTGCTGGCAAGTTCCTGTCGACACTTAATGGAAACTCGGTGATGCAGTATCTACAATTTAGGGGCATCTAAGCTGAATACCTGTACTTCATAACTTAAAATTTTCATATTCAAATCATGTTCATTGAACGAAAGGATTAAATTTGCATGTGGAAACTGCTTATCCAAGAAGTTGTCTATGGGTGGTCACACTATCGCTTCCTTGTAACACAGGCTTGCTTGCACATAGCGATCTTTTCTTGTAAGTCTATGTTAAAGAATGGGAGTTACGACTGTCTTACCACAATTGTTGCTTTTGTGAAACTGGGCCCGCTGGCACAAAGGTCCTATAACTCTATTACTATGACTGACGGAAATCGTACCACTCAGATCGCTTTGTGATCTTGGCTCATGTTCAATGCCAGGCATGCTATACATGTCACTTGCCCATGGAGTGGCCAATGCATTCTCTCACTCACCCATCTCAAATACTACCACAGCTCTGTCTTGTTCTTTCTGCTAGGCCTGATGGCGATGCGAGGTCACGTGATCCCCGGAGAGGTGTACACATGGACGGCAGCCTTCATCCTCCCCATCAACTCCGCCCTCAACCCCCTCCTCTACACCCTGTCATCGGCTACCTCCACAAACCTTAGGAGGAAGGTGGGTCATTAAGCTATCCCCACCTGTCAATCAACCTGTTAATCATGATTAACCAATCAGATGAACCGTAGGGACACACACGCCTACATTTTGTTACTCACGTCAACCCTCTGAAACATGTTATTTTTTTCGACATATTCTCTACAGTGCATTTGTGCATCATTTGTAGAATGATCAATAAGTTTAACGGAAAACGTTAATGATAGATATATGTAATAAATAAATGTAAATAGATATTTTGATGCATGTAATACTGGATGCACCGTCAACAAGGAAAACCTCAAGTTCTCCCGAATGGCATGGCATCATGTATCTTCCCAAGGCAAGAGAGTTAACTGACTATAAAAGTCCAGTTTCCACCCTTGCCGAACTAGGCTGGTATTATGGAATTACATTTTGGCTGGACAAACGAGTCTATGTATAGTCGAATCAAAATCGCGTAACGAAATCGAAATCCGGTTCGTAAACTGTCGTGCAGATTTCGGTTGATTGCAGGATTTGCAAAGCATGTGCACCGCCAACTCGTTGTCAACAGATATTTTCGAAACCTTTCCATGTTTTTAATCAAGGTGCTCACATGATTTGATGCATTTCGCGATGAAAGACCCGTTTTATCACACTATAGACCTTGATTATCAATCAGATCTTCTTGACCGGCGCCGCCATTTTGTTTGAAGCAAATGCAAGTGATACGAGAGGTACGAGAGGTACGAGAGGCATAGAAGGGACATAACTCGTAATAACCACGGGTAGCGCTACGATTGAGCCCAGGAATTCCAGCCGAGTTCGGCAAGGGTGGAAACTGGACTTTTAAAGTCAGTTAACTCCCTTGCCTCGGGAAGATGGTCATCGTGTTATCATACGTGTACAGATTAACAATACGTGGATGACTTATTATTTGTGGCCCTGTGAGCTACTACAACATAACTATATGATATCTACGAAACACCCTATTGCCGAAACTATGGATTCATGACTTTCATATGATTTGCAGTAAACATTGTAGTGTCTGTCCAGGGGGCACGGTTGGCCCAGTCTCCTAAGGCGCCGCATTTCGCTGTGCAGAGTTGCGTCCCTTGGGCACGCCAGAAACCTATGATTGTGGGATCGAATCCCGGTTTGTCCCGATTATGTTTCTAGGTTTGTCAGCACCATACCCGTTCTCTTGGGTTTTACCGAAGTGGTAAACGACTGAGACCTGCATCACTTCGGGATTTCCTCCAACATTGAACTGACACGCTGCGATATAACTGGAATACTGTTAAAAGCGGCGTTAAACCCAACTCACTCACTCACTCACTCACTTGTCTGTCAATCTGTGAATAATGACTTAGTTTTGTGGTAGACATGAGGACATTTCCAAATGCAACATAAGTGACAAAAATTCCCTGTTTTGACTTGTACCATTTGTTTCCGTGTGTTTTGTCAAGTGAACAATTGACTTGTCTTTGCATGTGTTTGTAACGGGTGTCGCCGGTCGGCAGGATACGCTCACCTTTCCGCGAACGTCTAGAATCATCACTATTTCGTAGTGATTCATAAACTCATGTTCTTGATACATTCTTATGTCTTATAAATATGGAAAGGGGTTTGTCCGTTTTGTTTACAAAACAGTACATTCCATATTTGTATTGGGTTTATTCTTTTATCCAAATGTTTGGTTCTCTTTTAAATACTGACATGAAGCTCTTGTACAGCAATTAAGTTTGTATGTATATACCATATATATGGGAAGTTAACTGTGACAATAGGCACAGTCTGAATGTTAAATCGTGCATATTTTAGAATATTATCAACTACATGACTTGGCTTGGCATTGTCGACTTCATAATGCTAACTCAAATATTGATATATGATCACATCTAAATCTAAATGAGCAGATTATGAATACAGTGAGTGAGTGAGTGAGTGAGTGAGTGAGTGGGTGAGTTGGGTTTAACGCCGCTTTTAACAGTATTCCAGTTATATCGCGGCGTGTCAGCTTAATGTGGGAGGAATACGAATACAGAACATTATGGACCGTCCTTTTGATATTCGACAGCCTCCGTGGTCTAGTGGTAGGGCGTCCACCCGGAGAGCCGAAGGTCCGGGATTCGATCCCCGGACGCGTCATACCAAAAGACGTTAAAAGATGGTACTTGTTGTTACCCGTTTGGCGCTCGGCATGAAGGGGATAAAACAAGGACTGGTCGGCTCGGAGTCAGTATACTGTGTCTGAGTGGTGTGTTCATGTTGAACTGCGTCAGTCCGGCCTAGTACAAGCAGACATAACCTTGGACGCGACGTTTATTCGGGTTGGGGGCGGGGCGTTATTAAAACTATGAGCCAATATTTTTTCAAGAGTTTACGGGGAAAATTTCGAAAAAACACAGACCCCCATCCCCGAATATCGAAGAGGAGGGCGGCCATCTCTCCACTACATCAAGGGGGCACGGGTGACCCAGTCTAAGGCGCCGCGATTCGCTGTGCAGAGTTGCGTCCCTTGGGCATGCCAGAAACCTATGATTGTGGGTTCGAATCCCGGTTCGCCCCGATTATATTTCTAGGTTTGTCAGCACTATGCCCGTGCTCGTGGGTTTCACGGAAGTGGTAAACGTCTGAGACTCGCATCACTTCGGGCTTTCCTCCCACATTAAGCTGACACGCCGTGATATAACTGTAATACTGTTAAAAGCGGCGTTAAACCCAACTCACTCACTCACTCTACTACATCACTTCTAACTTCCTTTTAAAGACTTGATCAGCTTTTTTCTTGCATTTGCAATGCGGCTTGTATTGGTTTCAACATCAACAGCATGATTTTCAGGTTCAGTGTTTTCCGTTTTTTTCACTTCTGTTACAGATCGTGAGGGGAGTGTTGGGCAGTGGACGATCCAACCCCTTGTCCTCAGCCAATGACTGTAAATATTGCCTCAATTATAAACTCGAAAACTGTTTTGGATTATATAGTATTAAATGACACAAACCCATGCTTGTCGGAGGCGACTAACGGGATCGGGTAGACAGGCTCGCTGACTTGGTTGATGCATGTCATCGTATCCCAATTGTGTAGATCGATGCTCATGATGCCAATCAATGAATTGTCTGGTCCAGACACATTTATTTAGAGACCGCCGTCATATAGCTGGAATATTGCTGAGTGCGGCGTTAAACATCAAACAAACCACACACAAGTGTGCCGGTGTTTTTTAGGTTTTCTTAAGAAGTATTTTAGAATGTACATTTAAAGAATATAACTTCTGCCCAGCAATGTGTGTGTTCTGTACACAAGATATGTAAAAATAATTTCCATTCCCCGTTAGATCTAGTGCTATAGTTTGACAGAGGAAGTGAATCTGAGGTATAACTTTCGTTGTTACCCTACTTCACACTGAAACAATAGCAAGAAAGAGTACCATGTGAAAAGCATAAAAGTACAAACCATTATAAGTATTAACGGTCAGTAAGCAATATATTTATATGGTCGCAGTTACTTTTGCTTTTCGGTATAGGGGAGGTCGGGCAGCCTAGTGGTTAAAGCGTTCGCTCGTCACGCGGAGACCAGGGTTCAATTCCCGAAATGGGTACAATGTGAGAAGCCCATTTCTTTTGTCCCCCGCCCTGACATTGCTGGAATATTGCTCAAAGCGGCGTAAAATCCTACTCACTCATACACTCACTCACTCACTCACTCACCTTTTCGGTATATTACAATTATAAGGTTTTTCCCTAAATGAGTGACTCATGTTTTACATGTCTTTGGAATGGCCAAACATATCCACTATTATTGTCATTTTGTATTCATAATTCTTATTCTTAAACATTTTTTTCTCAAACCAAAATTATGAATCACCCTCCTCAGCAACCCGCATCTCTGAAAGTCGCAGTATCTCCCGACGACGTCACCGTGGTCGGCAGCCATCTGATGCTGACGCCGTGAAGACGCCAGACGGCGCTGTGAGTTTGAGGACGGCCATCTTGGCAGGACTTGACGTCACCGAGATGTTGTATATCTGTCAGGGGGTGACGAGGTCACTGGAGGTGATGCACAGTCACCATCTTGCCTGTACCAGTCTATCCGAGGATAGTGTAGTCATCTTCTATAAACAAGGGGTGAGTATAGCTCTGTCATGGGATTGAGTGAGTTGGGTTTAACGCCGCTTTGAACACTATTTAACGGCGTGACAGCTTAATGTGGGAGGAACGCTTGAAGTGATGCATGTCTCAGACGTTTACCACTTTGATGAAACCACAAGCACGGATACAGTGCTGACAAACATAGAAACATAATCGGGGAGAACCGGGATTCGAACCTATGGTCATATGTTTCTGGCGTGCCCAAGGGACGCAACTCTGTATAGCGAATTGCGGCGCTTAGACGACAGAACCACCTATGCCCTCTGTATGTTGCATACAGTACTATTGATTATGCATGTACTTATTTTGAAGCTTAACATCTTAACCTAATCTAAACGTGTTTAGAACTTAAACATGTTCACGAAAAAGTAGAGAATATACTTAATCTTTGTATTTTATATTATTACCTACCTCTTGTATGTGCACTGGAAGTATGTAATTGTTTTACAGCAGATATACTGTCGTATACCATTCATGACCAGCCTTCGTGAGTGAGAGAGTGAGTTGGGTTTTACGCCGCTTTATGCAGTATTTCAGCAAATACGGGCCTTGAGGTTGTTTTGTGTGAAAATAAATTTGTTCAATGAACACTGGGGTAATAAATATATTTGCAACCACATGACGCCTAACGTTTGATTTTTTTTAATTTGTGCCGAAAAAAGCAATATGTCCTAGCTACCCATCAACATGTGTGTATTAAATTTAAAAAATCATTTTAAAGTTTTAGTTAAGTTTGAAAAGAAATCTTTAAAATTGCTGAATTAGCACCAGTCCAGTTCATTTTTTGATATACTATAGCTAACTGAAGATAATGTCATATGATAAATCAACTGAGAGGTATAGTTTCTTTTGCTCCTCTATATATTTTTGCACATTAAATACTGGATTCTATGAATAATTTTTGTTTCCATTTTGCTTTGAGTCACGGGTTTTAAAGAGGTATTTGAGTGGCATTTGTTTCACTTGGGCCTTCGTGGTTTTCATTTTATAACACTTCAACTGGTTGTATGTCTTCTGTACCATCCCAGTTCAACTATACCAGGAAAAGTTCTTAACAGAGGATATGAACGTGTTTCTCGTTTAAATACTAAATATGTTTAGATTTTATACATTATTTTAAACATGTTTAGGTCTCAAATCGATTTTACGGAAAGTACTTGTGTTAAGGATCGCATCACGTTTTGCAATGTAACATTCCCATTTACAGTGTAACATTCCCATTTACAGTGTAACATTCCCATTGACAGTGTAACATTCCCATTTGCAATGTAACATTCCCATTTGCAGTGTAGCATTCCCATTTACAGTGTAGCATTCCCATTTACAGTGTAACATTCCCATTTACAGTGTAACATTCCCATTTGCAGTGTAACATTCCCATTTACAGTGTAACATTCCCATTTACAGTGTAACATTCCCATTTACAGTGTAGCATTCCCATTTACAGTGTAGCATTCCCATTTACAGTGTAACATTCCCATTTACAGATGAACAGTGTAACATTCCCATTTACAGATGATGACTCAGGTAGGCATCAGTGATGAGATGACCCCCATTAAGGACGGGAACAACCCCTCCCATGACGTGCAGCAGCTGGGTCACATGGTTCAACTGATGCTGACAATGGGGAAGAGGGACATCCAATAAACGCTGTACCTGCTTTTCCTACATAACTAGCTCTGTAATTGTGTCGTACTTTACTTTATTTACAGCAATGTGATGTATGTATTTCTCATAAAACAGAGATTCTCGCTTGTCACGCCGATAACCCAACATGGGTATAATATTCTTGCTGTCACCGCCGTAATATTGCTGTGATGCTGCCATCTTCCCGAGGCAAGTTCGTCTACTAGCCTATATCAAAGCCTAGTTTTATACTCTTGCCACGTCAAGCTCAGCTCTCTTGGCTCGATCCTGGCGCCACCTCGCGTAGATCACGAGTTGTGCCCCTTGTAATGAAAACGCGTTATCCAATCAGATCGCTGTTCTTATCTCGCATGGCCTAACAAAGATGGCGACTACCATAGACGACGATCAAGTCGATCAGTAACGAAACATTCGCGATTTCATTCCTGACAGACAAACACAGGCAACCGTTGAGGAGTTTAAAAGATAAAAAAGACATATTTGTGTCAAAGACTGGCAGCGGCAAAACACTTTAATACGAATACGTACCAGTTGAATTTGTGAGACGTTCTCTTATTGGACTATAGATATGTCCGATAGTCCAATCATATTTAGCCGAGGTAACTGGGCGTGATGTGGCAAGGGTGGAATCAAGACTTCAATGAGAAGAAAAGGCTAATTGGCGCTCTTGCCTCGGGAAGATGGGAGTTTGCTGAAACCATGTTTAATCATTTACTCCAGAGCATATCTCTAAAGTACGACCTTCCATTTCAGTCTGGGGCGCAATAATTAAAATATCATATACAAATATGTCAAATACTAGATTTCGCACGTACTGTTGAACACCTTTGTGTCAAACTTGAAGGGAACCGAAAAGAGTTCTACCTATTGAAGTGTTCGACACCCCCGAAAACACATTGTCAACGTCATTCACAACACCAGAATAATCTGACTTATTAAATCAGTTCGACACAACCGCCAATTCGACACAATTGTGGTCATCTGCATTTTAGTAATTGATAATATGATACATAACAGTATATATATGATATTAATGATACGGAAATGAAATTCAATTTGAACATCTGCAACTGATTTTTGTGGTGACTGAATAAGTGAGTGAGTTGAGTTCAGTGCACTTTCAATTATAGCCCACGTGTTAGCTTAACCTAGGAGTGAGTGAGTGAGTTGGGTTTAACGTCGCTTTTAACAGTATTCCAGTTATATCACGGCGTGTCAGCTTAATGTGGGAGGAAAGCCCGAAGTGATGCAGGTCTCGGACGCTTACCACTTCGGTGAAACCCACAAACACGGGTATGGTGCTGACAAACCTAGAAACATAATCGGGGCGAACCGGGATTCGAACCCACAATCATAGGTTTCTGGCGTGCCCAAGGGACGCAATTCTGCACAGCGAATTGCGACGACTGGGCCACCCGTGCCCCCCTTAACCTAGGACGAGAGCTCGAAGTGATGTAGGTCTTAGACGTTTAACACTTTGGTGAAACCCACGAGTATGGAATGGTGCTGACAAACTAAGAATTATTAACACGGCGAATTTGGAATAGGTTTCCTGCGTGCCTAAGGGACGCAACTCTCGAATTGCGACACTGTAGACGACTGGGCCACCCAGGCCCCCTTGTGCGAATAAACTTTCAACTATTTTCCCAAACATAAAATGTTATACTGGTGGCGTTACATAAACGGCGCTGTTATCTGTATGGTATTGATCCAAGCAACATTACTTCCTGTACAATGGAAGAGATACTAGATTCTTGCCTAGTAACATTGTTCATATATTGGTTGTATTTTATCACTCACTCATCTGTCTATCAAGGTTCAAGGGTGGCCCTGTGGTCTATTGTGTTCCAGCTATACCAGAACCCGCTTATTGTGGGTTCTACCCTTGGTTTGACAGCACCCAATTGTCACTGATTACACGTAGTAAACGTCTAAGACCAAGGTAAGTTAGTTAGGACTTCTCTGTTACATTAAGCTGCCACGTCATGATGCTTCATAAATACAGATCAGAGCAGCTCAAACTCACTCTGGCCCTTCGAACCTGGACCTTCCGTGTGACGAGCGAACGCTTTAACCACTGTGCTAACCCTAGATTTTAAAAGAGTTCCTTGCAAGTTATCGTATGACATTCAAACTACCCATCGGGGGCGGTGCGGTAGCCTAGTACTTAAAGCGTTCTCTCGTCACGCCGAAGACCCGGGTTCGATTCCCAACATGGGTACAATCTGTGAAGCCCATTTCGTGATATTGCTGGAATATTGCTAAAAACGGCGTAAAACCATATTCTCTCACTCAAACTACCCATCCAGTTAGATATGTATGTGTTTAGAAGATGTTAACTGAGTTATCACATTTCATCCTTCAAACGCGAGTGATAATTATATTTGATTTGTCAAGGGGCGGTCGGGTAGCCTAGTGGTTAAAGCGTTCGCTCGTCACGCCGAAGACCCGGGTTCGATTCCCGACATGGGTACAATGTGTGAAGCCCATTTCTGGTGTCCCCCGCCGTGATATTGCTGGAAAATTGCTAAAAGCGGCGTAAAACCATACTCACTCACTATTTGTGTCAAATTAATAGAAGGTATAATATGTCTAAATGGATCTTTTTTTGTGTTGTACTGTATTTGTTAAAAGTGTTTTATCACAGGAGGTACTTTAGTTGGGCTACGTATATATTCAAATAGAACGAAGAATCGTATTACATCAATACACGACAATGCACGTATTGACGTATATGTTGACAACAGTGGCTGTAAAGGAATGTGCCCTTCCTTTGTGTGTTTGTTGAATATTGTGGATTATTGTTAATGAACATTAAAAAGGTCTTTCAAGTGCGAATTTGTTTTACAAAGGCATGTTTTAAGTAGCCGTTTAGCCACATGGCGTAGCGACTCTCATCTCGAGGGTGGCGCTCCCAGAGACAGCGGTATTTCTATGAAGTTGTTGTGTGAGGGAAATATATAAATGGTTTTAAGTTCCAGATAAATGTGAGCGTGGTGTTGTGATATGGGGAGAGCGGTGTGGTGACGTTGACTTGTTGACAGGATCGTTCAGGTTGACTTCAAATATGTGTATCCAGAACGCTGTACCTCGAGCAGTGCATAGTAGTCAATCACACAAACGGAGAAGTGTGCTAGACTTGCCTACAGTCTCCCCTGGAAACGATCTTACACAGCTCACCTCCTGATCATTCCACCATCTTGGTCGGCACTTGAAGGAATCCATATTGACACTGGAGTAGCTAGTTTCTCAAGTTCACGTGACTGCCAGATTGTAAAACAAAATCTGGCAGCAGTGGCCGTTAAATAAATCTGGATCGATGTCAACTTGTATTCCTAATTTCTATTAACCAAAAAAAGAGCTTTATTGGTCTATATGCTATTTACAGTGAAATCATGTAATATCACTGGACCCGTGAAGAGCCGGTGTAGAATAGGTCTTCAGCAACCCGTGCTTGCCGTAAAAGGTGACTATGCTTGTCGTAATAGGCGACTAACGGGATCGGGTGGTCAGGCTCGCTGACATGGTTGATACATGTCATCGTATTCCGGTTGCGTGGATCGATGCTCATGATGTCAATCACTGGATTGTCTGGTCCAGACTCGATTATTTACAGACCGCCGTCATATAGCTGGAATATTGCTGAGTGCGGCGTACTCACTGCTTGAGATAGGTAGGTAAAACAGGCCGAGCGTACCAGCCAGAGCGCTCTCCTACAGCAGAAAATACAACATCGTTATTTAGAAGTCAATGGCTCATTGTATATATGTCGATTTATACGTTTATCGACACAATCGTGCCCATAGTGTATCACAGAAGTTTGCCCATATAATGTTGCATTGCATTCAAAAGGTTTCACGTCACACAAATGTATTGACAAATGTCACCGAGACCCATAAACAATGGTCTATGTGTTTGTCGTTCAAAGCTGAAGCTCTCAGATGGGTGGGTGAGTGAGTGAGTTAGTGAAACGCCGTTTTCGTCAGTATTTCAGATACATCACGACGACTCTACTTGTTTGTGTGGAAAACCGAAATGATTTAGATATTTACACCTTTTGTGAAACAGGCATGGTACAGACAGACCAAAAATCATATTCGGGATTCGAACCCACGACAAGCAAATCCTGGCACGGCAGACACTCTGAGCCACCAGTACACCTTTCCGAACACGATAACAACCGGCGAGGTAAACGGTTATCGTCTATCTATCATCATCAACAGTACAACCGACACACACATACTCTACTTCTTCATGGGCGCCAGGCAAGTCTAGCTATCGGAAATCTCGATATCAAGTGCATTGCTTTCCACCTGAACTGGCAAGTCAATGACGGTCTTGCATAAATTGTTTAGAAAGGGGGACATTCACGAGAACGGACCGTCCGCATTAATCCCTCGGGAACCCAAGTACCATACCCACAACACAAAGCCATCTACAGCCTCAGGTGAGTAGTACCGTTGTATTCCTAGTTCGGTGTACATGTAATTAGCGCTTACATAGTTTGCATAACTTAGATTACATGGTATGTAATAAATACTTACAGTGGTTACCTGTACCAACTATTGTTGTAACGCTGGGGATCCTCAGTGTTGCTTTATGTATCGATTTTAATTCATGTGTCATTTATTTAAGTACTTTCTTGTTACGATGTGAGGTTAATCGGCTCTGTTTGTAACATTACGTGGACCACAGATAGTGAAATATTTATATGTTATATAACCATATCAACTGTCCAGGTTGATGTGATGTGATGTGTCTTCCCCATGTTTTACAATACCAGTCCGCAGTCTATAAATAAGATCTGAGCCCAGTACCACAAAGCTATCTTAACGCGCATAGTATGGTCGTTGTATAGCACTATGGTAGCTCTGTGGAATGGCCCAGGTGTATTGGCCATGTGGTTAAAGTGTTCTCCCTGTTCGATTCCCCACATGGGTACACAGTATTCAGCTGTCTTGGTGATTGTACCAACGTAAACGTTCTGGATTAATGTTAAAATTGGAGTAGAGCCATGCTCACTCACCCACTCACTCTTTCCCCTAATGTATGAACATCT
Source organism: Haliotis rufescens (assembly GCF_023055435.1). Taxonomy (NCBI): domain Eukaryota; kingdom Metazoa; phylum Mollusca; class Gastropoda; order Lepetellida; family Haliotidae; genus Haliotis; species Haliotis rufescens. The sequence goes on from NW_025964368.1 coordinate 197,345, forward strand.
TTGAAATCGTAAAAAATAAGTTGACACCGGGTGTTTATGAAATGGATGAATATATATATTCCTTTGACGTTTGAGTTTAAATGTACTTTTAACAACAAAAATAAATGGATAAATACATTGAAAGATTTTCGAGAATTGACAAAGAGAAGTCAGTATCGGTTAGTCCTGTGAACTTTTTACGGTTTTAAACCTAAGTAGGTAATATCCGTTGAACAACGACTAAAATATTTGTTTTCTTGTAATGTCCACATAGGATCTGTAGACCAAATGAATAATTCAATGGAAGTCATTTTCAGCCAAATTAATTCTTAACCGTGCTATTAATTTAAGTTCAGAAAAATACGTGTGTTCCTTAACATTTTGTATTGAACGTAATAACGCCTGCTGATTTTGCTATATTGTTTTACGGAGACTAAGGCCATTGTGACGAGACACAGAACGCACGCATGGCCGGAGAAAACAATAAGACAAATTATTTTAAAGCCAAATAACCTTTAAACAACTCATAGATGAGAGGCTGCTCGGTATATTGTCTAGCCGTGGTATGGACAGTGATATGTAACGTTTCAGCCCAGTGTTACTGTATCATGTGGTTTCGGAGTCAGGCAGGGTGGTTGCATTTCTCCCCTTTGTTTCCGCCTCTGGTGTTCCGTGTCGAGCACCTATAATCTACCCACAGTATAAGCTGTAATGGTTCTCTGTGACAAAACGTACACGAAGTCGGTGGTAATAAAGCTCAATTCAGATGAGTTTTGGTTTCAACATTTGTGTTAGTTGACCATAAATTGCCGTTGTGGTTGATTATAACGTTGCAAATTTGATATTCTTACCTTGGTCATTTATTGCATGCTACAATCACTCAGTATACAAATACCAGTACGACAATATACGATGTTTTATGTGAATATTAGTACTGAATACAAAATGCCAATATGTGTTGCCTACTGATTCCGATTACGTAACAGTTTATGCTGTTCACATTATGAAAAATTTATTTCTATATATTTTTCTGGGGTTTTTTTTTCGTGATGTGACTATTCAAGCACAGACACTATGGACCATGTATTGTTACTCCGTTTACGTGACTCAAGTAACCCAACGCGTGTCTCAGCAAATTATACGACATTTATAAACTCTAAATGTTTATGTTTGCTCTCATTTAAGCAATAAATAAATACATGTATGGTTTGGTGGTTGGTGATACACACGATGTTAGCGTTGTAGTAAGAGCAACAATAACACTATAGTATACTGCCGGGCATAAATAAAGTAAACACTTGAAAATTGACACTGTGAAATTGCGCCCCCCTTGTTCCTTGAGACGTCATATGACGTCACCTGTTGTGAGAGAGTCATTGATATGATGCATGTAATATCCGTGTCAAATACATCACCATCGAAAAACCAATTCTTGTTGTCTTCATTTTTTAGATTTTTAGCCACCATCAAACATGTATGTAGGTGAATGCGTCCTTTAGCCCTGCAGTTTATATAATATTCGAGTATGAACTTTTCAGCGCCATTTTGCCTTATACGTTCAAAGGAATCTTGTTATGTCGGATAATCGAGGTTATTTTCTGGCGATGACGTTTTTTCTATCACTAGGATTTCTTTACCAAAATAAAGTAAAAGAAAGAATTTTAAAACTATATTTCTATATTTTAGATTTATCTCATAAGAGCATAGTCGGTTCAAAAGGGAGAATAAATATGGGTACCAGAAAGAAGGGTGTGATACAGGGGACAAAGCGACGTCCCTTTCTCTGATGAACTAGATTAGTTTAAGAAAGTTAAATTTCATTGCAGACATTTCATATTATCACCACTAATTTGCCTCTTACGCCGAAAGGAATTTGATTCGACAGATAATCTAGATTGATTATTGTTGACATTATAAATATACTTATTTGGTTTTAGTTTTTGTTTTTTGTTTTTTGACAAAGTTGGAATCGTACAGAGGACGTTGCTTTAAGCAGGATTTCTTGTAATTATGGAAAGGGTTTTGTCTCTTTCGTTAACAGCCCAGGCGGAATGCCACTTCTCTATGATATAGGCGGATCAGAAAATCGAATATTTAAATTTGTATGACCTGTTACCAAGGAGACCATTCCTCTGAAACTAAAGAGCTTAAAAGTTTACAATCCTTGGGGGGGGGGGGGGGGGGGGGGGGGGTCACAATTAGATACGTTTATATTAAAGGAAACATGTTACTTGAATCTGAAACACTGAACCACACGACCTTATAAAGAATGTATTAAGAACATTTTCTGACACCAAAATAGATATATTGGGCTATTAAGGGACAACACTATTTGCACTGATACAAAGTGTATCCGTTATGATATACTTAATCTTCCTTATCACAACCTTGCATTAAGGGCTGTCAGGTCTGTGGTATGTCAGCAAGATATCTACCACGTTTAAAGCCCCGAAATCCAGGATCGGACACAAATCACTAGGGATTATGTGAAAGTGTTTTTATTCCGATTTACACTGGTGCAATCTGAAATAGAAAGGGATGAAATACAAAGGGTTGTTGTGTTGTTATTGATACAAGATAGGTCGCCATGGACAGATGAGATAGAAGGAAGCGTGTTGCGCACTGAGTGTCTCAGTCGACCCTGTCATCGACTTAAGCTCCTCAATTGAGGTTCGTAATTTAGGTTGTAAGAAGATTGGCGTGTCTTGTTTGAAGAAGATTAGGCCTTGTGTTGTATGGATATTACCATGCTCCCAAACCGTGATTCTGTTTCAGAAAGATTTCAAGTTAAACTTTAGGAAAATCCGAGAACCATAGCTCATTGAAAATGCTATTTGGTCTTCAGAATTACGAGCTTATTTATCAATAAGTTTTTTTTGTTATTTTGAGTGGTATAATGATGCAATTTGTGGAAATTGATACAAATACATTGTTAAACATCCTTTACTAAATATCAGTGGAAAGTACTGTATTTGTCTTGTAAAATGTTGGAATTTATCTTGATATCATTCCAAAGTCTTAGCAAAATGGTTGAATTTCAAGAACAGGCCGTTTCCATACTAAAGAGAAACATAATATACTTTAAACAAAAAATAAGGGAATTGATGAAATGATAGTGACGGTGTAATGCTGATAGATAAATACTAATTTCGGGCGTGTAGATCAACATCTGGTGTGTCCACCATGTTGGGCGATACATGCTCGTCATCTTGATGACACACTGTTGATTAACTTGCGTATGGTTGACCTTAGATACATCTTCCCGAGGCAAGGGAGTTTACTGACTATGAAAGTCCAGTTTTCACCCTTGCCGAACAAGGCAGGAATTACGGAGTTACATTTTGGCTGGACTAACGAGTCTATGCATAGTCCAATCAAAATCGCGCATGGAAATCGAAATCCGGTTAGTAAACTGTCGTGCAGATTTCGATCGATTGCAGGATGTGCAAAACATGTGCACCGCCAACGCGTTGTCAACAGATAATTTCCAAGTCTTTTCATGTTTCTAATCAAGGTGCTCTCTTGATTTGATGCACTTCGCGATGTAAGACCCGTTTTATCACAATATAGGTCTTGATTATCGATCAGGAGGCTTGACTGGGCGCCGCCGTTTTGTTTGAAACAAATGCAAGTGATACGAGAGGTGGAATCTGATTGGTCCATAGGAGAGGCTTAAAAGGAACACAACTCGTAATTACCATTGGTGGCGCTACGATCGAGCCCAGGAATTCAAGCCTAGTTCGGCAAGGGTGGAAACTGGACTTCCAAAGTCAGTTAACTCCTTGCCTCGGGAAGATGCCTTAGGTATTGCCCGCCATTACATCTGAAGAGCTACCTCAAGCTAGGCCACGTTGGCGGGCGTGGGTCTCTGGCGTACACTCTCTGCCTGTGAACATCCCACAGATGCTCTTTTGGGGACATGTCAGGGTCTTAGCGGGCTAGTCCAATGTCTGTATGCCTTCTTGTCAGAGATAAACCGTGACGAACTGGGCTTCGGTGGCCTGGCATGTCTGCCGACAATTCTGCAAACGGAAAAACGACGGAAGGACGCAAAATTTATCTCTGAAACCGACACTCCATTACTTTCAGCCCGGCGTGATTAAGCTTGATCTTGCTGACAACAATCACTTACTCTGTTTAAAATGCAACAGATTCCATTCACCATGTTAACGCTAATGGCGCTACAAATGTATTAGCTAACTTGACTGGATAATGTTGTTTGAAGAGATGTGTTTTGAGATGAGTCATGAAAGATGAGGGTGATGATGTCAATGTGTTCCATGATGCTGATGCACAGTAGTGAGATGATCTATGACCACCATCTTCAGACACATTTCTGGAACTTACAAGAGGTGTTCAAGTAGCTATTCGTTTCAGAGCTGATGCGTTTCAGGGGCTTGTATTTTGGTAAAAGTTCATCAGATAGGTTGGGATGTTTCATGGTAGCATTTGTATGCCAGAACGAGAAGTTTGAATTCAATCCTGATTTAAAAGGCAGTCAGTTCAGGGAAATCAAACTAGTTGGGGTTTTTTCATTTTTGAAGTTCTCGTTACGATGGCTCCGCTGTATTGGAGCCCCAAGAGCTGGTCCTTCGTGATGTTGGTCATCCAACTGTTGCAGAAGTCTAACCGTGACATGACTAAAGATTTGACCATTAGAAGTGCATCATCTTTTGTCGGCAGATGTCGAATTTTTCCTGTGTTACGGAGGAAGAACATAGGCTTGGAGATGTGGTTATATGATATTCCATAGAAAGTCCGCTGTCTAGATGTTTGTAGATTATAAATGGTAATACTTACAGGCGAGGGAAATCCTTTAATACCGTTACTAGAAGATGATTTCAGCCTCATTGGATTGTTTCTGAATTAAGTATGTTTATATATATATATATTATGTGCATAGCTATAAAACCAATCAAAGATAAACCTGCTAACACTGTCAGAAAGACAATTTATTTACATGTATCTCCAATTTCCCTGTGGGCCAGGACCCACTGGTCGTGATCATCAAACAAATTATTCTGAATTGTTTGTCAGCACCAGACCCGTTCATGAGTTTAACACAGATTTTTTATGTTTGTGGAGGGAGTTTTGTCGCTTATATGTACGCCAAAGTGGTAAACGTCTGCGACCTGCGGTACTCTGGGCACTAAAATGTCACGCCATTATATAACACAGACACTTCGGAGCAGTAAACACATACTATCCATTCACTCCCTCCTTCACCACGGTTTGTCTGACGTTAATGCCCCTGATAACATTGAGAGAAACAGATCCCTGGTCAGATATAACGAAGTAGGGTCTTTGTTACCACAACATGTATAAATACCGGGTTGTTTCATGGTGATTGTAGTTTGTACCACATTTGTTCCACTTTTTACCACTTTTTTACCACTTTTGACCACTATTTAAACCACTTTTTCACCACATTTTACCACTTTTGTCCACATTTTACCACTATTTAAACCACTTTTTTACCACATTTTACCAATTTTTTACCATTTTTTATCACTTTTTTACCACTTTAATCGACCTGTAAATACAACTATTGACGTTTTGTGTTTTGGCGTAAATAACAATACACTGTAGTAATTTCTAAAATCAATTGGACGAGAGGAGTGTGTGAGTTGAGTTTAAATCGTTCAGTATTATTCCAGCCGTACACCCAGGGCACAATTATGGTTCATACCTTGTCTTAATCGATCCTGAGTCTGCCGCGCGAGTAATCAACGTTTTAGCCTCTGGGCCATCCCACCGACCGTGGAAAGAGATCAGATAGTCCTAGTGGCTGAAGCTTTGGTTATTTACGGCGCAGATGAGAGAATCGAACCTGGTTCTGTGGTGCGAATAACCAACGACTTACCCGCTAGGCCCACATCAACCATGAAAAAAGATTTGACAATCCTAGTGGCTAAAGCTTCGGTTATTCACGGCGCAGACTAACACTTGAATCACCCGCCCCCCAAATCCACCCTGAAGGGGACGAGATTGTCCGGTGTCACGTTCTACAAAACGATCAAACTCTATAACACTTTAACACTGACTTGCAATAGTCGTAGTGCTAAGATCGCTTTGTGCAACGGGCCCCATTTCTTACAAACATTAAGACCCTCTGAAACTAATCGGGGCGGTCGGGTAGCCTAGTGGTTAAAGCTTTCGATCGTCACGCCGAAGACCAGGGTTCGATTACCGATTTAGGTACAATGTGTGAAGCCCATTTCTGGTGTCCCCCGCCGTGATATTTCTGGAATATTGCTAAAAGCGGCGTAAAACCATACTCACCCACTCACTCACTCACTCACTCACTCACTCTGAAACTAATCGATGTCATAATCTCTCGAATAGCCATGTGATCATCCAGAGCTTTCAGTAGAAACAGTGTACCTTTCAAAATACATATCAATCCAAATCAGTTATCACATGTTATCAAGTGATTTTGTGAACAAAGGTATTTGGTGTTCTTTCTTAATACATAGGTTGCCGATTCACAAAGTGATCTTAGCGCTACGACAGTCGTAAGTCGGTGTTAAAGTATGGGACGTCACGCCGAAGACCCGGCTTCAATTCCCGACATAAGTACAATGTGTGAAGCCCATTTCTGGTGTCAACCGCCGTGATATTGCTGGAATATTGCTAAAAGCGGCGTTAAACCATAATCACTCACTCATTAAAGTTTGGGAGTTCGATTATCTTAAGGTCAAGATCGCTTTATGGAGCAGGGTCCTGAGGTGTAAGTTATAACAGGTTATGAATTGCTTATATGTAAAATATGTTATGGTGTTCTTTATTAATGTGTCCTCACATATGCATTTTTTCTGAATCATACAGAAGCATTTAAATATCAATTAGGTTTCTCAACAAACCCTTCACGACTTATGCTAAAATGATATATAAAGCCTGTACCCATTGAGACTTGGCGATTGGCACGACTGGACGACCACAGATCGTATTTATTGGTGTTTAAATCAACCTCTTGTGATACGTCCTGTTTAAATAAGGAAAGTAAAGTGCCATGTCAAAGTTAAAGGAGGGCCGGGTATCACCCAAATAATCAAAGAAAGGGATAGGTACAATGGCGTCGAGGGAATGTCAATATTTAACATGGAGAAAGATCACTCACGTACCGTCGTGATTATTACGTCACGATGCATTGTGAGAATGATATATCGTGTTGCTCTTACCATAACAGCAATAATAGGACTCTTGGCACGGGCATAAATTTCGACTCTAGTGCGTAATATAAATTGTCAACGTCAGTTCTTCAATACAGGTAGCTTCTCGGTTAGACTGTGAAGTGAATTATCCCTTGACTTTATATTCACTCCGCACGTGCTCCTCACGTGCAGGCTAGAGGGCAAAGGTCATTATCACACAGCAGGTGTTTCTCTGGGCGTGCTGTTATGTACTCACAACAAAGGTAACTATGATCATATACATAAATGAATAATAATCATATTGATGCTAATGATTATATGGTTTAAAAGCTTGATCAGTCCTGCGTATAGATCAAACCACTTCAAGACAGGCGAGGGTAGAAGGTTTATTTTAATGCAGCTTTGGGTGGGAAAAAGTATTGTTTTCTTTACGTTTCAAACCGCTGTACATCGTTCTCTTTGTTTGTTTGTTTGTTTGTTTGTTTGTTGTTTAACGTCCACTCAGCAATATTCCAGCTTTTTGACAGCGGCCTGTAAATTATCGAGTATGAACCAGACACTGGTGATTGACATCATGAGCATCGATCTGCGGAATTGGGATACGATGACACCAAGTCTGCGAGTCTTACCACCCGATTCCGTTAGTTGCCTCTTACGACAAACATGGGTGAGTGAGTGAGTGAGTGAGTGAGTGAGTTAGTGAGTGAGTGAGTGAGTGAGTGACCAGGCACTGATTTCCTCTCAATACAAATATATAATTTTCAATGTCGAGTTTGTAGAACTGCAATCACACATTATTAACCTTTATATCTCAAATAAACCTTCAAATACATCAGTGGTTAAGAGATGTATATAAAGAAAGCTCATGTACATACTCATTGACTTAAATAGTAAGAACATGATTTATTTGTTTCAAAGCATGCTGGGTTTACATTTTCACCAAGCATCTCTCGAAACTCGCCGTGTCCCGTAAATCAGGAAATTATACGTTAAACTTTCCATGCATTCACAATGCCCTTGTTTACGTATGTTTATAATGTTGCATGGAGCCAGAACAACGTGGTTTTAATGTAACTATAAATCATACTCGTCGTATTTCTACTCAAGGAGTTTTACCATAAAACACCGCTGCATGACTCTCTTTGTAACGAGTAGTTGTGGAGGTATTAACCGACACAGTATCGTACGATGTAAATCAGGGCAGGAGTAACCACACAGGCATGTAAACAACATGGTTGTGTTTATCAACTCGGTTGGAAACCTTATGACATCAGTTTCCGTCAGTCAAGGGACTATCAGTCTCACCATGACCATATTCATGGTTGCCCAGTGTTGCAAGAATAGCCCTTGAAGACTGTGACACAGGCTATACTATGCTAAAAAAACACGGGAGGGTAGTCAACTACAAGGGTATCAATGACACACATGCAAATGGCTTAAAGAAACCACAACAGTTTAAATATACAGGAGACTCCAAAGAACTACGAGACTTCAATATCGACACGGGGTACAAAGAAATTGTGATATTTTTAATATGCACGGGGCACAAAGAAATTGTGTCACTTTAAATATACACATGGCACTAAGAAACTGCGACACTTTCAATATACACATGACACTAAGACAGTACGACACTTCAAAATATACATATGACACTAAGACAGTACGACACTTCAAAATATACATATGACACTAAGGAACTACAACACTTCAAAATATACACATGATACTAAGAAACTAAAACACTTTAAATATACACATGACACTAAGACAGTACGACACTTCAAAATATACATATGACACTAAGAAACTACAACACTTCAAAATATACATATGACACTAAGAAACTACAACACTTCAAAATATACATATGACACTAAGAAACTACAACACTTCAAAATATACACATGATACTAAGACACTACAACACTTTAAATATACACATGACACTAAGAAACTACAACACTTTACATAAACACGGGGCACTACAGCAACTTATTTCAAACACACACACACACACACACACACACACACACACACACACACACACACACACAAACACACATACACACACAAACGCACACAAACACACACACACCTGCCACTGTGTAACGACGACACTTTTAATTACAGGTGACATTATGAAACACTAAACACAAAACATGATAGAATGACACTGCTGCGACGCTACTAACATGAACCTGATCATCACTGTATATGCTTCTTGTAACATACCTTCCATTTAATTAATATATTTTATTTGAAACCCATTCTGAACTCAAAACTTTAAGTTCATTCGAAACTATAAATTCAAACGTCATTGTAAAAAAAACCATGTTCAAATACAAATATATTCTAATCAACACAAAACTACATTTTTAACATCCATGTCAAAGTAATGACATGCAATGGCAACATTAGCATTCAGCAGACGTTTTCAAACGAAGAACACAATTAAACACGGTATGAAAATGATAAAAAAAACGTTGTTGCCTGATTTCACTCCCGAAATTGAAATCCGTAACAGTTTCTGTGTCTTGTAAGTAAAACCACTTTGTTTGTTTGTTTTGTTGTTGTTGTTGTTGTTTGTTTTTTTTGGGGGGGGGGGTCTAATATAAGGAATGTAATAGTGAAAAAGTTGGTCGGTTCATCGAAAATCATTTTTAAAAAGAGAATGCATTGGACAGGAATTTTCAATCATCTCAGAGTTATATTTGGTTCCTTAGGGGATAAAAAAGCCTATATCAATCTTGGCCTAGTTGGGGTCCTTATAAATATTATGACTCTAAAAGCTTGTAATGGCTACAAAAATTATTTTTAGTCATACATAAATCCCTTTGAATATTTGTATTGGAAGATGATCTTTGCCGTCGGCGGTATAAAAAAAATCCTTGTCATTCTTATTTTCTTTTTTTAATTTTCGATATTTACGGTCGTAAACCAACCACAAATTATAAGGTCTCATAAGTACATGTTCTCCCTATTAAGCTGCCCAGCCCATCAAGACAATAGAACACAGAGAGAACTGATACTCTGAGTGTTATCACATGTCTCCTGGATACATTGACCCTAACAAACTTCCAGATGACCTAGCCATCACATCAGAGCCTCCTTGAATACAAATTACATTCATTTCCCAACCAAACCCCATGCAAGCGTTCTCCATATCCGCTCGGCATTGACAGCAGTCAGCTATTCAGCAATCAACACGTGTTAATCAATGTCATGGTCGCTCTGAAATATACAAGAAATTTACAACATATCTGAGGTTGTTTGAAGATCAATTGGATTAGTGCGAACAAGGCTATGTAAGGCTCTAGTCACGACGACGTATTATGTGTTAGATGCCATATATCATTTAGATTGGTTGCAATGAAATCTTTTGTTGACATGTTCACAGACAAAAAAGTCTAATAAAATCTAGTTATTAAATCAGCGATGAATATTATTCAAGTTTTGACTTGGTTCCTCTTCATTTAAAGAGCAGTTGGTAGAAAGTGTGAAGGACATTATTTGTGTTTCCTTAATATGGCTGGGTTGTTTCTTAAAGTGACGTGTCTCCTTAACATGGCTGGGTTGTTTCTTAAAGTGATGTGTCTCCTTAACATGGCTGGGTTGTTTCTTAAAGTGACGTGTCTCCTTAACATGGCTGGGTTGTTTCTTAAAGTGACGTGTCTCTTTAACATGGCTGGGTTGTTTCTTAAAGTGACGTGTTTCCTTAACATGGCTGGGTTGTTTCTTAAAGTGACGTGTTTCCTTAACATGGCTGGGTTGTTTCTTAAAGTGACGTGTCTCCTTAACATGGCTGGGTTGTTTCTTAAAGTGACGTGTTTCCTTAACATGGCTGGGTTGTTTCTTAAAGTGACGTGTCTCCTTAACATGGCTGGGTTGTTTCTTAAAGTGACGTGTCTCCTTAACATGGCTGGGTTGTTTCTTAAAGTGACGTGTTTGCTTAACATGGCTGGGTTGTTTCTTAAAGTGACGTGTCTCCTTAACATGGCTGGGTTGTTTCTTAAAGTGACGTGTTTGCTTAACATGGCTGGGTTGTTTCTTAAAGTGACGTGTCTCCTTAACATGGCTGGGTTGTTTCTTAAAGTGACGTGTCTCTTTAACATGGCGGGGTTGTTTTTTAAAGTGACGTGTCTCCTTAACATGGCTGGGTTGTTTCTTAAAGTGACGTGTCTCCTTAACATGGCTGGGTTGTTTCTTAAAGTGACGTGTCTCCTTAACATGGCTTGGTTGTTTCTTAAAGTGACGTGTTTGCTTAACATGGCTGGGTTGTTTCTTAAAGTGACGTGTCTCTTTAACATGGCTGGGTTGTTTCTTAAAGTGACGTGTTTCCTTAACATGGCTGGGTTGTTTCTTAAAGTGACGTGTTTCCTTAACATGGCTGGGTTGTTTCTTAAAGTGACGTGTCTCCTTAACATGGCTGGGTTGTTTCTTAAAGTGACGTGTCTCCTTTACATGGCTGGGTTGTTTCTTAAAGTGACGTGTCTCCTTAACATGGCTGGGTTGTTTCTTAAAGTGACGTGTTTCCTTAACATGGCTGGGTTGTTTCTTAAAGTGACGTGTCTCCTTAACATGGCTGGGTTGTTTCTTAAAGTGACGTGTTTGCTTAACATGGCTGGGTTGTTTCTTAAAGTGACGTGTTTCCTTAACATGGCTGGGTTGTTTCTTAAAGTGACGTGTTTGCTTAACATGGCTGGGTTGTTTCTTAAAGTGACGTGTCTCCTTAACATGGCTGGGTTGTTTCTTAAAGTGACGTGTTTGCCTAACATGGCTGGGTTGTTTCTTAAAGTGACGTGTCTCCTTAACATGGCTGGGTTGTTTCTTAAAGTGACGTGTCTCCTTAATATGGCTGGGTTGTTTCTTAAAGTGACGTGTCTCCTTAACATGGCTGGGTTGTTTCTTAAAGTGACGTGTCTCCTTAATATGGCTGGGTTGTTTCTTAAAGTGACGTGTTTCCTTAACATGGCTGGGTTGTTTCTTAAAGTGACGTTTCTTCTTAACATGGCTGGGTTGTTTCTAAAAGTGACGTAAGACAACTCATTCACTTACTCACTGACTTCTGACAGTGAGTGAGTGAGTTAGCGTGGTTTTACGCCGCTTTGAGCAATATTCCAGCAATATCACGGCGGGGGACACCAGAAATGGGCTTCAAACAACGTACCCATGTGGGGAATCGAACCCGGGTCTTCGGCGTGACGAGCGAACGCTTTAACCACTAGGCTATCCCACCGACCCGACAACTGACAGATAACAATATGAACAGAACAGAATAGACTATGCATATGTAATAATGTAGACATATATGTTGTCAAACTCCGGCAATCAAGATATTATATTATTGTCTGCATCAACAAATACAATAAACATTCATGTTTTATATGTTTTATATTTTCTCTTTCTGTTTTATTTCATATATGCTTATTGTTTTATTTCTGTCACTCTAATTGTTTTATCATTTCCGGCTTGTAATAAAACGAATATTCATAGATTTCATTCATAGGGCTACAAGCAGGTATTGACCGCCTCCGTGGTCTAGTGGAAGAGCGTCCGCCCGGAGAGCGGAAGGTCCGGGTTTCGACTATAAATCGGCATCAGTCCGGTCTAGTACAAGCAGCCACACACATACGTGCATGCACGTCGCTATATAAGTGAAATAATCTTGGACGCGACGTTAAACTCCATTTGACCACCTCACAAGCAGGTATTAATGTCTATACAGCGTTTAGATTTAGTTGTGTTGAAATCCAAATCACTTCTTTATTTATTGCACATCCTAAATGTAAACATGCGGGAAAAGAAAATATACACTTGAAAATTGGATTTGACCAACGAATTACAAACGTTATAAAAACATTACCAGGCTGAAAACAATCGCCGTAACACTGTAACCATAAGGCCTAAAACACAACTAGGATTCCTGTATCAAATACATCACCATCGAATAATCTTTTTTGTTGTTTCATTTTTATCCATCAAACATGGTATATTTATTTTGACTGGCAATATTATATTATAGTAAATATTCAACTATGACTGAGAAATTAAGAACTCCGTTGAACCCACTCGTACTGTTAATTTCCGTTGTCAACTTATTAAAAGTTAATAGAAAGTTCATGAACATAAAAAAGTTTTCTTATCTGAGCAATATGTTGTTATATTCATAAAATAATATATTTTTAATATTTTCAAAAAGTCTTTAAATTAAAACCAATTGAAAAACAGCTGCAATATATAAAAAAACTATAAATTATAACAGTCAGTTTCCATCCCCATTTCGTGTAATGCTATCAAAAGGCATCGGGGGAAAGTGAAAACAAACGCAACAAAAGCAAATTTCGCACGCTCAACATCACGATGACAGTTATACGTCACACACCACTTATTTTACTGTTTTATTATGATGTACCTTTAATGTTAACATATTTACATATTTATAGCATGCTTATATCTTAAGAATAAACGATGTAATGTTAAAACAACAGTACTTATTATGTTACCATAAGATTATGATAATATATAAGTTTTATCGTCCATTGTCGTACGTGAAGTTTGTGACGCATCTCCAAAGCCCATGACACTGACGAACTAGCTTCCGGCGTAACGATATGGTGGACAAAGGGTCTAATGTATACGTGTATTCCTACGAGCTAACAGTATCCTTGTTCTCTTCAGGCCAAACAGTGATGTACTGAAAATAAAATAAAAATTATTCGAAACATTAATTTACCAAACTTGGGATTATAATGTTCCCACGGTACACAATAGTACATTAAAGATGGCGTTAATTTCCAGTCTATGTCTACTGTCTTGAGGTAGACATGTTTAGTGTCGTGTGAACACATTGGCCTTTTATTCTTATTAGGATGAGAAATTAGTTGTAGTTTGAACAAAATCCCAAAACTTGAATAACCAGGAGATTAAAATGCTGCTTCCATATCTTAATTTAAGTGTGAAGTAGCAGGTTATATTAGTGTACGTCTCGGATGACGTTATTTCACGTCATCCTAACACAGATACTGATGCTGTAGTCTCATCTCTTCAGTGTGTTGCGTCATCTGTAGGCCCTGGGTTCTTCACGAGTAGGACACTCCTGACGTCAGTGTCTCGTACTTTTACCTCATCGTGTGATTCTACTACCATGACAACATCAACGACAACACCGACAACTACTATTTCACCATGCGGCTACCCTCCCGCCCTCCTCAACGGGGAGATCGTCAGAATAACGTCATCGACGGCGGAGTATGGCTGCCTCGCCGGCTTCGTCATGAGCGGCCCTAAAACCATCATCTGCAGCGGCACCAACTGGGCAACCGACCTCCCTTCGTGCGCTGTCATTGACCAGAGTCCCGAGGTCTACGTGTTTGGTAAGACGGGAATGCTTTAATTTTATCCAATTTGTCGTCATTTTAAGAAACGTGTTAGTTTTAATGAAATAATTGTGAACGGGTAAAATGTTGCTTTGGAAAGAATATCAGTTATAAAACGGCATGTTAGAATATTGTGGAAAGAATATCAGCTATATCAAGCCATGTTAGATTTTTGTAAATTATAAATATTCGCAAGATGCAAAATGCCCTGCTGGTATACGGTATAGCTCTGTCAATTTCATTCTCCATTACTATACCTACGGAGTGAATACGAGAAGCATACGATGTTTTTTAGGGTTTTACAGAGCTCCAGATAAGCTGCGTTTCTTCGTAAAATACGCATCAGAAATGCAGAAATACGCAGTAAAATAAAATCCAAGCGTATCAAATACGCAACGAACATTACAGATACGGTACAAAAATAAAACGTGTGCGTATCATCAAAATATTGTGAAGTAACCATGCGTATTCGATTAGCAAATCAGCAACTTATTTTGAAATTATAAAACGGGCATTCCGTCAACCTTGCCAAACTCCACGATGACAGTTACATCATGATCATTTGCCATCACACTTTCTTGTGGAAGTATCGTGGTATTTTTGAGTCCAATAAAGCTCTCGAACCCACACGACACCAGTTTGCAGGGACTAGATGAATAGTGTTTTTAAATATTTAACTTAAATATCCACATGTGTAAAAACTAGTGGCTAACAGAAATTTGAATACCCAGATAGAATTACTGATACCCAATGATTTTAAAATGCATGGGTAAAATACCCACAACACCAAAAGCTTACCCGGAGCTCTGGTTTAAAAACTTTGTAAAAACACATCACTTCATGCACACTTATTGAAGATAAATAAACGTTCTTTTAGACAACTGCAACATTTTATCCCGTTTATTCGCTTCAAGTTCGATGGAGCAACCGAGATATTACAACGTTTGCTCGTTGTGCTCTCACTGAAATTCTGTTCAAAGCGGCGTTAAATTCAACACACTCACATACCGCAGACTGTGTTCCTCAGACCAAGTCATGATATTATAATCTCATTATCTGATTTAATACATTGGCGAAAGAGCGACCTTAGTGGTAACTTGTTGGTTTGTTTGTTTGTTGTTGACCGCCACACTCAGCAATATTCTTGTTATATGACGGCGGTTTGTAAATAATCAAGTCTGGACCAGACAATCCAGTGATTGACATCGTGAGCATCGATCTATGCAAATGAGATACGACGACATGCATCAACCACGTCAGCGAGCCTGACCACCCGATTCCGTTAGTCTGCCGAGCGCCAGACAGCGTAACATCAAGTACCATCTTTTAACGTCCTTTGGTATGACGCGGCCGGGGATCGAACCCAGGACCTTCCGCTCTCCGGGCGGACGCTCTACCACTAGACTAGGAGGTGGTCACATTATTTTGGAAGACAGATTCACGCCGAGACCCGATTTCGATTCGCAGTCGCGAAATGTGTAGAAAGGATAAAGCTCATTTCAAGTCATCCTCGAGTAACCAGGGTATTAAATCACCATTCTATTACGCTACGTACCCTGGACCCTACGTCTCCATGTCTCTTGTCATTAATATCAGAATGTCTCTTACTGATGGGTGTTATTTGACTGGAGAGATATTTTTTGCATTATACTCTTAGAATCGGGCCCAAAACGACGCTAAGGTAACGAATGGGTCCAGGGTATTTATAACAATAGAATGGAGATATAATACCCTCGGTAATCGAGGATGGTTTCTGGTCTCCCCGAATATGGATCTAGTTGGAATATTGCTTAAAGCGGCGTAAAACACTACCCACGCACTCGCTCTTTGGCAGTCGTAGTGTGACGATCTGGTTATGAAACCGGCCTCAGTTCGATACTGCAATCATGGCTTCATCCCAGTACTATATCGGGTGGCCAGGCTCACTGACTTGGTTCATACATGTCATCTTATCCCAATTTCTAAGATCGATGTTCATGATGTCACTCATTGGGATGTCTGACCCAAATTCGTTTATTTACAGACCAACATCATTTAGCTGGAATATTGCTGAGTGCGGCGTTAAACAACACCAAAAAAATGTTCATGATGTTACTATATTCTTATGAACTTCATCTCAGTACATTACAGTCAAGTAACCTCGTGTCTGACTTCCCTTTCAGAGAGCGCATTAAGTAAGTTGGACCTCCGGCCTGTAGTCGCCAAACTCCCCATTGTGTAAATGTTACTCAGCCACTCCTACACGAGTTCACTGTTAACCCACCCCTTGAGTTCTCAACCCTTCTGAATGTGATAACCTCTGCCAGCCCCATGCTGTTTGTTTAGTGCCCTGCCTGTTGTGTTTTGGTAACGCTGGCGTGTTGTTTATGTATATTGGTATCAATGGCATGGGGTGTTTCTAGTAATTGAATAAATAACTCTCAACTTTCCACTCAAAAAAAATAATATTTTTTCCCTACTTAGTATGTCCTCATACGGTTTAAGAGGTTTGACAAAACATAAAATTTCCATTAATATCGTTTTTCGTTCTTGCAAATGGAGTCGATGACATATTTGCTCGGGAAAGGAGTTTGAAAATCAAGGTGTGCCTGTCACATGATTGCATGTATGTGCAAGGATTGGCAGTTTTTCCTTATCGAAATACGTAACTGATATTATAAATCGAATTCGTGTTAATCGAATTCTGCGTGTCTATAATTTAAGTATTGATTGGTGTAAATACATATCAAGTTAATGATACCTATAAATGTTTTCAAGACATCTTGTTGGTAAGTAACAGTACATGACTTCTGTTATGGGTTTAGTGATATCTTAATATTTCAGGGCGAAATGTATCATTAAATCAAACTGTTCGTTGATAACCGCTCCCTCGGCAGGGCGAACTGCAAGCTCCAACATTGGAATTATTTTTGTGTCCTCGACGTGATTTATGAATGTTATTTCAATAACACGTAAAACTTCAGTACATATTAGATGTTTATAGGTGGGCAATATTTCAAGAGTTCAAACATCATGATCTAATGCAGATTTATATCATTAAACAGAAAAGAACTTTAAAAGTAGTGATACCTAACATAGGTGGCTTGGAATCCGAGCCTCGCCCTGATTGTTTCCAGGTTTGTCAGCACCATGTCCGTGCTCGTGGGTTTCACCAAATTGGGCACGCCAGAAACCTATGATTGTGGGTTCGAATCCCGGTTCGCACCGATTATGTTATTAGGTTTGTCAGCACCATACCCGTGCTCGTGGGTTTCACCGAAGTGGTAAACGTCTGAGACCTGCATCATTTCGGGCTTTTCTCCCACATTAAGCTGACACGCCGTGATATAACTGGAATACTGTTAAAAGCGGCGTTAAACCCAACTCACTCACTCACTCACTCACTCACTCACTCACTCACTCACTCACTCACTCACTCACTCTTCCCACGTCAGGGTGACAAATGGGGCAGAGCTGAAATACTGTTCAAAGCGGCGTTAACCCCCTGGATGCCAGAGGGACAGATGTGTCATTCCTCTTCCACCCTCACCCTCACTTTGAAGTGATACATCACGCACACAAATACAAATGTTGAAGTCTGTGGGAAATTCCCCGTTCTGTGATATCATCCACTGTCATTTTAGTCAAAGCAAAATTGCTTAAAATGTCCTCTGAAAATTCGGTACATTGTACATGTCGCCATTTTTTACATATTACTAAATCACCATTCACGGCATTCTTTACAGCACGTTTTGAAATGTATATTTAGGATATTTACTAGGAGAAATGAATTTCAAAATTTCAAAATTTTAATTTCTCACATCAAATTCTTGGGCGGTCGGGTAGCCTAGTGGTTAAAGCGTTCGCGCGTAACGCCGAAGACCTGGGTTCGATTCCCGACATGGGTACAATGTGTGAAGCTCATTTCTGGTGTCCCCTGCCTTGATATTGCTGGAAATATTGCTAGAAGCGGCGTAAAACCATACTCACTCACTCACTCACATGAAATTCTCACCAAGTGACCTGATTTACAATGAACTTGTGCGCAATTCTCGCATCACCTTCACTTTTCAGATGTTATGAAAATGTGCGTCAGAAAAATAACTCAGCATTCAACGCGTTAAGCCAACGCAACCACTCTTCAAGATAAGCATATTCTACTCAGTATTATGATGGTAATCTAACCACGACCTCTGTGTGTTGCAGCCGACTGGTGGCAATACTTCCTGGCGGCTCTCCTCTCCTTCATCGCCCTTCTCCTCCTCGCCTTCCTCATCTGGTGCTGCTGCTGGTGAGAAACCTCGTTATAACGCCAACCTTTTATAATACCAATGGGTGATAGTTGATATACCTCGCTATAACGCCACAATTTTATAATACCAATGGGTGATAGTTTATATACCTCGTTATAACGCCACTTTTATAATACCAATGGGTGATAGTTGAGCTACCTCGTTATAATGCCAACTATAAAAAATGCTTGTACTTAGTGTGACGTCGGTTTCAACAATAGTAAAAAATTGTTTCACAGTATTTCATGGGTTATTCACAAACATGCGTGTGCGCGCGCGTGGTATCGTGGGAGAAAGCCTAAAGTGATCAGATGTATATCTTTACAGCTTTTGTTTAACTTACGAGCACGGGTATGGTGCTCCCCAACCTTCAACTATAATTCGAATACACAGTCAGCGGATCCAGCAACAACACCGGGACGCAACTCTGCCCATCATCGACGCCTAGCACTTCTTAGTCACCCGTATTGTAAAATCATAGTCTAGACTGACATTGCGTGGTAAACACCTGGACTACGTTACCGAGATACGTATCAAGTAGACATTTTAATGCACGTATCAAAGTATTGTTTTGTTCACTTTTGTGTGTCCTCTTTCTTTCAAGCAATTCGGCAAAAGTATTCCCCGTTGGAAGTAGTTCCGGTGGATGTTGCAGTTCTTGCCGGAAGTCAGGAGGACGCAGCACTGCGCATGACGACATACATGATTCCCAAAGGTATTATCATTCAAGAACTGGGCTGATCGACATGGAGGATGGTATATACCTGGTGCCGATGCGACAGACGAGCAGCAAGGTAGATTATCTTTTTTAATAATTCTATTATTTTATTATCTATTTTTTTTTATTCAAATAAATAAAGCATGTGTTTATGAATCACTGTCAAACAGTGATAATATCAGGTGCCAGCGAAAAGGTGACCGTATCCTGCCCCACCGGTGGTACCCGTCACAAACACCTGCAAAGGCAAGTCAAGTGTTCATCTGAGAAGAACACGGGGACATATGGTACAAGCCAAAGCTAGGGATTTGCACTGGACATCATTTTGGTCAACTGTATCCATTAAAGGGGGACTATACTCCACTGGCTGGTGCCCATTGTCCTCTGTGTGCAAGACATTGTTATCAGTGCGATATGAAAAACTAGGACAATGTATCTCTGTGTGATTAGGCTGACCCTTAACTGCTTGATATGCAACAAAATTGATCTATCAGAAAAGAAAAGTGATGTTTCAGGAACTTGAGTCAATTTTGCTGGGACTGCTAATTAACCTGTGCGTAGCCTCCCTTTAATGATACTCTTTTCATTTTCATGACTCCCTGAGAATATATGGACGAGTGGACGAGATATCGAACCCGAACTTGTTTTGGCACCATATTCTTACCCGATTGTCTTGCAGAAACCTCCCAGTAACGGCCACGCCCCGGTGCATCCGGATAGCCCCCACCCCACGCCCCGGAGTGACGGCCAGATCCGCTTCATGCAAGTAGTCCAAGAAGTGGTGGATGAAGACAAGAACCGGAAGAAAGCCAAGCCTATTAACCAATGGATGCCTCACTCACATCCGGTTAGAAATATCAACACCAGTACAAAGTAGTGCGCGTTGGGCAGACAACATGCACAGATAAACTTTTTTATAAAAACTTGCGGACATTTTTGTATTGATCAACAATGCTCTGACGTTTCATGGATACTCAATTTTCTGTAGATATACAGGCTTACCCATCACGGGATTTCGGGAAAGACTAGATCCCCATGACCCAATGATTGTCTAGCAACTGACTATAATGAGGATCAGGTGGTAAGAGCTCGTGACCTTGAAAGATGTGGGTCATCGTTTGTTGTGTTGCTCATGCTATCAATCACTGGTTGATCTGGTCCAGGGAGTATATTTACAGCCCGTCGTGATGTAGCAGGATAGTTGTTGTCTGTTTAGTAAACATTCATCGTTGACATATACTCGCCGATAAAAGAAACGCGAATACCATACATGTTGGTTAATATTTGAAGAATTACTCATATTCGAACGATATTAATTGGTTTGATGCACAAACGAACATACTGGTATGTTGTGTAAACCGATGCTCGTGAACGCGTCACATGTGACGTCATGGATCCATGACTCGAGATGCACCATTTGTCTCGTGCAGGATTAACGTGTAAAATTTTGGAAATCACGTGCTGCATATCGTGATGAAATTAGAAACACTGTGGTAATTCTTGACTGATTGTCAGTTTTGCCATTAAGTGGTACACATTGGAAACATCTCTTCTTAACGCACATACTTCTCCAAATGTTTCAATAGTTCGCGTTTCTTTCGGCGGTGAGTCCATATTAAGGAGGTACCGTAGATATCTTTATATCTTTCACATGGGTTATATTTCGTCTGAGTGAGTGAGTGAGTGAGTATGGTTTTACGCCGCTTTTAGCAATATTCCAGCAATATCAAGGCGGGGGACACCAGAAATGGGCTTCACACATTGTACCCATGTCGGGAATCGAACCCGGGTCTTCAGCGTGACGAGCGAACGCTTTAACCACTAGGCTACCCGACCGCCCCTTATTTCGTCTGAATGTTCATGACATGTTCGTGGTCACCCTCTATTACATTACAAGAACATGTAAACATATTTCTTGGTAAACTGACATGGAAGATTTTATTTTCAGTGTGAAAATACGTTTTCAAGAGTGTCCGTATTCTTTTCAACAGGTGCATCCATCACTGGCATTTGAGACGTACAAAATGGATGATAGTATTTCAATGTTATTGCCACGAGTAGCAAAAATTCGGCAAGATAAATATATGATCCTGTTGTGACACTTAATAAAGATAACAAATGGAAATATTGAAACCGGTATCTACATGCACATTGAAAACCGGGAGCAATTCCAGATGACGTCAATACTGATGTAAACGCGTGTATCGGGTACTGTCAAGCAGAACAAATTCATGCGATGGTTAACGTTGCCAGTTCCAACGGCAGGTCATGGCGTCAGGTGGATATTCAGTAATAGTGCGGGAGAGCATATTAGGGTATTAGACTTAAAATGTTCTAGCCATGTTTTATAGCCACCGTAGCTTTTAAGAATAATCTAATAATGTCAGAGGGAACGAGAAATATCCTCATTGTAAAGGTCACTGTGTTGTAAAAACAGCTATCACAACAACAAAAATGACCTTGTTAAGTAGAATTGTAGTTCATGAACTTCTGGAAGGGTTGACTTGAGAATAAAGAAGTAAACGTGACAAGACCATTTCCAAAGTAAAAGAAATCTCTACCAAAAGCAGGGTCCATTATACGATTCCGACTATATCATGAGCATGTGTTTTTAATCACTTTCAAATAGTGATAATACCAAGTGTTCGCGAAAAAGGTTAGCGTATCCTGCCCCACCGGTGTACTCGTCACAAACACATGCAAAGGCAAGTCAATTGTTCACCTGGAAACACGGCCACATATGGTACAAGTCAAAATAAGGATCGGGAATCATTTTTTTTCACTGATGCTTCAAATTTATCAGTATGTATCAGTATGTATCAGTATGTATCGGGATGTACTTGTTCAAGCATAATTATGTATGTCAGCATGTATAGATGCTGTGTCTGTATGTATGCAGGTGAGTAAGACTGTATTCAGAACCGGATCTTACGCCACTTGTTACATCCGGGTAACAACGTCTTTGGGAAAAGTGCAGTGATGACGATACATTGATCCCCATCGCTGTGGTGAAAAAAACAATGATTTACTACGTCACTTTTTAAGAAAATAAACCTAGCAGATAATTATTGCCCCAACTACACAGAAGCATCCTATGGCACTTATCTATATGACAGAATATCTATGTGCAAACTACCTCATCAAGCATTGTGATACCGACGTTAATAGAAGGAACTGTTGTTTATGTTGTTTCTGACGCTGTCTGTGATGTTAAAATATTGTATTAATTGTTTTTGTTTATTCTGACAGATACGAACATGGGTTCACATAGGGACATTATTTGTTAATATTTGTGATTATATAAAAACATCTTGGTTTGTGTAAGAATAAAGACCCAATATATGGATATGTGCAGGTAGATATTTGTGTTTCATAGTTCTCTGTTCAACGCAGTATGTATGCATGAATCTCAGAACTATATAATCTTGTGAGAACTTCGTTCATATGTATTTGTTATGTGTAGATGTATATATAATTTATTTGAATAAACATGTCACTCAAAGACTGTCAATGTTCCTAACTGGTTGATTGATGTGTTTCTCCTCGTCTTTTGTCACAGTTCTCGTCAATCTGTCACAGTCCTCGTCATTCTGTCACACCCCTCGTCATTCTGTCACACCCCTCGGCATTCTGTCACACCCCTCGGCATTCTGTCACACCCCTCGTCATTCTGTCACACCCCTCGTTATTATGTCACACCCCTCGTTATTCTGGCACACCCCTCGGCATTCTGTCACACCCCTCGGCATTCTGTCACACCCCTCGTCATTCTGTCACACCCCTCGTCATTCTGTCACACCCCTCGTCATTCTGTCACGCCCTCGGCATTCTGGCACACCCTTCGGCATTCTGTCACGCCCTCGGCATTCTGGCACACCCTTCGGCATTCTGTCGCACCCCTCGTCATTCTGTCAGTCCTCGACATTTTGTCACACCCTTCGGCATTTCTTAAATGTCCTCGGCATTCTGTCACACCCCTCTTTATTCTGTCACATCCCTCGTCATTCTGTTACAGTCTCCGCCATTTTGTCAGTTTTCGCCATTCTGTCATAGTCATTGTTTTTGTCACTCTGAAATAGTACGTTAATTCCTCATTGGCACAAGGCGCAGAGTTATTTTGCCGTTCTCGCAAGAAATATATATAGGACATAATTAAACATGTCAAAGACTAAACAAAACCTCATATGTGGTTGTGAAGGGTCATCCGGGTACAATGTTTAAAACATTGTCTGGAAGATTACAATGTGAGGTAATAAAACATTAGCGAGAAATCTTTGCCGGCTACGTCACTATCTAAAGCACAGCAGTCGTAAAGCTTAGTACCGTGTGTGTCAATCACTGGCCTGAATGAATGCACGACACCTGCCCATGGTTACAAGAGGTGTCCACCCATTAGTTAGACGTCCCAATAGTTAGACAGCTTATAACAACAGTTTTTGGTAATGTACACTTTACATTTAATAACTTTTACAGTTTATTTATCCCAGACGAAGCAAGTGTGCTAGGTGACAGAGGTCTGTTTAGTCGCTCTTGAACTTCTGTCTTCAGTTGTCGAAAAAGCCGGCCATAGGTTGCTGCTTGGCGATCTGGCAAAAGGGCGAACACTAGAGGGAAGATGTTGGGACCAACTCTGGCATGAATGATGTATACTTGATCCCATAAACCTGGACATGCTGTGAAGGTACCATCCATGTAAAGGGTGTCAGCTTCCTGAAGGTCTTGTATCTGTTCTGCAGTGGATAACGCCAGGATCGTGTCATCGTCGCCGTCGCTGAACAGTAGAAAGGGACGTCCATCTGTTGTCTCTGACCATTTGTCTTCAATGTCTACTGCTGACTGCGACCTGGGTAACGCTGGAATGTTACGCCTGAACAAGAGCAAAGGAACAGTTACACATATGTTACATGAAATATTGATAATGATTTCATTAACTTGAAATGTTTAAGAGCGAAACAAGTTATGTGGGACCTAAAAAAAAGAAGTAAATTCTAACCAAGTCAAAAATACGAGATGATATTTACCTGTAAAGTGCACTTTTCACGCTCTGAAATGATGGCATCGCTGGCGTGTTGGCTTCATCTACTTGAGTGACTTGCTCCTCGTACAATGCCTGCATTTGTGTGGTTTCTTCTCGCGCTCTTTTACGAAGATTGCTGACAAAGTTCACTCTGGTTTCATCTTCAGGCGGATGATTATGTTCCGACTGATTGCAAAGAAAAGGGATATAACCTTACAAGAACCCAGCGGATGAAACCTTGTGGAATGGCAACCGTTTCTTTCTGAGGACGTAATTGCTGCGGTCCTGTGACTCTGATTGACGTTGACGTAAACGCTCATCCCACAGTTGCTCAATTACCCATAAGGGTTGAGATCCGGTGACCTTGACCTTTATGTTCCGAACACCCAGAAAATGAGTACAGACACGTTGTGTATGGTCATGCTGAAAAATGGCACCTTATGCTTGCAAGAGCCGTGACAACGTGTTAAGACCCAGGGTAGAATAGTTCTTCAGCAACCCGTGCTTGCCGTAAAAGGTGGCTATGCTTGTCGTAAAAGGCGACTAACGGGATCGGGTGGTCAGGCTCGCTGACTTGGTTGATGCAAGTCATCCTATCCCAATTGCGTGGATCGATGCTCATGATATCAATCACTGGCTTGTCTGGTCCAGACTCGATTATTTACAGACCGTCGTCATATAGCTGGAATATTGCTGAGTGCGGCGTTAAACAACTAACAAAGGAAAGGAAAACGTGTTAGCTGAATGATTAGGGAAACCGACATGTGTCATTAACTTGCCCAAGAAACACATGACAGATTCCATGTCTTGCCCCAGAAGGGGGCGGTCGGGTAGCCTAGTGGTTAAAGCGTTCGCTCGTCACGTCGAAGACCCGGGTTCGATTCCCGACATGGGTACAATGTGTGAAGCCCATTTCTGGTGCCCCCAGCCGTGATATTGCTTGAATATTGCTAAAAGCGGCGTAAAACCATACTCAGTCAGTCTTGCCCCTGAAAACTGATCTTCATATTAACAAGAAAACAAATGTCACAGGACATCGATATTACCTCTATCAAAGGCAATAAAACCGGCTGTGACACTTGATCAGTCAAAACGAACACGTAGACAATGTATATTCATGTAGCAGTGCAACATGGAACTAAGATATTGTACTATTTGAGAGTATGTTTGAAATTCAGTGGTGAAGGGGAGAGAAATGTGGATTTAAGTCGCGTTCAAGATTACAGCAATTATATAGCGAAGTGCATGCACGTGTGTGTGTGTGGCTGCTTGTACTATTCCGATCTTACGTCAGTTTCATAGTGCCAGCCTCTAAGAAACCATGCCGCAGTTTAACATGAATACCCTACTCAGACACAGTGAACTCCGAGCCGACCACGTTTATTTCACTTTATGTCGAGCGCCAGACAGAGTAATGCAATACCTACAAGAACACAATAATAAGGCTTCGGGGTAATTTATGCTGAATTAAAGAGTTATCGGATTGCACGTTAAGGCATTTGCTTCCTGCAGGGGGCGCCATAAACTATGGGACAGGTAATCTTTTTGATATTTGAGCAAACAGGGGTCAGCACTGTACGAGCACATGACACAGTGGCATGGGTCGAGTTCGAACCTTCTGTCCTTTGAAGTTGGACTCTGACGCGTGAGATAGGCCTCTGAAGGGAATATGTTAAATATTTAGGCATGCTTGTGACATATATTTGAGAATCAGATCGGATCACGTATAACGACATCCGTTGAAGACATTTAAATATCACGATTTTATCTTGAATAAATAGAACGGAATTAATGTTGTGTTTCCTGGGTGTGTGGGCATGTTGGTCCGTGGAAGTATTACCTCAAATGTTCGGTTTAACATACCATCATTATAAGTATGAAACCAGTACATTTCTTATGTCGGTAAATCAAAAGGGTAAAACAACATGAAACTTCGACGAAAACTGGTGATGCGTCATAGCGTTTGTAAACGTCATCACTTGTTTATGTTAAAATGAGACACACGTCATCATGTGTTTATGACGTAAGGAGACGTGGAGCACTGTGTGTCTATGACGTAAGGAGACAAGCACCTCGGAGTGTTTATGACGTAAGGAGACATGTAGCTTGGTGTGCCTATGACGTAAGAAGGCGTGGAGCTTGGTGTGTTTATGACGTTAGGATACATGGAGCTTGGTGTGTCTTTGACGTAAGGAGACGTGCAGCTTGGTGTGTCTTTGACGTAAGGAGAAATGGAGCTTGGTGTGTCTTTGACGTAAGGAGACATGCATCTTGGTGTGTTTATGACGTAAGGATACGCGGAGCTTGGTGTGTCTTTGACGTACGGAGACATGCAGATGGTGTGTTAATGACGTACGGATTCATGCAGCTTGGTGTGTTTATGACGTAAGGAGACGTACAGCTTGGTGTGTTTATGACGTAAGGAGACATGCAGCTAGGTGTGTCTATGACGTAAGGAGACGTACAGCTTGGTGTGTCTATGACGTAAGGATACATGCGGCTCGGAGTTTTTATGGTGTGTCTTTGACGTACGAAGACATGTAGTTTGATGTGTTGATGGCGTAAAAAGCGTAGAGCATGGTGTTTTTATGGCGTAAGGAGACATGAAGCTTGATGTGTTTATGACGTAAGGAGACGTGCATCTTCGTCTCTTTATGACGTAAGGAGACATGTATCTGGGTGTGTTTATGACGTAAGGAGACGTACAGCTTGGTGTGTCTTTGACGTAAGGATATAAGCAGTTCGGAGTGTTTATGACGTAAGGAGACGTGCAGTTTGATGTGTTGATGGCGTAAGAAGACGTAGAGCATGGTGTTTCTATGACGTAAGGAAACATGTACCTTGGTGTGTCTATGACGTAAGGAGACGTTCAGCTTTGTGAGTTCATGACGTAAAAAAAGACAAGCATGTAAATTATCGCGTGTTTATGTTGCAAAGTTGTCTTATTTTGTTGTAAATATACGTATGTAACACATTTACCCCAAAAAGGAATGTAAAAGTAACCACAATGCAATGTGGCCATTTCAATCATGAGTAAAATACGACATCACATACGGTGATCCGAGTCAACTTTTGGTTACAGAATGTGCAGGACTATAATACTGGGGACACTGCCCGAGCTCTGGACAGTCCCACAGCGTTAAAACAAAGTCGAAAAATATCTAATAACATTTCTAATAAATCATTTGATAAGAACGTCCAATAGGTTAACATGTGGCTATATTGTGTTGTACCTCGAGTCACACTTACCAGGCTGATCACAGCAAGTGAACAACAAGGTATAAACTAGATAACGTCGCGTCTAACAAGTCTCGGGGACGTCGGCAACGGAGGCACGCTGCAGCGTATAGTTCACGTCAACGCCGTCATCTTTCACCTCTATTACAGGGTAGGCCCGACGGTTCATATCTTTGATTGCTTCTTCACATAACATAACTGTGCAACAGTATCGACTGATATATTCTCTACACTACAGGTATAGAACAGGTGTAATTGGAAACTGCAGGTACCGTTATCTTTATCACGATGTTGTATTTAACACCAGGTTCGTGTCACGTTTATCAGTTTAGTCATTATCCTACTACATGTAGAATTCTGTTCCGGCGAGGATACGTGATACGTATGTATATATATTTTTTTTTTTAAAACAGCTACAATATAGGAACGTGTTAAAGTTATAAAAGAACATTGTAAAAAGTCTTTATCATATTTTAATATGGATATGCTTTTTATATAGTGTTGTCACTATTATCACTATCAGTTTCCTTCTCTGATTTTGATCTTTTTCAATTTAGTGATATTTGAGTTTGCAATGAACGATAAGGATATTCAGACTACTTTGATGTTCTCGTTAAGAAGCCAGTCTGTCTATACAGATTCATACATAGTGACAATTTTCTTCAGATGTATTGTTTGGGCGTTGGACGATTAAATTCCTTTCTCTCTTCGCGCTTAATGTAGTTGTGTGCACTTGTTGACAATGCTTTGTGTTGACATTGAAATATATTAAAAGTGAAGCGTGACTATCATGTGATACATGTTGCTTGATAATACCAAGCGGAACTTATTCCTTCAAACTCGTGTAACGCGTGAGTATTTCGTGCAAGATATTGTGCCTTTTATTTATGCCTTTTATTTTCAATAGGTTTTAGATTTTGTGTGTAGACGACTGTATATACTTAATTATGTGTGTGAATAATTCGAATGCATTAACTTATATAATTACAAAAAAAACGTCATTCTGGCATAATCTTTTTTCATTTAGTATAATTACCTTATCACTCCAATTATATGTAATTCATTCAGTTACTGCAAAAACCTTTGTATTCGTTTATGAAATAAGAATATATTCTATGGTATGCAAATAACATAGATGACACTAATCTAGGGTTTGGTCAGTTTTTGTTAAGATAGAGTATACCTACTTTGTAAGTAAATGTTTTTTAAGCAGCAAAATGTGGCACACGTGAAATAATACCAGTTCGCAATGATCCAGTCGGAATCGTACAATGTCTCATGATAATGAAAAGGGTTTTGTCGCTTTGATACATATTATGTGGTGTCCACATTTGACTTGGTATAACATTATCTTTGTCTATAATGAGCTTTATATCATTACGGTGATGCATATAGGCGGTAAATATTGTCTGATAGAGTTTGTAACTTATAGATGACTGGTTCTATAAGATAAACTTACATTAAAATCTAATAACACGTCCCATTTTAATTCTGGAAACCAAAAAGTCCAGAAACTCTACGGTCTTTGCCCAGTCTCGGTCAGAGGTATTTTCAAACTTAAACTTGCTGTTTTCATGGGAACATACCAAGGAAGAAAAAATGAAAAAGAAATTGTTCAAACTCAATATTTACACTATGTCGCCCATGGGCCTGCCCATGGGCGAAGATTGGCCCATGAGTAGGCCCATGGGAAGGCCCTTGCGCGAGAATATGTTCCTTCACTAAAATTTCATGTTTTTGTTTCGCAAATACATATATGTATATCTTTCAAGTAAAAGGTTTGGCCCATGGGCGAGAATATTTTCCTTTACTCAAAACTTTTTTTGTTTCGCAAATCCATATATGTATATCTTTATATATGTGTTCTTCTAACATCAATACTTAAACGACAATGATCTCTATGTTGGTCTATTTTATGTTGTTATCAATTAAGTATCATCACCCGTTTTTTCAATCAGTGAGTGAGCATGCTTTTACGCTGCTTTTAGCAATATTCCTGCAATACCAATGCGGGAGTCACTATATTGGCTTTACACAATTTACCCATGAGAGGAATCGAACCCGGGCCAACAGTGTTAAACACTGCTGCCCCCCTACCCAAAACTACCCCCACCCTGCACCTTAACGTCATTGTGTTAAAGCAAGGGCTTTCAAATTTGATGTACCTTTAGCCTTGTTTGTGTCATGCAACATATTTAGGGTTGGTGTTTTGAACGATCACAGCATACCATGTTAACATTATGACAGATATGATCGAGTTTTCAAGACAACCATCTGATCGTCGGACACAATGCCCACTACTCCAACTACGTTAACTATGCCATCATCATCATCATCAACAACAACAACAACTTCAACAACAACCACAACAACACCAATGTCCACCTTACCCCCCTGCCCCGTCCCCAAGGCGGTGAAGAACGCCCAGCCCCCTACCATCTTCGGTGATGGATCTACCGCGGAGTATTCGTGTGCTTTTGGCTTCACGATGTCCGGCTCCTCGAGGGTCTACTGCGACAGGACAACTCGACAGTGGATGGGCAAGTCGCCCTCCTGCACCCTGATTACACACCCAACTCACTGTGAGTACCATAACTAACGTCGTCCTGGGTGGATTGGGTGACGCCTAGCTGGGATTGGGTGACCGGTACACACGCTTGTTGTAGAGGTGTCTAGCTGGGATTGGGTGACCGGTACACACGCTTGTTGTAGAGGTGACTAGCTGGGATTGGGTGACCGGTACACACGTTTCTTGTAGAGGTGTCTAGCTGGGATTGGGTGACCGGTACACACGCTTGTTGTAGAGGTGTCTAGCTGGCATTGGTTGACCGGTACACACGCTTGTTGTAGAGGTGTCTAGCTGGGATTGGTTGACCGGTGCACACGCTTGTTGTGGAGGTGTCTAGCTGGGATTGGGTGACCGGTACACACGCTTGTTGTGGAGGTGTCTAGCTGGGATTGGGTGACCGGTACACACGCTTGTTGTGGAGGTGTCTAGCTGGGATTGGTTGACCGGTACACACGCTTGTTGTGGAGGTGTCTAGCTGGGATTGGGTGACCGGTACACACGCTTGTTGTGGAGGTGTCTAGCTGGGATTGGGTGACCGGTACACACGCTTGTTGTGGAGGTGTCTAGCTGGGATTGGTTGACCGGTACACACGCTTGTTGTAGAGGTGTCTAGCTGGGATTGGGTGACCGGTACAAACGCTTGTTGTAGAGGTGTTTAGCTGGGATTGGGTGACCGGTACACACGCTTGTTGTGGAGGTGTTTGGCTGGGCATTGGGTGACCGGTACACACGCTTGTTGTAGAGGTGTCTAGCTGGGATTGGGTGACCGGTACACACGCTTGTTGTGGAGGTGTCTAGCTGGGATTGGGTGACCGGTACACACGCTTGTTGTAGAGGTGTTTAGCTGGGATTGGGTGACCGGTACACACGCTTGTTGTGGGGATGTTTGGCTGGGCATTGGGTGACCGGTACACACGCTTGTTTTAGAGGTGTCTGGCTGAGATTGGGTGACCGGTACACACGTTTCTTGTAGAGGTGTCTAGCTGGGATTGGGTGACCGGTACACACGCTTGTTGTAGAGGTGTCTAGCTGGCATTGGTTGACCGGTACACACGCTTGTTGTAGAGGTGTCTAGCTGGGATTGGTTGACCGGTGCACACGCTTGTTGTGGAGGTGTCTAGCTGGGATTGGGTGACCGGTACACACGCTTGTTGTGGAGGTGTCTAGCTGGGATTGGGTGACCGGTACACACGCTTGTTGTGGAGGTGTCTAGCTGGGATTGGTTGACCGGTACACACGCTTGTTGTGGAGGTGTCTAGCTGGGATTGGGTGACCGGTACACACGCTTGTTGTGGAGGTGTCTAGCTGGGATTGGGTGACCGGTACACACGCTTGTTGTGGAGGTGTCTAGCTGGGATTGGTTGACCGGTACACACGCTTGTTGTAGAGGTGTCTAGCTGGGATTGGGTGACCGGTACAAACGCTTGTTGTAGAGGTGTTTAGCTGGGATTGGGTGACCGGTACACACGCTTGTTGTGGAGGTGTTTGGCTGGGCATTGGGTGACCGGTACACACGCTTGTTGTAGAGGTGTCTAGCTGGGATTGGGTGACCGGTACACACGCTTGTTGTGGAGGTGTCTAGCTGGGATTGGGTGACCGGTACACACGCTTGTTGTAGAGGTGTTTAGCTGGGATTGGGTGACCGGTACACACGCTTGTTGTGGGGATGTTTGGCTGGGCATTGGGTGACCGGTACACACGCTTGTTTTAGAGGTGTCTGGCTGAGATTGGGTGACCGGTTCACACGCTTGTTTTAGAGGTGTCTTGCTGGGATCGGGTGACCGGTACACACGTTTGTTGTAGAGGTGTCTAGCTGGGATTGGGTGACCGGTACACGCGCTTGTTGTAGAGGTGTCTAGCTGGGATTGGGTGAGCGGTACACGCGCTTGTTGTAGAGGTGTCTTGCTGGGATTGGGTGACTGGTACACCAGCGTGTTGTAGAGGTGTCTTGCTGGGATTGAGTGACCGGTACACACGCTTGTTGTGGAGGTGTTTGGCTGGGATTTGGTGACCGGTACACTCGCTTGTCGTAGAGGTGCCTTGCTGGGATTGGTCGACTGGTACATACGCTTGTTGTAGAGCTGTCTAGGTGGGATTGGGTGACCGGTACACGCGCTTGTTGTAGAGGTGTCTAGCTGGCTATTGGGTGACCGGTGCACACGCTTGTTGTAGAGGTGTCTAGCTGGGATTGGGTGACCGGTACACACGCTTGTTGTAGAGGTGTCTAGTTGGAATTGGGTGACCGGTGCACACGCTTGTTGTAGAGGTGTCTAGTTGGAATTGGGTGACCGTTACACACGCTTGTTGTGGAGGTGTCTAGCTGGGATTGGTTGACCGGTACACACGCTTGTTGTGGAGGTGTCTAGCTGGGCTTGGTTGACCGGTACACACGCTTGTTGTGGAGGTGTCTAGCTGGGATTGGTTGACCGGTGCACACGCTTGTTGTGGAGGTGTCTAGCTGGGATTGGGTGACCGGTACACACGCTTGTTATAGAGGTGTCTAGCTGGGATTGGGTGACCGGTACACACGCTTGTTGTAGAGGTGTCTAGTTGGAATTGGGTGACCGGTGCACACGCTTGTTGTAGAGGTGTCTAGTTGGAATTGGGTGACCGTTACACACGCGTGTTGTAGAGGTGTCTAGCTGGGATTGGTTGACCGGTACACACGCTTGTTGTGGAGGTGTCTAGCTGGGATTGGTTGACCGGTACACACGCTTGTTGTGGAGGTGTCTAGCTGGGATTGGTTGACCGGTGCACACGCTTGTTGTGGAGGTGTCTAGCTGGGATTGGGTGACCGGTACACACGCTTGTTATAGAGGTGTCTAGCTGGGATTGGGTGACCGGTACACACGCTTGTTGTAGAGGTGTCTAGTTGGAATTGGGTGACCGGTGCACACGCTTGTTGTAGAGGTGTCTAGTTGGATTTGGGTGACCGTTACACACGCGTGTTGTAGAGGTGTCTAGCTGGCATTGGGTGACCGGTACACACGCTGCTTGTAGAGGTGTCTAGCTTGGATTGGGTGACCGGTGCACACGCTTGTTGTGGTAGTGTCTAGCTGGGATTGGTTGACCGGTACACACGCTTGTTGTGGAGGTGTCTAGCTGGGATTGGTTGACCGGTACACACGCTTGTTGTAGAGGTGTCTAGCTGGGATTGGGTGACCGGTACACTCGCTTGTTGTAGAGGTGTCTAGTTGGAATTGGGTGACCGGTACACACGCTTGTTGTGGAGGTGTTTGGCTGGGCATTGGGTGACCGGTACACACGCTTGTTGTAGAGGTGTCTTGCTGGGATTGGGTGACCAGTACACACGCTTGTTGTGGGGATGTTTGGCTGGGATTGGGTGACCGGTACACACGCTTGTTGTGGGGATGTTTGGCTGGGATTGGGTGACCGGTACACACGCTTGTTGTGGGGATGTTTGGCTGGGATTGGGTGACCGGTACACACGCGTGTTGTAGAGGTGTCTAGCTGGGATTGGTTGACCGGTACACACGCTTGTTGTGGAGGTGTCTAGCTGGGATTGGTTGACCGGTACACACGCTTGTTGTGGAGGTGTCTAGCTGGGATTGGTTGACCGGTGCACACGCTTGTTGTGGAGGTGTCTAGCTGGGATTGGGTGACCGGTACACACGCTTGTTATAGAGGTGTCTAGCTGGGATTGGGTGACCAGTACACACGCTTGTTGTAGAGGTGTCTAGTTGGAATTGGGTGACCGGTGCACACGCTTGTTGTAGAGGTGTCTAGTTGGATTTGGGTGACCGTTACACACGCGTGTTGTAGAGGTGTCTAGCTGGCATTGGGTGACCGGTACACACGCTGCTTGTAGAGGTGTCTAGCTTGGATTGGGTGACCGGTGCACACGCTTGTTGTGGTAGTGTCTAGCTGGGATTGGTTGACCGGTACACACGCTTGTTGTGGAGGTGTCTAGCTGGGATTGGTTGACCGGTACACACGCTTGTTGTAGAGGTGTCTAGCTGGGATTGGGTGACCGGTACACTCGCTTGTTGTAGAGGTGTCTAGTTGGAATTGGGTGACCGGTACACACGCTTGTTGTGGAGGTGTTTGGCTGGGCATTGGGTGACCGGTACACACGCTTGTTGTAGAGGTGTCTTGCTGGGATTGGGTGACCAGTACACACGCTTGTTGTGGGGATGTTTGGCTGGGATTGGGTGACCGGTACACACGCTTGTTGTGGGGATGTTTGGCTGGGATTGGGTGACCGGTACACACGCTTGTTGTGGGGATGTTTGGCTGGGATTGGGTGACCGGTACACACGCTTGTTGTAGAGGTGTTTGGCTGGGATTGGGTGACCGGTACACACGCTTGTTGTGGGGATGTGTGGCTGGGATTGGGTGACCGGTACACACGCTTGTTGTGGGGATGTTTGGCTGGGATTGGGTGACCGGTACACACGCTTGTTGTGGGAATGTTTGGCTGGGATTGGGTGACCGGTACACACGCTTGTTGTGGAGGTGTCTAGCTGGCATTGCGTGACCAGTACACACGCTTGTTGTAGAGGTGTCTAGCTGGCATTGGGTGACCAGTACACACGCTTGTTGTAGAGGTGTCTAGCTGGCATTGGGTGACCAGTACACGCGCTTGTTGTAGAGGTGTCTTGCTGGGATTGGGTGACTGGTACACCAGCGTGTTGTAGAGGTGTCTTGCTGGGATTGAGTGACCGGTACACACGCTTGTTGTGGAGGTGTTTGGCTGGGATTTGGTGACCGGTACACTCGCTTGTCGTAGAGGTGCCTTGCTGGGATTGGTCGACTGGTACATACGCTTGTTGTAGAGCTGTCTAGGTGGGATTGGGTGACCGGTACACGCGCTTGTTGTAGAGGTGTCTAGCTGGCTATTGGGTGACCGGTGCACACGCTTGTTGTAGAGGTGTCTAGCTGGGATTGGGTGACCGGTACACACGCTTGTTGTAGAGGTTTCTAGTTGGAATTGGGTGACCGGTGCACACGCTTGTTGTAGAGGTGTCTAGTTGGAATTGGGTGACCGTTACACACGCTTGTTGTGGAGGTGTCTAGCTGGGATTGGTTGACCGGTACACACGCTTGTTGTGGAGGTGTCTAGCTGGGATTGGTTGACCGGTACACACGCTTGTTGTGGAGGTGTCTAGCTGGGATTGGTTGACCGGTGCACACGCTTGTTGTGGAGGTGTCTAGCTGGGATTGGGTGACCGGTACACACGCTTGTTATAGAGGTGTCTAGCTGGGATTGGGTGACCGGTACACACGCTTGTTATAGAGGTGTCTAGTTGGAATTGGGTGACCGGTGCACACGCTTGTTGTAGAGGTGTCTAGTTGGAATTGGGTGACCGTTACACACGCGTGTTGTAGAGGTGTCTAGCTGGGATTGGTTGACCGGTACACACGCTTGTTGTGGAGGTGTCTAGCTGGGATTGGTTGACCGGTACACACGCTTGTTGTGGAGGTGTCTAGCTGGGATTGGTTGACCGGTGCACACGCTTGTTGTGGAGGTGTCTGGCTGGGATTGGGTGACCGGTACACACGCTTGTTATAGAGGTGTCTAGCTGGGATTGGGTGACCGGTACACACGCTTGTTGTAGAGGTGTCTAGTTGGAATTGGGTGACCGGTGCACACGCTTGTTTTAGAGGTGTCTAGTTGGATTTGGGTGACCGTTACACACGCGTGTTGTAGAGGTGTCTAGCTGGCATTGGGTGACCGGTACACACGCTGCTTGTAGAGGTGTCTAGCTTGGATTGGGTGACCGGTGCACACGCTTGTTGTGGAGGTGTCTAGCTGGGATTGGTTGACCGGTACACACGCTTGTTGTGGAGGTGTCTAGCTGGGATTAGTTGACCGGTACACACGCTTGTTGTAGAGGTGTCTAGCTGGGATTGGGTGACCGGTACACTCGCTTGTTGTAGAGGTGTCTAGTTGGAATTGGGTGACCGGTACACACGCTTGTTGTGGAGGTGTTTGGCTGGGCATTGGGTGACCGGTACACACGCTTGTTGTAGAGGTGTCTTGCTGGGATTGGGTGACCAGTACACACGCTTGTTGTGGGGATGTTTGGCTGGGATTGGGTGACCGGTACACACGCTTGTTGTGGGGATGTTTGGCTGGGATTGGGTGACCGGTACACACGCTTGTTGTGGGGATGTTTGGCTGGGATTGGGTGACCGGTACACACGCTTGTTGTAGAGGTGTTTGGCTGGGATTGGGTGACCGGTACACACGCTTGTTGTGGGGATGTTTGGCTGGGATTGGGTGACCGGTACACACGCTTGTTGTGGGGATGTTTGGCTGGGATTGGGTGACCGGTACACACGCTTGTTGTGGGGATGTTTGGCTGGGATTGGGTGACCGGTACACACGCTTGTTGTAGAGGTGTCTAGCTGGCATTGGGTGACCAGTACACACGCTTGTTGTAGAGGTGTCTAGCTGGCATTGGGTGACCAGTACACACGCTTGTTGTAGAGGTGTCTAGCTGGCATTGGGTGACCAGTACACACGCTTGTTGTAGAGGTGTCTAACTGGGATTGGGTGACCGGTACACACGCTTGTTGTAGAGGTGTCTAGCTGGCATTGGGTGACCAGTACACACGCTTGTTGTAGAGGTGTCTAGCTGGCATTGGGTGACCAGTACACACGCTTGTTGTAGAGGTGTCTAGCTGGTATTGGGTGACCTGTACACTCGCTTGTTGTAGAGGTGTCTAGCTGGTATTGGGTGACCGGTACACACGTTTGTTGTAGAGGTGTCTAAATGGGATTGGGTGACCGGTACACACGCTTGTTGTAGAGGTGTCTAGCTGGTTTTGGTTGACCTGTACACTCGCTTGTTGTGGAGGTGTCTAGGTGGGATTGAGTGACCGGTACACACGCTTGTTGTGGGGATGTTTGGCTGGGCATTGGGTGACCGGTACACACGCTTGTTGTGGGGATGTTTGGCTGGGCATTGGGTAACCGGTACACACGCTTGTTGTGGGGATGTTTGGCTGGGCATTGGGTGACCGGTACACACGCTTGTTGTAGAGGTGTTTAGCTGGGATTGGGTGACCGGTACACACGCTTATTGTAGAGGTGTCTAGCTGGGATTGGGTGACCGGTACACACGCTTGTTGTAGAGGTGTCTAGTTGGGATTGGGTGACCGGTACACACGCTTGTTGTGGAGGTGTCTAGCTGGGATTGGGTGACCGGTACAAACGCTTCTTGTAGAGGTGTTTAGCTGGGATTGGGTGACCGGTACACACGCTTGTTTTGGGGATGTTTGGCTGGGCATTGGGTGACCGGTACACACGCTTGTTGTGGAGGTGTTTGGCTGGGCATTGGGTGACCGGTACACACGCTTGTTGTAGAGGTGTCTAGCTGGGATTTGGTGACCGGTACACACGCTTGTTGTGGAGGTGTCTAGCTGGGATTGGGTGACCGGTACACACGCTTGTTGTAGAGGTTTCTAGCTGGGATTGGGTGACCGGTACACACGCTTGTTGTAGAGGTGTCTAGTTGGAATTGGGTGACCGGTACACACGCTTGTTGTGGGGATGTTTGGCTGGGCATTGGGTGACCGGTACACACGCTTGTTGTAGAGGTGTCTAGCTGGCATTGGATGACCGGTACACACGCTTGTTGTGGAGGTGTCTAACTGGGATTGGGTGACCGGTATACACGCTTGTTGTAGAGGTGTCTAGCTGGGATTGGGTGACCGGTACACACGCTTGTTGTAGAGGTGTCTAGCTGGCATTAGATGACTGGTACACACGCTTGTTGTGGAGGTGTCTAACTTGGATTGGGTGACCGGTACACACGCTTGTTGTAGAGGTGTCTAGCTGGGATTGGGTGAACGGTACACACGCTTGTTGTAGAGGTGTCTTGCTGGGCTGGGTGACCAGTACACACGCTTGTTGTGGGGATGTTTGGCTGGGCATTGG
Source organism: Haliotis rufescens (assembly GCF_023055435.1). Classification (NCBI taxonomy): domain Eukaryota; kingdom Metazoa; phylum Mollusca; class Gastropoda; order Lepetellida; family Haliotidae; genus Haliotis; species Haliotis rufescens. Next base: position 235,575 of record NW_025964368.1, read on the forward strand.
GTGACCGGTACACACGCTTGTTATAGAGGTGTTTAGCTGGCATTGGGTGACCGGTACACACGCTTGTCGTGGAGGTGTCTAGCTGGGATTGGGTGACCGGTACACACGCTTGTTGTAGAGGTGTCTAGCTGGGATTGGGTGACCGGTACACACGCTTGTTGTAGAGGTGTCTTGCTGGGCTGGGTGACCGGTGCACACGCTTGTTGTGGGGATGTTTGGCTGGGCATTGGGTGACCGGTACACATGCTTGTTTTAGAGGTGTCTAGCTGGCATTGGGTGACCGCTACACGCGCTTGTTATAGAGGTGTTTAGCTGGGCTGGGTGACCGGTACACACGCTTGTTGTGGAGGTGTCTGGCTGGGATTGGGTGACCGGTACACACGCTTGTTGTGGAGGTGTTTAGCTGGGCTGGGTGACCGGTACACACGCTTGTTGTAGAGGTGTCTGGCTGGGATTGGGTGACCGGTACACACGCTTGTTGTAGAGGTGTTTAGCTGGGCTGGGTGACCGGTACACACGCTTGTTGTGGAGGTGTCTAAGTGGGATTGGGTGACCGGTACACACGCTTGTTGTAGAGGTGTCTAGCTGGGATTGGGTGACCGGTACACACGCTTGTTGTAGAGGTGTCTAGCTGGGATTGGGTGACCGGTACACACGCTTGTTGTAGAGGTGTCTAGCTGGGATTGGGTGACCAGTACACACGCTTGTTGAAGAGGTGTCTAGCTGGGCTGGGTGACCGGTACACACGCGTGTTATAGAGGTGTCTGGCTGGGATTGGGTGACCAGTTCACAAGTTTGTTGTAGAGGTGTTTAGCTGGGCTGGGTGACCGGTACACATGCTTGTTGTAGAGGTGTTTGGCTGGGATTGAGTGACGGGTACGCATGCTTGTTGTAGAGGTGTCTAGTGGGAATTGGGTGACCGGTACACACGCTTGTTGAAGAGGTGTCTAGCTGGAATTGGGTGATCGTTACAGGATGTGATGGACATACTTATAAGGTATATAACCTCCAATATAAAAATCACAAGCTGCAATTCAAATCACTGTTACAATTCTATTCGTTATACATACAAGTACCAAATATGCTGTAGACTTTCTACATTTACTTGTTTAGATTTCCTTTCACATTCGTTTTCTTGTCAACTAAAAGTTAAATGCAATTATTAGTAGTTTTCTAAATGGCAAAACAATTTGCTTCAGATCCTGTGTGGGCCTACGGTCTGATTGCCGGCCTGCTGGGGTTGATAGCCTTGACTTTCATCGTCTGTCTCCTGGCCTACTGCTGCGGGTGAGTGGCACAGCCTCGTTCTGGACCAGATATGGTGATGCCTTACACAGAAGGGCTTCCAAATTAACTAATGTCATTTCAAATACATGTCAATAAAATGCGGGAAAAACCCTTTCATAAACATAAAAAAACTATTGTATTGATACCAGATGTTCACGATAAGGTGAGCGTATCCTGTCCCACCGGTTGCACCCATCGCAAATACATGCAAAGTCAAGTCAATTGTTCACTTGAAAAGAACACGGGAACATATGGTATAAGTCAATGTTGGGAATTGCATCGGCAACTCTTTAGTCCATGCCCCTGGCATGGCGCTTTATTTTTAAAGTAAAACATAATAAAACAAGATCGAGAGATTCGGAACTGAAAGATATTCTTTTGATATGATTATGATTGATCTCATCACGGCTTGCTATCAATGACGTTTGCAGGAGTAAGCTTAGTGAGTGATATTCCAGCAGTGTCACCAGAAATGGCCTTCACACATGATACCCATAAGAGAAGTCGAACCCCGCCTTCAGGGTGACGGGCAAACGATGTTACCCCACCACCCGCAGTGGATCTGAACACGTCTAGCATGTGCTAAACGCTATATTGCAGCGTGTCCAACCTGACTTTGGCTGCCTTAGCTGCTTCATGATTTATAAGTAATGCTGAGGAAAAGTGATCCATTTTCCAGTCCAGTGACGATATTGCACAGTCAACCGTCTGTGTCATCGTTAATTCATGAAACCAGATTAAGAAATTTGAAGTTATGAATTGTCATCCAATAAAGTTATGCAAATAGAATCGTTTTCTCACAGGTGGTGTCCCAACAGTGTTTCTCCGCTAGGTGGCTCTGCTTCCGGTTCCGGTTTGTGCTGCCGGAAATCCAAACGTCGGCGACGTCGTTCTTTCACGTCGCAAGATGACGTCAGAATGACGGATGTCGAGAACAATGGCGTCTACTACGTGCCCGCACCTCGACAATATGTAAGATAAATTCATACAACCATGACATATTTATTAGTTATTAGGCCTTTTAATTTGTGGTTGGTTTACAAAATATTTGGTCTGATATTATTTAATGCAGGTGGTCGAAATTTGTTTGTTTTTTTCAAAATTCAACTTCTAAATTACTGCTGCTGCTAATAAATGAGAAAGGTAACATGGCAAGATACCTAAAGATAATTGATTGGGTTATTTTTTTTATAAATCTCGTGTTTGGTCTCGTAAAGAAACAGAACAAATATATGGCCTAATATTTGCTTATGACATTCTGCATTGCACTAATTTATGTGAGTGCAATGAATCATAATATTGTTTTTTTTCTGTCTTGCAGACGAACAACTCGCAACATGTACAGAAAACAGTCCGCCACCTTGTAGTTTCAGAGCCACATAGAGGCCAGCCCAACATGGTGAATATTCAAAATATATTTTAAGATTTTAAATTTCAAATTTGTGTATGCATTGTCAACGCCTCCTTGAAATGGTTTCTCTCAAATATCATATTTTGTGAGAAAAATAAGTCCTGCCACTGGTGGATCAGGATATCCTTACCTTTTCGCGAACAGCTGGTGTCATCACTATTTGATAGTCAATCACAAACACATTCTCATGATGAAGTCGGAATTGTACAACGGGCTCTGCCTTTAGTAAAGATTTCTTATGAATATGGAAATGGTTTTGTTGCTTTTATTTTGAGAAACGTTTCACTACACCATCTAGCAGCAATGAATTCTGTAATTGATATTTTAACCTTATTTTAACGAATAGCAGAAATGTAGTTTCTTAGGTCAAGGTTAGAACGAAAATCATATTGTATGTCAGACTTTGGAGTGGCGTCTTGTCTATGGATATGTAACTCATGACGCTTGCTTGTAACGGTGTAAAAACCTGAACCATAACGTCGCTACGATCGCTACAGTTATTATGAAGTGAACATCCGCGTTTTTTGTGATTCAGTAATCCATAATATAATTCTCATCACTTTTTCCTTTAGCTCCAAATGGGGTGTGGACGATTTATAATAAAATATGTGTATTTAACCCTTATTAGGGACACAGATATAGGTAAATCTGATTCAGTAATTCTCACTGAGCATTATAAAGTGACAAAAGAGAGTGTACATCCGTGTCCGTAGCTATGAATGATACAAACAAGAAATAGTTTTTCGAAGTTGATGTATTTGGGTTTTTTTACCTGTTTCGGAGAATGTTTTCTGCTTAGTGATGTATTGATAACACTTGCAGTTCCTTGGCCATAACCAACTTTCAAGTGCATACTTTCTTGCCAGGCAGATTATGTTTTGCGTCATGCTGATTGGCTTGCCTGCACATGTTCCAACATTGATTGCGAAGAGATCCATAGCAACGCGGCAATAATCTCGCAATAATTGGAAATAATTTATAGCGTATGGCGTCACAAACGAGTTATTTGACGTTCCAAAAAATGGGTAACTGATATATTTTCCACTAAAAATCAGAATGATTTCCCCCTATTTTCTCAGGAAAACGACCATGGGAAATACAATGAATTAATGTTGAAAGGTGGAACAATTAATTCCCTCGGGACAGATAATCCGTGACCTTTGTGGTACGTAGGTTGGTCTCCAAGTAATTCCTGTGTTTATGTTCTGCAGGTAATGGATGGCTATTACACATCGAACTCTTACGTGGTGCCGGGGAAGGCCACGCCGTCTCAGCATCCGAAGTGGATGCCCCATTCCCACCACATCCGTAACAACAATGACATCACCAGATAGCGACAACGCCAAGAAATCTAATCCATCCGTAATGTCAAGATACGCCGTCCACAGCATACCCACCTCTCCGTTACCGCAATGACGTCATCAAAGGACTCCAATTCTACATAGAGTGTCGTAACAATGGCGAACTCCATCATCAAAATGTTTGTCACGTATGAGCAAAATACTTTTATTTATTTATTCATTTTTTTTAAAGATTGGTTTACGGTTCCGCCACGCTAATGCGTTTAACAATTTTTAAGTTTACAACATTTTTATTACCAATCAGCTTTATAATTATGCGAAACCACAAATTGTTTCCCTGTCCGACCATCGCACTGACTCAAGCGCGAGAAGCAACCATGACAAATAATATTTATGTGGCCCCGGTACTCCAGTGTGTGACATTTCATGTAAACGGTATTAATCGTTTCACATCTCAATATTTTACAAAAATAACAAATGGAAAATAGAACTTCTAAATATTTGTTACCATGCATTTGCGAATCATATCGACCCTATACCTTCACAAAATAAATAAATTTTGAAGGATCGAATTTTCTTTATATTCTTATTCATTTAATATATTTAAATTGTATGATTTTGATTCAACCCCTTTGCATTTTTCTAATGCTTCTTTGTATATGTGTGTCAGTGTTGAGACTTACATTCACCTATATTGAATCATAGCTTTGCAATGAAATAATCGGTTTCTTTTAATGTATTTATAGAAGTATAGACATTATTTGATATTTTACAAGATACACAGAATGTTGCGGATATTTTTTTAAAATGTTATTTATTACATTTGTATTCCATGTAATGTTATACATGTGTGTGTAATTATGTCATGCAGTAACGTAAATTGAACTTTAATTAAGTGTAAGATTAAAGACATTTAATTGTATGCTATATAAACAACAAACGACAATGATAAATCCAGAACATTGTTTTCAATATTAGTATCGGTATTTTTTTAAATAAACTTAAGGCAGGGCACTGCATGATATGCTGAAAAAACATTGTATAAAGAACATGTGGATTTAACTCTTTTGACATTTTCAGACAATTAACAGTTTAACGTTTGAACTTAAAATTGAATGCAATGTAAAATACGTTGTGGTCGACTCTATACCTATGCTCGTTGAAGGTTTATTCTTAGATTGAAACTCTACCTGATGTTTATAGGTTGTCCACCTGTCACGTTAACCTTGAAAATAATATTCGAGGATAACAAATTACAAAACTATAACTTGTAAAAAAAAAAAATTCTCATGTTTTAAATTATTTTGTAAAGCCACTTACCTTTGAACTATTTTCGTTACATGATTATAGGCATAAACTTTTTTTCTGTTATTTGTTAGGCAATTCTAACCTGTGTAACGTTATCAATAGGATTGCACACTGGGCGTCTGAAACATCGATTATAAAACACAGTGAGAGGTTCACTCTGATAAATGTGTAATTAATGTTGAAGGAAAAACAAAATTAATTGGTAAAAAATGAATTCTTTTAAAAAGATATTAAAATTTACAGACACGTCTGAAAACATGAAAAGATATGTACTGATAAAGGGTAGATGCAGCTAACGACCAAACTATTCGGTAAAACTAGAACTACAAAGGTGAAAGTGTATATATCACCGACTTGTGGGTAGATCTCATTCTCATCTTGTCACCTGTGTGATAAAAACTATATTGCCAACTTTACTTTTGAGACAACAATTCCTTATTCAATGTTCACATAGTAGCAATACTAAACAATGTAAAAAAAGCGACAAAACCCTTCCATTTCCAATAGAAATATCTGCGTACAGCAGAGTCGATGGTGCCTCAGGCAGCCTATCTGAAGATAGAGTGAGATACATTCATTTCCTGTGTTTTACCAGTCTTAACCTCTACAAACTCTCTCACTCTATGTTGGTATTTTACCTGCGTTAATCTGATGTAAATGCGATGTAACTGAACTCCTATTGAGACCAGCGTAAACTCAAACCCTTTCTGGGCCAACTTCTATTTTCCACATCGTCACCCGTCAGAAAGTGACGATGATGATAATCAGTATTGGATACATGCAAACTATATTTTTTAAGGCCTACCTTTAGGCCTACGACAGAGACCGTCCTGACGAGAAGTTCTGGTACTGTATTCTAAAGGTGCTCCTTTTTTAATAATAATATAGAAAGATTTATCTATCCAAACTGTGTTTATTTTTCATTGTGAATAAATAGAAAAAAACACTGTCTGGGGTATAAAGTTGACATAATATAGCTTGATGATGTAGAAATAATGTACCTGAAGGGTGTCATAACATTTGGATGTGTAAGTTTGATGCTCACCGTCTCTTTCCTCCACCAATCATTTGTGTGTGTATACCAAGGTGGATTCATTTGAAGCTTCTGACAGGATTAAGAGGAGACTTATTTATTGTGGTATAATCTGTATTTTTAAAATATGTGTATCCATTTGTGTAATTGATATAATAAAATCGTTCATAAGAAACAGATTTACAATGATTATTTGGATATGTATATGTACATGTATCTTTGCTATAATAGAACCAGTCATGGCATACATTAGCATAGTAATCCTATTTGGGCTATAATTAATGTCTTGCGTTTGTTCGGCAAATATTAAGTGTCAATGAGCATATTTCGCACTGAAAACCAAAACGAAATGTAGAAATATGCCTTGAAAGCAAAGCATTCTGGCTTTTCTTTATTCATCTGAAATCCTTGTTAAATACAAAGTTTGGTTCCAGGTTGAAATATAGTGCAGAAGGTGTTTTTGTGCACTTGCAAAATTGTTGTAAAAATGGCTACTAAAACGGTCACTATGTCATAGGGGAAGTAAATATAATGTTTGGGTTTTTTGACAACCGGACACAATCACAAGACATCTTCAATGTAAGATTCCAAAAACACCAAAGCATGCTCAGGCCATATTTACTCTGATGCAAGAACGACGCCAAATGAGTGACAATAAAAGTGACATTGCTTAGCTATTTGTTATGGCCCTGACAAGGCTGAAATGTCGAAATAATGATGACCAAATCAACACAGTCTAATGACATGGATGAGCAATGACTAGACAGGCACCAAACCCCAGAGATGAAGATTATACTCCAGGCATGGTCAACCTACAATTCATTGATAAGCAGAGAAATGCCAATCACTTGTATCAGTACCCCTCCACTGAATCCTGCAGGAACACATGAATGGCAGGACACGTGAAGATTCCGGGGTAGAATAGGTCTTCAGCAACCCATGCTTGCCGTAAAAGGTGACTATGTTTGTCGTAAAACTGAGGCGACTAACAGGATCGGGTGGTCAGGCTCGCTGACTTGGTTGATGCATGTCATCGATCCCAATTGCGTGGATCGATGCTCATGATATCAATCACTGGATTGTCTAGTCAAGACTCGATTATTTACAGACCGCCGTCATATAGCTGGAATATTGCTAAGTGCGGCAAACAAGGCCGCTGCATTACCTGTATTCGTGCATACTCTGGAGTAGGCATTACTGGAAGGTTTTCAGAAAATGGAAACAGTTATGCTGGAGGGCATTACAGAATTTGAATGATGAAACATTACATGCATTTCAGCAACTTGGTACCACAGTTTGGCCCCCTGATCAATCACTCTGGCTGCTCTAGAGAAGCATATTTGTAAGTTGTATGTTCCATAACTTTGATTGTGTTCCAAAAGCACTCTGGTTGTTGTTCACGAAGAAACAGGCAAATGCAGAAAGTCTTCCACCAATGTCTTCAGCATTGAAACCAGCCATGCTGAGATCACATTTCCAAGCATAACGCCATTTGTGCTAACATTGATCTTCCTTACCTAGAAAGGTATGGCTGGACTCTAGCTGAGGACGGTTTCAAACCAATCACTACAACCCTTCCTCACGCTCCTGTGGCGATCAGTCATCTGATGCAGAGTGGAGGCCAGACCGTGTGTATGTCACAAGAACAGCCTCCCCTGCACTGAAATGTGTGCATGATCATGGGCTGACTCTTGTGAAAATGACTTCAGCATTCAGTTCAGCGATTCAGACACTGACAGTGACAGTGATGGATGAGAAACATTCAAGCCATTGAACTTTAGTTTAACTTGTCTTAGGCTATCAATACTTGTCTCAAAGTATTCTCATTAAACATGACTTGTGTGACCGACCAAATCCACTATAAACAGGAACGCATTTTTATAATTATCACATTCAAGAAGCCAAGACAGTTTGTCTTGTACTTGTTAGTAAAACCATAGGAAACACCTTGTGTTGTATCATGAGAACAGGCCTTAAATAATTATCTCTGGATCACATAAACATAAAATATGAAAACCTCTTCTTCGGGTAATGAATGGGGTGACAAGCATTTTTCTTAATCATATTATAATAGTTTTATTCAAAATATAAAGTCTATGCTAAGGTTTTGGTTGTCATTGTGTCAGTCAGTTTAGATTTTAGAGCTAAAATTATGAGAAATATATTCCTAGCCAGATACACCTTGTATTTGACCTCAAAACCATTGTTTTGTTCTGCATTCATGCAATTTGTCTGTTACGAGTAAAATGTTGGCGGGCATCTTGGATTTAGGGCTAAAATAGCTTTTGCATTCAAATTCCGATTGGAACCAATTTGTTTATTTACTTCTGATGCATCGGCTATTGGTTCGTTGTTGTATAAAATTACATGACACCTTTACCTTCAATCAACCTAAATCAACCTGCAATCAACCTTTACTCAACCTTCAATCATTCTTCAATCAACCTTTACTCAACCTTCAATCAACCTTTACTCAACCTCAATCAACCTTTACTCAACCTTCAATCAACACAATGCAATGTGCACCGGCCTGCTCCGTGAAGGTCGTTGATGGGTATTCCTGTAAAGCCGTTAAAGTAGCAGGAAATCGCACACAAAAAGAAGCTCTAATGACGTGAACTTTAATTATATCACATTATTCATACTATAGACCATGTCCTCGTGCCTCATAATCAGAATGTTTGTTTGTTATTTTGCCTTCAATCAACCTTCAATCAACCTTCAACCAACCTTCAATCAACCTTTACTCAACCTTCAATCAATCTTCAATCAACCTTTACTCAACCTTCATTCAACCTTCAATCAACCTTTACTCAACCTTCAATCAACCTTCAATCAACATTCAATCAACATTTACTCAACCTTCAATCAACCTTCAATCAACCTTCAATCAACCTTTACTCAACCTTCAATCAACCTTTACTCAATCAACACACTTGCCGATGGGCTTGAACACTGACGGTCATTGTACATGGCACCTACATACCCATCCCGCTTTATCCAATTAGCTAATTATTTCAAAATTCATTGCAGCATGACTAAATGCGAAATGCGTAAACATGTTTGTTTACTGCGTCAAAAATAAGAAAAAAGAGCCTGCTTCTAAGTGTTCATGACCCCGAGCTAAAATAATTATTTCTGAAAGAATACAACAAGGAACACCTGCATTCCTACACAATGGCAACTTGCCAGACACTATATCTTGTGTGGCAAATTGAATATATCTTGTGTGGCATGTGACGTCACGGAGTACACCCAACACTTGGCATTGTGTTGTGGACAGAAACATGATCACACTTCAACAACGTATAAACAGGTCTGTCCATTTCAACAATGCGCTGAGGGTGACACAAACTTGGTGGTCGTCGTGAGTGAGAGAGTGAGGTTGGTGTCGGTTGAATAGTATAACATGTTAGACCTTAGAATGTTTATTGAGCTCGTGTGGCCTGACCCAAGTATATGGTATGCAATGTAAGTACAACACCAAGTGGCTAGTCTGTGGAAAGAACATTGACCATCATTTACTACAGTCCTGGAGAAGTTCAATATTGTCGAGTTCATAAGGTTTCTATTACAAATATGTTAAAGAAATGCCATTATTTTGAAAACTATCTCTATCTACCTAAAATACCGCACTTATAACCACATTTAACCAGTCGAGACTGGCCCCAGAGAACAATGTCTATGTTCACTCTGTAACTCCCCGGCAATAGCTGATGAATTCAATAATATATTTCGACGTCAAGCTTTTGATAAAAACAAAGACTGGTCTGTGGAGAAATATAAAATCTGAATCTTTACCATTTTCGGAGGAAAGCCCGAAAAGATACAGACACGTTGCCATTTTGGCTGAACAGCTAGGTATGACTCTGACTATCCTAGCAACATAGTCAGGGAGAATCTGGGATTCGAACCAAGGATCTTAGGTATCTTGGCCACCCGTGCCCCTTGGCTAGAAAATAACATGAGACACAATACCAGCTGTATATATACACGGCCGGGCAAAGGAAAGTATACATTTGAAAAGTTTACAACAGTGCGTCTTTCTTCACAAGCATGTATTAATGGCTATGCATTGTTTAGATTTAGTTGTGTTGAATTCCAAATCATTTCTTTATTTATTACCCAGACGGAAAAAGAAAGTATACACTTGAAAGTTGGATTTGACCAACAAATTACAAACGTTATTAAAGGTGAGGTGAGGTGAAATGGGGTTTAACGGCGCGTCCAAGATTATTGCACTTATATAGCGACGTGAATGTACGTGTGTGTGTTTGTGTGGCTGCTTGTACTAGTCCGGACTGATGCCAATTTATAGTGCTAACTCACTGAGATACCATGCCGCAGTTTAACATGAATACCCCACTCAGACACAGTAAACTGACTCCGAGCCGACCAGTCCTTGTTTAAGCCCCTTAATGCCGAGCGCCAGACAGGGTAACAACAAGTACCATCTTTTAACGGTATGACGCGGCCGGGGATCGAACCCCCGACCTTCCGCTCTCCGGGCGGACGCTCTACCACTAGACCACGGAGGCGGTCCCCAAACGTTATTAAAACTTCACTAGTCTGAAAACAGTCGCAGAAACAAAGTTCAGGTCCAAAACACCACAATGATACCCGTATCAGATACATTACCATGGACTAACCATTTCTTGTTTGTTTAACGTTTAGCCACCATCAAACATGATGGATATTTTCTGTTGCCCGTCAGGTTGTTATGTTATATGCGGCCTATATCGGTGCCGGCTATTAGAAGAAGCAGACTTAACGAGACAGCTGTGCCAAGATCTCGCCGAAGAGCGAGGGCAAGGGGTTCAGCGCATTGGCAAGTTAAGTTCACAATGTAACTCCTCTCTTGAAACCACTCCGAGATAATTAAACTGTATATAAAAGTAGAAATGCGGTGTTAGAATATTTGTGTTAGAAGTGGAATAGTAAAGCTGTCAATATAAATATTCCTCTGAGAGAGGGAGAGAGAGAGAGAGAGAGAGAGGAGAGAGAAACAGGAGAGAGAGAGGGGAGAGCAGGAGGGAGAGAGACAGAGAGACAGAGATACACCGAACGACAGAAAGAGAGTTGGAAAGAAAGACGCAGGAGAGAGAGAGAGAAAGAGAGAGAGAGATGAACACAGAGAAGACACACAGAGAGAGGGGAAGAAATCGTTAAGGGTATTGAAATAACTTCCTTTAAGTACCAATTATCGCTATCAATCATAAACACATACAACCTCGTCTTTAATCAAATATAATCAGTTTTTCTACACTTTATATGAACACACAAGACTTTGTTCCCTGTGTTTGCTTAAACACAGTAAGTGACGCGAAACAGTCTCCAAGACCTACACTACATTCACGCCAATATCTCTCAGTACAGGCTCTTGACTTGCAACGATTCACAGCAGAATTTCACGCAGATAAATATAGACCTACGTTAAACCTCCGAAGACTGGCAAGTACCCAGTTTCAATAGCTAGCAAACGTTTGAGTACTGTGTCTCCAGTGATATGGCTTGAGCACAAAACAAACAAGTTGCGAGAGCTGTAAAGCTAGGGGTGACACGCTCAAAGCAGACACTCGATACTTCCCCCATTTTCTTGGCGACGAAAAAATGAATTTGATTTTCACTGTGGGGTTTCTTACGTGGAACGCTTTAGCGGTGGACTGTTATTACGAATGTGTTGTTAGAAATAAGGTTATTCTTTACAAGAACGATCGTAGTTAAAGTGGAATCTGCGAGGTAAGTGTTGAGTTCGGTGGTTGTACTTGTTTGTTCGCCTGTCATCACGATGTTGTTTTCTTATAATGCCATGTTAACTTGGCTTATTAATCACATAAATAGCTTATTCTATCTTTCATTATTTTATATCATTCATGTGATTATATATCATATTTATATGTGTTCGCGAACAAAACGTACATGTGTATATGTATGTATACACCTGATTTTGAAGGTTTGAAGTATATATAAATTATATAAGAATATTTTTTGTCAACGTCCTGAAAACGAATTGTTATATGTCATATATTCATATATTCATATTCAATAAATTAAAATGCCAATAAGGGCATTACAAGCATATAATCTAATGTGTTTTATTTAGGTGTATATAGAATATATACAGCTGTGAATAATGATTTAATCATATCTTAGGTTATTTACCACCAACAACCTTCTCTCACGCTAGAAGACACCCAATTGCGAAAGCACAGACGGAGGTCGACTAATAGACATATGAGGTTGCGTTTTTGTAATAACAGCAGCTTTATACTATCCTTGATGAAAGGACATTTGTATGGCTATCAAAATCACATTATAAAAGCCTTCCCTGACAACACGAAGAGTTAAGACAGAATCATAAACACGTATTGCTTTGATACTCCCCACCGACAGGCCACCTGTCACCTCCTGCCGGGGGGATATGTAATACCTGGTTTGGCCCGAGCAGGTGTGATAAAACTGGATTTATCTTGCAAATCAGATCAAGAGTTTTACCAGCCGGGAAACGTTATTGCCATAGAAGTATTAATATAATGACATTAAATTGTTTTTAAAATGTATTTTCGGAAGATAGTGTTTACTGTATAACACGTTAATAGTATCTATCGATCTTCTAAACTGACGGCCAAATGAAACTTTACCACATTAAAAATGAAATTGCAAAAATTTAAAAATACCAGTTCAAACTAAATTTAAGCAAAACACGCCGTCCAAACACAGCAATGCTCTAAGCAGAAAGTGATACGTCCACGGCACGTTTTTTGGTTGTTGTTTTTTGGTGGAAAAGTAATAAAAATGTGCCGCTTGGGCAGTCGAAAATACGCGTGCAATAAGGATACATAAATTCTATGGACCGTATGTCAGATACTCTCACTTTTAAAGATAAAAAACACCACGGAAATACCACGACTGACACAACGCGAGCGGACCCTTGGTATGATACAGATGGAAGCCACCCATGTCCACATTGCTAGAACTTTTGGTTGCTCCCGTGTTGGTGTAACTAACCTGATGCAACGTTACAGACAGACCGGGCAGACAGCAGACAGCCCACGAACAAGGAGACCCATGGTAACTACGCCCAATGAAGACCGGTACTTGCGTAATCAATTCCTGACAGCCATTAGCGACGAATGCATTAGGGCATATGGTTAGTCGACAGACAGTGGCCAGGACAGTTATTGACCGCGCAACATCGTCGTCGGAGATTGAGATGGGCCCCTACTGTCGCCTTCACAAGGGTCACCTTCACTGATGCAAGCCGGTTCTGTCTGTTCATAGCTGATGGAAGACAGCGTGTTTAGTGTCGAAGGGGGGAACGAACGGAGGCATGTTGCGTTCAGGAGGTCGTGCCGTATGGTGGAGGGGATGTTATGGTGTTGGGGGGAATTTGTGGGCAGGAGAGAACATCACTGGCCATCGTTAACGGACATTTGACGGTTCAGGATGGATGACATTCTTCGTCCGATTGTTATACCATTTCTACAACAGCTGCCACGTGGTGTCCTTTTATCAGCATGACAACGCGAGACCCCATACAGCCCGAATCGTACAGAACTTCCTTGCAGTCAACAACGTCAACGTATTGCCGTTGCCTGCAAGCCCCAGAAAATGTCCCCCATAGATCACGTCGGGGATGTCATGTAACGTCGTGTTCGACAGCGACCACATCCTCCACCAAACCGACAAGAACTGAACTAGGCCTTCCAAGAAAGACGGTGACGTATCCCACGTGATGTCATCATACGACTGACTTTTCTGGGCGCCGGAGACTTTTTGCGTGTCCTGTAACAGAAGGTGGTCATACACGCTATTAATGTTACGTGTCATTGAAGTTGAGCGATTTTAGATAAGTGTGCCCCTTGTCCATTACGTTGACAGCAAGTTTTGCTACCCCTACTCAATTCTTGCCAATATCGGATGCTGTATGACTGTGATTTTAAATGTTGATTTCGTTGAGACTTTGATCTTATCAATACATTTTACATCATGCATCTATCTTTTGTTGTTAAACTGTGTGCCTTGGCTGACTGCGTGTCTTCATACCCCATGGGTGGAACGTTGCGGACTACTTTTATTACTATGGAATGTCGGGGAATCCAATATAACAGTCGAGGGAATTCCTTTCCCGGTTACCTGTATCGTCATGCACAGGACTTTTTAGCGACATCCATGCATATTCATGTCCAAACCACTGTTTGAGCCCGAAGACCGAGAAGGAAACAAACAGGAGGCCCGCTCGCCTGTTGTTGTTTTTTAGGGCTCGCCGGGTTCCACAAATTTCAAATCTTTGAGTTTATTTTCTAATCCGCATTTCTTCAATTGTGTCTTCCCTTTCTCAGGAAACTAATATTTGAATCTGGCGGTCACTGACCATGTCATCTGAAACAGCCGCCTTGTCCCTGACATAGTTCTTCCGGTTTGTTACAGTCTGACCTCTTGCCTTGATTGACAGGTCCTATGAACCTTGTTTCCTTCTCTCCGTTGTTTGACTATTGATTTGTGGGCGTGTCGAGTTATGTGCATAAATTAAAAAATCACCTGATTCATGTCACGCAACGGTATGTATTCCTACGCCTGTTCCAAGCGAATTCCGTTTGTCAATCTCGTCATATTTGTCTGCTTTGAATTTTAGAACTATTTTTTGTTAAACTATTGTAGATAATACGTTTACGTTGTCGAATTTAATTTTAAGGATTGACTGTGTATTTTTTTCTGTTCATTGTGGTATGAATCGAAAAACCGATGTGCCGACTTTTATACACAGTCAATCCTTAATTAAATGAAACGGATCACACCTTGTCATAACATTTAAAAACAAACTTACATTCAAAGATTGACATATGACATGACGAAAAATATGTATTTGGTAAAATGTACATAAACAACAGAAGAAATTTGATTCTTCTAAAGTAGAAAATGATATTTAAACTCTACTTCTTGGTGTTTACACACAGCCGAAAATGAAGTATTGTATTTAATGTAACATATATTGTGTAATTACCATTTCAGGTTATGTACATATTAATTTACCGTATATGCTATCCCGTTATGGTACTCTTTGTACATGTAATAAAATAATATAGGAATATATATGTATCATAGAAGTTAAGGAATATTACATCCCCATCTCATACAGATCCTGATGGGGGGTAAATAGAATCGACAAATGAAATCGGCAAAGTGAAATAGAACGTGCTGTCTATTATTATTCTTTGACTTTTTTACCGATATGTCGTTGACAGATAACAACATATACTGAAACATTGGGCGTGCAAATATCTAAAGATCAATTTAGATATATACGTACATGTTGATACAGTATACTGCAGTCGTGATAGACTTGGAATATTGCGGAAAAGTTGCAATGCCGATAATCCTGTTTGTGTTTTCCAGTTGTTTACTTCATCAATGCAATGCGCACCTTCAGTCGGCATCACCGAATGATTGACAGGTGAACATCACGAGATACCATCACTATGACCTCATCGTGCACCAACCTCCCCCCTGCCGCCCTCAACGGCCGTATGGTGAGGAATGGCAACATCGTAGACTACTTCTGTGCTGCGGGCTTCTCCATGACGTCAGGTGACCCCCGGGCCACGTGTGTAAGCACTAACACCTGGTACCCAGACACGCCCCCTGTGTGTACCGTTATTAAGAATACGCCTGATGACGGTAGGTCGTGTGTTTAGTGTAGTTTCAAACTGCTTAATACAACACATACCGTGACTAACAGAGTGCATCCTTCCGAGGAGTGAGTGAGTGAGTGAGTTGGGTTTAACGCCGCTTTTAACAGTATTCCAGTTATATCGCGGCGTGTCAGCTTAATGTGGGAGGAAAGCCCGCAGTGATGCAGGTCTCAGACGTTTACCACTTCGGTGAAACCCACGAGCACTGGTATGGTGCTGACAAACCTAGAAACATAATCGGGGCGAACCGGGATTCGAACCCACAATCATAGGTTTCTGGCGTGACCAAGGGACGCAACTCTGCACAGCGAATCGCGGCGCCTTAGACGACTGGGCCACCCGTGCCCCCTCCTTCCGAGGAAAGGAAGTTAACTGACCATAAAAGTCCAGTTTCCACCCTTGCCGATCTAGGCTGGAATTATGGAGTTATATTTCGGCTGGACTAACAGTCCAATCAAAATCGCGTAAAGAAATCGACATCCGGTTCGTAAACTGCTCCGTCGACTGCAGGATTTGCAAAGCATGCGTACCGCCACCTCGGCGTCAACAGATATTTTCCAAATCTTTTCATGTTTTTAATGAAGGTGCTCACGTGGTTTGATGCACTTTGCGAAGTAAGACCCGTTTTATTACAATATAGATCTTGATTATCGATCACATCGTCTTGACCCTCACCGCCATTTTGTTTGAACCAAATGCAAGTGATATGAGAGGTGGAATCTGATTGGTCAATAGGAGGGACATAGCTCGTAACAGCCACTGGTGGCGCTACGATCGAGCCCAAAAATCAAGCCTAGTTAGGCAATGGTGGACCTGGACTTTTACAGTCAGTAAACTCCCTTGCCTCGGGAAGATGAACAGATGTGTTTTTAACGCTCTATTGCCTGTTGTTGTCAAAGTTAATATGCTGCGTATCACAACATGTCATGCATCTATACCGCTCATCACTTGTTTGTCGATAACAGTGTAAGAATCTACATTGAAACATCGCTATATGCAATAAACCAGAAGTTGTTATCCATAAAGTTGTACTTTTTTCTTATTTACTCATCAACTTCTAGAATGCCAATCAAACAGTCAGTGTTCTTTAGACGTCAACTAGTTTTGCCGAAGTTGGACACGTTATATATCACCACAACTGCTCCAACTGTACAGTGTAAGGGCTCTGTAAATGTACGCATTACCTATCGACAACAACATCGTTGTTTTTGTCACTGTCATCATAGCCGTCGTCATGATGTTCACCGTCATCTTTATATTGTACTCTACCGACAGGATAAAGAAAGTATACACTTGAAGTGAGTGAGTGAGTACGGTTTTACGCCGCTTTTAGCAGTATTCCAGCAATATCGCGACGGGGGACACCAGAAATGGGCTTCACACATTGTACACATGTGGGGAATCGAACCCGGGTGTTCCGCGTAATGAGCGAACGCTTTAACCACTAGGCTACCCGACCGCCCATACACTTGAAAATTGAATATGACAAACAATTATAAACGTTATAAAATCGTTACACGGCTGAAAACAGTCGGCGTGACACTGCAAACTCTTAAGGTCCAAAACACAACTATGATACCCATTTCAAATACATCACCATGAATAATCATTTTTGTTTGTTTCAGCTTTAGACACCATCAAACATGGGTGTATACGTTTTTTGACCCGGGAGTCTAATTGTCATCAGCTGACGGGATCAGGTGGTCAGGCTCACTGACTTGGTTGATGTATGTCATCGTATCCCAATTGCGTGGATCGATGCTCTTGATATCAATCACTGGATTCCCTGGTTCAGACTCGATTATTTACAGACCGCCGTCATATAGCTGGAATATTGATGAGTGCGGCGTGAAACAACAAAAAACAAAAAAACAATTGTCATCAGCTTTGCTGCATCTCTGTTATCTTCATCGCTCTCTCCATCATCACCACCATCTTCTTCGTTACTGGTATTCTAAGGGTACGGGTGGCCCGTGGTCTAAGGCGGCACAGTTCGGTGTTGTGTCATGTAGGCTTGCAAGAATCCTATGATCACTGGTTCGAATCCCTGATTCGGTTTGATCATGTTTCTAGGTTTATCAGCACCATTCGTTCCTCGCGGGTGTCACCAAAGTGGTAAACTCTGAGACCTGCATCACTTCGGGCTTTCCTCCCACATTAAACTGACACGCCGTGATCATAACTGGAATTCTGTATCGTTCACCTCAACTCACTCTGTCACACATTGCTTGACATCCTCGTACCTCGTACATGCTTGGTCGAGTGGCACTTATTTGTTGCGAGTTTACTCCCTTTGTTTGAGGATCCGCTCATCGTAGGTTTGAACCCTAAATTCACCCAAGCTATGTTTGGTTAGGGGCAGTGTGTTATAGAACGTTGATTTTGGATAAGTGAGAGCTCTGATCACAAGTCTGAGCTCTCAGTATATGCTTCATCCCATAAGCATCTCTGTACCTGAGTGGACACAGTACGGATGGCCACGGAATCTAGGCGTCGCAGCTCCCATTGTAGAGTTGCGTCCCTTCGATCCGTCGGGATCCGCCGAACATGGTGTCGAATCCCGTATAGGCTCCGATTGGTCCTCATGACATCAACACCCTGTCCTTTGGTGTGCCCAGATTGTAAATACTTAAGATCAATAACCATTTAGGTCTTTCTTCCCAAATTTAATCATCAAGCTATCATTAAATAGAAATACGGTTTGTGCAGAAAAAAAACTGCGTTATATTCTGTCGCTACTCTTCTACGCGTAAAATACGTCACAGGAATTACTTAGTCTCCTTATAATTAAAGTTTATGTTAAATGTATGAATGTAAATACTATACCATGCTGATCGTAACTGTTGATGATGTTGCAGTTGTGCCGCTGTGGGTGCCTATCACGTGCGCCATCCTCCTCTCCCTCATCGCGGCGACCTGCCTCGCCCTCGCCTGCTACTACTGCTGCTGTCGGTACGCTCAATACACAGACACATGGCACTTGCACCAACAGAAATAAACAGGGAGCCCAGGGAAAGTCTAGCTTTATCTGACCCTCTCAAATAAATAAGTGAAATCAGTTAATTGGTTTGAAGGATTAGACATAGCTGGACTAACGAAAGGCCCGTACAAGGAATTCTTTCAAAGCGTGTCATGTATAATTTTAAGATAATTGGATTGAACTGTATATTGGGTTAAATGTAAACTAACAATAGAATGTCATTTGTATTCTAATATATTTCAAACAATTGCGTTTTAAAATGAAACAATATATTATTACCTTTACGTAGGGAAACGGCAAAAGAACATTTGAAATGTACGCTATTATATCTTTTACGGGCGCTTCCGGTATCGCCAACACAACGGAGGTTTCAGTCAATTCAAATATTTGTGACAAACAATTACATCAT
Organism: Haliotis rufescens; assembly: GCF_023055435.1. NCBI lineage: Eukaryota > Metazoa > Mollusca > Gastropoda > Lepetellida > Haliotidae > Haliotis > Haliotis rufescens. The sequence goes on from NW_025964368.1 coordinate 254,996, forward strand.
CAACACCTCGGCATATTAAGCGTGGACTTTTATATGATTACTCAGATCTTTAAATTTTTTAAAATATTTTACGTATAATGTAAAGATACAGTAAAGACTATACATATTTAATACACAAATAAATATAAATACCAATGTTTGCAAAACGAATGTTTTTCCCAAAAGTTAATAACAAAGTTGGAATTAGAAAATAAATTGTTTGTAAAAGAATACAAAAATGCTAAATATTTGTAATGGCATTTTTTTTAGCGGACGCTGTTGTGCTAACTATAACAGAATCAGAGCGTCCACGGCAGACATCCATGACGAAGGTTACCATGACAATAAGGGTTACTATGGCAGCCAGCAACACAGAGGAGATAGTTACTATTATGATGATAGATATACTTACACGAAAACTGATCCTGGGCGAAAATATGACGGGCCGTATATTATTCCTGTCAGTAACAGACAGCGCCAGGTACGTGTTGTGTGAAGCTTGGTCGACTGATTTTGCAAATTAATGATTATAAAAATAAAATTGTGTTCTTTGTGGGGATTTGAGGGCAGAAATTACGAAAGCCTAATGACTTTGGTAGCATTAATGTTTTTATTCAATCAAAGTTCCTCGTTATTTCAATTACTTTTTCGAAATATCGAATATTTTCCCGTTATTTCAAGTTTAACTCGAAATTATCATTTCGAAGCAACGAGAAAATAATTATAGTAACGAATAAATAATTGAAGTAACAAGAAAATAATAGAAGTAACGAGAGAAAAACGAAATTTCGAGTTTGGAAAATAAATTTGAAATAGTGAGTAAGTGAGTTAAGATTTATAGTCACATCGGCAATATTTCAGCCATATCGTAAAACTTGAAATAACGAGAAAACAATCGAAGTTACGAGTAAATTAATCTAAGTAACGAGAGAGAAATTGAAATTAAAAAATTATGATCGAAATAACGAGAAAATAACTTGAAATTTCGAGAAAATAAACAAATGATTGCAATAACGAGAAATTTATATTTAGAAATAAATTCTCATACTACCAAAGTGGCACTTCGTTAGAACTGAGTCCAAAGATTAAAAGCAAGCTGATTAAAAACAAGTGAAATGAAATTTGGTGCTTTGTGTGGTCTGGTTAAATGTTTGAGATCGCAATCCAACCGCGTGGATGGTGGATCACGAACTGGTTTGCACAGGATGGCGTGATATAAATAGTTGGGATGTTGTTGACAGTGGTGTAAGTAACATACACTTTATCTGATTTTCTTTCACAGTATCCCCCGAACAGATCATACGTAGAGTACATAACAAAGGAACCCCAAAAGCCGAAACCAAAACAGTACGGTCACGTCCCTGCTAAGGTATGTATGCGTTAGATGAGAGTTCATGTTCACCTCGGACTCTGAAGATAATCACAGCGAAAGCTCAATCCCTAAAAAAACTACTTTTAATTTAATCAAATATTTAAGCGTTCAAAATTCTCGGTATGAGGAAGCACAGAATTCGTAGCTGCGTTTCCGTATCTCGAAAACGAACGTGAACAGGCAGTCCCGGATGAAGAATAATAAAGGTCGTGCAATGTTACATATTTAACACGCTATGGTTCTGAATGCCAAGGCATCAACACTCAAAAAGATACACTGTGATGAGAAAATGTGTGTTTTGTATGGTTTTCTTTTGTTCAGAGCGATATTCCGATTTAGGGACGGGTGGTGCAGAAACGAAGCTGAATGGTTTGGGAAAACTGATGTCTGATGGGCTTTAAAACACGCTCTTCTTTAATTTTAATTGGATTGTCACGTTCACGCACAGTTCGCCTGACGTGACCTTCCATGCAGGGTTTGTCAGACTGACGGCATGAGGCATCGACGTTTTATGTTAACGAGATTGGATGGACGCGAATACGATCAGTATCAGCTGTTGGGAACATTTCTGAGCTGCCGTTATCCGTAAAGATAGGCTCGATTGATATTGAAGGACTTTCCCCGCAGGTGCGAACCACGCCCACATCCACTACCCCACGTGTTGATGTTGTCCACGTGGTCCAGCTAGCAAATGGTCAACTCGTCCCAATGGACAAGGTACAGTCACGGACAGATATAGCGTCTTCGGACAATGTTGTTGTTGTTTTACAATCATCAGTCTGTTTGTGACTTCAGACGTCAATGTGTCATATATATATTTGTCAACGTGTCTGTGTTCTTGAGTATGTGTCAACGTGTATATGTTCATCTGATTGTGTCAACACGTTGACACATGCAGGTGAACATATACACGTTGACACATGCAGGTGAACATATAAACGTTAACACATACATGTGAACATATACACGTTGACACATACAGGTGAACATATACACGTTGACATATACATGTGAACATATACACGTTGACATATGCAGGTGAACATATACACGTTGACACATGCAGGTGAACATATACACGTTGACACATGCAGGTGAACATATACACGTTGACACATACAGGTGAACATATACACGTTGACACATACAGGTGAACATATACACGTTGACACATGCAGGTGAACATAAACACGTCGACACATACAGGTGATCATATACACGTTGACATATACAGATGAACATATACACGTTGACACATACAGGTGAACATAAACACGTTGACACATACAGGTGAACATATACACGTTGACATATACAGGTGAACATATACACGTTGACACATACAGGTGAACATATACACGTTGACACATACACGTTGACATATACATGTGAACATATACACGTTGACATATACAGGTGAACATATACACGTTTACACATACAGGTGAACATATACACGTTGACATATACAGGTGAACATATACACGTTGACACATGCAGGTGAACATATACACGTTGACACATACATGTGAACATATACACGTTGACACATACAGGTGAACATATACACGTTGACACATACAGGTGAACATATACACGTTGACATATACAGGTGAACATATACACGTTGACACATACAGGTGAACATATACACGTTGACACATACAGGTGAACATATACACGTTGGCATATACATGTGAACATATACACGGTGACATATACAGGTGAACATAGACACGTTTACACATACAGGTGAACATATACACGTTGACATATACAGGTGAACATATACACGTTGACACATGCTGGTAAACATATACACGTTGACACATGCAGGTCAACATATACACGTTGGCACATGCGATGAACATATACACGTTGACATATACATGTGAACATATACACGTTGACATATACATGTGAACATATACACGTTGACATATACAGGTTAACATATACACGTTGACACATGCAGGTGAACATATACACATATACCTCAGTGAGGCAGTGACACTCTCTCCCGTGTATTCCAGTATCTGAGGGAGCACCCGGGGGCTCGCCTGGAGACCCAGGGGGACCGTGACGTGGTGTATGCCCCGGCAACCAAGACTGACAGTAAACCCAGGCAAGCATGGAAGGCTAATGTAAGTAGTATATTTACAATTAAACCCTATTGATCCGGAAACCCTGCATTCCGGGCGATTACAATTCGAATCTCACATATATTTAAAGATCCGTTTGTACATAGTTAATTGATAACCATGACAGGCAATCCTTAATTCTTTAGGATGAATCGTGTTTAGGCACAAAACATCTACATCATTTAGGAAAGGTTTGCTCTTTTTCTTTCCTGTCTCTTCAGAACAAGAGGACTCCCCCGCCTCCCGTTGTAACTTCACGTGACTACAACTCCAAAGACCCTGTCGTTGTCACGGTGATGAACGACCTGAACTACAACCACCCTCAACACGAGGACAAGAAACAGAAAGGGGTACGAAGATGCTATGATCGCCTGGATCAGAAGCCTGTCTAAGAGTATTTAAAGCGGGAAGGAGTCTATTCCGCCTATGAGTGGTGTATCATAGCCTAGTGCTGTTGTAGCGCTAGAAAAGAGCACTGACCCCTGGACTAAACTACCTGCTCCTCATACTGGTATATGTCATAGCTGCATATGCTATACCAAAACAGGGGCGGTCGGGTAGCCTAGTGGTTAAAGCGTTCGCTCGTCACGCCGAACATCCGGGTTCGAATCCCGACATGGGTACAATGTGTGAAGCCCATTTCTGGTGTCCCCCGTCGTGATATTGCTGGAATATTGCTAAAAGCGGCGTGAAACCAAACTCACTCACTCACTTACTAAGCCAAAACAACGAGGGTGCAAGCATCATCCAGTGGTAATAGGCGTCACTCGTTGTGCAGAGTTGTCTCCCGTAACAGCCAGGATCCGCTGATACCTGATATCCTGATACCCGTGGCTGGGGTTTCCCCAGAGTGGAAAAGCTATACCATCTACGTCACTTTGGTGTGTTTGTATGTTGTTAAACGCCACACTCAGCAATATCCCAGGTATATGATAGCGGTCTGTAAATAATTATGTCTGGGCCAGATAATTCAGTGATTGACATAATGAGCATCGATATGCACATTTTGGATACCATGACATGCATCAACTACGTCAGCGAGCCTGACCACCCGATCCTGTTAGTCGCCTCCGACGACAAGTATATGTAGTTGAAGACAAATTCTTACACGGATCTTTATGGGACTCGTCACTGCGGACTTTCGTCGTAGGGGCGGCCGGGTAGCCTAGTGGTTAAAGCGTTCGCTCGTCACGCCGAAGACCCGGGTTCGATTCCCGACATGGGTACAATGTGTGAAGCCCATTTCTGGTGTCCCCCGCCGTGATATTGCTGGAATATTGCTAAAAGCGGCGTAAAACCATACTCACTCACTCGGACTTTCGTCTCACATCAAGCTGATACGCCCTAATATACCTGACACCCGTGAAGATCCGGGTTAGAATAGAAGCCGATGGTGCTGTTGAAGGCTACTATGCTGTCGTAAGAGGCGACTAACCGTATCGGGTGGTCAGGCTCACTGACTTGGTTGATGCATGGCATCATATCCCAATTGCATAGATCGATGCTCATGATGTCAATCACTGGATTGTCAGACCGCCTCCATGGTCTAGTGGTAGAGCGTCCGCCCGGAGAGGGAAGTTCCGGGGTTCGATCCCCGACATACCAAAAGACGTTAAAAGATGGTACTTGTTGTTACCCTGTCTGGCGCTCGGCATTAAGGGGCTAAAACAAGGACTGGTCGACTCGGAGTCAGTATACTGTGTCTGAGTGGGGTATTCATGTTAAACTGCGGGATGGTATCTCAGTGAGCTAGCACTATAAATCGGCATCAGTCCGGACTAGTACAAGCAGCCACACAAACACACACACGTACATGCACGTCGCAATATAAGTGCAATAATTTTGGACGCGACGTTAAACCCCATTTCACCTCACTGGATTGTCTGGTCCAGGCTCGATTATTTACAGACCGACGCGATATTGCTGAGTGCGGCGTTAAACAATAAAAAGCAAAACAAACAAATGATCTAAATTACCTGAAATGTGGTGTTCAAAACATATCACTTAAACACTTATCTGAGTCGTAACATGTGACCCATTTTAACATAAACACAAAAACATGTGAACTAGATTTATCGAATGTCACATTCAGGCCAGCAAGAAGATCTTTCATCAACCACAACAGCCGACCCGGGTGGGCGTGGTCAACACAAAGACGGGCGTGGCTGGGCGAACACGGGAAGACGGGGTGAAACCAGAGAGAGACAAGGTATGGCATCATCAGTGATGCATTCTATGTTTGGGGTAATGGAGGTGTCTGTTTGCGTTGTACATTTGACCTTACAAAGGTGTTGATGTAATTCTGATCGTTCTGGTTCTTGAATTATCTCCCCTTTTGATCCTCCCCGACAGGAGACTTCACAAAATATACTATAAATAGATGTGCACGTCATCATAAACATACAAGTTTGTCTCTAGTTTGTTTGTTTGTCTCCAGAGTGAACCGCGGACAATCTTTGAATTATTACGGATTTTTGTCACAAACGTGGGGTTAGTGAAAAATGAGACAAAAATGCAGTGATATATTGTTTTGAGGTGAGTGAGTGGGGTTTAATGCCGCTTTTAACAGTATTCCAGTTATATCACGGCGAATGGGCTTCACACATTGTACCCATGTCGGGAATCGAACCTGGGTCTTCAGCGTGACGAGCAAACGCTTTAACCACTAGGCTACCCGACCGCCCAAGAATTTGATGTGAGAAATTAAAATTGTGAAATTTTGAAATTCATTTCTCCGAGTAAATATCCTAAATTTACATTTCAAAACGTGCTGTAAAGAATGCCTTGAATGGTAATTTATTAATATGTAAAAAATGGCGACATGTACAATGTACCGAATTTTCAGAGGACATTTTAAGCAATTTTGCTTTGACTAAAATGACAGTGGATGATATCACCGAACAGGGAATTTCCCACAGACTTCAAAATTTGTATTTGTGTGTGTGATGTATGTTTGAATTTTATTCGACTTAGGGTGAAAGAGGAATGACACATCTGTCCCTCTGGCATCCAGCGGGTTAACGCCGCTTTGAACAGTATTTCAGCTCTGCCCCATGTGTCATCCTGACGTGGGAAGAGTGAGTGAGTGAGTGAGTTGGGTTTAACGCCGCTTTTAACAGTATTCCAGTTATATCACGGCGTGTCAGCTTAATGTGGGAGGAAAGCCCGAAGTGATGCAGGTCTCAGACGTTTACCACTTCGGTGAAACCCACGAGCACGGATATGGTGCTGACAAACCTAGAAACATAATCGGGGCGAACCGGGATTCGAACCCACAATCATAGGTTTCTGGCGTGCCGAAGGGACGCAACTCTGCACAGCGAATCGCGGCGCCTGGGACATCCATGCCCACGAGGTGACATCGTAAAAGTATGATCGGTCGGATGAAATAAAGCATGAAATGAAATAAAGGCGACAAACCATTTCAGCAATCACAGGAGGTCTTTATTAAGAGCAGACTCTACTGTACGATTGCGACTATATTATAAGTATGTGTTTATGAATCACTATGAACTAGTGATGATACCAAGTGTTCGTACCAGAAACGTACGGCTTAGAACGCGTTTCTTTGAGACGAGAGTGACTTCCCTACCTATATCGAACCCTTTTGAGAACCTTTATTCTTACTGAAACATACAGACATGCCTGAAAGTAAAAACACGGTGCATGGGTGAGGAATGGGTGGTTCGTTATGGATATAAGACGCCAAGCCTGTTTTAAACACAAAAGACTGTATTTCTGTTCGTCGTGCACGTGGTAGGTGGCTGCCATTTTGTTACATATTGAAATTAGCGAATGGTGAAGGAAACGAAATAGAGTATAACAAAGGTTAAACTAAGCAACGAAACGAAATTAAGGCTTTGGGGCTCAAAAAGGCTTTCTGACAAGAAAGAAAATACTGATGAACGTTAACAAATAATTTTAAACAACATTCAACAAGTGTGATCGGCGGCTTGGTGAACCAAGTAATGCCTCTTACAGAAAGGCATAGGTGTGTAAAGTGTAGAAATAATATCTTAAATTTGAGATACAAATTCAAGTTCTTATATAATTATGCTCAACTTGCAGAAGGATAAAACTTCTAAAGATCTGGAAGAAAACAAATCGAAAGTCAGCAACGACGATCCTCCCGACAGAGACACCAAGGACGGCAGCAACTCCAAGAAAGACGACGACGACGATAGTATCATTAATGTAGGCAAATGACAGAATATTCCAAATAATCAGCTTCAATGTGTATACATCTCCAGTGGGCAATTAAGCGTGTCAACAAACCTATATCAGAGTCCAGTTGCCATTTCAAATCTACCTGTCTGTGCTAATATATGATTGGACAATCGCACATGTCGAGCGTCCAACCAGAGAACGTTTTACAAAATCAACATCCGGGTTCCGAAACGTGGTTGCTGCTATGACCACAGCCTTCCCCTGCCGAATGTGCTATAAAATTATTCCAAAAAATAAGTGGAGATAGTTATTCTCGAAGTTTTCAATCGAAGTGACCGACATTCAGTGCTATTTGTAGGCGAGCCAGGCAGAGCGTTTCACGTCACTGCGATGAACAGTTTAACTTGATACTGTGTCGTATGTATGCCTCTATTATTGTAAGAGCGAAACGCGGGAGTAATAAGTTTCTCTTTACTGTGGTAATCTGTCATTTTGTTTGTAAGTCGGGGTTGAAATCTCAACTCATTTTGGTATCCGATCGACCAGGCCGTCATTATGTGAAGCCAACAGTGAGTGAGTGGGTTGGGTTTAACGCCTCTTTTAACAGTATTCCAGTTATATCGCGGCGTTCCAGCTTAATGTGGGAGGAAAGCCCGAAGTGATGCAGGTCTCAGACGTTTACCACTTCGGTGAAACCCACGAGCACGGGTATGGTGCTGACAAACCTAGAAACAATCGGGGCGAACCTGGATTCGTTCCCCCAATCATAGGTTTCTGGCGTGCCCAAGGGACGCAACTCTGCACAGCGAATCGCCACCGACTGGGCCACCCATGCCCCCGTGAAGCCAGGAACAGCGATTTGATTGAATGTCGTGTTTTCACCACAAAGGACACAACTCGTGTTCTACATGGGGTGGCGCCATGATCAAGAAAAGTAGGCTTGAACTGGCAAAGGTGAAAGTAGGCTTTGATAGAGGCTAATGGACACTCTTGCCTCGAGAAGATAATGCATTTCTTTATAAACCCGCTTATATAATCACAATGTATGCAATATAGACGTTTATGTCTGTGTGTGCAATGTCAACATATAAAATAACTTAATCGAACTGTTTGCTGAGGCAAGGTTTCCCTTGGACATGTTTTTTTTCTTATATTTAATGAGTTCATACATAACGGACCCGTGAAGATCCGGGGTAGAATAGGTCTTCAGCAACCCATACTTGCCGTAAATGGCGACTATGCTTGTCGTAAGAAGCGACTAACGGGATCGGGTGGTCAGGCTCGCTGACTTGGTTGATGCATGTCATCGTATCCCAATTGCCTAGATGGATGCTCATGATGGTCCAGACTCAATTATTAACAGACCGCCGTCATATAGCTGGAATATTGCTGAGTGCGGCGTTAAACAACAAGTAAACAAACAAACATGCATAACGTTTAGTTAAGCTATAGTTAGTTGCGAGTAGGCTTTTGACACGTGGATTTTCCTCCTAGAATGAATCAGAACCTGGAGAGCCAATCAGAGCGCAGTACCTCAGATCCGGTAGCAACCTGGTATGTTCCACCTATAATACCGTAACCATGGCAATAAAATTATCTCTAAATATCTTAACTTGATAAGAATATCGTTCGTTATCATAGACTACTCACGACATCCATCTTCGTTGTATATATGCTGCAATCAAATGATTTGATAGGCATTACTTAGAAGTTGACGGATGACAAGGAAGACACAATTTTATGGATAACATCTTCTTTAATACTGTGAAAAGCGACGTTTCGTTATAGATCTTTATAATACTGTGAAAAGCGACGTTTCGTTATAGATCTTTATAATACTGTGAAAAGCGACGTATCGGTATAGATCTTTATAATACTGTGAAAAGCGACGTTTCGTTATAGATCTTTATAATACTGTGAAAAGCGACGTATCGGTATAGATCTTTATAATACTGTGAAAAGCGACGTATCGGTATAGATCTTTATAATACTGTGAAAAGCGACGTATCGGTATAGATCTTTATAATACTGTGAAAAGCGACGTTTCGTTATAGATCTTTATAATACTGTGAAAAGCGACGTTTCGTTATAGATCCTTATACCGTTGATAACAACTTCTTTAATACTGTGAAAAGCGACGTATCGGTATAGATCTTTATAATACTGTGAAAAGCGACGTATCGGTATAGATCTTTATAATACTGTGAAAAGCGACGTATCGGTATAGATCTTTATAATACTGTGAAAAGCGACGTATCGGTATAGATCTTTATAATACTGTGAAAAGCGACGTTTCGTTATAGATCTTTATAATACTGTGAAAAGCGACGTTTCGTTATAGATCCTTATACCGTTGATAACAACTTCTTTAATACTGTGAAAAGCGACGTTTCAGTATAGATCCTTATAATACTGTGAAAAGCGACGTTTCGGTATAGATCCTTATACCGTTGACAACGGAATAGGGATCTATAACGAAACGTCGCTTTTCACAGTATTAAAGAAGTTGTTATCCATAAAATTGTGTCTTCCTTGTTATGCTGTAATCGACGTGTATGTTTGTTGTAATCGATAGCAGGGTTGACACTGACTTGCCTCCCCTTGCTTCCAGGACTTTGACCTTGACCTGGAAACTACCAACACTCCACCCAATGCTACCAAGCCCGAGTTCAAGAGACACGCCTTCGCCGTGATGGATTACAACAGGGCAAGACGGGCCAAGGAGTTCCCTGCGTGGAGACCCCACATCAACCCGGTCCGGAACATCAACACCAGCACCCAGTGATGAAGATGCTGCGGGCACATCCGGCGGAACATCGGGGAAAGGAACATCGTGATAACTAAAAGCTAACATCAATATGTGAAAACTCATCTTGTACATCCCATGATAGTTGTGCGGCACATCTTGCCCTTGAATCCGCGGACTGCATGACACCCTACATACATTTATAAAAGTGCCGTTAGTCATCATGTGCGCAGGTAAGAATTGGAAAGAACCTACGAATCTCTACGGATTTAATATTTGAACCAGATAAAGACCATCTTGCGTAAATGACATCATTAGAAATATTTGCCAGACGTATTAGGGGACCAATGGTGATTTTCGGTGGGGTAGAGGATTGGTTGGTTTGATATCACATTTTTAAATGTTTAGGACTCAATTATTTTGCCCAACATAAACAGGCGCTCAATTATTTTTTAATAGATATAAATAACGAACTATGTTCTTTGGACGCTTGTTTATACATTTACTTTCTGTCCAGTGTGAGGTGTTCATGAACAAATTCAGTTGATAATTGTTTGTAGCATTACATCAGGTTGGGAGGATCATTTGGAGATATTTGTTTCAGTATTTATTTCAGTGAGTGAATGAGTGAGTGAGTTGGATTCGTTGTTTCAACGAACAATGTTTCTCTTGGGAAACGGACCTAAAGGGTAGGGAAAAGATATTTGAAAGCAGCTGTAAAGTAACAGACTTATGTGTTTGTCCTATGACCAAAACTAACCTGAGGAGCAAGAGAAACAATACCTCTCAGTGGATTTTGTTATATGTTTGAGTTTCAATTGAAAATATCTCAAGTTAGCTATAATATCAAAAATATTAGCTGTACAGGCGCATAGTCAGCAACGAAAGAATACGTCCACATGATTATATTTTTAAAAATATAATTTGCTTTAAAACGTTTACAAGTTAAAAAAAACATTCGTACAATCCACAAATGCTGATGGATATATTAGACATCTTATCTTTGAATATCAATACATATGCTTTTTCGCCACAAGTTTACATTTCCAACATCGTAGGAGACACAAGGTTGCAAATTAATTTCTTCATTCAACCAATTTGTTTTAACAAAATTACCCAGCTACAGATTACTTTTTCCAAACAATTGCAGCAATGAGTGATGTTATGTTGAAGTAGACATTAAATTTAACAACAGTTCTTTCAATTTTCAATTACATATAAAACAAAACTCGGTATACTTTCTGGTACCCCTCAGTTTAGGCACGTTTCGTGAATGTACAGCACGACATATATACGCATGTTTTAGTTTATTATCATGACACGATAAACCTGTGATGTCATCTGTTGTTTTGGAGGTTTCTTGTATTCGTAGTGGCCTCTGATGGTCCTTATTGTGCGGTTCAACGTCTTTGGTGTTGTTAACAAACATTTTAATGACTTGTACCTGAAGTAGGTCACTACAAACGTTATAATAACCATATGTCTGGCATGTGGTGCATTATAGCCATGTTGTGTGTTTATGTGTACGCGGGTTTATGTTTGAGACAAACGTCAAATGTATTCTTTGTGGTTTGGTATACTGTTACGTTTTCAAGGACAAATCTTTATATTAGAGGCATCTAACTGTAAATTGTAATTACAAACCTCTCCATATTGTTTTAGTGTTGTGTTTATAAATACCAAAAACATTCCGGCGCGAATTGTAGATGTTGCGTAGAAATCACGCCGCGAAAGCTGTCAAAGTAAACTCGCTGAAAATTCGGTCTAATGTCTGTGAACCAAAATTAATTTTGTCTATCTTTTTCTCACTTGGGATATTTGAAAAATCATTTTATATATACAAAATCAGCTTTGTGTTTTTGTCCGACGTATTGCCCAATCAATTAATGTATCATTGTTATCGACAAGCAATCTGTGATAGTCTTCAGTTGTATTTTAATAAAAAGAAATAGTGTTTGCGAATGTGTTTTGTTATCCATCGTAATTCTCTGTCTGCAAGACTTGACTTGTAAACGCTGTTCCCTCTTTCATCTGAAACAGCAATCATCGAAAATGGTATGTTTATTTACGAAACGTGCTGAGGTTGAGTCAGGTTGGAGTATTGATGAGACAACTGACCCATCACCTGTAGAAATGAATGGCCGGTGTTCAGAAATATAGGTCCGGGTGCCCATGGTACTCAGACAAGGGGGATCTTGTTTTTTCAAGATTCAATGGCCCCGTCAACCGAAGTACCAGTCATGGGGTGTTTCAATGTACTCTATCATGGTTTTCGGCTTGATCAAAGGGGTTGCCAGTCATCTGGCAAGACATTCCACTTAGAGCCGACGGCGTGAACTAGCAGTAAATGAATAATGAATAATGAATATAGAATTATGAATTATACTCACAAACCTGAAAATACATTTGTTAATAGACATTGTTATACTAAATACAACGGTATTGGTAGTTTTCCGTAGCACCATCTTTCTACGTGATGGAAATGACGTCAAGCACTTATATGGAACTAGACTCGGACTGATTTAAAATAGTAAACTTGCTTCAGCTTTCATGACCCACGTCGTTTTCTCTACATTGTTCTTTACTGTTATAACGTGTATCAATCTGGCAATTGACGATTGGCCTAGTTACAGAGTGAGTGAGTGAGTGAGTGAGTTGGGTTTAACGCCGCTTTTAACAGTATTACAGCTATATCGTGGCGTGTCAGCTTAATGTGGGAGGAAAGCCCGAAGTGATGCAGGTCTCAGACGTTTACCACTTCGGTGAAACCCACGAGCACGGGTATGGTGCTGACAAACCTAGACACATAGACGGGGTGAACCGGGATTCGAACCCACAATCATAGGTTTCTGGCGTGTCCAAGGGACGCAACTCTGCACAGCGAATCGCGGCGCCTTAGACCATCTTACAATCTAGACCATCTTTTAGCCATTCCAGATGTTCTTTTGTTCAGTTTTCAAATGTTTAATAGAAAAATTTGTCAATAAATGTTTCGAAGCGTAGTCGCAAGTTTGAAACTAGTGCGTAAAGCACGAGAAAGCTGCCTTCTGATTGGTTAATGGCGACTTCTTGTCAGCCATTCCATTGGTCGGTCAAAGTTCGCGAAAGGTCCATCTGACCTGACCCGTAATAGGATATCCTTAGATTTTAGTTTAGCAGTAGCGGTAACTATCTTCGTGTGATGGAAGAAAAACGTTTTTATCTCCGGTATTAACATACCTAAACTTAGATTTAGTCTAGTTAATCTTTTCTTACACGGTACATTCCTCTATGACATTTGTTGACTGATGCTGATTGCATGTAGCTGGCTGTACTTGTTTTTTACATAATCTAGATGTGTTTTTGTTTTGTTTCATAAAATACATATTCCACAGTCATGGTGCAGAACTATAAAATACCCTTTTCACATCGATTCATAAAAAATCAGTAGAGTGACATTTGACACTATTCCAGCGGGCCTTTTGATCTTCTTATTACCTACATCGTTCCACAAATGGCTGTAAGATATATATATATATGAACAGAATAACACTTTTGCTTAATCTAAATGTAACACAAATCATATAGAATTATTCACATAGTTTATGAGTTGCACAATCATGACGTGCGCGTCTTCAAAAGATGTAAAATGTTTTGAATAACAACATGTCGCATTCCTTCACTTCACGAAAAATAAATAGTTTAATTATTATGACCACATCGTCACTATTGTCCAGAATATAGGGTGTAAGGTTGATAAAGCCCCGCTCTACATGTTTATTTGTTTGTTTGTTTGTTTGTTTGTTTGTTTGTTTGTTTTTAAAGCCTCACTCAGCAATATTACAGCTGCGTTACTTCGGCCTGTAAATAATTGGTTCTTGACCAGACAATCCTGTGATTGATATTGTGAGCAACAATCCACGTCATCAGGATACGGTGACTCGCAATCAACCAAGTCACCGAGCCTAACCACCCGATCCATTTGGTCGCCTCCGTCGACCAGCACGTGTTGGTGGGAGCCTCGTCTAACCCAGAATCCCCACGGGGGACATGCCTAGATTACCACCCAAAACAGCACGTGGCATTTAAAAAATGCAAATTCGTTAATTAATTTCATTATCCCATGTGATTGTTGCTCCCAATGTGGTGATTAAAAAACACCCTTCGTCGTACTGGCGTTAGAAAAGGTAGAAGTTTACGAGTCTGGTGAGTCAATCAACTATCAATGGAACCATTTTGATAAAACCATGGGTGTCTCCTCTGCTTGTTCATAAATAATTGAACCAATAAACCAATCTACCCAACATAAACTACCCGTGCCACCCGAGACGCTTCCCTGCCTTACCAACACCGTGACGACACAAACATCACCACAAACGATCTTCTGCAGACAATAACGGTATTTTAACACACCTGAGGAAATGTGTTACGCTCCGTCGCGGGAGACACATTACCATATGTTTACATAGAGCAGGCTTAACGATATAATCATAGGTATGCTTCAGGGTGGTTTAAACGGAGCTGGGTCGTCACAAGGAGAGGATGGAGCCGAGAAAGATATCACATGTTATTGCTTTCGTTGTTACAGTATTGAACATCCAAGGTAAGACAATAAATATATTCTTACTTTGAATTGTAATTAACGTTTAGATATTTTTTTTAATAGTTCGTTTTCGAGTAACGTAATGTATTATGTTTACCGGAAAACGATGAATGCATGGATTTTGCAAATAGAAATAACTTTATTGCCGTAAGTATATAGTTGATAACACTAAGTATATATAGCTGATAACACTAGGTACATACAGCTGATAACACTAATTTATTGTATATATATAGCTGATAACACTATGTATATATATAGCTGATAAAACTATGTATATATAGCTGATAACACTACATGTATGTATATATAGCTGATAACACTGTATATATAGCCGATAACACTTAGTATATATAGCTGATAACACTATGTATATATAGCTGATAACACTATGTATATATAGCTGATAACACTTACCATATATAGCTGATAACACTTACTATATATAGCTGATAACACGTAGTATATATAGCTGATAACACTATGTATCTATAGCTGATAACACTCAGTATATATAGCTGATAATAGACAGTTATCCAAGGCATTCTTCCGTAAAAAAGAAAAAATCATATTTTGTGTTCTTTTTGTGAGGTTGCGAATCAGATGATATTGTTGTTCATTTATCCCTCTGATATTTAGCCATGAATATAGTCGTGGGAACTTTCAAAATATATATTGACTTATCTATAGTTTGAGACAACCAGTGTCGATAGTTGACTATCATATCATTTACCATGTAGTGGTAGTTGTCATTGTAGCGTGTTTTGCCCAATTTCTAGTCACAATCGCAATAGTTGCCAAAGTCGCTCTGACGATACATCCAATCTGTTAGAGTTGACTTCAATACTTCTATGTACGCGGATGTACGCAAAGAATGCACATCAGTTTTTAGGTTTACACTTCATAACCGCAAAACAATAATAATACAAAAACAGTATAAACAAAAAAGTCAACAATAATAAATTCACTGACTGCTTATTTAACCATAAACACAATGATGCGAACCTATTGACATTGTTAAAGGGCAATTACGAACACTAGTCATGACAGTACTCCGTTAGTTAATGGAAACATTAACGGAAAAAAGGCTTCGTTAGCCAATTAGAAACCTTGAAATTGCTTGCAATTTATTTATTATGTTGAAGTGTTGGTAGTTCGAGCTAAGCGTGTTGCTGATTCCATACCAGTGTTGTCAAAGCTCCTGCCTGAGTTCTAAAGCTACATTATTTTTTCAAGCAATTTCAAACAATTAATTTATTTCGATAAAATCCAAGGCTCCGCCCCAGAATATCAAATGGTCGGTCTCTTAGAGAGCCAAAATTAGTTTTTTTGTTGCAACTTTAATACATGCACATTCAATGGCTGTTAAATAATAATTGAGAAGACATTCAGCATTGATTACATACAGATCCATTAAAGTTGCAATAAAACAGCGTTAATATGGAAGTCTTTTGGAAGAACGATTAGAGAAGTACATGAAAACGGGCGACCCGGCTGGGGTCAGACAAGTCAAGTCACATTTATTCTCATAAATCACAATATGTGATACAGTACAGAGAGGATATGTGTTTGTGTGTGTGTGTGTGTGTGTGTGTGTGTGAGAGAGAGAGAGAGAGAGAGAGAGAGAGGGGGGGGGGGAGAGAGAGAGAGAGAGAGAGAGAGAGAGAGAGAGAGAGAGAGAGAGAGAGAAAATGCATAGAGAGTCATAATATTAGTTGTAAAAATAGTGAGTTGTGTCCAGGGTGAACCGCGGGCAATGTTTGAATTATTACGGATTTTTTTCACAAACGTGGGGTTAGTGGAAAATGAAACAAAAGTGCAGTGATATATTGTTTTGAGGTGAGTGAGTGAATGAGTTGTGTTTAACGCCGCTTTCCACAGTTTTCCAGTTATATCGCGGCGTGTCAGCTTAATGTGGGAGAAAAGCCCGAAGTGATGCAACAACATTTTGCGTCTTAAATTGCCTGTAAGTTCTAAGCTTATTGCCATTTACATTACCCGTGCCCCCTTATAATAATAGTATAAGATACATACATAGTATGTGTGAGCATGTACAGATATACAAATACATACTGGTAACATTATTA
Organism: Haliotis rufescens; assembly: GCF_023055435.1. Classification (NCBI taxonomy): domain Eukaryota; kingdom Metazoa; phylum Mollusca; class Gastropoda; order Lepetellida; family Haliotidae; genus Haliotis; species Haliotis rufescens. Next base: position 272,070 of record NW_025964368.1, read on the forward strand.
AGTTCATTGAGGCATTGATATATTTGGAAAAAATTGTTAGGATGAGCTTATCTTGCATAGACATTAGTGATATACTAGTATATTTTTCAACTAAAAGGTATTTGCAATAGTGTTTTGGAAGATATCGATTTCTGACATCTAAGTTAGGGAATTATAACTTGAAATGTAACTCGCCACCTATTCCAAGATCACATAAGGTACAGATTCTATTTTTGTGTACATTGACCAGTTTCCATTGGGAGATGATGATGACCTCATCTATATTGACTTAAACATAATCTTAGGTTTACAGGCAGAGATGATATATAGTTTGATTATATGTAACTGCTTAAACACAGAATAATAAAAACCTTTGGAAGAGGAGGTCATCTCTCTTCTCCAATCTTGATAATATTGATCTATCAGAGTTGTTGTAGCTTTATACTTCAACCATGAAATGCCAGATAACGACTGAGATAGCCACACATAATTTAACCCCGTGCTCGCCAGTATAGTTTTAATACAAGATAAAAGTGGGAAGTTATAATTACTTTTACATTGATGTATCGTATGCATATGGCCATATGCTGCATTCACCAGCTTATTTGGTGATAGTCATATTTTACTCCAATATGAAATCATTCTAGTTTTTATGATAGTTTCTAGTGGGTATCTCCCAAGTTCTCAATAAACCATGAAGATTGGAGTCGATTGCTAACTATAAATTTTCGATTGCAATAATTCAAATGAATTCTTTCAATCATAGCTGACTTTTCAAAGCCCAACACTTCAGAGGCATATAATAATAGTGGTTTAACGATGTGTTCAAACAAATGTAATTGATAGTCGACGGACATTTCCAACTGTCGATTCTTTGTGAAAAAAGACAATCATGGCTCTGGAAGCTTGCACGCTTAGACGTTTTTGTGCCTTACAAAATCGACCATTACATGTATAATATCCCCAGATATATATAGCTTTTGACAATATTATATCTAGTGCTGAACCCTGTAGAATAAATCTATATTCTTGTTTGGGCGAACGTTTTGAAGAAAATGATTATTTTTGTTTCCAAAGACTAAAATAATCACTAAAAGCTTTTAATGATTTCTGAAGACCCTTATCCGTTTCTGACATCAGTACTGTGTCATCTGAATATAATGATATAGAAGCTTTAGAAATATATGTACAACATGCTCCATTTGACCACTAACACATTTCAAACCAGTGACATCATTTTGTAAAAGGTACTGCTCAAGATCACTTAAATAGAACGTAAATAGGAACGGTGACAGATTTTCACCCTGTCAAACACCGGTTTTGCAGTCAAAGAATGAGGATCTCTTTCAATTACCAGACACACACGATTTAATACTTTGATACATATAAGATATGATTCTAAAATATTTTCCTTTAACATTGCTATCTATTAACTGTGACAACAGTCCACACAAAAATGTTCCCCAACATAGATCGCAGTTTGATTTAAGATGTAAAACTTTTACACTTGATTTTATTGAATCTTACAGATATCTTGAACTATGAACTATGGTTAAATGAGAACCTAGACACGAAGAAAACTATTACAGAATTGTATAAATTTGCGAGCCACGTCCGATCATCTTTAATTACAAAAAAAAGTAGCTGGAGGTATTGTCATATCCTGTTTTGACGAACTAAATTTACTTTAGTAGTTGAAAGTAGGTAGACCACCACACTAGCTCCTTCACATGTGAGAAGGCTGTTATCAAGTGTATTACCAGTTTACAGTTTAGTTTATTCTCAGAAAAAAACACCAACGTTGGTGCATGAGAAAAAGGAATAATATAAATTCATATGTAATAATTAAATCAAGACGACTGGGGTATTGTGCAAATGTATATAGAGATTGAAAGTTACAATGGAATATGACATAAATAAAGTGACAAGAATCTCAAGCACGTTTTTAACAGCTTCAACAATCCTAAAGATAGTATTGATAAATTTAGACAAGTTTTTCATATCTTTTTTTCTAATGCTGGATAAACATTTTTTTTCAATTGGTACATATTAGGCTATTCGGGGAGATCTTTAGGTATGTACATAGACCACGACTAGAGAAGAGCTTCACACCTGAAGACGTAATGAAACTCGTCACTAACCGCGGGAGAACTACATAAATTACACAAACATTCCACTCATGGCACATCAGACTAGCGCGGCCATTTGCAATAAACAGCCCGGTTTGATAACATAGTTCTATCAATTTGAACCCGTAATTATTAAATTATTAGCCTCTATGTCCATTGAAGAGATCTCCACTGGTATGCTGCTGTGTATCAGCATTTGCATGTCTGAGTGTATTAAGTCTACACCAATGTGATTATTATACCCCCGACCTAAAAGGGCTGGGGTATACAGTTATACCAAGGAATTCCGTCCTTCTTTCTGAGGACATTTTTGTGTGCGACCTATAGTTTGACAACTTATAGCTCCATTGATTCTTTTCAAACTTGGTGAACAACTTCTATACCAATAAGAGAGGTGCAGTGCAAAGTTAGATTTCACTATTTGGATTTTCTGAAAAAATACAGCTTTGTCATATTTTTACTAAGAATTGTTTTTACTTCAACATATGTGCGACCAATAACTTGAAAACTACTTCATGGATTTTTTTTCTTCTAATTTACGGAACAGTTTCCATACCAATAGAAGAGGTCCAGTGCAAAGTTGGAATTTGATATGTTGATTTTCTGGAAAAATGTGAAAGTTGTAATGTTTTGAACTTATGTTTTTTCACTTCAACATTGGTGCGAACTATAACTTGTAGACTACTGCATAGATTCTTTTCAAACCCTGTAGAGTATTTCTATACCAATAAGAGAGATTTGCAAAGTTTGATTTCGATAAGTGGATTTTCTGAGAAAGTATTGTTTTCCTTGTTTTGAACATATCATGGAGTCTACAATTCTGGGATATTGGTGAGCCCTGCTCACTTTCTGCCTTGTTGTTACAAAGAAAGCTATCTACGGAAACGTAGTGGGGCCACGGTGAATACTTTTTGTCTTAGTATCTCCTACGTAGGACTTAGTATCTCCTACGTAGGACTTAGTATCTCCTACGTTGGACTTAGTTTCTCCTACGTAGGACTTACTATCTTCTACGTAGGACTTAGTATCTTCCACGTAGGACTTAGTATCTTCTACGTAGGACTTAGTATCTCCTACGTAGGACTTAGTATCTTCTACGTAGGTGATACTAAGTCCTACGTAGAAGATACTAAGTCCTACGTAGAAGATACTAAGTCCTACGTAGGAGAGACTTAGACAACATAAATTTCACCGTGGCCCCACTACGCTTCCGTAGGTATCAGTCAGTGAAATCCTACAATGTTTTAGTCCTAGCATTAAAATCTCCGTTATACACGCATAGTCTAACTTAGAAAAAATAGTTATCAAGTCACTGGATTAGAACAGACACTGTTTTCAGGTGGTGTGTGGTCAAATATGAGTTACAGGTTGTCAGTTATAGTCAGCAAGTCTTTCAATAAAATACACCAGATAACAATTTCACATAATATTAAATTACTCAACTTATATAACGTTATGGACTTCTGAAACCTGGCCAGATGTATTGTACAACTGTTAGGTTAAATTGAAAAAAAAAATAGAACATTTAGCACACACCGCCATCTTGAAATGAATACTGTATAATGTATATAGGTATATACTCCACCACCGTTGTTTTTTTCGAGAATAAAATTGACTGATTTGTCAAAAAGAAAACAAAGTTAACATGAGTAACGGCTCAGTATAAGACTACAAAGTGTAACCGGTATATCGTGATGCAACCCTTTATCACTATGTATTGCATTGCGATCAATAAGTGTCGGAAAATTGAGGAGAAAATGCGTAAACAACTGTATTTCTTTGGGTTTTATTTTAATAACAGGGGAAAAATAAATGTATGGCGAAATTTTGGTCAGTTCAGAAGTAGAAGAAACATGAGAGTATATTGTCGCTGTAATTGTATGGTGAACTATGCAGGAGGGACAAGCAGGCCCACGGCACCATCCAACGTCACTTGATTGTACTACATCATTGTCTACGATAACAGCGACCCAACGTGTTGTTACTGTTGCACATTATCGCAACAAACAATGTCTCATTTTTTAAAGTTTGCAACTACATAACTCATATAAGTAGCAATAGTATTTCATTATTGCAGACCGCCTCCGTGGTCTAGTGGTAGAGCGTCCGCCCGGAGAGCGGAAGGTCCGGGGTTCGATCCCCGGCCGCGTCATACCAAAAGACGTTAAAAGATGGTTCTTGTTGTTACCCTGTCTTGTGATAGACATTAAGGGGCTAAAACAAGGACTGGTCGGCTCGGAGTCAGTACATTGTGTCTGAGTGGGGTATTCATGTTAAATTGCGGCATGGTATCTCAGTGGTGTAGCACTATAAATCGGCATCAGTCCGGGCTAGTACAAGCAGCTGCACATACACACCAAGCTGCACATGCACGCCATATAAGTGCAATAATCTTGGACGCGACGTTAAACCCCATTTCACCTCATCATATTGCAATATGTATCACAATACACATGATATAGACCTTAGTATCGCAATATATTGCAAATATAAATTTCAATTCAATGCACATATCTACTCGCTTCAATACATACATGTTTGTCTTGTATTCTGTTTGTTTGATGTTGTTTCACGCGGCACTCAGCAATATTCCAGCTATATGACGGCGGTCTGAAAACAATCGTGTCTGGACCTGACAATCCAGTGATTGACATCATGAGCACCGATCTACACAATTGAGATACGTGCTTGTCTTGTAGCCGGGACAACCCAGGCCGCGACGACGTCTGCACCATCCTGTCCCGACCCCCTTGGGGTCCCCAACGCCTACATCGTGACGTCTTCGCCGTATACCGAGGGAGACCTGGTGACATACCGATGCTATACCGGGTTCACGATGACCGGGGCCCCGTCACAGACCTGTGATTCTACCGGCGCATGGCAGGGGAACGAACCCACGTGTGCCCCCGTCGACATGTCGGACACCGTCAACCAAAACGTCAACTACACAGGTAGGTTGTATAAAAATAACGTCAACAATATTGTGAGAATTATTCTTTTGTGATAAACTCGGCTCAACAGGAAAAATCATATTCATGATAATTACGTCCAGGATACCGGTGAGAATAATTCTTTCATGAGAATCGAAATGTCAACTACACAGGTGAGAGTAATTCTCTCATGATAATCGTAAAGTCAACTACACAGGTGAGAATAATTCTTTCATGAGAAACGAAAAGTCAACTACACAGGTGAGAATAATTCTCTCATGATAATCGAAAAGTCAACTACACAGGTGAGAATAATTCTCTCATGATAATCGTAAAGTCAACTACACAGGTGAGAATAATTCTTTCATGAGAAACGAAAAGTCAACTACACAGGTGAGAATAATTCTCTCATGATTATCGTAAAGTCAGCTACACAGGTGAGAATAATTCTCTCATGATAATCGAAAAGTCAACTACAAAGGTGAGAATAATTCTCTCGTGATAATCGTAAAGTCAACTACACAGGTGAGAATGATTCTCTTACGATAACGTCGTCAACAGTTTAGGTGAGAATAATTGTACATATTTATATTGCTCCGAATCTACAACCTCGGACAGTCACAAGGTGTATGTCATTGTAATATTTTAGATTACAATACCTACAACACATTATTTTGTGATGCCATTATTCCAGACACGCCGTTCACGATGCCGGAGTGGGCCATCATCCTGGTCTGCGTGGTTGTCGGGGTGATACTCCTCCTGGTCTGTGCTCTCATCGCCGCCGCCATCTGTTCCATGTGAGCATAGAGTGTCAGCATAGACATAGAGTGTTAGCATAGACATAGAATGTCAACATAGAGTGTCAGCATAGACATAGAGTGTCAGCATAGAGTGTCAGCATAGACATAGAATGTCAGCATAGACATAGAGTTTCAGCATAGAGTGTCAGCATAGACATAGAGTGTCAGCATAGACATAGAGTGTCAGAATAGATCGTCATCATAAATTGTTAGCATAGAGTGTCAGCATAGACATAGAGCGTCAGAATAGATTACCAGCATAGAGTATCAGCATAGACATAGAGTGTCAGAATAGATGGCCAGCATAGAGTATCAGCATAGACATAGAGTGTCCGCATAGACATAGAGCGTCCGAACAGATTACCAGCATAGAGTGTCAGCATAGACATAGTGTCAGCATAGACATAGAGTGTCCGAACAGATTACCAGCATAGAGCGTCAGCATAGAACGTCAGCACATCGTATCAGCACAGGGTGTCGGCAAAGATATAGAGCTTCAGCAGAGTATCAACATAGAGCATCAGCATAGCCATAGTGCCAACATAGACAGAGAGTGTCAACATAGACATAGAGCGTCAACTGAGATATGGAATGTCAGCCTAGACATGTTCGTTTACAGATACCAGATCTAGTATACAGGGTAGGGAGCAGGAGTGTCCTGTATTAGTCTCTTTTGGGTGATCGTTGCTTCTAATCTGCGCTGGTCACATGTATTATAGTGTCACCACGATACTATTGTGGTTTTCACCAAAGTGGTAAACGTCTGAGACCTGCATCACTTCGAGCCTTCTTCCCACAAAAACTGACCCGCCGTGATATAACTGGAATACTGTTCAAAGTGGCGTTAAACCCAACCAACTCACCCAAGAAAGGCTGACGCTAAAATTGGTTGCAGAAACAAACGTAGTCTTAATGATAGTTCCTGGTGATACATCGTTCATTAGACGCATCTCTCAACTCAGAGCAGAAAACAGCGACCAAGACTGAACCTTTTTACTTTTTGTTTGTGGATAATACAAATTTGAGACTTTTAACCCTACTCACTTAATGTGTCCCTGACTTAAGTCGATTCAACCAGCGCTCAAAGCTGATCTTGCTTTCGCGATCGTTGCAGTTGTGTATACCTGTTTGTGGGATCGGTTTACAAGTACACATATCGGTTATTGCCGATTATTTAATGGAAACCGTACTTCTTGCAGATGTAAATGTAGACGATGCTGTAGCCGTGAAGGTGTGTCGGAGAGAAAGGCCGTAACCCACGTCAGAAACAACTCCAGGGTGGTGACCGTGTCCCCGGCCCCCGAGGTAAGAACGCCAGGGGGTAAGGAAGTCGTCATTTGTAACTGACGAATTTATTATCTCCCAAAATATCGTTACGCTGTTGCTTTCGGGGAAGAAATCGTTTAAACAATATTGCTGGTGAAAATTGGGTGAAAACATGTTCCAGCTATATGACGGCGGTCTGTGAATAATCGCGTCTGGACCAGACAATCCAGTTATTGACACCATGAGCTATTCCAACCCGGATCTTCGCGGGTCTAACGACATATATAAACATAACAGTTACTGTATTACATACCACAGTGTAACTAGAAACGTTGCGCTTTACGGACGTGTTGATCAACTTAATTGGTACATATACATACTGTCATGTAACCTAAATACAACCCTGAATTCCCCCAACAACACTTAGATTTCAGTCTGAGGTGTGTAGAATGTGGTATTTGTGTTCAGGTTCTACATGAGAAGTCTCGGTTTGCCAACATTGTGCAGGAGGTGATCGACAACAAATCGGCTAAAGAAGTGAGGGGCTGGATGCCACATTCCCACCCTGTCAGACCCATCAACACTAGCACCAAGTGATCAGGGTGGGGAGGGGAGGGGTGATGAGGGGAGGGTGGGGTGGGGTGGAGAGGATTGGAGAGGGTTGGGTGGGGTATGTGTAGGGGGTGGAGTGGATCGACACAAGCACCAAATGATCAGGGTGGGGAGGGGAGTGGGGGAGAGGGTTGGGTGGAGTGGGGTGGAGAGGAGAGGAGTGGAGAGGGTTGGGTGGGGTATGTGTAGGGGGTGGAGTGGATCGACAAAAGCACCAAGTGATCAGGATGGGGAGGGGAGTGGTGGAGAGGGGAGGGGTAGAGAGGGTTGGGTGGAGTGCAGAGGGAGGTTAGGGGTGGAAAGGGGAGGGGTGGAGAGGGTTGGGTGGATTGGGATGTAGAAGGGAGGGGAGGGGTGGAGAGGGTTGGATGGGGTTGGGTGTGTGAAGGAGATGGAGTTGATTAACACCAGTACAAAGTGATTGGGGTGGTTTGTTTTGTGGCGGGTTGGGAGGATTTCTAGTTGGTGGGTTCATTACCATGTGTAGTGAATAGGAGCTAGTTTATTGCCAGTTGAACGCTTTGTTAGTCTATCAACCAAGGAACTAACCTATAGGGTAAAACAAACGAGCCAGTCATTTAAAGTTTATATGTGTAACTGTATGTATTGCTATTTATGTCTGGTTTAACTTCTCACGTTGTATTATTTGATTAAACAGAGCTTCTCCTATTTTTCTGTTGGCGATTTAATGAGGGCTTCCAGTGAAGCCGATTTCACACTTGGTATCATGCCCGAAGAAGCAATGGTTAGGTCGGGCAATTTTCAATTTTATGTTTTTGACAGATTGATTTTGTCAGAGTGAAGTCTTGTACAAGTCCGGACTAATGCTGTTTTTATAGCGCCAGCCCAAAGACATACTATGCTGCAGATTATCATGGATAAACACTTGACACCAGTCCCTGTTTTAAACCCTTGAGGGTGAGCGCCAGGCAGTGTAACAACACGTCATTTTTTAACGCCTTGATGTGACGTGAGCAGGGGATGGAACTACCGACCTTCTGCTCATCGAGATCCCCAAACTGGCATCAATGGTCCCTCATTGTGATCCCAGGATGCTTATGTTAGTGGTCTTGTTGGTTGGTTTGTTGTTTAACGCCGCACTCAGCAATATTCCAGCTATATGACGGCGGTCTGTAAATAATCGAGTCAGGACCAGACAATCCAGTGATTAATATCATGAGCATCGATCCACGCAATTGGGATCGATGACATGCATCAACCAAGTCAGCGAGCCTGCCCACCCAATCCCGTTAGTCGCCTTTAACGACAAGAATGGGTTGCTGAAGAGCTATTCTACCCCGGAATCTTCACGGGTCTAGTGGTCTTGGAGTGAGTGAGTGAGTGAGTTGGGTTTAATGGTGCTTTTAACAGTATTACAGTTATATCACGACGTGTCAGTTTAATGTGGGAGGAAAGCCCGAAGTGATGCAGGTCTTAGACGTCTACCACTTTGGCGAAACCCACAAGCACGGGTATTGGTCTTGTAGACAAACATGGAGTACTGCCAGGGAGTAGACAACTCATACTGACTCCAATGGGCACCTAATCTGAACCTGAATCCTTTTGCTGCATAAACCAAGTGACAAATTGTTTGTTTTTTGTTGTTTTAGGCCACACGTAGGTATTGTATTCTGTTTGTTTGATGTTATTTAACACGGCACTCAGCAATATTCCAGCTATATGACGGCAGTCTGTAAATAATTGAATCTGGACCAGACAATCCAATGATTGGCATCAGGAGCATCCTATGCTCACTAGGATGATGACATGCATCAGCCAAGTCAGCAAGCCTCACTACCCGATCCCGCCAGTCGGCTCGTCTGACAAGTAGGGGTTGCTGAAGACCAATTCTAACCCGGATCTTCACAGGTGAAGTGACAAATTGAGAACAAAAGTCAGCTATCGCAATAACCCTGTTTAGTACTGCCATAAAAAAAGACAAACAAACAAACAAACAAACAAACATAACAAACAAGAGTATCACTGAGATGACAGTGACCTAGTCCTGCACCTTAACCATGGAATATGAAATATATTTTATGAAAAAAAATATATCTAGAAACGCATACAAAGAAGCAAGTCTAGCCAGCTCAAGCTAGCTCTGAAATCAACATAGGGAAATATTTTTTATTTTAGAGTCAAGAAGGATATTGACTAATTTAAGATTTTAGAGACTAAATGTTAATCTAACAGTGACCTTAAACCTGATGTTACACAAGCAGAATGGAAGAACTACTGAACACTATACTTATCCCTATGGCCGATAATTTGATATTCTGGAGAGAAAAACACAAAAAGCAACTTTGCCTCAAGTTTTACCAACAAAATAAAATTGCTTACATGATATGCTGGAAGTCCTAAAAAAATGCGTTATGAAAAATACAAACAGTTTGGTATCTCCTTTCAGAGTAAAAAATGGTATGTTTTGAACCAGTAACCTAAAACATATTCTGCCTGTTAAAGTAATTCCGACCCCCAACCCCCATCTCCAGAATGTTCAGTGACCAGTCCCTGATTTAAATCATTGATATCTGCAGTGCTAATGATATCGGGGAAAAGAAATTAAATCAACCAATAAGGTCAGACCAATTTAGTTTCTTCTTTTAGGGTCGAATTAAGTACACTACTTTGCTGCGTAGAAATCTGACAATGATAAATTTTGTTTGCTTGAAAAAGACAAGTTGACATCTTTCTGTTTATATATTAAAATTTAAAAAATTCACGATATTATTTTATGAAATTAAGTGCAAATCAATCCTTATAACATCTTGTTTTTCAGTTTGCCTTATGTGCAATATGTTGAACCAGAAATAACTTTGGTCTGTCCCAAATATATAAATATGTAAATAAATATGTAAATAAATATGTAACATATTATTGTTATAAAATGTGGTCATTTGACCAAGGATAATAAAGAATGTAACAGTTACAAACTGTAAAATTGATAAAACTGAAACATCCTTTGAAAAAAGGCACATTTTCCATCTATGTAGAAGTCATAAATACTGAATCATAATCCAACAAATTAATACAGATTAATCGCAATGAATGAGATCACAAAGGCCAATTAATGGCCATTTTGGTCAGTGACATCAAGTAGTCCCTGGAGTTGACTAAGGCTATATGAGATGCTATCCATTAGGCCATCCTTCAGTAGCTGCTTTAAAGAACTTTAAAAATTTGAATCTGTGATAAAAATAACAATTAGATCTTTCTTCTTTTTTTGTAACAAAATGGCAACAGCAGAATAAGTAAACAATTCTTATTCTCTATTTTTCGCTGAACAGGAATGTTAAACATGTTTACATTTCAAGAAAGCCACACCACTAAACTTGAATTACCGTATTCGACGTAATAAGTGCCCCGCTCTAATAAGCGCCCACAGCGATATTGGCTAATATATTGGCTAGTGAACAATCCCAATCAGCACCGCTTCCGATTGATCAATGTACACAAGACTTATTTGTGTTATATGCACCCTTAAATATAGGCAATTAAATTCTGAAAAAATATATCTGTCGTACATAAACATTTCAGACTGTCAGTATAAACCACAAACTTTATCTTTCAAGTCTGTTTTTTCACCAAAATAATATTCTAATAAGAGCCAACCATTTCTAATTTTGAGAGCGCCCTGGGCGCTTATTACGTCAAACACGTTACATATGTTTCCTGATTCCTCATTCAAGTGATCCATATACCAACTATTAATATATAGAATGCCTTACCAGTGCCATGGTGCTATCAACCTTCAGTTATCTTCCTTCAGTTCTACACATGGCAAATCACACAGACATTGTAAATGGCTTGTTATTAAGAGAAAGTTGTCTTTTATAAGTAAATGAGATGTTTTACAGTTGTTCATGTGAATAGCGAGAAAACTATGAATGTTTCTTAAATGTCCAAAAACCCATAACATGGGGATATATATATTTTCTAAATTTCCTGCTTTATATGAAGCAAACTCATTTTATTATAGAGCCCAGTTCAATGTGTGCCACTGGTGTTTCATGGTATTCTTGGTGGGAAGAAAAGAACATGTGTAAATCTCTCATCACTTTCATCTCAAGGTACTGTATTATGATCCCATGGTAGATATTATACCACGAGCAGGAGGCGAGGGACGCATAAAACCCCATGTGCCCCTCGTGATCCTGCTACAACAAATTTATCTTACAGACATGTTTTAATATAACATTGTAAAAGAATTAAACAAATTCAAAACTGACTGAGCGGAGGTTACCTTGTGCAATGTCACATGACTTTCACTAACTCGGAAAAAGCGTGTGGCTTTTTGATTGGCCATAAGCAGGGTATAAGGGATTTATTCTGCCTCTCAGAAATCCACGTGCAGCCTGTCTTGCTCATGGTGGGGTATAAAGGATTTATTCACCCACTGAGAAATTTATTTCCCTCCAAGGCGGGATACATAGTATTTTATCAAGATCATGTGGACCAATCAGACCTCATCATTCTGACATGGAGGTATATAATGCTTATTATTCCGCATAATGTAAGAGAAATTAATCTGTCGACCCTTATGTGCAATATGTCACTCAGCCTCTCAAGGATGATCTTACCGGCAACAGAGTGTTGATATACCAAGGACATATATATCCTCTAAAATGATGGTCACAGACAATGACATTGGTAGAGGCTCCTTGTTCCTGTGTTTAAACCTGTGACAGACGTGGGGCAGAATGTTAGTCCTAAATAAATAAAATAGGGTTACCTATGCCTGCAATGTAGGACAAAGCTTACAGTAACACTGAGCTCCATGTCTATACAGACACACCATTGTTTCTTAAATAAATCAGATGAAAAAAACAGCATCACTCTGATAATGTAATCTGGATTACGCACCACAACATCAATATCACAAGTATAACACAAATCACAATGGTGTTTACTATATCAAGTGGAGGAATTCAAAACAAATAACAAACAGAATAAAATACAAAAAGCACAATCAATCAACAAACAACAACTGCTATATACATTCAGGTGAAAGAGCAAATATCCCAAGGCTGGTTGGGACGTGTTTTTGTTCTAGAGAAGATACATGAACATAAATAATTGCATAATATGTGCCAATAAAGCCGACATATTAAATGACATTTTCTAATTCACCTCAGGTCACAGTAAATCAGATTTTCATCGAAACATTTCAAACACAGTTGGGTTGAAAGCACGCACGAATACAGTGTTAGCATTGGGCGTCTCAACCTGCGTGATTCCCGTGCACCCTTTCGAGTTGAGTTGATTGGTTCAACTGTGTCATATGGCCCTGTGACGCAGGGGTAGCATTATTCAGATGGCTGCTTCAATGAATGCTTGTTCCACCCGTGACGAACAGGTCTGGTTGTTGATGAAATATAGTGATAGCTAAATAGACAGATGTTTTATTCATGCACCGATTGTCTTTAAATGTAATATCCAGTTATGTATGACTGTTTAATAATCTCATACCAACTTTGACTGGAGTAGGTCCGATAGTTTTTCAGATACTGTAGTAAACCTCGGTACCTTAAATTACCTTCCAGACTATACCTAGTTACAAAACAGGGTTGACAGGCAGGGGAGGAAAGTCCAAAGCCTTTGAGTATCAGGTACCTGTTGGCAGTAGTCTAAGCCCCTGCAATCACCGAGAGTTGACTCCCTTAGCTGTGCAAGGATCTGGTTATGGGTTTCTATTCATAGATTTACCTTGATTCTGATCCTTGGCCTGGATTTACTGAAGTGATCAAGTGTCCATGACCACCATCACTTTGGACTTTCCTCCGTAGAGAAACTGACACGCTGTCATACAACTGAAATATTGTTCAAAGTGACCTTCATCATGTTTATTCTCTGGTGTGTGCACTAGAAGCCATGATACATTAACTATCAGATTTTCATCCTTCGATCCACGCAATTGGGATGCGATGACATGCATCAACCAAGTCAGCGAGCCTGACCACCCGATCCCGTTAGTCACCTCTTACAACAAGCATAGTCGCCTTTTAGGGCAAGCATGGGTTGCTGAAGACCTATTCTACCCCGGATATACAATTACTAAGCAAGCAAGGAACATATCTAAGTAACCAAACAATTACAAAGAGAGCAATGCACACATCTTAGTAGCTAGGCAATTACTAAGACAACAATGAACACATCTTAGCTAGGCAATTACTAAGACAGTAATGAATACATCTTAGTAGCTAGGCAATTACTAAGACAGCAATGAACACATCTTAGTAGCTAGACAATTACTAAGACAACAATGAACACATCTTAGTCGCTAGGCAATTACTAAGACAGCAATGAACACATCTTAGTCGCTAGACAATTACTAAGAGAACAAGGAGTGAGTTAGTGAGTGAGTATGATTTTACGCTGCTTTTAGCAACATTCCAGCAATATCACGGCGGGGGACACCAGATATGGGCTTCACACATTGTACCCATGTCAGGAATTGAACCCGGGTCTTCGGCATGACGAGCAAACGCTTAAACCACTAGGCTACCCGACCGCCCCAAGAGAACAAGGAACACATCTTAGTAGCTAGGCAATTACTAAGACATATGGACAAGAGTCTTAGTACAGAATTACTAATCAGAACTATCTGAGCCATCCTAGCAGCAACACCCTCAGTAACCATCAACTGGAAGTGTGGACAAATATACAGCATACAAAGAAAATCATTGGTTGATGACTTAATAAAGGTGTTATTACTGATAATGTGCCATTTCTGTCCAGTATATATAAAAATATGATATATGCCCTGATTATTGTAAATACATTGTAAATATTGTGTATACTTCTATATGTGGTACTACTGTAACATTCCGTATCACACATGTAATACTGGCCATCAAGGGATCTTCTAAACATCGATGTGGATGAAAACTGGATAAATTTAGTGGTCGAAAGCCTATTTAGTTTCTCTATTAATCATATTTTAATTTATGTAAATTCAAGAAGACATTGTGAAGTTTAACACGTAAAGTAAAAAACCAGTGACATTGTGTGTAATGTAGGGCCAGGTAACATACAGCATGGCATAATTGAAACACACAAAAAAACATGTTCAACATCAAAATATAATCAAATAAGGCCGAAAAGATGGAATTCTGACTTTAGATGGAATTATCAAATAGCTGCAAAAGGCTGCCGATGGTCTTCCAAATGTGGCATTGCCTCAAAGTGGTATAAATGCTTGGGTAACATTTTACAATATTTTGTAACTTTCTGAGAAGTAGAAAGTGTTACTAAGGCAACATACTCAATAACAGTGAATTATAAGTGCCAATGCCCGAATCATATTTTATTTATTATAAAGCCACAAAAATCTTAATCACCTCATACATGCATACTGGGACATAATTTCACTCATTTTCAGACATTTAGACATTCAGAGAATCCAAAACTGAACGGACAGATGGATGGATGGATGGATGGAAGGATGGATGGATGGATGGATGGGACATATTGGAAAACGTACCTTGACTTTTGTCTAGGTGAACTGAAAACTATACTCTTACCCTGCTAAACAACTGGACAATCAATACATGCAAATTTTTAAATCTGTGAAAATGGAAGCCATTAGTCTCTCTCCAGACTTTATCACAGAAACATGTTTCTATTGATGTCTTTTCTGAAACAAAGAACCATGTTGACCTATGAACTGACTACACATGAAAATCACTGCCATGATACTCCTTAGGACTTGGGCTTGAAACAGAGGTTAACGTTACAGACTGTTGTGGAAGAGTGAGTGAAGGAGTATGGTTTTACGCCGCTTTTAGTAATGTTCCAGCAATATCACGTCGGGGGACACCAGAAATGGGCTTCACACATTGTACCCATGTTGGGAATCGAACCCAGGTCTTCAGCGTGGCGAGCGAACGCTTTAACCACTAGGCTACCCAACTGCCCCCTGTTGTGGAAGACATACTATTACCATTACAGCAGCATCTTTACAACATGCCAAAACCTGATCACCAGTTACACTCTAACAAACTTGTGATCCTATACAAATTAATAATTTGTTGTTTTACACCGCACTCAGCAATATTCCAGCTATATGATGGCGGTCTGTATATCGCCGAGCCTTGACCAGACAATCAAGTGATTGACATTATGAGCATCGATCTACACAATTGGGATACGATGACATGCATCACTGCGTCTGGCCACCCGATCCCATTAGTCATCTCTTACTACTTAATAATACATTACCAACTCTACACATATGCAACATATTTTGCGTCTACAACTTAATGGCTGCAGCCCTCAACAAAATCAAACGAATACAGCTGCCGTGAAAAAAAGACTAAACCTTAAAGCATTCCAATTCTGGGTGTGTATAATAAAAATAAAACTTTATATAATAAAACTATAAAGTGTCCCCAACAAGTGATCCCGCAACAATTTGACCCAGCTTAAATATAGCATCAACAAAGCTCTGTCTGCAGCACAATAGGCAATTGGTCCCGTATTTTCAATCAGCTACAAGCAAACAAAAGATGACTGATAACATGGCAAGACCTTCATATCTAATAAAACACGAAAGGATGGTCCTCTAAACTAAACATTACTAATATTTTCCTTTCAACAATTAATGAAAAACGTCCAAAAGGACATTTTCATTTTTTAGCACCATTTCTATAACTATTTAACATGATGACCGGTGATTTTTTATCTCAAATTTCAAATTTGTACTGACCAAGTTTCTTATCAACTGTTCGTTATTGGAATTCGCTGAAGGGGTACGGTGTAATCATTTTCGGCGTATAATATTTAAAAAATCAAATTTTCAAAAATACTGAATCTGCTAGAGGGGGGTGCGCATAATACTTGGGTGCGCGCTATACTCAAGAAAAAAGGGTAGGTTTTTTACAAAAGCTGATTTTCTTAGGTGACATTGAAATAAACAGATAAAATAAAAAAATCATCATGGGTCACAGATATGCTCTCCTGGTAAACTTAAAGAAATTAATTTACCTGGGGTTTTACTGTTAATTGTCTTGGACAATGCTTCTATACTTAATGTGTTTTAAGTCCAAAATTTGCAAATGATAAAGATAAAACAGCCTTGTTGTCATGTAAACACATCATATATAACCATCACAACAACGTTAACAAATGAAATGATAATCTACTTAGAACTATATCAATCAGTAGACCCACAATTGATTAATATTGCAAAACAAGGCCTAAATGTCACATACAATATTTTATAGGAACATCAGTTATTGTTATCTCAAAGGTGTCTCAAAACCAGATATAATATAAACATAAATATACCATATTCAACATAATAAGCGTCCAGGGCGCTCTCAAAATTAGAAATAGGGGGCTCTTATTAGAATATTATTTTGAGTTGAAAGATCATAAATTTCATGGTTTATGCTAACAGCCTGAAATGTTTACATATACAGATATATTTTACAAGAATTTAATTGCCCATAATTAAGGGTGATATAACACACGAGTGCGTATTATACACGAATAAATAAGTCTTGTGTGCATTGATCAATCGGAAGGGGTGCTGATTGGGATTGTTCACTAGCAAATATATTAGCAAATATCGCCGTGGGCGCTTATTAGAGCGGGACGCTTATAACGTCGAATACGGTATTTACTGAATGGATTCCAACACAGCGAGTGAGTGAGTTAGGGTTAACGCCGCTTTTAACAGTATTCCAGTTATATCGCGGGATGTCAGCTTAGTGTGGGAGGAAAGCCCGAAGTGATGCAGGTCTCAGACGTTTACCACTTCGGTGAAACCCACGAGCACGGTCCAACACAGCATCTGCTTTACAATGTACAGTAAGGCCAAACAACTTCTAACTTGCCTGATGACACCCTTCAGGAGTGATAGTTGGGTTCACATCGCTTTGAACGGTATCTCGATTACATCACAGTATATCAGTAGAACATGGGAGAGTACTCTAATATTACAGATCTTAGATATTTACCACTTCGGTGAAACCCACAAACATGGTATAGTGCAAACAAACAAAAAACACTCTCATAAGATTCCAGTCTCATTAAAATCAGACCTCAGTTCTCGCTACCGCTAAACAAAGATCTGAGGACATCCCAGTAGAGGTCACGACCTAGCTTTCATCTGACCAATCAGAGCCTCGCTTATTAGATCATGAAAGTGACAGTCGGAATGTGATTCTAATCACGCATCCTCGAAAACTTTAACATGAGGTATTCCGAACGACTGAATCCATACAATCTAGACCATATATTAGCCATTCCAGAATGTTCTTTTGTTCAGGTTTCAAATTTTGAATCAAGAATTTGTCAAAATATGTTTCAAAGCGTTGTCGCCAATTTGAAAATAGTGCCATAAAGCACGAGAAGGCTGCCTTCTGATTGGTCAATCCATTGGTCGGTAAAAGTTCGCGCAAGGTCTGTATGACGTGACCCGTAATTGGATGTCCTCAGATCTTTGTTTAGCGGTTGCGAGAACTAAGATCTGATTTTGATGAGATTGATAGGATTCTGGTCTGTTCATGTGTGGCCGCAACAGCAAGCTCCATCACCGCCATCATGACAACAGTGGATGAAGCAAGCATATCAACATCAATGCCTGAAAGAAACTGCAAGAATGCAACAAACACATTTTCTGGGACATTGGTATCAACAAGGTAACTTTTCAAAATAAAAATTAACAGTGCTGGCATGGAGAGTTCATTGACAAATATAAAATACAAATACTGTACATGTACTGTACTGGCCTACAGTTCTAAGGTTAACCAAATGTACTCCTGTTGAAACCAAGGTGAGTATTTGTACACTAAATCTGTGAGTGAGTGAGTTTGGTTTAACGCCGCTTTTAATAGTATTCCAGTTATATCACGGCGTGTCAGCTTAATGTGGGAGGAAAGCCCGAAGTCATGCAGGTCTCAGATGTTTACCACATCGGTGAAACCCACGAGCACGGGTATGGTGCTGACAAACCCAGAAACATAATCGGGGAGAACTGGAATTCGAACCCACAATCATAGGTTTCTGGTGCTCCCAAGGGACGCAACTCTGCAAGGCAAATCGTAGCGCCTTAAACGACTGGGCCGCCCGTGCCCCTACACAAAATCTGTTGACTCAAGACTGCTTCTAACTGTATAATCTGGGTAGTGTTTCGCTAATGATCCACAGTTTACTTCAACAATAAAACCTTGTTAGTCTGCACCCTGTTTATCCAGACAACATAATCGGGATGACTGCTATGAACATTTACATGCATACAACGGCCATTACATCCATGACTTGTAGCCGAAATCTGGATGACTCCACTAGTAATAGCACCATTTAGACACTCAAGCAAACATATCGGAAAACATTGAAGGAAGCCTACAATACTTTGGCAAGTCTAGATTTCTTCAGTTGAAACTGAAGAGATTCCCCAGGCTCTTTCATATCTCAAAAGACAAAAAAATAAAATAAAAAAGTTTTGAAATATTTTCATTTGAGACTAAATGTTGTCAATATTGACCAGAGTGAGTGAGTTTGGTTTTAGCAATATTCCAGCAATATCACGGCGGGGGTCACCAGAAATGGGCTTCACACATTGTACCCATGTCGGGAATCGAACCCGGGTCTTCGGCATGACAAGCGAACGCTTTAACCACTAGGCTACCCGACCGCCCCCAATATTGACCAGAAGACTGTATGTAAACATAATAAGTATTCTCAGTTGACAGTTGACTTCCAAGTTTTTGGGTAAATATTGAATGTTTTATGGGATCTGTCAAATGAAGTTTTAGTATATCTAGATTACTAACTAAATAAAGAATTGCCAGAAATATATCGAGGCACTCTGGATTGTGAACTCAACCGAGTCAGTTACTGTGGTAGCACCTAGGCAAGCATCTTCCCAAGGCAAAGGTGTTACTGACTTTTCATCAGCCTTTGACTCAGGTTCGTAAAATAATTACAAAGAAACGTTGCTAACTACGAATTCAAATTTAATGATATATACTACCCAAGTTTGATAGGGATATTATTATCTTGCATTGTTACACAAAACTTTTCTCTTATGTCAAGTGTGTATATTTAAATAAAACAAGATATCGGATTACCCCTATCAAAAGTTGAGCAGTATATATTTTAGATCAAGCTAGCAGTTAACTGTCATAATCGCTCACTGATACAACTCTACATCTGAAACGGACATCAGGCCGTTGAGTGGAGTCTCCCTTTAACAGTAAACTACAAACAGTAATACCAACAGTATATATATCTTGGTCGGTCAAACCGAGACTTCTAGATTCATTGGTTATGTAAACTTGTATAAACATAAATCTATCTACATTCATTCAGTCAATGAAACGCCCTCCTTTTTCTCATCAGGAGGCGCTTCCTTTCAGTCTTCTGGCCCTCAAATGTTTTTTCGGTCGTATTCTCCGCGGAATACCAGGATGGTCTTCATAACAGCTCCCGGTCTGTCCATATTCACAGAGTGTCCACACCGCTCTATCATGTCAACACGCTCACAGTTCGGCAAAACTTCCTTCAAAAGTTCGGCGCCACTCTTGTCAATCAACTGGGGGTGATAATTAAAGGCGATTAACAAATTGAATAATGTTGCAATATTTACCAGTATTTATTTGTATAGCAATCGTTAATACATCACAGGTTTGTTTTCACTACGTTCTTCCATCACCAATGATACAAACGGTTTACGGTGGAGTGGCTATTTTTAACCAAAGAACAAAACGGTTTACGGTGGAGTGGCTATTTTTAACCAAAGAACCAAACGGTTTACGGTGGAGTGGCTATTTTTAACCAAAGAACCAAACGGTTTACGGTGGAGTGGCTATTTTTAACCAAAGAACCAAACAGTTTACGGTGGAGTTGCTATTTTTAACCAATGAACCAATCGACAGCCTGGTTCCAGGAACAGGGAAACCCGCGAGTATTCAGACCAATGGCAGCTCAGTTTACATTGCTCAAACAGAAATGCTTCTTGCTTGATGTCGTGTGTAACATGTATCACATGTCTCCAGCAACTCCTGCTCGCCATGAGAGGCGACTATGCTCGCCATGAGAGGCGACTATGCTCGCCATGAGAGGCGACTATGCTTGTCGTAAGAGGCGACTACGGGTTCACGTGGTCAGGTCTCTGACTTGGTTGATGCATGTCATCGTATCCCAATTGCGTGGGTCGATGCTCATGATGTCAATCACTGAATTGTCTGATCCAGACTCGATTATTTACAGACCGCCGTCATATAGCTGGAATAATGCTGAGTGCGGCGTTAAACAACAAACAAAAAACAATGGTAGGGTTCACACAAAAATCAAGCATTTCACTTCCGTGAGTTACACAACCTAATTTGATTGGTTGACTAAATATAGGCACACATCACCTCTACACCATACATCAACCAAATGCCTTCACAGGAGACGGACACCCGTGAAGATTCCGGGGTAGAATAGGTCTTCAGCAACCCATGCTTGCCGTAAAAGGTGACTCTGCTTGTCGTAAAAGGCGACTAATGGGATCGGGTGGTCAGGCTTGCTGACTTGGTTGATGCATGTCATCAATCCCAATTGCGTGGGTCGATGCTCATGATATTAATCACTGGATTGTCTGGTCCAGACTTGATTATTTACAGACCGCCGTCATATAGAAATGGTTTCTAAGTTTTTCAAATGTAATCTTTAATGCCAGATAGGTGTCCGGTAAAATGCATGTGCACCAAGAATGTTATTGAAGATCTCATGAAAATTTTTATGAAACATTTCATGCCGTGATTCAGATTGCCCGGGCTTCTAAAAACAGCTTATGACCTTAATTGTTTAGTGTATTAGGAATAGGGGTCCTCTAGCCACATATTTGTGAATCTAGGTCCCTGACTTGAAGGGGAGGGGTTGCCCACCTCGTCATGCTCCCCCCACACGAGCTGCGTCGGGCGGGTGATGTCCTGGGCTTTCTCCACCAGCACAGTCACGTTCTCCTGCCTCGCCAGACTTTTAAACACTGACAACACAAAAAGAAATTGAGGGAAATATGTAAATATTACCCATAAGGGTAGAAAGATTGTGTGTAATAACTTTCTGATATTTGTAATTTAGCAATTCTCAATGCTGATTGGTTGGTTGAAACCATATGACGTCACAGTGCTTCATTGTTGAGAAAAATATGACATAATGTCATCTATTGTTGTTGATTACAAATTGATTACATTACGTCATCTGCACAATAGCTTGCCTTCAGTGAAGTCTCTTTTTTTTTCCTTTTCTCTCTCCAAAAAATTTAACAGTGTCCAAGAGTAAGTCCAGTCAAGTCTCGTTAATACGACATTTGTTAATCCGACAATTGGCTTTATCCGACACTAATTAACGGAACCGATTAAATCGGTGCTATTTAGACCCGGTAATTCGAAAGTCTCACATTCTGATTCAGACACGCCTAATTTGCAACGGTTTACAAAATCACTCATTACTCAATTTTAATCCAACACAGTGATTAGTGTACTCCGTAGTCATCTGCCCGAGAGTACACAGTTCAATGTTTTGATGTGAGACGAGCTGTAGAGATAAACTTGCTAAACAATATACAATTAAGCTTTTAATAAACAGAACAATATTATTCACTTGTTTAAATTACCTCAATCTTATTGAAATCAGATACAAGTTCTTGCTACCGCTGAGGAAATCCCATTACAGGTCATGTCAGAACGACCTTTCGGGAACTTTTGCCCGACCAATGAAATAACTAACAGGAAGTCGACATAAGCCAATCAGAAAGCAGCTTTCTTGAGCTCCGCAGCACTAGTTTCAAACAGACCATTCTTTTTAAGTATTTTGAATCAGTCATTCAGCCCGTAACTGTAGTTTTATGTTAAGCTTTTGAGTTCGCACGGTTAGAAAACATATTCCGCAAAAATTGTAACAATATGAATATTTCATTTTTCATTTTTTTCATAACCACGTGTTTGTATCATTATCTATTGTGTAGTTGTCCAATCTGTGATCACAAATGCCGATACTACTTCATTTCGTTAATCCGACGTACTCGTTAATCCGACAGAATGACACGCAACCAATCACGTATGAAAGTCAAGGTGTCCTTGTTCTAACCCTAATGAAAACATTACAGACAGGGGTCCCTAGATTCTAGTGGAGAAAACTTCAAGGTGAGGTGAGGGGAAATTGGGCATAACGTCGCGTCCAAGATTATTGCACTTATATAGCGACGTGCATGTACGTATGTGTGTTTGTGTGGCTGCTTATACTAGTCCAGACTGATGCCGATTTATAGTGGTAGCTCACTGAGATACCATGCCACAGTTTAACATGAATACCCCACTCAGACACAGTATACCGACTCCGAGCCGACAAGTCCTAGTTTTAGCCCCTTAATGACGAACGCCAGACAGGGTAACAACAAGTACCATCTTTTAACGTCTTTTGGTATGATGGAGAAAACCTCAAGGACACCAGGACACTCCTAGTTTTGCACACAAAACAAAGTACTCACAGCGGAGAAAAAAAATATTTTTGTCTTCCCTTAAAGCTATAATTCCTTTCAGAATCTGAAACATAAAACAACAAATATCAAATATATATTCCGATAATGACTAGTCTTGTTTTGATATATTACAAATATGATACAGAGCTACCAAATCAATAATCGCGAAATTCACATTTCTTAATCAGACAACTATGATATGATAAGGTGAGACAATTATGTACAGCCGGTAAATGTGTAAAGTAGGTTTGATTTAGCTTGTTTGTTAATTATCACCATACTCATGTTTGTTTGTTTGTTTGTTGTTTTACGCCGCACTATTACAGCTATATGACGGCAGTCTGGAAATAATCTAGTCTGGACTAGACAATCCAGTGATTGACATCATGAACATTGATGCACACAATTGGGATACGATGACATGCATCAATCAATTCAGCGACCACCCAATCCAGTTAGAAGCCTACTACGACAAGCATAGTCGCCTCTTACAGCAAGCATGGGATGCTGAAGACCTATTCTAATGCGGATCTTCACCGTGTATCTGATTGTATTCATGCCCCTATCATTAATATATAACATCCTCCTTTAGGTAAAGTTTTATTGGTCTTGTGGTTTCTAAGAAGAAACTGCTTGAAGACCTGCAAAGTTTGAATTAATATCTACCAGTGTTACGTGTTTGTTATACCGTGTCATGAACCAATCATCTTCCCGAGGCAAGTGAGTTAACTGACTATAAAAGTCCAGTTTCCATCCTTGCCGAACTAGGTTGGCATTATGGAGTTACATTTTGGCTGGACTAACGAGTCTATGCATAGTCCAATCAAAATCGAGCAACGAAATCGAAATCTGGTTCGTAAGCTGTCGCGCAGTTTTTAGTCAATCACAGGATTTGCAAAGCATGTGCACCACCAACCCGTCATCAACAGATATTTTCCTAAACTTTTCATGTTTTTAATCAAGGTGTTCACATAATTTGATGCACTTACCGATATAAGACTTGTTTTATCACAATATAGATCTTGATTATCGATCAGATCGTCCTGAATGGGTGCCGCCATTTTGTTTGAAACAAATGTAAGTGATACGAGAGGTGGAATCTGATTGGTCCATAGGAGAGGCACAGCAGGGTCAATAGCCACTGGTGGCGCTACGATCAGGCCCAGGAATTCAAGCCTTGTTTGGCAAGGGTGGAAACTGGACTTTTGTAGTCAGTTAACTCCCTTGCCCCGGGAAGTTGTGAACCAAACTGATATCAATATTTCAGATTCCTTGACTTTGTGATATTTGCGAAAACAATTCTTAAAAATCTTTCGCGATATGATTTTTGGAGCTATAGCTGAACAAAGGATTAAACTTCAGGCACTTGTCGGATCAGCAAACTCGTGACTCAGCAGGCCACTGCACAACCCCCTTAACTACGCAGGGTAGAATAGGTCTTCAGCAACCCATGCTTGCCGTAAAAGGCGACTATGCTTGTCGTAAAAGGCGACTAATGGGATCAGGTGGTCAGGTTCACTGTCTTGGTTGATGCATGTCATCGATCCCAACTGCGTTGATTGATGCTCATGATATTAATCACTGGATTGTCTGGTCCAGACTCGATGATATACAGACCGCTGTCATATATCTGGAATATTGCTGAGTGCGGCGTTAAACAACAAACCAAACCAAAAAAACCTTACCTACAAGAACAATACATTGTGTTTTAAAAGCATCCTGAAGATGCGGGTCACCGCCTCACCTGACGGTTGATTGGTTGTTTGTGATACAGACAGGTGTCCAGCAACTTCTGCGTCTGCTCCGGTGTCTCGGGCAGCAGACGACAATGGCTGACGTCGATGTTGTCTGGCCCCAGATCAATGGCTGCCTTTATCGACAACGAGAACTCGCTTTCTATTGGCGTCTTCACTGAAACATTGAAAGTATTCACCAACTTTATCAACTTCTTACTAAAATGCTAAACACTAAGCCTGTGCTGGCACATCTCTTCATTTCTTACTTCCTCTTCATCTGAAACTGACGCAGCCCGAGTCAAGTATTACTAAGGGTGCCGGTATTACCAGTACATCGGTAAATTGAGTTTCGGTCATTGCATGATACGTATAATATCATGTATAATGCTCGGTTTATCAGGTGATTTCAATTAGCGATTTTTTATCGTGTATAATTTTATACACTTGCCAAATACATGTACCTTAGTTATTAGCAGGGTGGGGCACATCAGAGTGAGTGAGTGAGTTATAAGCAGGGTGGGGTAGGTGAGTGAGTGAGTGAGTGAGTGAGAGGACTTATTAGCACGCAGGGCAGGTGAGTGAGTGAGTGAGTGAGTGAGTGAGTGACAGGACTTATTAGCGGGGCGGGGCAGGTGAGTGAGTGAGTGAGTGAGTGAGTGAGTGAGTGAGTGAGTGAGTGAGTGAGCGAGCGAGTGAGTGACAGGACTTATTAGCGGGGCAGGTGAGTGAGTGAGTGAGTGAGTGAGTGAGTGAGTGAGTGAGTGAGTGACAGGACTTATTAGCGGGGCGGAGCAGGTGAGTGAGTGAGTAAGTGAGTGAGTGAGTGACAGGACTTATTAGCGGGGCAGGTGAGTGAGTGAGTGAGTGAGTGAGTGACAGGACTTACTGGCAGGGCAGATCATAGTGAGGCGCTCCACATGGCTGCTGTACTTGGCAGTGTACAGACCTCCTATGGCTCCACCCAGGGATGTACCCACAATGTGGAACGGCTGCTCATCCAGTCCCAATAGACATACAAACTGAAAATACAATATCAAACATATCTCACACACCTAGATACATAGTCAGATTTCAATCAAGATATAAACATTACATGTAGATAGATTTGTGGGTTCTATTTCATTTGGAGCTGACAGCATTATCTGATTTGGATGGCTGATTAAAAATAAACAGGTAAACATGGTATAGGTACTTTTGCTCTCTGTTGAATGGTGACACTTGAGCAAATAAATCATCAGGTATCAATAACAAGCTCCATTTTGTTCCATAGTCTTTGGATATAAATATTGAGTGTCTAGACAGAATATCACATTCATCTATTTTGTCGTATATGTGGTAAGGTATACATTTGGAGCGAGGTGAGGTGAAATTGGGTTTAACGTCGCGTCCAAGATTATTGCACTTATATAACGACGTGCATGCACGTGTGTGTGTGTGGCTGCTTGTACTAGTCCGGACTGATGCCAATTTATAGTGCTAGCCCACTGAGATACCATGCCGCAGTTTAACATGAATATCCCACTCAGACACAGTTACTGACTCCGAGCCGACCAGTCCTTGTTTTAGCGCTTTAATGCCGAGCGCCAGACAGGGTAACAACAAGTACCATCTTTTAACGTCTTTTGGTATGACGCAGCCGGGGATCAACCCCGGACCTCCCGCTCTCCGGGCGGACGCTCTACCACTAGACAACGGAGGCGGTCACATTTGGAGTGAGTGAGTGAGTTGGTTCAATGTGGCTTTGAACAGTAGTGGGAGGAAAGCCCGAAGTGATGCAGGTCACAGACATTTAACACTCTGGAGAAACCCACAAGGACAGGTATGGTCCTAAAAACCTTGAAACATAATCGGATCGAATAAGTATTCAAACTGAGCATATGTTTCTGGCACACCCAAAGGACAAAGGATAATTCACTTACAAAACAACAATAAGGTCAAGGTCAAGGTCAATGTCACCACATTCATTCAAAGTCTGTGGACCTTCTACAGAAACTTTTAACGAAAATCTATAGAGTGTTAATGCAGCATTTTAAATATCTTGATAAAAAACAGTTAAATGCTTCCCATGAACTTGAAACGAAGGTCAACATTTGACCCCACCCCCACCCCTCTATAACTGTTATTAACAGCAATAAGGTCAAGGTCAAGGTCACCTTGGCAACAAATCTTAACCATGTCTATACGTGGATGTTTTCATTTTCACTGTCATAATATGGAGAGTCCTTATTTGCTGACCTTACAATATGTTGGTTGGTTTGTTGTTTTACGCCGCACTCAGCAATATTCCAGCAATATGACGGCGGTCTGTAAATAATCAAGTCTGGACCAGACAATCCAGTGATTAATATCATGAGAATCGATCCACGCAATTGGGATCGATGACATGCTTCAACCAAGGCAGCAAGCCTGACCACCCGATCCCGTTAGTCGCCTTTTACGACAAGCATAGTCGCCTTTTACGACAAGCATTGGTTGCTGAAGATCTATTCTACCCCGGAATCTTCACGGGTCCCACGCGATTGGGATACGATGACATGCTTCAACCAAGTCAGCGAGCCTGACCACCCAATCCCGTTAGTTGCCTTTTAAAACAAGCATAGTCACCTTTTACGGCAAACATGGGTTGCTGAAGACCTATTCTACCCCGGGATCTTCACGGGTCCCTTACAATGTGTACAAGATCAGACAGGATTTTACAACACTCTGGTTTCTGACTGCTGGATAAGACTGTCCCACCTGATGCAAGAGTCCAACAAGTTCTGACATCGACACGTCCTGGTCATCCTTCGGGGTGGTTGTATCCCCGTGACCTGGTAGGTCAACTGCTAGAAGGTGAAGGTCTTTGGGGAGACTCTGAAGACAAGACACACAAATAGTATGTGTGAGTGAGTGAGTGAGTATGGTTTTACGCCGCTTTTAGCAATATTCCAGCAATATCACGGCGGGGGACACCAGAAATGGGCTTCACACATTGTACCCATGTCGGGAATCGAACCCGGGTCTTCGGCGTGACGAGCGAACGCTTTTACCACTAGGCTACCCGACCGCCCCATGTGTTAAATGAAAACACGGTAGAGGAGCCATGACTGTTTGTGTGTTTGTTGTTTCGCGCTGCATTTAGCAATATTCCAGCTATGTGACAGCGGTCTGAATATAGTCAAATCTGGACCATATAATCCAGTGATTGATATTGTGAGCAACGATTCAAACTGTCAGGGGAAGGGAACATGATATCAACCAAGTCATTGATCTATTTATTCACCTCTTACAACCAGCATAGGTTGCTGGGGACCAATTCTAACGAAAGTGGCTTGAAAATGATATTTTACAATTAATTTTCTCATATCATCATGGAATCATCTAGGATTCTAATCTAAGTGCCTGTGGCAGGCAAATTGGGAGAAGAAATATATTAATATATTATATATCATAAATATATTGTTTGTTTGTTAATTTGTTTAACACTGCACTCAGCAATATTCCAGCTATATGACGGCGGTCTGTAAATAATCGAGTCTGGACAGGACAATCCAGTGATCGACATCATGAGTATCGATCCACGCAATTGGGATCGATGACATGTATCAACCAAGTCAGCGAGCCTGACCACCCGATCCCGTTAGTCGCCTCTTACGACAAGCAGTTGCCTTTTACGGCAAGCATGGGTTGCTGAAGACCTATTCTGGCCCGGATCTTCACAGGTCTCATAAATGCATTGACTGTAGTACCAAGTATCATGGTACAGCGATACTTCAGTCAATCATTTTTCACTGTCCTAGATGTCTGACTTCAAAGTTTTGAAGCAGGTCCACTTCAAGTAGCTGTATACGAGAGTGGGTGAGTGAGTTGAGTTTAACGCCACAGAATTCCACGGCATCTCAGGTTATTGAAAGGAAAGCACTTTGGTGGAACCATCAAGCACAACTTACATGCCGAGGATCATAACCAGGAGGAATCTAGGATTTGAACCCAGAATCACTGGATCCTGCCACAACTCACAGACGACTAAGAGACTGCTGTGCCTCCTGTGCCCAAATTGGACCTTAGTAAGTTGGGATTAACACTGCTTTGGACAGTATTTATATCAGAACATCTCAGCTTGTTTTGAAAGTAAAACCCAAAGTGCAGAATGTTTTAGATGGCAAACATTGATAAGATTGACGAGAGACCACAGATAAATTGCTGTGATTTAGATATCTGTCTACCCCCAAATTCTCAAGATCTGCACATATCTGACCTGTACCTTAAACAGAGCCAGCCACAGGTCCTTGGCTGACTTCAAGACAAGACCTGCATATATCTGACTGTACCTTAAACAGAGCCAGCCACTGGTCCTTGGCTGACTTCAAAACAAGACCTGCATATATCTGACAGTACCTTAAACAGAGACAGCCACAGGTCCATGGCTGACTTCAAGACAAGACCTGCATATATCTGACAGTACCTTAAACAGAGCCAGCCACAGGTCCTTGGCTGACTTCAAGACAAGACCTGCATATATCTGACAGTACCTTAAACAGAGCCAGCCACAGGTCCTTGGCTGACTTCAAGACAAGACCTGCACATATCTGACAGTACCTTAAACAGAGCCAGCCACAGGTCCATGGCTGACTTCAAAACAATACCTGCATATATCTGACCTGTACCTTAAACAGAGCCAGCCACTGGTCCTTGGCTGACTTCAAAACAAGACCTGCATATATCTGGCTGTACCTTAAACAGAGAAAGCCACAGGTCCTTGGCTGACTTCAAGACCTACATATATCTGACAGTACCTTAAACAGAGCCAGCCACAGGTCCTTGGCTGACTTCAAGACCTACATATATCTGACAGTACCTTAAACAGAGCCAGCCACAGGTCCTTGGCTGACTTCAAGACCTACATATATCTGACAGTACCTTAAACAGAGCCAGCCACAGGTCCTTGGCTGACTTCAAGACAAGAGCTGCATATATCTGACCTGTACCTTAAACAGAGCCAGCCACTGGTCCTTGGCTGACTTCAAGACAAGACCTGCATATATCTGACAGTACCTTAAACAGAGCCAGCCACAGGTCCTTGGCTGACTTCAAGACAAGAGCTGCATATATCTGACCTGTACCTTAAACAGAGCCAGCCACAGGTCCTTGTCTGACTTCAAGACCTGCACATATCTGACTGTACCTTAAACAGAGCCAGCCACAGGTCCTTGGCTGACTTCAAGATCTACACACAGGCAAGCCACTGGTCCTTGGCTGACTTCATGACAAGACCTGCATATATCTGACTGTACCTTAAACAGAGCCAGCCACAGGTCCTTGGCTGACTTCAAGACCTGCACATATCTGACTGTACCTTAAACAGAGCCAGCCACAGGTCCTTGGCTGACTTCAAGACCTGCACATATCTGACTGTACCTTAAACAGAGCCAGCCACAGGTCCTTGGCTGACTTCAAGACCTGCACATATCTGACAGTACCTTAAACAGAGCCAGCCACAGGTCCTTGTCTGAGTTCAAGACCTGCACATATCTGACTGTACCTTAAACAGAGCCAGCCACAGGTCCTTGGCTGACTTCAAGATCTACACACAGGCAAGCCACTGGTCCTTGGCTGACTTCAAGACAAGACCTGCATATATCTGACTGTACCTTAAACAGAGCCAGCCACAGGTCCTTGTCTGACTTCAAGACCTGCACATATCTGACTGTACCTTAAACAGAGCCAGCCACTGGTCCTTGGCTGACTTCAAGACAAGAGCTGCACATATCTGACAGTACCTTTAACAGAGCCAGCCACAGGTCCTTGGCTGACTTCAAGACAAGACCTGCATATATCTGACTTTACCTTAAACAGAGCCAGCCACAGGTCCTTGTCTGAATTCAAGACAAGACCTGCATATATCTGACTTTACCTTAAACAGAGCCAGCCACAGGTCCTTGTCTGACTTCAAGACCTGCATATATCTGACTGTACCTTAAACAGAGCCAGCCACAGGTCCTTGTCTGACTTCAAGACCTGCATATATCTGACTGTACCTTAAACAGAGCCAGCCACAGGTCCTTGTCTGACTTCAAGACCTGCATATATCTGACAGTACCTTAAACAGAGCCAGCCACTGGTCCTTGGAGGCGGTGAATCCGTGGATGAGCAGAATAGACGACTTGTCCTTCCGCCTGATCCCTCGCTCCCCGTAACAGAACATGAAGCGGTCATCACCGACAAACTTCACCTGCATCCCACTTGCAAAGATGTAATACCTGAACAAGATAGACAATAGAAGTGCATGCCAAAAATGTCCACTGGTCCTATTTCATGTTCTTCTCTCTTCATCATTTTCAAAATATGTACAGGCCATTTTTACCTACTTGACAGAAAAAAACTTTTTCAAGACTCAGGCTTCAGATCAGTGGATATTGGAGACAGTTGTGAATCATTCCTGATCAATACTGATCAATGTTAGTTTTTATGAGAGCTCTCGACTCATTAATCCACTTAATGATAATGTTGAGGAATGCCATGATATAACAGGAATGCTGTTCAAAGTGATGTTAAACCCAACTCACACACACACACACACACACACACACACTCACACACACACACACACACACACACACACACTCACACACACACACACTCACACTCAAACACACACACACACACACACACACACACACAAACACACACACACACACACACACACACAAACAAACACACAAACACACACACACACTACATACAGTATCATACAGTACCTTAACAATTTTGACCATTCTAAAGGGAAACCAAAAAGGTGTATACCCATATCAACGTTCAGAATTGCTTACTATTCCGAAGGATACAAATTAGCACCAAACAAAAATTCAAGCAATTCTGTAGTCGTTCTTAAAGGGCAAGTAAAGTAAAAAAATGACTGCGATTTTGTTGCCAATATCAATTTTCGAAGATACATTTAGTCAATTTCTGAGAGAGATAGAAAAATTCATAATATTCGTACAAAGTATTTAAATGTCAAAGTAAAAGTTCTGAAATTATATATATACCATTTCTGCTATTTCTGTTAAAGGTGTCATAAGTTGTGTACACAGTAATCATATGATTGACAGAAAAAACATAAAATGAATAGGGGAGTAAGGGGAATCCCCTATCTCAAACTAAGCAGGGGCGGTGGGGTAGCCTAGTGGTTAAAGCATCGGCTTGTAACGCCGAAGATCCAAGTTCAATTCCCCATATGGGGACTATGTGTGGAGCCCATTTTCCAGTGTCCCCTGCCGTCATATTGCTGGAATATTGCTAAAAGCGGCGTAAAACCGCACTCACTCCCTCACTCAAACTTAGCCAGGAGTTTATCTCACTCGTGAGAGTAATTTGATTGGTCTGCTATTTGTAGCTATGTGACATACAAATCAGACTGGAAACGAAGCTACGGTAGTGAATCAGTCCAAGGTGTTTTTCATGTAGAATGGAGAAACAATACCCTGGATAAACGAGGATGAGATATAAACATGACAAATTACCACCAGCTCATTAAGCCTCTACAAATGTGCATAATGGTTTAAGGCAGCCTTTGAAATATACATTAATTGGCTAACCCAAGACTACAGCTGGTGAATACTGCTGAGAACAAAAGCAACTCCAATGATGGTATCCTCAATGGCTTGTAACCATGGTAACATCAATGGGTAATAAGTCCTCACAAGTTCTCCATGCATGCTTTACCACAAATCAATAAATTGTGTCAACCTCTGATGACTAGTTAATAAGACTGTACAGTATGGTATACTGCAATATGTTTTTCAAATAATATGTATTGCAATATTTTTTCTGTGTTCTGTTATATTGAATAATATCTTTCTAGGCATTATCACTTGTAGAAGCCCGAGGTGTTCCATTAACTGCCCGACGAAGGAGCGCAGTTGATGAGCCCAAGGGCTTCTGCAAATGATAATGCCCTGAAAAATAGCATTACCGTTATTATAGCTAAAATGGATAGAATTTGTTTTCAAATGAAAACAAGAGTCATCAGAAAGATGACATATACCCCCGGCAGCTGTCTGTAAAGTAACCACAAGTAAATGTGCAATTCTGTATGTAATGAGTCAAGAGTTGAATGTTCTTGAAGAAGCATACATTGTTTACCCACAAAAGATCCACCATGGTCGCATCCATATGAAATGGAAAGTAAAACAAGTGTGTTTCTGTGGGTTTTTTATGCAAACCAATGACAAATTACAAGAAACAATAACTAAACAAGCGTATAGTCAACGAAGTCATCTATATCCCCAGCGCATTTTAACACCTTATGGTCCCAAACCAGGTAACTGACCCAACATTTCTGTTAGCCCATGTCAAAATAGCTGCAATGGAAATTCTGAAATAAACATTTCTAAAACTCCTTAATATCAAATGGCACCAGTTCAGTATGTACTTTATATATAGACATGCAATGTTTGGCAAGGAAATATTTAACAGTTTATTTGTTATACTCCATAAGTGAACCCACCCTATATGAAAACTTAAATCCACTTGTTGCCATGGAAACGTAAAATATAAAAATTGATAAAATTCTTAATAGCAAAAGGCACCAGTTCAGTATGTGCCTGGTAGACATGCAAAGTTTTGTAAGAAAGTATTTAACAGTTTTTGAGTTACTCTCTGGAAATGAACACCACCCTTATCATTGCTTATAGAACTTGTTGCCATGTAAACGTAAAAAATATAAATTTATAAAATTCCTAAATAGCAAAAGGCACCAGTTCAGCATGAGTCTGATAGACATGCAATGTTTTGTTAGAAAGTTTTGAATGGGTTTTGAGTTATGCTCCGGAAACAAACTCTACCCTATAGAACTAAGTCTAACTGGTTGCCATGGAAACGTAAAAAATAAAAATTTCAAAAATTCCTTGATAGCAAAAGGCACCAGTTCAGCATGAGTCTGATAGACATGCAATGTTTTGTT
This sequence comes from Haliotis rufescens, assembly GCF_023055435.1. Lineage (NCBI taxonomy): Eukaryota > Metazoa > Mollusca > Gastropoda > Lepetellida > Haliotidae > Haliotis > Haliotis rufescens. The sequence continues at coordinate 305,941 of NW_025964368.1, forward strand.
AGAAAGTTTTGAATGGGTTTTGAGTTATGCTCCGGAAACAAACTCTACCCTATAGAACTAAGTCTAACTGGTTGCCATGGAAACGTAAAAAATAAAAATTTCAAAAATTCCTTGATAGCAAAAGGCACAACTTCAGTATGTGACTGATAGATATGCCAAGTTTCGATCAAATACACTGAATTGTTTTTGATTTCTGCCCCGGAAAAGGAAATGATGACGGACGGACGGACGGACGGACGGACTGGCTGATCACTATATACCCCCGCATTATTTTCCGGGGGGATAATAAACAACAAAATCGGTTTTGAAACATTAAGTGCAGTCAACACGAATTTCACTGACCCACTTTTACGAATATGGAAATGTCATAGAACAAACCAGATGACGTAACTATTGAACGCGACATCACCTGTCCCTATCCCTATGACGTCACCTAACAACGGGCTTGATAATGGCCCGTTGTCAAACGATATAAGGGCATTATCAAGTTACAGTGGCCCGCTCATTTCTGATAACATGCGGGCGGTTTAATCATAATTCTATCCATTTTAGCTATAATAAATGTATAACAAGTTTCATTATTACTTTTATTACTTGCCTGTGAAGAGATCACCCGTTTAATAAACATACAGCTGTATTACACATCCTAAAAGTTTATAAAAAGCCTGGAACTCTACTAGACCTCAGGTTCCATTTTACTTCAGACAACTCAAGGTGTCAGGTTAGTATTTCTATTCGGGGTGAAACGATACAGCAAGGTCACGATACAGCAAGGTCACGATACGATACGTATCACGTTACATAGGTCACAATACGGTAAGTATCGCGATATGCATATTTACATCAAATCGCATGGAAACTTCCATCTTCTCGAGGCAAGAGAGTAAACTGACTATACAAGTCCAGTTTCCATCCTTGCCGAACTAGGCTGGTAATATGAAGTTACATTTTGGCCGGACTAACAATCTATGCATAGTCCAATCAAAATCGCGCACCGAAATCGAAATCCGGTTCGTAAACTGTCGTGCAGATTTCGGACGATTGCAAGATTTGCAAAGCATGTACACCCCCAACTCGTTGTCAGCAGATATTTTCCAAATCTTTTTATGTTTTAATCAAGGTGCTCGCGTGATTTGATGCATTTCGCGATGTAAGACCCGTTTTATCATGATATAGAACTTGATTATGCATCAGATCGTCCTGACTTGGCGCCACCATTTTGTGTGAAGCAAACGCAAGTGATACGAGAGGTGGAATCTGGTCCATAGGAGAGGTTTAGAAGGGACATAACTGGTAATAGCCACTGGTTGCGCTACGATCGAGCCCAGGAATTCCAGCCTAGTTCGGCAAGGGTGGAAACTGGACTTTTTAAGTCAGTTAACTCTCTTGCCTCAGGAAGATGGGTAACTTCTTGACAAAAACTTCAGAGCAGGTTTAAAGGGAAAAGCTAGCTGTAAACACATTTTCGTTGTGGCTATTTTCAGTAGTGAGCTTGAAACAACACATCGTGCAATATCTGACTGACAAAGACGCCACAGGTCATTAAACGAATAGTGAGTAATTTATTTCAGCAAGTGTATCATCTTGTATCGATGCAGAAAAAAAAGTATCATGTATGGTATCATCCCATGAAAACTCGCGATGCAGCAGAGCACAGATGTATCGATTCACCCCTAACGTCCTTGCATACTTACTTCATGGCAGTCTGGATGAGCAGGGAGGGGCTTGTGAAGTAGAGCACCACTAGGCTGGACACCACAGCTACCGTGGCCGTCAGTGGGTACATCAACATCTCCCACGCCATTGTCTTTCGCTGAAACAGACACGTATGTCGGGGTTTTATCTCGTATTCTAAACCCGGCCCCTGGGAGGCAAAGCTTTTGTTAAAAATGAATTCTAAAATTTAGAGATATTTTACATTTTATTTTGTGTTTGTTTTGTTGTTTGTTTGTTGTTTAACGCTGCACTCAGCAATATTCCAGCTATATGATGGCGGTCTGTAAATAATCAAGTCTGGACCAGACAATCCAGTGATTAATATCATGAGCATCGATCCACGCAATTGGGATCAATGACATGCATCAACCAAGTCAGCGAGCCCGACCACCCGATCCCCTTAGTCGCCTTTTACGACAAGCATAGTCGCCTTTTACGGCAAGCATGGGTTGCTGAAGACCTATTCTAGCCCGGAATCTTTGATTGCACTCAATACAAAACTAAGCATTAAACATGTTAAAGCATGTTCCACTTTACTGGTCCTGTTTTAATATCAGTCGTTTATAAATTACCTCTGTAAAGCCATGAAATTAGTCATTAGTTACCATACTTTCTTGAGTATAGTGTGCTCCCAAGTATAATGCACACCCCTCTCTAGCGGATTCAGTGTTTTGAAAAAAAAAGATTTGAATATTATGTGCAGAAAGAAATTACTCCGTACCCCTTCAGTGAATTCCGGTAAACGAACGGGTGATAAGAAACTTGGTCAGTACAAATTTGAAATTTGAGACAAAAAATCACCAGACATGTTCCTTTACCTTTTAAATTGTATGTTTTGTTCAGCTAGGCATTGTTTTACATCCGGGGATAAAGATTACCTTGTGTATTTTCTCATAAACTAAGCCGGAAACAGCAATCAGCTGTACACACGTTTTCTTGGAATCTACCGGTGATTCAGTTAAAACTTACCCATTGATATAACTTCAAAGGATTTTGAAAAATTGAATCTAAAACTATTTTTCTATCAGGAATAATATATTCCAATATCATGTTATCTTAGTTGCAGCTTTTACTAAATATATTTAATATAATGATAACCCTAAGCGTAGCATTTTGGTGCAGCTGATCGGTATATGTGATCCATAAAAAACATAGAGAGGAGTATGTACAATAAGAAGAGATGTTTCCAATGTGTACCAATTAATAACAAAACTAACAATCAGTCAAGTGTTACCACAGAGTGTCTTTATTCTTATCGTGATATACTGCACATGATTTCCAAACTTTACACGCTAATCCTGCACGAGACAAATAGTGCATCTCGAGTCATGGATCTTTGATGTCACATGTGATGCGTTGATGAGTATAGGTTCTAACAAAATACCAGTATGTTTGTTTGTGCATCGAACCAATCTAATATTGGGAAATATTTCATTCAAATTTGAGAAATTTTAATGGATGACATTTGCTGCAGATTTGGGAACGAATATCGGCCTCGTTAAATTCCTGTATGTTAATGGTTTGTTTGTTTGTTTTTTGTTTAACACCGCACTCAGCAATATTCCAGCTATATGAAGGTGGTCTGTACATAATCGAGTCTGAACCAATCAATCCAGTGATTGACATCATGAGCATCGATCCACGCAATTGGGATCGACAACATGCATCAACCAAGTCAGCGAGCCTGACCACCCGATCCCGGTAGTCGCCTCTTACGACAAGCATAGTCACCTTTGAGATCAAGCATGGGTTGCTGAAAACCTATACTACCTCGGATCTTCACGGGTCGTATGTAAATGGTAATATCTATGGTAATATCTATGATATCATGTAATCAGATCACGTAATCAGATCGTCATGATATAAGCATCAAAGAACCATCTCCTCCTGTGTATTTCTGCCTGCTAAGGAGTATGGACATTCGCCATCTTCCAAACCTTGAATAAAGTCTTCCTGTCCTTAATACTAATAGGCTTAATGGTCAGTAGTGTTGGTAGATTGATTGAACGAAATAATCGGTTAAACTGTCGATCTGGACATTCAAAATTATTACCGATTGTCTATATGCCTATAATCATACAGCAATTCCATATACAAAGTGTGCTATCTTACAGTTTAAATCCCATCCCACAATCTGCAAACACTGTGAAAAGCCAATGACAATGCAATCTCATTAAAATCAGATCTAAGTTCTCACTGACGCTTAACAAAGATCTGAGGACATCCCATTACGGGTCACGTCAGAATGACCTTTCATCCGACCACTCAAAGCGTCACTTATCAGATCATGAAAGTGACAGTCGGAATGTGTTTTCTAATCATGCAACCTGGAAAATGTTAACACGGGGTATTCTGAACGACAGTTATGGCCCCTACGACCGAATGTGGTGCCACCCCATGTAGAACACGAGTTGTGTCCTTTGTGGTGAAAACACGACATTCAATCAAATCGCTGCTCTTGGCTTCACGGGGGCAAGGGTGGCCCAGTCGTCTAAGGCGCTGTGATTCGCTGTGCAGAGTTGCGTCCCTTGGGCACGCCAGAAACCTATGATTGTGGGTTCGAATCCCGGTTCACCCCGATTATGTGTCTAGGTTTGTCAGCACCATACCTGTGCTCATGGGTTTCACCGAAGTGGTAAACGTTCTGAGACCTGCATCACTTCAGGCTTTCCTCCCACATTAAGCTGACACGCTGTGATATAACTTGAATACTGTTTAAAGCGGCGTTAAACCCAACTCACCCACCCATACGACTGATTCCGTCAAAATTATCGTCGATCTCTCGCTTCCGTGGGATAAACATTTGAACGGAAGAGGCGTTGCACAGTACGTGGGAAGCACTGCCATACAATCTCAACCATATATTAGATATTGCGGAATGTTGTTTGGTCGGTTTTCAAAATTTAAATCGCGAAATGTGTCAACATATTTTTCAAGCGTAGCCTGAAATGGAAGTCGCCAGGTTGAAACAAGTGCCGTGAAGCTCGAAAAAGCTGCTTTCTAATTGGCTGATGTCGACTTCTTGTTAGTCATTTTAGGTCGGTCAAAGTTTGTGAAAGGTCATACTGACGTGACCTGTAATGGGATGTTCTCAGATCTTTGTATAGCGGAAGCATGAACATAGATCTGATTTTAATGAGATTGGTAATAATGGCGAGAAAGATTCCTTGCCACCACACTGCAGGGGATTAAAAGTTACTGTGATATACAAGCACAGGGTTCAGGCTAAAAGTGCTCACAGGAGTAAACACAACTAGTTAATGAGAATCCATCATCACATGAATTGTGTTCGCCATAGGAAAATCTATTAAAACAAGACAAAAAGTGAGCAGGGCTCACTAATACCCCCGCCTTCAATTCCAACATAACTCTTAGTTCAAAACATGAAAAAAAAGCAATATTTTCTCAGAAAATCCACATTTCGAAATGAAATTTGCACTGCACATCTTCTATTGGTATGGAAACTGTACCCGCATTTGGAAAAGTATCCATGAAGTAGTCTTCAAGTTATAGGTCGCACAAATGTTGATCTAAAATAAATTCTGAGTGAAAAAAATGAAAGAAATGTTTGTTTTTCTGAAAATACACATATGCAAATCCTACAGTTACTTGAGACAATGCCACAGTGCCAAATAGACACTGATGCCAAAGTAGGTTCCTCTACACATGTCATTAAGATTTAAGAGAAAAGGAATGTGTTACTATCTTCAATTGTTCCTGTTATATGAAAAAGAAAAACACCAAGTAATACTACAATCTGAAATAAAAACAATTTTTTTCTTTTGACTGCACCACTCCATATGACACAGATTATATGTACTAAGTTTGAGATGAATCCACTGAATAGTTTAAGAGAAATCGCGTGGACAAAGTTTTCGGACCGACGGACGGACAGACGGATGGACGGAACCTTGGTATAACTACATACCCCCGGCCTAAAAGGTCGGGGATATAACTAGCATGTGAGTTATAGCAGTTCACCGAAATTTAAGTACCAGAACAATGACCCATAAGATTTATCTAAACCTGCCCCAAGTCTGCAAAAACATTAATTAAAAATTCCCAAAGCGGTAATATATATTTCCCAATTCATGTTAATCACGTTCATATGTAAAACTAATAACATTTTACAGCTTTGTAGCTTATATTCAGAGGACCAATAAATAGGAAGAGGTTTTAATGCTTAGTTTAATATTATTGCATTAAATACAATCCCAAAATACAATATAATACCTCTGAATTCAAGAAAATAAGAATTCAAAACCAATCACAATTTTGAACAAAATAACAATTTTTGTCCCAATTTGCCTGCAAGGGCCACTTAGCTTAGAAGCCTGGATAAATCCTTGGCATGCAAAGACGAATAGGAGTGGACAATCTCACAATCCCAATTTTGAACAAAATAACAATTTTTGTCCCAATTTGCCTGCAAGGGCCACATGGCTTAGAAGCCTGGATGAAGCCCTGGCATGCAAAGACGAACAGGAGTGGACAATCTCGTCCAAACCTGTTCAAATTCATCAACATCCTGCAGAAAAAACTAAGTCACACTAAATGATTAAAATCATCATGTACCAGATATTGTCAGGATGACGCTTGTGTCGAGAATTAAAGCCCCCGCCTTCACCGTGAGAAACACAACCTCTGAGACAGCACCAAAATGACAGTGGAGAATGCCAATGTGGTATCTCACCTATATCAATGCTGTACGTTTTGTATGAGATGATTTGTTTTTTAATTACATGAATTTTATGAACATGAAGAACACAATACTGGCATTATTAAAAAGTATTGTCAATGAAATATTATGATACATAATATGATATTTCTATATGGAAAGTGTGAAGCTAATAAAACTTGATACGACCCTGCTGTCTGCTATTGTTCTCCCCCAACCAGCTTACACACTAGCCTTGCTCTAAGTCTGTACTGAAAGATAAGAGGTGTATAGTAATTCTATCCTTATAATAGGCAAGTCTAGATAAGCGACAGTACAAGGACGCCAGTTTAGGGACAACTTGTTCTTTTTATTTATTTTATCTAGAAATCATGATTTATACTAATAATTTTTGCCTAAGAGACTTGTGCAAGTCTACCCACATGACTGCATCCCATTAGTATGTTATTCTTTCATGATGTCTGTTACCATCTGTTACCATATATACTGAACCGCAAAAGAAACGTCACCCCAAGTAACATTGCATGAAAAGTTGTCATTTGAATATCTGGGTAATTTTTGTCAAAGTTTCTAAGATTTAACATAACCTTGTCCGGTAATATGAAATTTGATGATAAACAAACAAAGCATATGACAATAAAACCGATCACAGCATCGGCCATGGTAACCCGAGGCACGTGAGTTCCGTGCAAATTAAAATGCACATGCATTCCCCCACTTCTTGCCCATAAAAATCCACCCAGGTCGGATAACATCCATTCGTTATTGAATTGCTACCACATGCCAAGATTGACAAGAAATAAGCGACACCAAGCCCGTGGACGATTGCAAACTGGACAAACCGCCCAGCAAGTAGCCAATGCATTTCATGTCACATAAGGACCATATACAGGCTCCAGCAATGGTACCAGACCACCAACACTACAGATGACCGACCACGTAGTCGAAGACCATGGGTCACCACCCGACGTAAGGATCATCAGATTGTGCGACAGCATCTTCAAGATCTCTTTGTTACTTCTGCGGAAACTGCTCGACAGACCATGGGACACACCAGCGACACCTTAGTGCGGACACCGCGTGTCGACGATTGACAAGCAGACACCACCACTGTCAGAGGCCACACCGAGGACCCATTCTGACACCACGTCATCGCAAGGACCATCTTCAGTGGGCAACACAGCACCAGCATTGGCGCCACCAGCAGTGAAAAAGAGTCCTCTTCTCAGACGGGAGCCGTTACTGTATCAAAACAGCAGATGGCAGAGAGAGAGTCTGGCGATGACGTGGGGAACGTTATTTGGATGCTTGTGTTGTTGAGAAAGACTCATGGGGTGGTCCGAGCATCATGGTGTGGGGTGGAACTGGTCTTGCACAGTGGGCTGGCCCTGTGGTCTTCCAGACCATCGGTCCAGGGAGAGGCAATGGTGTCACAGCAGCTTGGTACATTGATCAAGTCTTGAGACCACACGCCATACCTCATTTGGCACGTCGCCGCAACCACGAGTTTCAGCATGATAACACCCATGCCCACACTGCGAGAACAAAAAGAGACTTCCTCTAGCAGAATGGCATCAGAACCCTGCAGTGGCCTGCCCTCAGTCCTGATTTAAATCTCATTGGGACGAGATTCAAAGACGGCTGAATGACGTCCGACCAAGCCCGACAACTGCAGCTGAACTGCGTCAGGCGTTCCTCAGCGTGTGGGCTCAAGTGCCTATGGCCTTCATCAACCGCCTCATCCATTCCATGTATCGACGTTGCACGGCGGTCATCAATGCACATGCGGACATGAATTACTGACTTGTAACTCCATTTTCTCAGAGACTAGTGTCGTGTTTCACTTTAAGAACATTTGACAGTTTAATTTCAACCTTGATGATCAGTTTTGCCAAGTTTCATCTTTTTAATATGTCTCAAAGTATGTTTTCAGTGTTTGGACAAACATATTTCTCATATATCTATCCATGGATATGTTCCTTTTGCCGTTCAGAATACTATTCATATATTGATTGATACAATGAATTATGAGTTATTTTCGTGCTAAAAAATTATGAAATGAAAACCCTGGGGACTAATTCATCACTTCAGATGTATAGGTGGAAGACAATATGTAGATATGTCAGACTAATTCATATACAAATAAATACTCCTGACGAGGGCAACATGTGAAAAACAAGGACCCGAGGACCAAGCCCCTGAAGTGCATTCGTCACCACTCGCCCCTTTCCGTAACCTGCAAGAAGACTCGTCCCTCTATCGATGAATGGTATATGCGAAAATATGACAACCCAATAAAAATGCGTGTATGACTGCAAGTACTTCGGTCAAAGAATCCCTCAGGAATAAGTTCAGATTTTGCATGTCATGCATCTCAAAACATAACCTAAATACAGTTAAAAGTGTTCAATCATACTGTATAAATACATAAGTCCCAATGTGTTTTGAACAGCATCTGGAATATATACAATCTCATTAAAATCAGATCTAAGTTCTCGCTGCCGCTAAACAAAGATCTGAGGACATCCCATTACTGGTCACGTCAGAACGACCTTTTGCGAACTTTGACCGACGACTGAAACAACTAACAAGAAGTCGACATCAACCAATTAGAAAGCAGCTTTCTCAAGCTTTACGGCACTGGTTTCAAATTGGCGACTTCTATTTCAGACTACGCTTGAAAAATATGTTGACACAGTTCTCAATTAAAATTGTGAAAACTGAACAAACGGAACATCTAATATATGGTAGCGATTGTATGGCAGTGCTTCCCACCGTTCAATTGTTTATCCCACAGAACCGAGACAGACGATAATTTTGACGGAATCAGTCGTACAGGACGTAACTGTCGTTTGGAATACCAAATGTTAACGTTTTCAGGGTTGCATGATGAGAAAACACATTCCGACTGTCACTTTCATGATCTGGTAAGCGACGCTTTGAGTGGTCGGATGAAAGGTCGTTCTGACGTGACCTGTAATTGGATGTCCTCAGATCCTTGTTTAGCGATAGCGAGAACTAAGATCTGATTTTAATGAGATTGGAATATATATGACATAGGGGAAATGCATGTGAATCATTACACAACAAGTTGACAACTCTTTGTTTGTGCTTAGACGGAACCCAGTCGCAAAAATAGCCATGAGAGGTGCATGAGTTGCTGTTCAGTTTGTCCCAGAAAAGTGAGTGAGTGAGTGAGTATGGTTTTACGCCGCTTTTAGCAATATTCAAGCAATATCACGGCGGGGGACACCAGAAATGGGCTTCACACATTGTACCCATGTCGGGAATCGAACCCGGGTCTTCGGCGTGACGAGCGAACACTTTAACCACTAGGCTACCCTATTGCCCCTGTCCCAGAATAACACGAGTTGGTAACAAATGCCCAGGAGTGGTCTGACTGGACCACCGAAGGGGTTGGGTTTGGGGGTCCTTGTTTTCGCAGATTGAGGTCATTAAGAGTAATCTTTGGTTTTGTTACACTGAAATTCACCTTAAATTTTATGAAACCTTTTAACCATCCTGTTTCATTACAGTAACAGCTGTGAACCATAAAATGCTAGGACAGACACATATTGTTTTCTAGTAGACGAGTCAATATTCATCACCTGACAAGTCAATATTCATTATGCAACAAGGCAATATTCATCACCTGACAAGTCAATATTTATCACATGACAAGTCAATATTCGAGGGCAGTGTTAGTCACATGATTTAGGGGTTTCCATTGCAATTTATTGTTTCATCCTATAATACGGAATTGTTCGTTTGTTGTTTAATGCCACGCTCACCAATATTCCAGCTATATGACAGCAGTCTGTAAATAATCAAGTCTGGACCAGACAATCCAGTGATTGACATCATGAACATTGATCCACGCAATTGGGATATGATGACATGCATCAACCAGGTTGATGAAGACCTATTCTACCCCGGATCTTTTCTGGTCTCCAGTGGAATTGCAACATTCTTAACAGAAGCATAACAATACTCAATATAAGAGTTCTCACAATGGATGTGATTATTCAACATGATTCAAGAAGATTACAAGCACTAGTCAGTGGAACACATCAACATCTCCTAAGCCATTGTTCTGGGCTGAAACACAGTAACAATACCAATAGTTGCACTTGCACAAAATCATGCATCAATTATTACCCCAGACAATGGGTCAGTGTGCTCACAAAAGTCATTCTCAGCTCCCTGGGGAGTATATACCCAAGCTACCTATGATTATGAGGCAGTGGAAGGTGTGCTGCTGGAACAGCTGATTATTACAAACAAGGTCGCTTGCCTTAGGAGACACTACATATAACGTGTTTCAATGTTGGTGTAAACAAGATTTGGTTCCATGTGAACATAATAAGGATGTCACGATACAGGTATCACACAATACGATACATATCTTGATACAGAAGCCACAATACGATGCGTATCTCGATACTGCACATAGAACATTTTGTGAGGAAAACCCAATCATTTCAGAATAGAGTCCATAGACTCACTCATAAAGGTAAAGAAGGACAACTGACCAATACGCATCGAAATCACACTGAGTCAAGTCAACCCAAATTTTGGAGAGATATGACAAACAGTATCATGGGTATTGGGAGAAGAGGTACACATAATGGATATTAAAACTGTGAGAATATCTGTGCAATACCAAACATAACCCACCCTGTTCAGAAAATGGACTTGTCCGATATTCATGATATTGCCGAGTTCGGATTGTATTCAGGGAGTCATCATAAATAAACAATACGGGTAAATATTTTTAAAACTTGTCAAAATATTGAGATCCTTAATGAGGCTGCACATAATGTCGATATCTCATATAAGAAACAAACGACTCATATGACACGTTCAATAAAACACTACAGAGAGAAAAAAAACATGAGGGGTGCAGCCGCAAGTGGTTTATTCTCCCAGCAGTGTTTTATTGTACGATAAACAACGATCATGAGTCTTTTATTTTTTAAATAATGTGTTCCTGTCATGTTGGAACTTTCACATACACATGTTCTATCTTGTGAAACTATCAAGTGTCTCTTATTATTTTTGCCATTAAACAACATACCATGTGACCAGTTTTTAACCACGGATAAGGGTAGTCCTGTGGTATTCAGGACCAACACAACCCGAGTTACCTGTCCCAGCATAGTTTCTTAGTAGGGCTGGGACGGGTAACTCGGGTACCCAGGTCAGGTGGGTACTGAGTGGACCCGGGTACCCACAGGACTACCCGGACCTATGGTTAGTCACGTGATATATTGTGTAATGACTAAACTTATCTCGAACTCTATGGTTACACTACAAGTCATTAATGGTTGTTTTTCTTTCTGACTATGCACCCATTCCTTCTGATTTTTCATGTGGTTGAATAAAGATATAAGTTAAGTCAACTTCAGTGTATGCATGACCAAATTATTTAATAGATGTTTCTAATTACGTTTTGCCGGGGCTATGCTAAAAAAGTTCCCAATCGGACATTTTGAGACATTTCCTGAGACCTACATTTGGTACCCGTGTAGGGTAGGGTAATAGGGGGCCGGGTACCCGGGTAGTAAATTTGGACTCGTCACAGCCCTATTTCTTAGACATTTTCATGCGTCCTTTGACTATACATTTCATGTGTAAGTTTACCTTGCTATTTCCAACTATATATGCTGCCACTGCCAGAGGTGTCAATTCCTGAATATTGTCATAAAGAGTTTGACAGCCCACAGCGACAGAAACTCAAATGACCTTTTGCGGGTTAAATTTGTTTTTTCGTTGCCATTGATTAAAGTGACAACTCTCTTTATTACAACACACAACTAAAACATCATAACAATGAATCAGAAAAATCAGAAAAATAAACATCGGCACACTTACAATTAAGCAATCGAATTTCGCGAGTTCTTGACGAGTGAACTAAACCGGAAGTGTTCAAAACAAGGGACCGGTGCGCGTCAACATTTGTGACTTCCGGTTAATTTCTACGAACGATGTTTGCGTGCTTGAATTTGTGAAAACGGTAGGATATAATAAACATTTTGAGACTTTCCTAAGTTTATTGTATATTTAACATGTTTACTGATATTTAGCAGATAATTGAACTAACAGATGCCTTTTCCTCACACTCTCCATCTTTACCGTTTCATCTTCAATGCGATTGTTCTAATTTCGATCACTAAATTGCACGTTGAGTTTTTCTTCATCGTCAAGTAATTGTTCATTGTAAGTGATAAATACATCTTTGAAGTCTTACATTTAATAAACGTTGGTCAGAGACATTTATGTGAAAGTATTTTGCGTGATTGAGGCCTTCTTTGGACACTAAGACTGGCACAATGTGAATGTGTTACTGTAGTCAGCTGGTAGTGTTAGCTTGGTGGCCTACTTATGCCTCCTACTAGCCTACTAGGCCTACTCATGATCATGTTTTGTCACTCACTTTGTAAACAAAAAGGAATTCATCCGTAGTCATTATAGTATACCACAGATGAAGGGCTGGGTCAGGTAATGCTGGTACTCGGGTCAGGTGGTTACTGGGTTGAACCGGTGTACCCACATGAACATGATGAATACCTGGACCTGGACGTTAGGGCTGGGACGGGCAACTCGGGTCGGGTGGGTCCTGAGTAGGACCCGAGAACCCACAGGGCCCATGGTTAGTCACATGATATATTGTTTAATGACAAAACACTACAGCTCAGTGGTTACACTACAAGTCGCATATGTTCGCAATTCTTTCTGACAATGCACACATTCCTTTGACTTGTATATTTTTTCAGTAAAGATAAAGCTTCAGTCAACTTCAGCATGTTCTGTGTATGCATGATCTGGTCGTTTGATACATGTATCTGAATAGTTTTTTGCCAAGGCTGCAGTGAAACAATTCCTAATCAGACATTTTGTTCCCAACTCTTTGAGACCTACAGAGGGTACCTGGGTAGGGTCAGGTATAAGGGGGTCAGGTCCCCGAGTAGTTAATTTGGACTCATCCCAGCCCTACCGGATATACTGTTTAATGACATAAAATCACTATACCTCCATGTTTTACACTACAAGGCACTAATGTTTCTTTCTGCATGTTCTGACCATGCACACATTCATTTTGTCTGATTTAAAGATAAAGTTTCAGTGTGTGCATGATCAGATCTTTTTATACGTGTATATGTATATAGGTTTTGCCAGGGCTGCAGTAAAACACTTCCCAATCAGACATTTTGTACCTCTTGAGACCTACAGCTGATAGGGGGGTGGGGACCTGGGTAGTAAGTTTTAACTCCTCCCAGGCTTCCCAGAAGCTGTTGTCATTATGTTAAGTAACATAACAACCTGTAGATTTATATGGGTCTTTGTTTGTATTTGGGGCAGTCGGGTAGCCTAGTGGTTAAAGCATTAGCTCGTCACGCCGAAGACCCGGGTTCGATTCCCGACATGGGTACAATGTGTGAAGCCCATTTCTGGTGTCCCCTACAGTGATATTGCTGGAATATTGCTAAAAGCAGCGTAAAACCATACGCACTCATTTTACCCCTTGCCATAGAAACTGGACTTTATAACAAACCACCAACCGATCTTCTAGATATAATTTGCCCACAGTGCTTTAAACAGTTTAATGGCAGAATTATTGAACATGAATTAGTTTTTAATACATGTCCTTTTAAGATTTAAGATCCGCACTTTTTAAATATTGTATGTTCTTAAACTCAAACTTTACAAATCGTGATGTTGCTTGAATATTGCTAAAAGCGGCATAAAACCATACTCACTCACTCATTGTTTGTATTTGTGTTCTAAGATGAATTACCATTCCATTATCATGCATATTATTTGGAGAGCGCAGTATGTTCTAAAATTGCATTTGTGAGTTCATAATTACCTTTCATTTGTGAGTTCATAATTACCTTTCATATATATGAGACCTGTGAAGATTCCGGGGTAGAATAGGTCTTCAGCAACCCATGCTTGCCGTAAAAGGTGACTATGCTTGCCGTAAAAGGCGACTAACGGGTTCGGGTGGTCAGGCTCGCTGACTTGGTTCATGCATGTCATCGATCCCAATTGTGTGGATCGATGCTCATGATATTTATCACTGAATTGTCTGGTTCAGACTCGATTATTTACAGACCGCCATCATATAGCTGGAATATTGCTGAGTGCGGTGTTAAACAACAAACCAACCAAATCATATATATGAGGAACATCTATAACGACTGTGATGCCCATGAGGCGGTACGTCCTTGCAGCCATTCATTTGATATTTATGCACTTATGATACATACATCCAATCATTTTGATCATGTTGATTGCTAATCTGAAAGATTGAACTGGAGAGATAATATACATACACCGTATTCGACGTAAGAAAGACATCTGAAGCAAATTCTCTAACAACATCACTTGTGTCTGCGAGTCTGCATGAAGTAACCATGGTAACCCTGTCAGTAAGATTAGCTGAAATAGTTTTCCCTTTACTTCATGTCTGATGATGTCACTTACAATTCTGAGTCATTTGGTCACCAACCATTGGATCACCACAGATCAAACTTTTCATTATGACATGTTCACTGCAAGAATATTCTAACCTCCTTTACAGGGCGGTCGGGTAGCCTAGTGGTTAAAGCATTCGCTCGTCACGCTGAAGACCCGGGTTCGATTCCCGTCATGGGTACAATGTGTGAAGCCCATTTCTGGTGTCCCCCGCCATGATATTGCTGGAATATTGCTAAAAGTGGCGTAAAACCATACTCACTCACTCACTCACTAACCTCCTTTACAAAATAGGCACCTGTATCAATATTTATAGAGTCAGCAATAGAACATGATAGAAACTAATAGTTTTAGTCCACTAGTTCTTATTATGATAACATATAGCAAAACGCTTGAAACACGCAGATTTCTACTAGACCTTATGCTACATTAACTCTTGGACAGTTTGGCAAGGACTTAGTACTAGTACCAATTTCTGACGCTGAGAGTCCAACAAAGAAAATTGATACATTTTATTGGGCAATCGTACAAAGAAATCTGTATAATACACAACACTGCATAGGATGAGTTATCATGATTCTGCATGTATTGTCAACAGGATAATTTTTATTACCGTAATCGACGTAATAAGCGCCCAGGGCGCTCTCAAAATTAGAAATAGGGGGCTCTTATTAGAATATTATTTTGGTGAAAAAAACAGTTGAAAGATACATTTCGTGGTTTATGCTGACAGCCTGAAATGTTTATGTACGACAGATATATTTTTCTAGAATTTAATTGCCCATAACTAAGGGTGCATATAACATGTATAACACACGAGCGTGTATTGTACGAGAATTGATAAGTCTTGTGAACGTTATGATTAATCAATCGGAAGGGGTGCTAATTGGGATTGTTCTCTAGCCAATATATTTGCAAATACCGCCATGGGCGCTTATTAGAGCGGGGCGCTTATTACGTCGAATACGGTACTTTCAGGAGATTGCTATTATCATAAGTATAAGAAGTGAGGGCACCAGCCTATTCTGAAATTGCTTAAATGTTCAAAGAATAGCAGAGGCGTAAAATTCATCCACAGGCAAACCCTGACTCATAGCATCTCTCTAGCAATCTCATCAGCATCAAGATTTATCATGTTTTTGTTTGTTTCAGATAGTTCGTACAGGATTATTTTACAGTTACAATGTCTCTCTATGATGGCTTGGACCTTGATAACACAGAGGGTGGAATCACCAAGAATGTGGACGGTAAGTTATCCTTTGTCATATTACATAAAATCAGTGTTTGAAATTGAGAGGGGTCCTTGATTGTCTTCTCCTATGGTATTTGAATCTAGGGAGTCCTAAGTCTTCAACGTTTAACATTAGGGTTATCATTGTTAAGACAAGGACTGCTCGACCTTCGACCTGTGAAGATCCGGGGTCTTCAGCAACCCATGCTTGCCATAAAAGGCGACTATGCTTGTCGTAAAAGGCGACTAACGGGATCGGGTGGTCAGGCTCGCTGACTTGGTTGATGCATGTCATCGATCCCAATTGCGTGGATCGATGCTCTTGATATCAATCACTGGTTTGTCTGGTCCAGACTCGATTATTTTACAGACCGTCGTCATATAGCTGTAATATTGCTGAGTGCGGCGTAAAACAACCAACCAACCGCTCGACCTTCATGGTAACTGTATTTCCCTTTATGACGCACAGCTTTCTATTAATTTTGTGCAAGCCACTGACTCTGTCTATTCTGTTTAATATTTGCAAAGTGGCAGCTCACCACGTTACTGAATCCTAAATTGTAGTCGAACGAAGGCCACACAGCGGTAGAAACTAACAGTTTCAGTCCACTAGTCATGATTATAACATAAAGCAAAACCCCTCAAAATGGCAAATTACTACTATCAATTTATGAACTTTGCAAAACGTACGTAATAGCTATCGGCGATTTCATCTGTGGATTATATATTATATATGTAAAGATTGTGAAGTTTATGAAGAACGATAAACTTTGAACATTCAATTGAAAACCTATTATCGGAAGTAGTAACATGCATAACATTTTTTTAATAATGACAACATTGGTGTATAATAACAACTTTATTGATAATTTATAACAATAATGGCTCTTTTCGTGGCAATTTCCAAACTTTCGGGAAGTTGTAATCTATCGGACCGTCATTCAGGCGATGTTTCTGACAGATCACGATCTGAAAAATACTATCATGAAAGTGTATCCCGTGGATAAAGCGACCCCTTTCTACAGAATCCTTTTTCTGGTCCTCAAAATTTGGTTTATCTGCAGACATATACTTGTCCTTATGATACCTTAACTATTGGTCAGTATGGCAAGGACTACCGGAAGTGTGCCAATTTCTAATGCACACATTTGCAGGAAACGGAGTAATGTAGGGTAAGGGCATGGCACCACACCCTTCCTGGATCAGGTCCAGGTCCTGAAAATGGGACCATTCTCTCCCCCCCCTCTCCCAAGTCCCTCCGTTCCTCTATTCCACTTGTTGTCTGTGTCTATTAGAGGAAATATAGTCATTTCAAACACTGTGTATATCACTGTGCAAGATCACAGAGATTCAGACTGTTTATTCTAACTTTAATTCAAACTTAATCAGTCATAATCATTGTTAAATTATTGTAGCTTCTGTTCTTTTGTCCTTGCAGCTGGCTGGTCATCGGGGTTCAAACTGCTGCAGTCACAGCTGCAGGCCAAGAAAGCTAACCTGACCACACCAAAGGTAAGTGTAATATGGTTAAGCTAACCTGACCACGCCAAAGGTAAGTGTAATATAGTTAGCTAACCTGACCACACCAAAGATAAGTGTAATATAGTTAAGCTAACCTGACCATGCCAAAGTTAGGTGTAATATAGTTAGCTAACCTGACCACACCAAAGATAAGTGTAATATAGTTAGCTAACCTGACCACGCCAAAGGTAAGTGTAATATGGTTAAGCTAACCTGACCACGCCCAAGATAAGTGTAATATAGTTAGCTAACCTAAGCACGCCAAAGGTAATTGTAATATGGTTAAGTTAACCTGACCACGCCCAAGATAAGTGTAATATAGTTAGCTAACCTGACCATGCCAAAGGTAGGTGTAATATGGTTAAGCTAACCTGACCACGCCAAAGGTAGGTGTAATATAGTAAGCTAACCTGACCACGCCAAAGGTAAGTGTAATATAGTTAGCTAACCTGACCACGCCAAAGGTAAGTGTAATATGGTTAAGCTAACCTGACCACACCAAAGGTAAGTGTAATATAGTTAGCTAACCTGACCACGCCAAAGGTAGGTGTAATATAGTTAGCTAACCTGACCACGCCAAAGGTAAGTGTAATATGGTTAAGCTAACCTGACCACGCCCAAGATAAGTGTAATATAGTTAGCTAACCTAACCACGCCAAAGGTAATTGTAATATGGTTAAGTTAACCTGACCACGCCAAAGATAAGTGTAATATAGTTAGCTAACCTGACCATGCCAAAGGTAAGTGTAATATAGTAAGCTAACCTGACCACGCCAAAGGTAAGTGTAATATAGTTAGCTAACCTGACCACGCCAAAGGTAAGTGTAATATGGTTAAGCTAACCTGACCACACCAAAGGTAAGTGTAATATAGTTAGCTAACCTGACCACGCCAAAGGTAAGTGTAATATAGTTAGCTAACCTGACCACGCCAAAGGTAAGTGTAATATGGTTAAGCTAACCTGACCACGCCCAAGATAAGTGTAATATAGTTAGCTAACCTAACCACGCCAAAGGTAATTGTAATATGGTTAAGTTAACCTGACCACGCCCAAGATAAGTGTAATATAGTTAGCTAACCTGACCATGCCAAAGGTAGGTGTAATATGGTTAAAGGGCAAGTTCACACGGAAATGAACCAATTTTTCTTGTACTTTTTCCACATTAAAAGTGTTAACATAGAAGTGTCATAGACAAAAATATAAAAACATCATATTTAATTAACATATTTTTTGCAATTAAAACGATTTATATTTTTCACATTTACCAAGTGTTCTATTTCCATGACAAAAACACCATGGCTTATGCCCCTTGCAATATGACGTCATTGGTGCCAATTGATAAACATTATGACGTCATCATGCTTTGTTAGAGCCGCTTCACGTGGTGTAGGTACAGTTTTGTGATTCTAGCGTCTCAGATGCCAGCCAGAATTGTGTTATGCTGAGTCACTACTGCGCCGGAGTGTGTCGTAGACCATGTTGTTTGACCGCAAACTGGTCCTTGATATCTTTTGCGTTGAGAATAGACAGGGACCCAGTTGAATTGGCACCAATTACGTCATAATCTAAGGGGGATAACTCGGGCCTATTTCGCTCGTCAAACGAAGGCCTCATAACGGCATATCATTTTAACACTATTGTGAGCTTCCTACTTTCACTGTGAAAAAAAATTAGTGTATATTTTCAAACACAGATACTAATTAATTCTAAAATTGCGTTTTGTTTAGAAAAAGAAAGAAAGTGATTTTTGCGTGTACACTTCCCCTTTAAGCTAACCTGACCACACCAAAGGTAAGTGTAATATAGTTAGCTAACCTGACCACACCAAAGGTAAGTGTAATATAGTTAAGCTAACCTGACCACACCAAAGGTAAGTGTAATATAGTTAGCTAACCTGACCACACCAAAGGTAAGTGTAATATAGTTAGCTAACCTGACCACAACCTAGGTATAATGTACCAGGACTACTTGGGATAAGTTGGTTCATTGTCCCAGTTTTTTGGGTCAGATTTTACTGGGGCTGGGACGATACACCAACTGTGCGTTTTGATACGTATGACGATACATTGTTCACGATCCGATACTTATCACGTTACTTGCATGTTTCTCTTATCGGTCGTGAGTAAGCCATCTATTCATAGACAGGATGACCTAACACCTGGCACACGGAAGATTTACAGTTGACAATGTCAAGTATGGCGCAATGGACAAAAATATTTTCATGACTAATTTTCACTACTAATTGACCCGTGAAGATTCCGGGGTAGAACAGGTCTTCAGCAACCAATGCTTGCCATAAAAGGCGGCTATGCTTGTCGTAAAAGGCGATTAACGGGATCAGGTGGTCAGGCTCGCTGACTTGGTTGATGCATGTCATCGGTCCCAATTGCATGGATCGATGCTCATCATATCAATCACTGGGTTGTCTGGTCCATACTCGATTATTTACAGACTGCCATCATATAGCTGGAATAATGCTGAGTGTGGCGTTAAACAACAAACAAACAACAACAACACTACTAATTAGTGTGGGGTGTAACTGTTATTACAGCAAACATTTAAGGTATGTATCGATATGTGTTATTTAGTGTGCCACTGTGATGGATACTTGTATCGAGGAGTGAAAAATTACGATCCACCGGTGCATCAATGTATTGTCCCACCACTCGACCTAACATAATTTTATCAACATTTAATTACTTCTGCTAAACATGTACCAAGCTGTGTTGTACCGGTCACTATGTGATGTCAGTATGGTTGTATTACAGCGCCCACGCCAGGGATCAATACTAGCGCCTGTGATAGACCTGAAGCGGAACGAGGCCTCGGAACTTCACTTCAATCTTCAGACGGGAAAGGTATTAAGCACTGAGAATAATAACTACAACATGGTCCAGTTGTCTATGAGAAACTGATACTGGATCACCTTTCTCTTTATACTGTTAGAGCTGTAACGTTTCTCATATGAGAGTACTTTGTTTATTGTATTGTGCCGAGGTCAGCAATATTCCAGCTACTGTATGTCACAATGACCTGTAAATAATGGAATCTGGACCAGACAAAACAGTGGTCGATATTCTGAACAACATTCCATTTTGTGGGGGTACCATGACAGAAACAGATTTAACCAAGTTACCAGGTTAGAATAGGTCTTCAGCAACCCCTGCTTGTCAAAAGAGATGTCTAATGGAATCGGGTGGCCAGGCCCGCTGACTTGGTTGATGCATGTTGATCCCAATTGCGTGGATCGATGCTCATGATATCAATCACTGGATGTGGTCCAGACTCGATTATTTACAGGCTGCAGTCATATAGCTGGAATATTGCTGAGTGCTGCGTTAAGCAACAAACAGAGTTAACCAGCCTGATCAATTATTTTTGAATTCATTCAATGTTTGGGGGCAATCGTCTGAGGCGCCGCGATTGGCTGTGCAGAATTGCATCCCTTGGGCACGCCAAAAACCTATGATAGTGGGTTCCAATCCCGGATCGCTTCGATTATGTTTCTAGGTTTGTCAGCATCATACCCGTGCTCGTGGCTTTCACCGAAGTGGTAAACGTCTGAGACCTGCATCACTCCCACATTAAGCTGACACGCCGTGATATAACTGGAATACTGTTAAAAGCGGTGTTAAACCCAACTCACTCACTCACATGGAATATTTGAATGACTTTTTTAATTGTTAGGCATCTATGGATCAGCAGAAACATGCCATGACACCGTGAGACATATAGCTCCTCCTACAAACAGTAGCTTCATCATGTTTAGTGATCACTGTTTTGGAGTGAAAATGTCTTTTCATAAGAAGTATTCTAGCTGTATCTGATTTGGAGAAAACTCACTCATGTATCCTATTCTGTAGCTGGAGAGAATAGATCAACCCAGCACCCCCCCAGTAAGTTCCACTGCCCCCTTCATTGCGTCTGACCCAGTGCCGTCAATCACGGGGGTGCAGGACGAGTATGACCCTTTCCGGCCCAATGAGTATGAGGACATCGTGAAGAAGAGGAGAGAAGCCAAGCAGAAAGAGAGGGAAGAAGAGAAGAGGAGAGAGGCTGAGGAGGGGTGAGAGACATATCTTTGATTGACTGTTGACATGCCGCAGTCAGCTGTATTCCAGCTATATCATTGCCGCCTGTTAATGATCAAATCCAAACCAGGCAAACCCGTGGCATGAACCACATCACTGGGGTACAGAAACCCCTTCTGGCTGTATTGGGTGTTGATTGAGAGAGCTTCACATAAGCTGCATGGGGGCGGTCGGGTAGCCTAGTGGGTAAAGCATTCGCTCGTCACGCCAAAGACCCGTGTTCAATTCCCGACATGGGTACAATGTGTGAAGCCCATTTCTGGTGTCCCCCGACGTGATATTGCTGGAATATTTCTAAAAACGGCGTAAAACCATACTCCCTCACTCACTCAGATCAGCTGGATATTTGTGTAAAATGGACAAAATAAATCACCATTACCCAATTAATTATAAGATACTTGTATACATATACAAATGAAAACTACGAGATAATATCACAACATCATGCCTAGCTGTATGAGGGCATGGGTGGCCCAGTCGTCTGAGGCGCTGCGATTCACCGTGCAGTGTTTCGTCCCTCGGGCACACCAGAAACCTATGATTGTGGGTTCGAATCCCGGTTCACCCCGATTGTGTTTCTAGGTTTGTCAGCACCATACACGTGCTCTGTGGTTTCACCGAAGTGGTAAATGTCTGTCACCTGCATCACTTCGGGCTTTCCTCCCACATTAAGCTGACACGCTGTGATATAATTGGAATACTGTCAAAAGCATTAAACCCAACTCACTCACTCACACTTACCTGTATTTCTTTACAGACCTATACACTAACTCAGCTGCAGTGAGAAATACACAAAGGCGCGATGTCTCGCTCACTGTAGCTTGTATGTTGACATATATGTCACACTGACACACTTAGGGCAACACATGGACAGATGCTACAAGATGCTACACTTACTAAAATACATGACATCTGTCAGTCAAATATTGCAAAATGTTTTGAAATAAATATGGGTATCGCGATACATATCGTATCAATACCTATTTATCTTGAAACATATTGTATTGTGATCTTGCTGTGACGTTTCCCCCCTAGTCGTCTGCAATTTGTAAGATTGCCATGTTGTTTATTATCATGCTACAGGCCCAGGTTTAAGCCTTTAATGGTTTCAATACTATAAGAAAGTTGCATCATATTTCATACCCTGCTCCTGCACTCTTATGTACCTTTGATTTGAAAAAGGGAAATGTTTGACAAATTTGCCTGGAGCATGTAACATGTTAGGGTTCAAATCAAATTAAGAAGTATCAAATTAGAGGATAAACATACTGTGTTTTCAATGTTGATTTAACCCTGCTAAATTGAAATTGGAACCAAACGAATAGCGTAATGTTTCAAATGTTCAATTCATCGTGGGACAATCTACATGAATCTGAAGTTCTTCTTTTCATAAATCTTCTGTTCCAATCACCTGAATGTGTGTTTAAAGATTCACTTGTAATGTTTATAGACGCTCATCTCGGCGACGGCCTGAGCGAGAAAGAGAACGAGACAGAGTAAGAGAAGAGGAAGGTGGAGAGATGGATCGAGCGAAGCGGCGGAGAGAGCAGGAGGAAGAGGAGGAGGGATATGAAAAGCCCAGATGTAAGATCATCAGGATAACGCATAAGGATAACACATGCTGGTCTTTGAGACTTGATATTTCCTAGAGATTCTGAAATATGAACGATGCCCACTTATTTTCAGACAGACCGCCTCCTCGGTCTAGTGGTAGAGCTTCTGCCTGGAGAGCGGAAGGTTCGGGGTTCGATCCCCAACCGCTTCATACCAAAAGACGTTAAAAGATCGTACTTGTTGTTACCCTGTCTGGCGCTCGGCATTAAGGGGCTAAAACAAGGACTGGTCGGCTCGGAGTCAGTATACTGTGTCTGAGTGGGATATTCATGTTAAACTGCGCCATGGTATCTCAGTGGGCTAGCACTATAAATCGGCATCAGTCCGGTCTAGTAGAAGCAGCCATACACACACAAACACGTGCATGCACGTCGCTATATAAGTGTAATAATCTTGGACGCGACGTTAACCCCCATTTCATCTCACCTCTTTTCAGACACCATATATGTTAACTGCGACCTCGGCCAAGTCACTTTGTATTATTTGCACATCCCACACACCCATTTTTCAAAACCCTTGATCTGTTATTTTGTAGCCATTTTGTGATATGCTTATGTGTATGCACATCGTGTATGGTGTCGTTGGGTGTAAAATTGTGATGCATCAATACATGTGCGATTTGTAAAACGTGGTGAAATGTTTTATGTTGTAACCATTGAAGGGATATCGAAAGTTATGTTGTTTTCTGTGTTTTACAGCTAGTGGTGCGGCCATCGCCCCGCCTATGTCACTGCTTGAGGACAACACTCCACCCAAAGAAGGTAAGTGTGTTGGTCATGATTAGACAAGCAATTTATCCGTGAGAGCATAGGTAACAGTACTTCAAGGTTCTACTGCTTGTTGATAATGGAACAGGTGTTTTACTGAAGATGGTCGTTGCTCATGATATCGACCACTTGTTTGTCTTATATACATGCTTCCATGATATGGCCTATATAGCGCAACCAGCAAGCAAAATATGCAATTGTTGCCTCTTGTTGAAATAAAATCATAAACTTAGTCTTTGCTCGAACTATGTCAATGTTGAGGCTTTAGCGTCGTCAGATTTGGCCGTTGCTGCCATATTTTTAAAACCATGCGATGCTGGACAGCTGATGGATATCTTGTTGGTTGGTTGGTTGGGTTGTTGTTTAACACCGCACTCAGCAATATTCCAGCTATATGACGGCGGTCTGTAAATAATTGAGTATGGACCAGACAATCCAGTGATTAATATCATGAGCATCGATCCACGCAATTGGGATCAATGACATGCATCAACCAAGTCAGCGAGCCTGACCACCCGATCCCGTTAGTCGCCTCTTACGGCAAGCATAGCCGCCTTTTACGGCAAGCATGGGTTGCTGAAGACCTATTCTACCCCGGAATCTTCACGGGTCGGATATCTTGTTAAAGACATGTAAACTCACTGACAAAAGAAACACAAATACCAAAAAATTATTCATATTCAAGAGATATCAGATTGGTTCGATGCACAAACAAACATACTGCTATGTTGTGTGAACCGACACTCATGAATGTATGACTTGTGACATAGATCCAGGACTCAAGATGCACCATTTGTCCTGTGCAGGATAAGCGTGTAAAGTTTGGAAATCATGTGCAGCATATCGTGTTAGGAGTAAAGTCACTCTGTGGTAACAATTGACTGATTTTAAGTTTTGTCATTAATTGGTACACATTGGAAACATATCTTCTTAACGTACACACTTCTCTATATGTTTCTATGGTTCCCGTTTCTTTGGTGATGAGTATATATCTGCTTTGCAGCCCTGGAGTATTTTGTTGACACATTGATGTCAGAGGTCAAACTCATCTTCGACATATAAACCTGTAATACAGTTTGTTTAAACTTTACCTTGTGAAGCATTTACTATGGGTCAGTGAAACTTAACATATCAACTGTCAGGCTAGGTTGAAGCCAGTGAAGATTGTGAGGGACTTAAGCCATGTAAAGTGAAGGTCAAGGTCAAAGTGAGGGCGATTACCAAAATATGTTTGCTATTTTCACTAAGCAGTGTAACGTGAAGGTGAAGGTCAAAGTGAGGGCGATTACAAAAATATTTTTCTATTTTCACTAAGCAGTGTAAAGTGAAGGTGAAGGTCAAAGTGAGGGCGATTACAAAATATTTTTCTATTTTCACTAAGCAGTGTAACGTGAAGGTGAAGGTCAAAGTGAGGGCAATTACAAAAATATTTTTGCCATTTTCACTAAGCAGTGTAACGTGAAGGTGAAGGTCAAAGTGAGGGCGATTTCAAAAAATATTTTTGCCATTTTCACTACAGTACATTTTACTGTAGATGCTGTATGCATGTACTATTTATGTGATTTGAATACCGTATATTCTCTTGTATGATGTCAATCACTGGATTGTATGGTCCAGATTTGATTATTTGCAGCGCGCAGTCATATAGCTGGAATATTACTTAGTGCAGTGATAAACAATGAACAAACAATTATAGACAAAATACATGTATGTAATTCAATGAACATGCTTTGAGGATGAAGCAACTTCTCTTTTACTACCATAATTCTTCTTTACCTTGACTTTGCTGATCGGATATCATATCCGAGCTACAGAGCTATATGTCCCTATGTTAACATGAGTACATCTTCTTGTCCAGCCTCCGAGCCTGTGATGCCGAACCGCTCCAACTCCCCTCCAACTGGCTACACCTTGGGACTCGGGTAGGTAGCAGCTGCAGACTTAATGAGGCCTTCTATATGATGTAAACTCAGTTATCATCCAAACATAGCCTCCATGGGAGGTATCGCCAGAGTGAGGTAAAGTGATGACTCCACGGGTGATATCAAGTGATGAGGTATCACTTGGGTGAGATCAGGTGATGACTCCAAGGAGGTATCGCTAGGGTGAGATCAGGTGATGAGGTATCGCAAGGGTGATATCAAGTGATGAGGTATCGCTTTGGTGAGATCAGGTGATGACTCCAAGGAGGTATCGCTAGGGTGAGATCAGGTGATGACTTCAATGAGGTATCACTTGGGTGCGATCAGGTGATGACTTCAATGAGGTGTCGCTTGGGTGAGATCAGGTGATGACTCCAAAGAGGTATCGCTTGGGTGAGATCAGGCGATGACTCCAAGGAGGTATCGCTTGGGTGAGATCAGGTGATGACTCCAAAGAGGTATCGCTTGGGTGAGATCAGGCGATGACTCCAAGGTAGTATCGCTTGGGTGAGATCAGGTGATGACTCCAAAGAGGTATCGCTTGGGTGAGATCAGGTGATGACTCCAAGGTAGTATCGCTTGGGTGAGATCAGGTGATGACTCCAAAGAGGTATCGCTTGGGTGAGATCAGGTGATGACTCCAAGGTAGTATCGCTTGGGTGAGATCAGGCAATGACTCCAAGGAGGTATCGTTAAGATGAGATCAGGCGATGACTCCAAGGAGGTATCACTAGGGGGAGATCAGGCAATGACTCCAAGGAGGTATCGTTAAGATGAGATCCGGTGATGACTCCAAGGAGGTATCTGCCAAAGAGGTATCGCTTGGGTTCAAATCCCCGATGGGACTCAACCAAAAAAAGTACTAGAATCTGTACTTTACTGAGAAAGCGTGATCCCAAATATAACATTAGTTAGAATGTATGATATGCATCAGAGTTTCGTTAAGTGATATTTTTATGTTTCTGATACTTAAATTATCTTGATTTTGAAATTGTTTTAGGATAAGTATGAACAATCTGCATTGTTTCGCCCGAGATTGTAGATGTGCCGTGTTGTTTCAGTGGGTCTGTGGCTTCTCGGATCATGGCGAAGTACGGCTACAAGGAAGGTCAAGGCCTGGGCAAGCAGGAGCAAGGCATGAGTACTGCACTGTTTGTAGAAAAGACCAGCAAGAGAGGCGGCAAGATCATCCACGAGAAGGACCTGCCTAAAGGTGAGTATACCACACCCGTTACACTAGAACTGCTGCTGTCATTACCGTATTTCCTCGATTTAATGCCAGGTTTGATTAAATGCTAGGCAGTCTTTATGCATGGATTTCTCCCCATTTTTATTTTTGTGATCAATTACCAGGGCTAAAGAGTATTTAAACATGTTAAAAGAAATATACACAAAGCGTTTAATTTAGGAAATATGGTATGTCAACAGATGTTGATTAGGCTCTGACAGATGTAATACATTTTGGGCATCGTTAACTTTTAAGTTTTAAGGTTTCCTCTGCAACTACAGGGCCCACTTGCACAAAGCGATCTTAGCGCTAAGACTATTGTAAGCCAATGTTAAAGTATGGGAGTTATGATCATCTTAGCCCTAAGATCGCTCAAGTGGGCCCAGGTCTATGGAGCTGAAACTTTGCATGAATAGTTGATGTCTCTAAGACTTGCTCATAGAATTCAAATCTGATTTCAAAAATTAAAACCCATTAATGAAAAACAATTTATTTGAATTAAATATATTTATTGTGGTCGAACAACATCTCACTGTATATGTATCAGTATCATAATACACTTGGTGGGGTAGCCTAGTGGTTACAGTATTTGCCTGTCAGGATGAAGGCCCAGGTTCTCTACCTACACGATTCGCCGTGCAGAGTTGCGTCCCTTGGGCACACCAGAAACCTATGATTGTGGGTTCGAATTCCGGTTCACCCCAATTATGTTTCTAGGTTTGTCAGCACCATACCTGTGCTCGTGGGTTTCACCGAAGTGGTAAACGTCTGAGACCTGCATCATTTTGGGCTTTCCTCCCACATTAAGCTGACATGCCGCGATATAACAAGAGTACTGTTAAAAGTGGCGTTAAACCCAACTCACTCTCTCACTCTCTTCCTACATGAGCTTCCCCTAGTCATGATACTGCTGACATTTTGCTCAAAGTGACGTAAATACGTTTACTAAGAGCAGTCAGTGACACTCACTTCTAGTGACGGCATGGAATGTATTTGTGTTTGCCTGTCTGCAATGTGGAGGGTCATCTGTTGTAGAAGTACCGAGGGAGTCCCCCTCCAATACAAACCTGCTGCGGAATCCTTCCAAAGTTATTTTACTGAGGGTAAGTGATGCTATTTTGTTTGCTTGTATTGCAGTCATATTACACATGGTTGTGTAACAGTCAAACCTGGGCCACATTCCACAAAGCGATCTTAGCGCTAAGATGATCGTAACTCCTATAGTTTAACATAGGCTTATGACAGTTTTAATGCTAAGGTTGCTTTGTGGAACAGGGCCATGGGCACCGTTCCACAAAACGATCTTAGCGCTATGACTATCGTAAGCCAGTGTTAAAATATTGGAGTTACGATCACCTTATCGCTAAGATGGCTTTGTCGAACGGGGCCATGGCCTTGTAGCAGAAGATGTTTCATTAGGATCGTACTTTGTAGTTCTGAAATGAGTAGATTTCTGATCTAATCATATGATAAAAGTAAAGTTGTACATTGGACTCGCATTATCAAAAATATTAAGGGACTTGTTATGTGGACATTTTGTTGTTTTTAAATGATAGGATCCAAACAAAAAAATGTGTAAGGTGAGGTTGAGTTTGCTGTTTAGAGTTGTTTCCCTTAGTTGTGCCAGGATCTGCTGGTTATGATTTCGAATCCCAGATTGTCTTCAGAGTGGTTGTCGTTTACAACCCGCATCTCTGGTACAGCTGAAATACTGTTCAAAATGAATGTATCACCTTACTCCCTTCTTTGTTGCTGGACCACCTCCATGGTCTAGTAGGCCGCCTCCGTGGTCTAATGGTAGAGTGTCCGCCCCGAGAGCAGAAGGTCCAGAGTTCGATCCCCAGCCGCGTCATACCAAAAGACGTTAAAAGATGGTACTTGTTGTTACC
Source organism: Haliotis rufescens (assembly GCF_023055435.1). Taxonomy (NCBI): domain Eukaryota; kingdom Metazoa; phylum Mollusca; class Gastropoda; order Lepetellida; family Haliotidae; genus Haliotis; species Haliotis rufescens. The sequence goes on from NW_025964368.1 coordinate 335,080, forward strand.
CTGTCTGGCGCTCGGCATTAAGGGGCTAAAACAAGGACTGGTCGGCTCGGAGTCAGTATACTGTGTCTGAGTGGGGTATTCATGTTAAACTGCGGCATGGTATCTCAGTGTGCTAGCACTATAAATCGGCATCAGTCTGGACTAGTTCAAGCAGCCACACACACACATACACGTGCATGCACGTCACTATATAAGTGCAATAATCTTGGACGCGAAGTTAAACCCAATTTCTCCTCACCTCACCTCACCTCACCTCACCCATGGTCTAGTGGTCCCGGAGAGCAGAAGGCCCAGGGTGCAATAACCGGCTGTGTCATACCAAAAGACGTTCAAAGATGGTACTTGTTGTTATCCTGTCTGGTGCTCAGCATCAAGGGGCTAAAACAAGGGCTGTATGCTGTGTCTGAGTGGGGTATTCATGTTAAACTGCGGCATGGTATCTCAGTGAGCTAGCACTATATTAATCGGCATCAGTCCGGACTAGTACAAGCAGACACACATGTGCATGCACATGGCCATGTAAGTGCAATAATATTGGATGCAATGTTAAACCCCATTTCACTTCACATCTTTGTGGCTGTGGTATAATGTTGTGCTGCTCTGACAGAACATGGTTGGACCGGGAGAGGTGGACGAAGACCTGGAACCAGAGACTGCCGAAGAGTGTACCAAATATGGAAAAGTTATCAAGTGCGTCATATTTGAGGTAAGATTTGGATCCAGATCTGGAGGTTTCTCTTTGAATAATGCATTCTGGGCCACAAGTCAAGTTCAAGGACATCATAAATTCATGGATACTGCAATTATCTTTTGTAATGAAAACAAATATTTGTGAAGAAATACTCAATAGTATCTATAGAACTTTCAAGTACATATAAAAATTTTAAGGTTTATTGTTTTATTAAATGCAAGTAGTAGAACAAACTTAGTAATCACTTTTACCGTAACATATTGTTAGCTGAAATGGAAAATAAGGCTACCTTTTTGTATTGCTATCAATAGGAACAATTAAAATATTTTACATCAGTTGTATTTGGTCATTTCTTGACGATGTTGAAGCAAGATTTATTTCTGTTGGAGCAGATTCCCGGCCAGATTGAGGAAGAGGCAGTGAGGATATTTGTGGAGTTTGAGAGGATGGAGTCGGCAATTAAAGGTGAGGCGACGTTCGGTGTCATGTGAGGCAGATTTGGGGGATACTGTACTGCCTTTGACAGCAATATTCCTATGTAACCCAAATAATAATAATAAAATGTCAATTTATGATGCACCAACTTCCACTCAATTGAATGCGCATAGCTCTCCATTATTATCCCTGCCATGAAGTTGGACGGGGGATATAGGAATGTAGTTCGTTCGTCCATCCTTCTGTCTGTCCATCCTTTTCTCAAAGAGGACAAATTTTCTCAAAAACTGTTTAAGTCAGGGAAATTAAATTTTACACACTGATGTTACTGGTCATGATCGCAAATGAGTTTGGAAGTTAGTGTCGTACCTTCATTTGTTTACTTTGTTTTGGCCCTGGAAAGTTTACATTCTTGTCTAAAAGATAATTGGCAAGACTGAGTTTGAAAACTGTACTCATGCTTGCCGTAACAGGCGACTATGCTTGTCATAAGAGGCGACTAACGGGATCGGGCTCGCTGACTTGGTTGATGCATGTCATCAATCCAAATTGGGCGGATCGATGCTCATGATGTCAATCACTGGATTGTCTGGTCGAGACTCGATTATTTACAGACCGCTGTCATACAGCTGGAATATTGCTGAGTGCTGCGTTAAACAACAAACAAACAAAAATCTTGTCTGTGGTTAAGTACATGCCCTGTATAATCCCTGTGCTACTACTATGAGAGAAGGTAGTCAATAAATTCTTCTGTGCGTAATTACCAGACATTCGTAAGACTGGGCTCTGTTCCACTAAACAATCTTAGCGCTACGACTGTCATAAGTCAGTGTTAAAGAATGGAAGTTAGCGGAAAGATCGCTCTGTGGGCTGGGCCCTGGATTTCAGTGCTGTAGAAGTACAATCAACACTTGATTGGGGTATTCAGTTTCTTTTCATAGATCTTAATCTGGCAAAGTTTACCATATTCCAAGTGTTGGTTTTTGTTTGTTCGTTTAACGCCGCACTCAGCAATATTCCAGCTATATGACAGCGGTTTGTAAATAATCGAGTCTGGACCAGACAATACAGTGATTGATATCATGAGCATCGATCCACGTAATTGGGATACGATGACATGCATCAACCAAGTCAGCGAGCCTGATCCCGTTAGTTGCCTCTTACGATAAGAACCTCAATTAAAAAAGCTGCAGAAGAGATGGAAATATCTGGGTTGAAGTGATAAAAAGTGATATGAAATTATGGGCCTTTTTGGAACAGGGTGCTTATATCAATAAGTCCAAGATGGTAAATGTCAAGTTTAGTGCATTTTGTGATCATAATACTAGCTTGTTCTTGGTTTTTTTTCAGCACTGGTGGACTTAAATGGGCGATATTTTGGAGGAAAAATTGTAAAAGCTTGTTTCTACAACCTTGATAAATTCCGGAGGTTGGATCTAGCTGATGTCTCCGATTGATCGATACAAAACATGTGTTCCTCTGTGTATAATAATGTCAGGATAAATTTGTCCTTGTTAATGACCAACAACATCTGCAGAAGTATCGGTCAAGGGGGACAACTGTGTTATTTCAATGAAAGGCAGCTTTTTGGTCTGTCCGAATGTTATGTAATTTTCGGTGGATCATGTATTATGGAATATACACACCAAACATTGCAGACGTTTGGCATTCATTGCTGGTTCAAGGGGATGACGATTAAGTCATCATTGAAAACATCAAACCAGCGTTTGATTTACAACCGTCTGTCCAAGTGTCAAACACATGGACTATTGATCATCTCCAGTAGCAAGCAGGATAATCATGTCGAATCATGTTGTGAAGATTGAACAAAAACATTTGAACAACTGGTTTTTGCGCAGTGGCTTTAGATGTTTTTGGTGTGGTTGTGTGAAACATTTGTACCACGGATCAGAATAAAGCTGGTACTTTGATTGTCATGCCAAAAGAACTTACAAGATTTTCTCTCACCCAAGATTGCCAGGTGTTCAGAAAGCATTCCATATTCATTTGGAGTTCAGCCCGGTCTTTACAAGATCCAGGTTTGGAAAAGTGTTACAAATCAATGATCCTTAAGCTTGACGGTAACATTACACAGGAAAGGAATTAATATTGTAAGGTTACTTAAGCCACCCCAAATTGCTTTGATTTTATTCAAATCCATGACACATGCAAGTTATATTATTTATTAATATGTAAAGGAATAGCCTAAAATCGTAATTTTGAAGTATATGAAGAATTTGCTTTTAGGAGAAAAATACTATATCCTCAAATGATAATCTTGGGTTGGAATCCTTACATATGTCACAATATGACGACATGGCATGACATGAATGCTCGACATGCCAGTGAGCATCAGACTGGTGATAAAGTAAAACCTCGATATACCGCTGCCATCAGGGTCCAACATCCCGACCCCGTGTTCTAGGAAAGCGCGATATGCAGATACATTCCTCGATATACCGCTGCCATCAGGGACCAAGATCCCGACCCCGTGTTCTAGGAAAGAGCGATATGCAGATATTCATTGCTGATGATCAGCACATAACGTAATGATGGTTTACAGAACACGTGTTTGTTGTGAATGGAACATAATTGTCTTAGTTACAGTGACATGATGTAGAATTAACATTATCAAGGGGGTCCAACTTGCTCGTGGAAAGAAATGAGATGTCATTTTTTTATCTTGTTAACCATTAACTGAATGAAAGGGCAGAATACTTCCAAGTAAGGACATGAAAATGTGATGTGTTGTAGTTGCTGGCATATCTGTAGGACCTGAGTGTTTTTGTGAAACACTGGTCCATATGGCTTCCTGAAAATGATTTTTGACAAGCCCTGATTTTTCAGCCATATGTTTAGGATCATTACTCCAGTTTACTTTCTTCCTAAATGTCAGACCACAGAATAAACATGGTAAACGTTGTGAGAAAAATAACATAATACAATTGAATGATGGAGAAATTTTTATTGAAATTTATAAAAAAACGATGGAATGTACATTGCTGATGTATACTGTAAATAAACTCTGAAATGTCTTTAGTTCTTCTTACCTATATTCCTATATTGAGAGAACATGGTGATTTACTGACAAGATGTTTGTCCATAAAATTATCAGTATCATTTATTTACACTGTGCAACAATGGACATCACATGGCATTCCCTGAGAGCTTAACTGAAGAAACTGGAAAAAGCTCATTATCATACCTCCATGTCAGAATGATGAGATCTGATTGGTTCACATGATCTTGATAAAATTCTGTGTATCCCGTCTTGGAGAGAAATATAATTCTCAGTGGGTGAGTAAATACCTTATACCCCACCATGAGCAAGACAGGCTGCGCATGGATTTCTGAGAGGCAGAATGAATCCTTTTCACCCTGTATCCCTCCTTGAAGGGGACTAATGTCCTCAGGGGGGAAATAAATCACATACCCTGCCTGCCATCAGCAAGTCAGGCTGCACATGCATTTTTGAAAGGCAAAATAAATCCTTTATATCCTGTTTCAAAGCAAAAAGCTGCATGCTTTTTCCGAGTCTATGGAAATCACATGACATAGCGCAAGCTCAATTGAACGACTGTTTTCTATCAATTTTGAATTTGTTTAAATTATGTTACAGTGTCATATTCAAACATGTCGGTAAGATAAATTCATTGTTGCAGGATCTCAAGGGGTACATGGGGTTTTATGTGTCCCACGTTACCTTGTGATCCTGCTACAACCTATAATGCCCTTAACAGATGAAGAGTAAGTTTCTAGTGCCAAATAGCGTGTATTATTTTCATGAAGTTCTCCCTAGGTCAGTGACATTCCAGTACACAGGTACAAGGTGACTTACAAGTATGTTCATTTCAAATATACATGGCACAACTTGCGCCAAAACTAAGTATTCAAATAAGGGTTTATAAATGAGCTGCATGTATGTTTTCAAGACAAATTCTAGAAATATGTAATATTTGGAAAAAATGGGGTTTTTACAGAACTTTTTAAAAATATACATGTAGAAAAATATGCAGGCACTGTCCGACGTCACTTGTCACAATGTAGCATTCATACACTATGTACAACAGACTATAATCTATAGCACTGAAGAAGGGGGTCTGACAAACCAGCCACACTATCACATGACATGTATAAACAATAAAAAATATCCAACTCATTTGTTGTTTATAACTCAATCATTCCGAACAGTGCATAAATTTGGTGTGAGATAGCTTTGATTAATTGAATCATGGAAAGGTTTGGTTGTATTTCTTCTTCCAGGGATGACAGCTATCACAGAATTCAATGTTACGATTATCATGATTATTAAAATAAAAATATTAAATATTTGAATCAGGACTGGGGGGGGGGGGGGGGGGGAGGCAGAGAATGAAATTAAATGATGGGGAAAGATTGCACAGCTAGTGATTCAATGGCACACTCATCAGTTCCACGGCGGATTCGGAAGAAGCCCTGCTCTCCCCACTTAGGCCCCCAACTATTCTTGACGGTCCAGTACTTCTCTCCGCTGTCGCTATCGGCTCCATACCCTACGACCAGTACAGCGTGGTTGGTAATCTCAAAGGGGTTAAATGACCCTGTCAGTCCAGTGAAATGGTAGATGCCGCCCTTGTAGCTCATGAAGTCTTTGTACACTTCAAACCCGACAGCGACAGGTCCGTTTTTCACCAGGGCTATCTTCATCAGTTCCTCGTTGCATCTAGAAACACAATGAAGCTGGTGGAGAATTTGAAAACGTCAGCCTCCCATACTTACTTCCTCATCATAAGACCTCTGAATTACATTCACTTGACTGGCTATCAAACCACCAGGCATTTTTTATACACTTAAACTGATAAATATTATTTGAGTTACAGTAAACTACCATTATAACAAACTCAAAGGGAATACTAATTTTAGTTCATAATAACCGTAGTTCATTTTAAGCATATATACAGCATATATACAACAAATGGCCGGTACTAAAAACTAAGTTCGTTCTAAACATAGTTTACTGTATAACATTTATTACATATTGATATACGCATCTACAAATGATTCATCTCTTTCAATGACCTCACTTATTAACAGGAGCCCTGTGGGTAAATGTTTCATGCCACATTCAGTATACTCCAGTTTTAGCATGGTGGCCTCTGAATAACCAAATCAGGGCCAGACGGACCATTTTTGGATGCAATGATCTGGTCGGTCCAGGGCTGTGGAAAGTAAATACCAGTACCCAACTTGCCAAATTTGCCCAACTCATTGTGTGAGATCGCCAGACAAACAGAACAATCAGCTACATTTGTCCACAGACAACCTTACAATTTAGCAGGTCTTCATATAGTGCATGTAAATGATAATTACAAAATATAGTTTTGAAAAGGTGTAAACATCTCGAGACATTGCAGAACATATTGTAAGAAGGTTGTACTGGCTGTTCAAAGACATAGTTTTCATTTGATCAGGGCCTTGGAAAGGACAAATTCAATATTAATGGTAGGAAATACATTTACATCTATTGTAACAAGCATGAACTACCCGAAATCCCTCACCAATATGACATGTCTGATTGTGTGCAAGGCAAGAAATATTGTATGGTTTTCAAGATCTGCTCCGGAAATGAAGACTACCTCCATTTTCTGTCTAAGTCAAAGTCGTTGCTATGGAAACTCGAAAAATAAATTCTTTTTATATCCCAAGGCACCAGTTCACCACTAGGCCTATCTATGTGCCAAGTTTAGTTAAAGGGCAAGTTCACACGGAAATTAACCTTTTTTTCTTGTACTTTTTCCACATTAAAAGTGTTAACCTAGAAGTGTCATAGACAAAAATATAAAAATATCACAATTAATTAACATATTTTTCGCATTAAAACGATTTATATTTTTCACATTTACCAAGTGTTCTATTTCCACAACAAAAACACCATGGCTTGTGCCCCTTGCAATATGACGTCATTGGTGCCAATTGATAAACATTATGACGTCATCATGCTTTGTTAGAGCCGCTTCACGTGGTGTAGGTCTAGGTGTGTGATTCTAGCGTCTCAGATGCCAGCCAGCATAGTGTTATGCTGAGTCACCACTGCGCCGGAGTGTGTCGTAGGCCATGTTGTTTTACCGCAAACTGGTACTTGATATCTTTTGCGTTGAGAATAGACAGGGACCCAGTTGAATTGGCACCAATTACGTCATAATCTAAGGGGGATAACTCAGGCCTGTTTAGCTCGAAAAACGAAGGCCTCATAACGGCATATCATTTTCACACTATTGTGAGCTTCCTACTTTCACTGTGAAAAAAATGAGTGTATATTTTCAAACACAGATACTAATTAATTCTAAAATTGCGTTTTGTATAGAAAAAGAAAGAAAGTGATTTTTGCGTGTACACTTCCCCTTTAAGATATCTCTCATGGTTTTTTAATTCTACTCCGGAAAGTAAATGTGACGAAGGATGGCACCCATTCCTATATCCTCTTTCCATTTCATGGCGGGGGATAATAAACATGATAATTCGAACAAGTAGACAGGTACAAGTTCACAAATTCAATATTTCCACACCCCTGCAATTCTAATGATGCACAATCAATCAAATGCGTTGAGTCGGGTGCAGGTGGTTATTCTCAGCTGGAATCTCCACAGGTCCTGCTGAAATCAGAGAGATGTACTCACGCTCCATAGTATCCCCCGATATACTCATAACGCGTGGAGTAGCGACGGCCGCAGCTGGCGACTGTGGAACAAGGTCCGTCCTTGCCCTTGTATGGGTTGCACGCCTCCTCCACCAGCCCGAAGTCCTCCGCGTACTTGCCCCCAATCAGGTAGGGGAAGCCCCCTTCACACCCTGCAGTAAGTCAAGTGTTGGGACATACGGAAGCCATTTTGTAATGTCATGTGATAAGCATAAAGAGGATCATTACATTTATTATTGGGGGGGACTAAGCAGGATCATCACAGTATATACCCAACTGCTAAAGAAACGCATTACTCAAAGAAAGGCAAAATTAATGTTTAATACTTTAGCATGATCAATTTTGGTCATTACGAATAGATTTGTTAAATTCAACATTTTGGCTTTAATCACCTACAAAAAATATCTTTCCAGCTCATATAGTTTCCAAGAGATAACCCTTCAAACTTATCCGGCATGTGCGTTTCTTTTGTAGTTGAGTATATATATATATATATATCAGTCAAAGTGTAAAATTACTGGAATTTACACTCAGGCAATTTACAAAACACCTACGTATTTCTGATGTTTTACCATTTGACCGAAAAATCGGTCCATTTATTTTACCATGAGAACAAATGCCAAACATTCTTATGTTCAATTTCATCTCCCAGTGATTAAAAAGTATAAGATTAAAAGAAAACGAAAGTCAATGTACATGTATATTTGCATATTTTCTGACTTCCAATCCCAGCATAATTAGTTTTTAGGACCTTTTTAAACTTCTTAATTTTTAGTCAATCTGATAAATAAAAGGAAAGATTAATCAGTCAATTTGTAAAATGAAATATTTAGGCATTTTATAAATTGCCTGAGTGAATCATATTTTATATACATTTACTGTAACATATAAAGGTTAATGAAAAAATATTCATTTTGTGTGAATTAATGTTAATATCAATAAGCATCAAATCCATCTCCTATAATTAATGACCAGAACCACATTCCTATCATGACCAGACCAACATTCCCATCACGACCATACCCACATTCCCATCATGACCAGACCCACATTCCTATCTTGACCAGGCCCAGACCCATATTCCCATCATGACCCGACCCACATTCCTATCGTGACCAGAACCACATTCCTATCATGACAAGAACCACATCCCCTTCATGACCAGACCCACATTCCTATTGTGACCTGATCCACATTCCTATCATGACTAGAACATCCCCTTCATGACCAGAACCACATTCCCATTTGGACCAGAACGACATTCCTATCATGGCCAGAATCCCTAAAGCAATCTTAGTGCCATGACACAGACCTTAGTAGTCACAGCATTCAGATCAATTGGTCTGAATGTTGTGACTACTAAGGTCTGTTTGGCCATTTATGTCTTGTGGCAAAACATGCAACACACAATTAAGGCAAAATATCTGCAAAGCAAACTTACTGCTACACCTAGTACAATTGTTTTTAAACTAAGAAGCGTCCTGGGTCTTTGAGCTTTGTTCCTATTTAATGTTTGACTTCATGCATATTTTCAAACACTGGTATACAAGCTTCCTATCGAGAAAGTTGCTGTACCCCACCCACCTTGTGAGTACTCGCTGCACTCCACGATGTCCTGGGGTGAGAACACTGGCGCCACGGTGTTGTTGGTCATGATATTCACACGAGCTTCATTCATCGCCATGGAGGCAAACGCATAGCAACTTCCACAGGCAGCTAAAACACAATGCCATCAAGTTCAGGGACGTAGCAATTCCAGCGATTCTCATAAGCACATGCAAAAGTAAATGAGTGAGTTTGATCAAATGCAACTATAAACAGTTTTCAGCTACACTGGTCTGTGTCAGCTAAAATGTGTGAGGTAAGCCCCAAATGAAACAGGTTATAGGTGCGTACCAAAACCCATGAACTTTGGTATGGAACTGACAAACCAAGAATCCTTATCCTTCGATGGCAAAGGGAGGCAACCTTTAACAAAGTGTTGTAGTGCTTTGACCAAAGTAAGTGAGCATTGTTTTACGCTGCTTTTAGCAATATTCCAGCAATATCATGGCGGGGGACACCAGAAATAGGCTTCACACATTGTACCCATGTGGGGGAATCGAACCCAGGTCTTTGGTGTGACGAGCAAACACTCTTACCACCAGGCTACCCCACCACCCCCTTCGACCAAAGTGCCACCTGTGACTTTTCCACCAACAGTGAGTGAGTGAGTGAGTGAGTATGGTTTTACGCCTCTTTTAGCAATATTCCAGCAATTTCACGGTGGGGGACACCAGAAATGGGCTTCACACATTGTACCCATGTCGGGAATCGAACCCGGGTCTTTGGCGTGACGAGCAAACGCTTTAACCACTAGGCTACCCGACTGCCCCTTTCCACTAACAAGAACACCAGATACTTTAATACACTATAACAGTGACCTGGACGCTACCATCTCATAGCATGTAGATGATTCAATAATGATCTTCCACTTCATTAATATACTTTGGTTTCGATACACAAAGTGTTCTAGTACTATGACTGTCATGACTCTCATTCAGTAACACTGGCCTGAGATAGCTGTAGCCTTAAGTGGGAATGGAGTCAAACAGTGCAATTTCATCTTGCCCACCTCACTTCTAGCCCCAGTAGACTAACACCTCATCAGACATGCTACATGTAAAACTAGATGTAGCCATGACAACTATTTGTTTCCCTTATTCCGTAACCTGCAAGATGGCGTGTTCCAGAGTCATAGAAATAGGGGGCTCTTATTAGAATATTATTTTCGTGAAAAAAGCCGAGTTGAATGATAAATTTAGTGGTTTATGCTGACAGCCTGAAATATTTATGTACGACAGATATATTTTTCCAGAATTTAATTGCCCATAATTAAGGGTGCATATAACAAACGAGTGCGTATTGTACGCGAATATATTGATCAATCGGAAGGGGTGCTAATTGGGATTGTTCACTGGCCAATATATTAGCAAATATCACCATGAGCTAAAAAATAAAAAAAATATTTTAAAAAATTAAAAAATTAAAAAAAATATTTTTAAAAAATCAATAATAATAAAAATAAAATAAAATAAAATAAAATAAAATAAAATATAATATAATATAATATAATATAATATAATATAATATAATATAATAATATAAGAAATGAAATCAAATAAAATCAAATAAAAAAATAAAAAAATAAATAAATAAAAAAATAAAAATAAAAAAAATAAAATAAAAAATAAAAAATAAAAAATAAAATAAAATAAAATAAAATAAAATAAAATAAAATAAAATATATATAAAATAAAATATATATCTTAAAAAATGTCATGTATTCAATACCTGTCACAATCTTGACAAAAACAAGGGGGAAATCATTTTTTTGGTCAGAATGTGCAGATGTCATGAAATAGCCTAGCAATACAAATGCTCTAATCAGTGCCCATCAAGCTAAACACCTCATATATGATACAAACTCCTCAAACATCTCACCCTGGTTTCTGATGGGAGACACATAGTTGCTGCCGTCGACATTGCGCCAGTCAAAAGACTCCGGCAGTTGACGCGCCACCCTAGCTACAGCATCTGTCACCGGGGCAGGACGGGGTCTCCTGCGAAGGCATCACAAAACAATTGAATGTCAGGACCATGGCTCGAAACATGATGAGGTTGAAGCTTCGGGTGTTCCCATCAAGATCAGATGACGGTACAACATATGACTGCAGTGAGCTCCACAGCTTGTATTTCAATCACATGTTCACACAGGAAGTATGACGCCCTAGGTATATACGACATATATATTTACTAATATGGCATTACTTATAAACCTGAAATATGATACAATTCATCATGCTGCTTTCTCCAAATTAGTCATCAGTATTTATTACATGTTACATGGTAATGTCTCAATTGTCCTAAATCTGTTCATCTAGCAAAATCCCTTTTGAGTGAATTTTGGTTACACAGCATTTAGCAATAGTTGTAACAATATCCCACACAGGAAATTCACTGATCACTTCTTAGTCTTACATGGGCGTCGGGGTAGCCAAGTGGTAAAAGCGTTTGCTTGTCGAGCGCCGACATGGGTACAATGTCTCATGTCCATTTCCGGTGTCACCATGACCCTGCAGCCATATTGCTGGAATGTCGCTAAAAGTGGTATACAACCATACACACTCACTCTTAGGTATACAAGATGATGGGGTAGTGGGAACTTGGAACTGATCAAGAATCCCCACAGGGAATCTCCCTATAATACATACGAGAGAATCCTTGAACCACGGCCTCCTGCTCTTTTCAGCATCTCCCCTACAGTATATTGTTCCTGATCCTTGTAAGCCCTGGCCTTCCATGACGACTGCATACTGTTGATCTTGTTGATGAAGTCATGGTCATTCCTGTACATCTGCGTCAGGTCACTAGAAAACGGGATAACAGTGAAATAACATCTCTGTACATCTGCCTCAGGTAACTTGAAGACGGAATAACAGTAAAATAACATCTCTGTACATCTGCCTCAGGTCACTAGAAAACGGGATAACAGTAAAATAACATCTCTGTACATCTGCCTCAGGTAACTTGAAGACGGAATAACAGTAAAATAACATCTCTGTACATCTGCCTCAGGTCACTAGAAAACGGGATAACAGTGAAATAACATCTCTGTACATCTGCCTCAGGTCACTTGAAGACAGGATAACAGTGAAATAACATCTCTGTACATCTGCCTCAGGTCACTAGAGTGAGTGAGTTGGGTTTAACGCCGCTTTTAATAGTATCACAGTTATATCACGGCGTGTCAGCTTAATGTTGGAGGAAAGCCCGAAGTGATTCAGGTCTCAGACGTTTACCACTTTGGTGAAACCCACGAGCATGGGTATGGTGCTGACAAACCTAGAAACATAATCGGGGCGAACCGAGATTCGAACCCACAATCAAAGGTTTCTGGCGTGACCAAGGGATGCAACTCTGCGCGGCGAATTGCGGCGCCTTTGACGACTGGGCCACCCGTGCCCCTGTTACTAATAAGGCCTATGCTGACATCACTTGTAGATAATCAATTGGATGAGCAGACAGAAACATCTTGTCATTTTTGTCAAGCATTTGTGATAAAGTAAAGTATAAAAATCTGCAAAGCTGCTACATTGATAGTACTAGCCTTTAAGTTGCTTTAGGAGACTGAATGATAATACTGTATAACAGTAATTTCACATCCCTGTACATCTCCTTCCAGTCATTGAAAGATAACAGTATCTGCAATCAGAAAGACAAGAGTTTTACCGTGTTGCAAGAGGATCCACATAGGTCTTGCGTGGGACAGGGTTGCCTTTCTTCCCGATTATGCATGACCACTCTCTGTCAAATATGTCATGTGACCATCCTGGCATTGTCTGATCACAGATGCTGGTGACGTGCTTTCCAGAGGATTCATACTTCGAGAAAACAAAATATTTTCTTCCAGCAATGACAAACTCAAAGCCCTGAAAAGATAAAATAGACAAATACACGTATCATTCTGATGGGTTAAACATATTAAAGACAATTTCTGGAAAATCGAGAAATTTGTTTGACTTTGAAAATGCAGTTAGGACTGCCGATGATGGCGATCATTACTGGTATTTATGTTGAACACTGTTTGTGGACATTTATGTTTAATATTTTAATAGCCGTACTCATGTGTTTACAAACTTTACATACAGTTTACTGATCATGCTGATGCTTGTAGGGCTGGGACGAGTCTAAATTTACTATCTGGGTACTCAACCCTCTATTACGCTTCCCTACCTGGGCATCTGCTGTTGGTCTCAAGAGATGGGTACAAAATGTCCGTTTGGGAATAGTTTGACCTTAGCCTTGGCACAATGTATTTAGATACACATATAAAACAATCTGGTCATGCATTCACTGAAGTTGCTTTATCTTTAATCAAACATAAAAGAGTCAGAAGGAATGCGTTCATAGTCAGAAAGAAATGCGAACATTAGTGACTTGTAGTGTGACCATGGCGTTCAAGATAATTATTGTCATAATTAATGTCATTAAACAATATATCACGTGACTAACCACGGGTCCGCGGAGTCCTGTGGGTACCCGGGGCCTACTTAGTACCCACCTGACCTGAATACCCAAGTTACCGTCCCAGCCCTAGATGTGAGTGTACCTGGTTATAAATGAGAGTCCAGAATCCTTCATTCCCATACTGGTCCACAGCTAGGTCAGGGAAGTACAAGGTCACTTCTAGGGTCTCCTCACCAGATGCTGTGGAAGTATTAAACACAAAGGTCAAATGTCTGCCGTAACCAGTGTTAGAATCTAACCGATAACCCCTGCCTTATAAAATTAATATAAAAACCCTTGGCTAGGAGTATTAAATCATCATTTCTGTAGGGTTAGGGTCAGGTTGCCCTAACCCAGGGAAAATGTTAGGCAGGAGTTACAGGCAGAAATCTTTCAGACATATTTTCTCAATGAATGTTTACATATAAAGTTTTTATTTGATAACTGTGGATATTTTTTGCAAGTAAACTATTAAAATTAATCTTCAAGAAAAAGACACCTTGGAAAGAATTGTTTAAGGTATTTCTCTAGATCAGAAACTGAAACCTGATTGTAAGAACGCTAAGGGTCATTCGTTTACTGAAATGGGAGGGGGTGTGCATGGGGGTGTGAATCAAAAGCTCACATTTAATTTTGGCGTTTGGAATAAAAAAAAAACTTACAAAAAGTGGAGCAGTTTAACGTGCGATCCCCATCTCTCTGTCCAACGTTAAATATCCATGTCCCTTTCACATCTTCATATGTACAGTTAGCTGGGGTGTCAGCATAAACTGCTACAAGGACCGACAAGACGACAACCACGGACAACTTCTCCATGACCCAACTGCTGGAAGAGTGAACCGTCAGCTGTTCTCAGTCAGGTGCTACCGGGATGGTCGTAAATATTATCATGTGACTCAAAATTAATGTGTATACTACTTCCCTGAAGGTATTCTACATATTTTGGGATTTTCGAGGTCTTCTGTTGCGATGTATGGATCGCCTGATCTGTAATAACTGTTCCTCATGCAGTTTGATTTCATGAGGTATGCGCGTGCGTGTGTGATTGCGTGCGTGCGTGTGCGCGTCGTTTAAGGGTGGGTAGACGTGTGTTTCACATTCAAAGTACGCCAACTACCATATGAGAATAAAATAAAAAATAGTTCTCCGTGCTTATGTCGAACGGATTTTGGCACCGGTTTGGAGGAAAGTAATCCCACGTGCCTGAAACGGAGAAAACAACATCATTTTCTGTATATTTTTACCGAGATCATAAAATAGATTTTATGGTCTCTGATTTTTAGTAGTTGGGTATAATTAAAATTGCCGTTTTCGCCAAATGCGGTGCCGTTTTCGCCAGAGAAATCGGTGACGTTTTGCTGAGGTGCCGTTTTAGCCTGCACCCATTAAAAATACCACTGGGTAAAGGTAATGGGGTCACTGGGGTGCAGGCTAAAACGTAAAATGCAAACTTGTTCTAAGGCTATTAACATTTTACAATTATTTGTGTTTGCAAGTGACCATGTGAGTTAAATTTCATTTAATTTTGTACCAAGATAAAAAAGAAAAAAATGAAGGTGCCGTGTTCTGGTCGCTATGTGCAGCCGTTTTCGCTTTAGGCGAGGTTTCGTTTACGCCGAAAGGTGCCGTTTTCGCTCGGTGACGTCTTGCTGATGGGCCGTTTTAGCTTTAACCCTAGAATAAACATATTCTTCAAAGTTAATGATGATGATGTGCTGAGGTCGCAATTATGTTATCAAATAAGTTTTCATGAAAATGTCTCATGGAATTGACCTTTGGCCCCAGTGTGTCATGTGATGTTCAGAGAACTGTGTGTCCTTCCGGTTTAGGAAAAATTGAGAGGCGTTCAGTCGACTGTCACTTGGAATATCTTGTTTATCACCATGTTTGCTATGATTCAAAAGATATTGGACTGGTTCAAAAGTCTCTTCTGGAAAGAAGAGATGGAACTAACACTTGTAGGCTTACAGTATTCTGGTAAAACTACATTTGTAAACGTAATAGCGGTAAGTTGGAGTCAGCTGTGAATCCCGATTGCAACGAGCGTGATAGAAACCGCCTACTAGCAACTCAGCACGTCACTTCCTCGTGCAGATTGTTCTTCTCCGACGTCTTATGAAACTAAAGTAAACATTTTCCTTAAATCACGTTCCGGACACGTAAACGTGGACATGGAAGCGAAATCGCACTGTGTAAAGGTTATATATAATTTTGACAGCGCGAGTGTTGGGTCCTTTGTTCAGTCATTTTCCAACCTTTAGTTGGCCAGTGACTCACAATCATATGGTTCGTGCAAGGACGTTCGTCAATAATATTTGGACGAAACATCCATGCACTAGTTTAACAACTAGTTAGAATTAGTTAGGGTCGGATTCATTTAGAATTTAGTGTAATAGTTAAGTTGCTAGGCTTGGGTGTATTGGTATATTAGCAAGGTTGAATGAGCTGATTCTAGCAACATGTTACTATTAAAGTTACTTGAGGCCTAGGTAATAGAGTTTCTTTAGGGAAGAATAATTGATACCTTCCGCCATATTGTTCATATTCAGCAACCCATGCTTGCCGTAAAAGGTGACTATGCTTGTCTTAAAAGGCGACTAATGGGATCGGGTGGTAAGACTCGCTGACTTGTTGATGCATGTCATTGTATCCCAATTGCATGGATCAATGCTCATGATGTTAATCACTGGATTATCTGGTCCAGACTCGAATATTTACAGACCACCGTCATATAGCTGGAATATTGCTGAGAGCGACGTTAAACAACAAACCAACCAACCTTCCTTAGTAACAGTATCTAAGGTTTTTAAGCTGCCATATTTAGAGACCTTGTGAAAATAACCGAATTGGGGGGCTTGCCTCCCTCCCTGACACACACACACAACCTGAAAGACATGCTATCTTATGTCATTTTAGGTTTCCAAAGTTAATGAAAAATACTATGTTTGTTGAAATGTGAACCTGATAGATGTCACTGATGAGGTTGCCGCACAGCATTATGGAACTTCTATTTTTGAGTAATATTTCAATGTTGATGTCCAGTTTTCGATGTTTATGAATTGCTTTGACATTCAATGTACAAAATCCAGCTGGAGTTCATTATTCTGTGTATTTTGAGCTTTATATATTAGCAGCAATAAACAAACATGGCAGATAGGTATCATGGTTATCAGGTATTCTGTAGGTGTACCATATTTTATTTTATAATGGAGTCTCACGATAGCCAAGTTACACTAGTATTATCATAGTGTCTAGACCTACACAAGAAATAGACACTATGATAATACTAGTGAAATATCTTGGTTATCATGAGACTCCATTAAAAATAAGATATGGTACACCTAGACCTTGACTAGAAATAGGACCTGGGGTAGAGTAGGTCTTCTGCAACCCATGTTTGCCATAAAAGGCAACTATGCTTGTCGTGAGAGGCAACTAACGGGATCGGGTGGTCAGACTCGCTGACTTGGTTGATGCATGTCATCGTATCCCAAATGTGTGGATTGATGCTTCATCAATCACAGGATTGTCTGGTCCAGACTTGATTATGTACAGACTGCCTTCATATAACTGGAATATTGCTGAGTGCAGTGTTAAACACAAACAAACCAACTGGAAATAGGCTCCAGTCAATGGAGCCTCTTACTTCAACCAGTTCCAGTTCCTAATTATCTTCAATTGATTTTGTCAAACCAGATAGATTGAACTCCATCTGGCATGACAAATCCAGTTGCATCACAGGCTTCTAAAACTTCCTCATCATATCGTTTGCCAGGATCTGTTGTTGTCTAATATGCCAGACCAATTGTCTGTAAGTCTTTCATAATTTCCATAATGATTATTGATGCTTTTAACCTGAAGCCTACTTCTATTCATAAGTTAACAGGGGTGGTGGGGTAGCCTAGTGGTTAAAGCGTTCTCTCGTCACGACCCGGGCCCGATTCCCCACATGGGTATAATGTGTGCCCCGTCGTAATATTGCTGGAATATTGCTAAAAGCAGCGTAAAAACATACTCACTCATAAGTTAGAGACAGTCATTAGGTCCACCATCAAGTGAGTGGGTTTTAACTTAACAGTGATAGACCCATAATCTGTGTAACAAGACACCACTTTACCGCTGATTGTTCAGGTTGTCACTCTTGCTTTACTGATCTTGCATGATGCAGGGGTCAATTTAGCTGTTGGCTGAAACATTCAGTAGACGTCCCATCTGGCAAGTCAAAATTTCACTCCTTTTCTGTGTGTGTTTAGTTTTTGTTTGATTATGATTGTGAATCATGTAATTTCAATGAAAAAGTATTTTATAGTGGAGAATGAGGTGGCGTGAATGGTTAACTCAAAGAAAGATACATGTCAGTCGTCTCAGTAGAATGACAATCAGACGCCATTTTGTAATGTTGTGTACAAGGTCTTTATTTGCTGATACATCACCACGAAATGAGGAAAATGGAAGCCAAGATTTAATCTTAGAGTGCAGGAAAAGGTGTTTTAGGGGTGAGGAGTTCAAAAATTTCAGAGCCCCACTGGGTGGCTATGCTACCTCGGGTTCAGCCACTTCGTGGCCTCCGCCATATAGTTGTAGGCCAGTTAGTTTTGCAGCAGGGCCTGTTACTTTTAAAAGGAGAAATCCCTGCTGGCTACAGGCAAATTTGTTGTTATGTCTGCCCTGAGCTTGCCTCTTTCATCTTTAGGGTTAGTTGTGTTAGAGTTAATAGAGGGTACCCCCAACTCCTTCCTTAGTCCTTGGATCCCCTTTTTGATCAGGAACTCTTTCATGATCCTTAGGGGGTCAAACTTCCAGCTGTAACCATGGTAACCCTTGCCTCGGAGTGTTAAAGAATAGAGATATAACTTATAGATAGCAATAACCCACCCAAAACGTTTGAAATTCTACAAGCCCCTAAGGTACCTTTAACATTAAGAAAATGGTCGGGGTTAGTGCAAGTTTCCATCCCTTTGTTCTTATATTTGTGTGTTTATCCTACTGTTTTATAAAAAAACATTGTGTCATAACTTCTATATATATATAAGTGAAAACTGTCGTCTAGTTTCTCAACATCAGTACAACGAAGGCAATTATGTCATCTCTCACTGATGACTCAGTTTTCTTTGTGCTGAAATAATGGCAAATGACACTAATTTTCTCCACACTCCAAATATGTCTTTGACACTGAGCAGACAGCTCAAGATGACCAAAGAACATGTAAGTCAACAGCCATAATCTATGTTCAACCAATGTAAATTTCATCGTTTACTTGGAATGCCTAACATGCCTTAGGCCAGGCTCACGATAATCATAATGTTCAGGTAATAATTGTAATGGAAAACATAATAATCTGCAGTGTTCCGGCTGGCTTTTGAAACTGCCAGACCTTGTGGACTGGCCACTCTAATTTTTGCCAGTCCCAACTTTCAACAAATAAAAAAACGTATCAAAATTATTTATTTTTAATTCTATAATTCTATACGTCATTCATACAAACTTCAGTCACAATTTTCTATTCTTTTTTTTAAATATTTTGAGATGAAGTCGCAACAAAAGAATATTTAACCTAGAATTAGACAAGGGGAAACCCTGATGGTAACAGACAAGCTCACTTTGTTTGAAAAATGTACTTAAATGAATATCACCAATGTTTTTTTCAACAACAAAGATCTATAAGGTACTTTATTTGCCGGTCCAGGGACTGGCAGTCACATGAATTACCGGTCCAAGCCTAATTTTACCGGTAAAATACTGGTAATTACTGGTAAACAGGAACGCTGAATCTGTCCCTTGTTTCAAACTTGTTTGAGCTGGGAAAAATGTAGAGTTAAAAATGGTCTTGGGTTTTCTACAAGCAACAGGGCCAACAATAGTGAAATGTTTCAGCTTGAGTCTAAATTGTTTGTCTGTATAATGTTATGCAGTTTCATTTTCTTGTCTTGTTACAAGTATTATGAAACTTATTGTCTAAAAAAGACACTTAATCAGTAGTTCTGGTCATTTGGTTTTAAGTGTACAGATCTGAAACTCCTCAGTTCTTACAAGCCTCTTTTAGTTAGCATTGGTAGCCCAGTTGTCTCAAGTGCTGCAGTTTGCTATGCAGAGTTGCGTCCCTTCAGAGTGCCAGAATCCGACGATACTAGATTCACCCTGATAATCAGATAAGGATTCTGTGCCATAGCTCATGTGTTTCACCACAGTGGTGAACATCTATGACCTGAATCCCTTCATTGGTGCTCTCTCCCTACTCTGAGCTGACATGTTTTGACAAATCAGGAATGCTGGTCAAAGTGACATTTATCCACACGCTGTCACGGCCAGCTGTGTTGATGAGCTGTGGCATCTCAAAGGAAGTACACTGAAGATAAGTTGAGGACTGCCTTTAAAAAAGCTGTTAGTGCTGAGCGAGTGAGTGGGTTTTACGCTGCTTAAAGTAATATTCCCACTATATCAATACCACAGGGAGGCACACCGCTATGTTACCTGCTTCACCCAGACCAAGTGCTAAGAATATTGTGTGCCAATGTTTATGTATAGTCAGTGTATCAAATTCCCTAAAATTTCAGTCAGACAACTAGACTGGCGACTTTACAAAGTTACCAGACCGGATACATTGGGACCTCTCCAGAATTTTCTAGACTAAGAAAAAAGGAGGTAAACATGAGAATAGTACTTTTTGATATTTGTCAGAAAATAACAATAAACTGGTGGATTGTCAGGCAGGTATTTTAAACACTGGTATAGTAGCTTAGAACACGTAGTGTTAGTTTTAAGATCTTTTATTTTAACATTGACATGTAACACTGAACTCGCAATTTTTTTGCACAAACTACATAAAGGTGCTTCCCCAGCAATATATGTGAGAGAGAACCAAGTAGATTGGGTTGTCAGGCTTGGTGACTTGGCAGATTGTGTGTCACCCTGATGGTGTGGATTGTCTGGCTCAATTATTAACAATTTGTTAACAGGCCTCCTTTATATAACTGGAACATTGCTGAGAGCGACGTTAAACAACAAACCAACCAACCTTCCTTAGTAACAGTATCTAAGGTTTTTAAGCTGCCATATTTAGAGACCTTGTGAAAATAACCGAATTGGGGGGCTTGCCTCCCTCCCTGACACACACACACAACCTGAAAGACATGCTATCTTATGTCATTTTAGGTTTCCAAAGTTAATGAAAAATACTATGTTTGTTGAAATGTGAACCTGATAGATGTCACTGATGAGGTTGCCGCACAGCATTATGGAACTTCTATTTTTGAGTAATATTTCAATGTTGATGTCCAGTTTTCGATGTTTATGAATTGCTTTGACATTCAATGTACAAAATCCAGCTGGAGTTCATTATTCTGTGTATTTTGAGCTTTATATATTAGCAGCAATAAACAAACATGGCAGATAGGTATCATGGTTATCAGGTATTCTGTAGGTGTACCATATTTTATTTTATAATGGAGTCTCACGATAGCCAAGTTACACTAGTATTATCATAGTGTCTAGACCTACACAAGAAATAGACACTATGATAATACTAGTGAAATATCTTGGTTATCATGAGACTCCATTAAAAATAAGATATGGTACACCTAGACCTTGACTAGAAATAGGACCTGGGGTAGAGTAGGTCTTCTGCAACCCATGTTTGCCATAAAAGGCAACTATGCTTGTCGTGAGAGGCAACTAACGGGATCGGGTGGTCAGACTCGCTGACTTGGTTGATGCATGTCATCGTATCCCAAATGTGTGGATTGATGCTTCATCAATCACAGGATTGTCTGGTCCAGACTTGATTATGTACAGACTGCCTTCATATAACTGGAATATTGCTGAGTGCAGTGTTAAACACAAACAAACCAACTGGAAATAGGCTCCAGTCAATGGAGCCTCTTACTTCAACCAGTTCCAGTTCCTAATTATCTTCAATTGATTTTGTCAAACCAGATAGATTGAACTCCATCTGGCATGACAAATCCAGTTGCATCACAGGCTTCTAAAACTTCCTCATCATATCGTTTGCCAGGATCTGTTGTTGTCTAATATGCCAGACCAATTGTCTGTAAGTCTTTCATAATTTCCATAATGATTATTGATGCTTTTAACCTGAAGCCTACTTCTATTCATAAGTTAACAGGGGTGGTGGGGTAGCCTAGTGGTTAAAGCGTTCTCTCATCACGACCCGGGCCCGATTCCCCACATGGGTATAATGTGTGCCCCGTCGTAATATTGCTGGAATATTGCTAAAAGCAGCGTAAAAACATACTCACTCATAAGTTAGAGACAGTCATTAGGTCCACCATCAAGTGAGTGGGTTTTAACTTAACAGTGATAGACCCATAATCTGTGTAACAAGACACCACTTTACCGCTGATTGTTCAGGTTGTCACTCTTGCTTTACTGATCTTGCATGATGCAGGGGTCAATTTAGCTGTTGGCTGAAACATTCAGTAGACGTCCCATCTGGCAAGTCAAAATTTCACTCCTTTTCTGTGTGTGTTTAGTTTTTGTTTGATTATGATTGTGAATCATGTAATTTCAATGAAAAAGTATTTTATAGTGGAGAATGAGGTGGCGTGAATGGTTAACTCAAAGAAAGATACATGTCAGTCGTCTCAGTAGAATGACAATCAGACGCCATTTTGTAATGTTGTGTACAAGGTCTTTATTTGCTGATACATCACCACGAAATGAGGAAAATGGAAGCCAAGATTTAATCTTAGAGTGCAGGAAAAGGTGTTTTAGGGGTGAGGAGTTCAAAAATTTCAGAGCCCCACTGGGTGGCTATGCTACCTCGGGTTCAGCCACTTCGTGGCCTCCGCCATATAGTTGTAGGCCAGTTAGTTTTGCAGCAGGGCCTGTTACTTTTAAAAGGAGAAATCCCTGCTGGCTACAGGCAAATTTGTTGTTATGTCTGCCCTGAGCTTGCCTCTTTCATCTTTAGGGTTAGTTGTGTTAGAGTTAATAGAGGGTACCCCCAACTCCTTCCTTAGTCCTTGGATCCCCTTTTTGATCAGGAACTCTTTCATGATCCTTAGGGGGTCAAACTTCCAGCTGTAACCATGGTAACCCTTGCCTCGGAGTGTTAAAGAATAGAGATATAACTTATAGATAGCAATAACCCACCCAAAACGTTTGAAATTCTACAAGCCCCTAAGGTACCTTTAACATTAAGAAAATGGTCGGGGTTAGTGCAAGTTTCCATCCCTTTGTTCTTATATTTGTGTGTTTATCCTACTGTTTTATAAAAAAACATTGTGTCATAACTTCTATATATATATAAGTGAAAACTGTCGTCTAGTTTCTCAACATCAGTACAACGAAGGCAATTATGTCATCTCTCACTGATGACTCAGTTTTCTTTGTGCTGAAATAATGGCAAATGACACTAATTTTCTCCACACTCCAAATATGTCTTTGACACTGAGCAGACAGCTCAAGATGACCAAAGAACATGTAAGTCAACAGCCATAATCTATGTTCAACCAATGTAAATGTCATCGTTTACTTGGAATGCCTAACATGCCTTAGGCCAGGCTCACGATAATCATAATGTTCAGGTAATAATTGTAATGGAAAACATAATAATCTGCAGTGTTCCGGCTGGCTTTTGAAACTGCCAGACCTTGTGGACTGGCCACTCTAATTTTTGCCAGTCCCAACTTTCAACAAATAAAAAAACGTATCAAAATTATTTATTTTTAATTCTATAATTCTATACGTCATTCATACAAACTTCAGTCACAATTTTCTATTCTTTTTTTTAAATATTTTGAGATGAAGTCGCAACAAAAGAATATTTAACCTAGAATTAGACAAGGGGAAACCCTGATGGTAACAGACAAGCTCACTTTGTTTGAAAAATGTACTTAAATGAATATCACCAATGTTTTTTTCAACAACAAAGATCTATAAGGTACTTTATTTGCCGGTCCAGGGACTGGCAGTCACATGAATTACCGGTCCAAGCCTAATTTTACCGGTAAAATACTGGTAATTACTGGTAAACAGGAACGCTGAATCTGTCCCTTGTTTCAAACTTGTTTGAGCTGGGAAAAATGTAGAGTTAAAAATGGTCTTGGGTTTTCTACAAGCAACAGGGCCAACAATAGTGAAATGTTTCAGCTTGAGTCTAAATTGTTTGTCTGTATAATGTTATGCAGTTTCATTTTCTTGTCTTGTTACAAGTATTATGAAACTTATTGTCTAAAAAAGACACTTAATCAGTAGTTCTGGTCATTTGGTTTTAAGTGTACAGATCTGAAACTCCTCAGTTCTTACAAGCCTCTTTTAGTTAGCATTGGTAGCCCAGTTGTCTCAAGTGCTGCAGTTTGCTATGCAGAGTTGCGTCCCTTCAGAGTGCCAGAATCCGACGATACTAGATTCACCCTCATAATCAGATAAGGATTCTGTGCCATACCGATGCTCGTGCTTTTCACCATAGTGGTGAACATCTATGACCTGAATCCCTTCATTGGCGCTCTCTCCCTACTCTAAGCTGACATGTTTTGACAAATCAGGAATGCTGGTCAAAGTTACATTTATCCACACGCTGTCACGGCCAGCTGTGTTGATGAGCTGTGGCATCTCAAAGGAAGTACACTGAAGATAAGTTGAGGGCTGCCTTTAAAAAAAGCTATGTTAGTGCTGAGCGAGTGAGTGGGTTTTACGCTGCTTAAAGTAATATTCCCACTATATCAATACCACAGGGAGGCACACCGCTATGTTACCTGCTTCGCCCAGACCAAGTGCTAAGAATATTGTGTGCCAATGTTTATGTATAGTCAGTGTATCAAATTCCCTAAAATTTCAGTCAGACAACTGGACTGGCGACTTTACAAAGTTACCAGACCGGATACAATGTTACCTGTCCAGAATTTTCTAGACTAAGAAAAAAGGAGGTAAACATGAGAATAGTACTGTTTGATATTTGTCAGAAAATAACAATAAACTGGTGGATTGTCAAGCAGGTATTTTAAACACTGGTATAGTAGCTTAGAACACGTAGTGTTAGTTTTAAGATCTTTTATTTTAACATTGACATGTAACACTTAACTCGCAATTTTTTTGCACAAACTACATTAAGGTGCTTCCCCAGCAATATATGTGAGAGAGAACCAAGTAGATTGGGTTGTCAGGCTTGGTGACTTGGCAGATTCTGTGTCACCCTGATGGTGTGGATTGTTGCTCATATCAATTACTGGATTGTCTGGCTCAATTATTAACAGGACGCCTTTATATCAATGTATATAGCTTGAATTTGTTTAACATTGCTGAGTAAACCCAAAACAAACAAACAAACAGTAGGGTTCTTGATTCATGAGTTTGATTGCCACTTTCATGCCTTGTAGGTAGCATGTGAGTGAGTATTGTTTTACGCCGCCAATCTCATTAAAATCAGATCTTTGTTCTCGCTACCGCTAAACAAAGATCTGAGGACATCCCATTACGGGTCGAGTCAGACCGACCTTGCGCGAACTTTGACTGACCAATAGAATGACCAATCAGAAGGCAGCTTTCTCGTGCTCTACGGCACTAATTTAAAATTGGTGACTACGCTTCGAAACATGTTTTGACAAATTCTCGATTACAAATTTGAAACCAAAACAAAAGAACATTCTGGAATGGCTAATAGATGGTCTAGATTGTATTGATTCAGTTGTTAAACCTGTAACTATCTTCTGAATACCCCGTGTTAAAGTTTTCGAGGTTGTATGATTAGAAATCACATTCCGACTGTCACTTTCATGATCTGGTAAGCGACGCTCTAATTGGTCGGATGAAAGGTCGTTCTGACTTGACCCCTAATGGGATGTCTTCAGATTTTTGTTTAGCGGTAGCGAGAACTAAGGTCAGATTTTAATGGGATTGTTTATGCTGCTTGATTCATGAGATTGATTGCCACTTTCATGCCTTGTAGGTTGCAGTTGAGTGAGTGAGTGAATATTGTTTTACGCCACTTTTAGCAATATTCCAGCAATATCACGTCAGGGGACACCAGAAATGGCTTCACACATTGTACCCATGTGGCAAATCGAACTCAGATCTTCAGCGTGATGTGCAAACAGTTTAACCAGTAGGCTACTCCACTGTCCGCATGATGCATGTGACCCCAGAGTGGTATGGCTGCTGCTGAAGAGAAAGCAGCGACACACAGAATGTTAAGCAGGATCAGAAACTAACAGTTTTTGCCCACTAGTCCTTATAATGATAACATATAGCAAAACCCTTAAAATGGACCAATTTCTACTAGTCCTTAGCATATCTTTACTATTGGGCAGTTTGGTAAGGACTACAGGACTAGTGCCAATTTCTACCACTGCTAAGTATTGGACTGTGTAGACAATTACTAACATGTGACTGCCTTCTGTTTACAGTCAGGCCAGTTCAGTGAAGACATGATTCCCACAGTTGGGTTCAACATGAGGAAGATTACCAAAGGGAACGTCACAATCAAGGTAAGTAAGCAGTCCCTGTTGTTGTTTATATATTTGTCACGTGCCTTGTGCAAATGTTGGGTACAGCTGCGAATTCATGTGTTAGTTTCCAGTTATTTATGGTATTTCTTATTTCCATCTTGCAGTAAAGATGGTTAATGGTTTGTGTGGAAATACAGATATTTTTACGTAAAATATGCATTAAATAAGCTGAAATATGCAGACAAATCAAATCCTATAGTATCAAATACTCAATAAAAACTATAAAAACCCTATTGAAATATAATTAATGCGTATATTACAACTATTAGATAAAATGATTGCGACTATTACAACTGTTAGATAAAATGATTGTGTATCAGCCAATCACCAAATTCACACATCGACAGTTACATTCGGAAAAGCTTCTGCAACAAACATACTGATAGATACCCATTGAAAAGCACATCGTGTCTAGTCAATGTAAGTGTTGTATCTTAATTAGTCGATGATAGGTAATTAAAACAATAGCACCTTCCTTACGTTGCTAGGTTTTATAAACACAAAATGGCATCCCGGAGAGGGAGCTGCAAGCAGACGCAGATGGGTATACTACTATTCACATAGTTTAAAACAATTTACAGGGATTGTTAGGAAACAGGTTTTAAGTTAAATACCCTTTTGTCAAGAAACAGGTGGGTAACAAATATTGAATACCCTCTAAAACTTGTGGATACACAATCAAAATATAACCCCTGCGTAAAATACCAAAATAACCAAACGTTTATCTATTGCTCTGGAAGTATGTTTACGTTGTCTTTATCATGTTTATGTTGGGGGAACAGGTGATGTTTTTTTTCAATTCTACTACCATGAGTTATGTCAGCGTTATGTCCATGCGAGCTGGGTTCGCAAAAATTGTGGGTGCACAAGAAGCCCAGTCATCTCAGACACTGCAGCATGGGCGGATACAGAGGTGGGGGGTGCGCACCCCCCCTTTTTATTTCGAAAAAAATCTTTATTTCTGTATAAATTACCACCAAAGACAATAAATAGATCTTAATTGTGCACCCCCCCCCTTTTAAAAAAAGCTGTATCCGCCCATGCTGCAGTACACTGTACTGAGTTGCCTCCCTTGCACGTCAGAAACCTATCGATGTGGGTTCAAATCCCCCATTTGCCCTGACTATGATTCTAGGTGTATCAGGACCATCTCCTTGCTTGTGGGTTTCACTAAGCGGTAATCATTTAGGACTGACATCCCTTCAGGCTTTTCTCCCACTTCAAGCTGATATGCCATGAATAATTTGCTAAAAACTGTTCAAGGGGCGGACAAGACCTGCAACACAATGAGCTTTCCTGCCACATTTTTATGATTAAGTTGACATGTGGCAATATAATTAAGATTATTTTCAAAGCAGCATTAAACCAAACTCAAATGGATTAAATAATAGTGTTGACATGTCTATCATGTATTCATGGGTGAGATTCTTCATGGATCTGCGAATTTTAGTGACCACAAATTTGTTAAACATCCCCCATAAACACCCCCAAAGTATGGATCAAGCTCCATTGAAAAGAGTTACAGCTGAAAAGGAAAATATTCATTCTCATCCCTGTGCATTAGTAAGTAAGATATGTGAAATTTACATGTAATAATCGACCCGTGAAGATTCCGGGTTAGAATAGGTCTTCAGCAACCCATGCTTGCCGTAAAAGGTGACTATGCTTGTCGTAAAAGGCGACTTACGGGATCGGGTGGTTCCCAATTGCGTAGATCGATGCTCATGATGTTAATCACTGGATTGTCTGGTCCAGACTCGATTATTTACAGACCACGTCATATAGCTGGAATATTGCCGAGTGCGGCGTTAAACAACAAACAAACAAACATGTAATAATCATCTTGTTTTTTTCTTGATAGTTGTGGGATATTGGTGGCCAGCCCAGATTTCGAAGCATGTGGGAGAGATACTGCAGAGGAGTCAATGCCATTGTGTGAGTATCAAGTAGAGTTCCACGTGTTATCCATAATGAGCCGATGGTCACAGCTTATGCGATATTGCTCTCAATAATCACAGTAAATATTAAACAACCATTTTGTTTGTTGTGAAATGCCACACCCTTCAATATTCCTGCTATATGATGGCAGCCTGTTAATAATAGTCTGGATCAGACAATCCAGTGATTGATATTGTGGACAATGATCCACGCCGTCGGGAAATGATGACAAATTATCAACTAAGTCATGGGGTCTGACCACCAGATCCATTTGGTATTCTTTTATGATCAGCATAGTTTGCTGGGGATCAATCCACAATTAATTCATCCTCACTGTTAATTCATAACATAATTCAGTGGACCTGATCTTGATCTGATGCTTGACCTTGAAACTAATATTTGACCTTGAGAAGCTGACACTTGACCTTGAGAAGCTAACACTTGACCTTCAGATGCTACTTGACCTCATCAAAGGCTACTGCCATTGTTTGTTTCCTGTCTTAGTCTTCACCCAATGGTGTGTTTTCCTGGGAATCATGGTAATATTGTTAATCCATCAGTTAAGTTGGGATCAAGATCTTATGCAAAGTGGTCCAAGGCAAAGGAATTATCTATTTGGTTAGTTTTAGATTTAGATTAACCTATGCTGTCAGCACCATATCCTTGCTTGAGGTTGTTTCACTTGACTGGTAATCTTCACTTCAAGGTATCTGACTATGACTTTTGTCACTAGTCCAGAGCCTAAATCTAGTAGGGACGGTCGGGTAGCCTATCAGTTAAAGCGTTTGCTTGTCACGCCGAAGACCCAGGTTCGATTCCCGACATGGGTACAATGTGTGAAGCCCATTTCTGGTGCCACCTGCCATGATATTGCTGGAATATTGCTAAAAGCGGCATTAAACCATTCTCACTCACTCACTCACTCACTCACTAAATCAGTAAAAATATGGTGGATCTTGTCAGCTCATCTTCAGTAAAAATATATGGTATGTTGTTGCTACAGGTACATGGCAGTTTTTAGTATAAAGAGGTCCTTGAGGTTTGCTGCTATATTATTTTATTGGGGGCCCCATAAGTATTTTACTTTTTGCATTGGGGCTATGACAAGGACACCTGACTTTCATTGTTAGTATTTAAACACTGTCTGTGTTGTTGCTACAGCTGTATTGATGCTACAGGTACATGGTATGTTGTTGCTACAGCTGTATTGATGCTACAGGAGCATGGTATGTTGTTGCTACAGCTGTATTGATGCTACAGGTACGTGGTATGTTGTTGCTACAGCTGTATTGATGCTACAGGTACATGGTATGTTGTTGCTACAGCTGTATTGATGCTACAGGTACATGGTATGTTGTTGCTACAGCTGTATTGATGCTACAGGTACCTGATATGTTGTTGCTACAGCTGTATTGATGCTACAGGTACGTGGTATGTTGTTGCTACAGCTGTATTGATGCTACAGGTACATGGTATGTTGTTGCTACAGCTGTATTGATGCTACAGGTACATGGTATGTTGTTGCTACAGCTGTATTGATGCTACAGGTACATGGTATGTTGTTGCTACAGCTGTATTGATGCTACAGGAGCATGGTATGTTGTTGCTACAGCTGTATTGATGCTACAGGTACCTGATATGTTGTTGCTACAGCTGTATTGATGCTACAGGTACATGGTATGTTGTTGCTACAGCTGTATTGATGCTACAGGTACATGGTATGTTGTTGCTACAGCTGTATTGATGCTACAGGTACATGGTATGTTGTTGCTACAGCTGTATTGATGCTACAGGTACATGGTATGTTGTTGCTACAGCTGTAGTGATGCTACAGGTACATGGTATGTTGTTGCTACAGCTGTAGTGATGCTACAGGTACGTGGTATGTTGTTGCTACAGCTGTATTGATGCTACAGGTACGTGGTATGTTGTTGCTACAGCTGTATTGATGCTACAGGTATATGGTATGTTGTTGCTACAGCTGTATTGATGCTACAGGTACATGGTATGTTGTTGCTACAGCTGTATTGATGCTACAGATACTGGTATGTTGTTGCTACAGCTGTATTGATGCTACAGGTACATGGTGGATGCTGCGGATCATGACAAGCTGGAGGCTTCAAGGAACGAGCTGCACAATCTGCTGGACAAGCCCCAGCTTCAGGGCATCCCAGTACTGGTGCTGGGCAACAAGCGGGACCTGGCAGGGGCATTAGACGAGAAGGAACTCATTGAGAGGATGTAAGTAGCAACTGTTGCTGGTAATACTGGTGTGTGCACTGGCACCAAACTTGTGATGCAGAATATTCCCATGCCTATTTTCTTCTCAACAGTATCTGCACTGAAGTCTTATAAAACTGTAATCCATAGTGTAAGACAAGCCATTGGTGCAGTCCTCTGTTTGGAGATAATTTTGTTGGCCATTGTGCCCTAATTCTACATTTGTCACCTATTTGACAGGGTTGGACAAAACCAGAATATTAGGAATTAACTGTTTATCTTACTTATAACGTCTCTGGTGTATGTGAAGTGTTAAGCTGACTGTGGATCGTACTCAGGCCAACACATTGTGAACTGCTTCTAACTATTGTTTTCCCCTGCAGGAATCTGTCGGCAATCCAAGATAGAGAAATCTGTTGTTACTCTATATCTTGCAAAGAAAAGGAAAATATAGGTAAGGACATGAATTTGTCATAATAATTTTATCACCTATGTAAATATGAATATGCTTCACAGTATGCAACTTGGTTAATAGGTCACCAATCTTTGACGTTTTGCAAAGAACTTAACCATTTATTCACATGGCGTTTGTTTATTTAAGATAAAGGATGCCTAATGTGTTGAAACCCATGTTCACTATTTATTTGCTTCATTTGTATTTAACCTATCTACTTGATTTACTACTGTTTTATTTTAATTTAATCATCAGAAATATGATCCTTAACTCTCCCATGTCTACTAATATTAAACATTTGAAATATGATGCAGATTATTTTATCAAAGAAATGCAACTCAAGATTATATTTCTTAGATCACACTTTTGTATTGTGGACTTAGTTGATTGCATGTCATCGTATCCAAATTGCATAGATCGATGTTCATGTCTCTGAATTGTCTGGTCCAGACTCAATTATTTACAAACCAGTCATATAGCTGGAATATTGCTGATTGCAGTGTTAAACAACAAACAGTCAATCAATCATTGTTCTCTTCATAACGAATGTCATTTTATTGTTCTGGGTGCGGTTGTACAAAGCGGTCTTAGCGCTAAGGTGATCGTAATTTCCATACCTTAACATAGAGTTGTGACAGTCGAAGCACTAAGGTGATCGTAACTCCCACACTTTAACATAGAGTTATGACAGTCGAAGCACTAAGGTGATCGTAACTCCCACACTTTAACATAGAGTTGTGACAGTCGAAGCACTAAGGTGATCGTAACTCCCACACTTTAACATAGAGTTGTGACAGTCAAAGCACTAAGGTGATCGTAACTCCCACACTTTAACATAGAGTTATGACAGTCGAAGCACTAAGGTGATCGTAACTCCCACACTTTAACATAGAGTTGTGACAGTCGAAGCACTAAGGTGATCGTAACTCCCACACTTTAACATAGAGTTGTGACAGTCAAAGCACTAAGGTGATCGTAACTCCCACACTTTAACATAGAGTTATGACAGTCGAAGCACTAAGGTGATCGTAACTCCCACACTTTAACATAGAGTTGTGACAGTCGAAGCACTAAGGTGATCGTAACTCCCACACTTTAACATAGAGTTGTGACAGTCGTAGCACTAAGGTGATCGTAACTCCCACACTTTAACATAGAGTTATGACAGCCGTAGCACTAAGGTTGTTTTGTACAGCAGCGCCCGGGTTGTGGCCTTTGGCTCCAGCCGAATCTTTTGAGATTTATACAGTGTTGCCATAGCACTTGATGAATATCTGGCCTGACTGTTTGTTCCAGACATCACATTGCAGTGGCTAATCCAGCATTCCAAGTCAGGTCATTAAGATGGGACCCCCACAGACCAGACTATGTATGAGTGACTGCAGTCAAGGTTTGATAGTGAACGATTGGATTTGTATGAGAAGTGTCTAAGTATTCCGAGGACAGTCTACCACTGTCACATGACGCACGGTCACCGCCAAGTCCCTGACAACACCAGCGACTGCTTCCTCGACAGCTGGCCACATCATCGACGTCGGTAGTGACAGTTCTACTTCTCCTTGTCTGTCCTGTGTTTTTGAGATGACTGTTGTTTCATGAGCTCATGAGCCTCACTGCAGTGTAAAGCTGAACAAAGAAATATAGCCCATCCGTGTTGCTGCTTTGGTTCAGTATCAAGCACCTTCAACCTGTATATAGTTCTTATTAACCCAAGTCGGGAACCATCTATAACAGAACACATATTTAGGCTGAAACAATACACTGTTCATTATCATGATGCAATATATATCATCATGATCATGATATCATTTTCAGAATATCATGTCATGAATGTATTCTTATTTGGAAAGAGGGAAAATTGTTTTCTAATATCAAGTTTTGATGTCAAGTGTTCATGTATCTGAAGGCAAATACATGACTGAATATTATACTCCATTGGAAGAAGCGAAAATGTCGGCCAGTACCAGTTTGTGGACTATCTGATGGTGCAGATAATTTAAACAAATTTGGAAATAATATGTATGGATACTGATTGAATTGTGTCATGTTGATATATCAAAATGAACAAGCCGAGCAGTGAATCGTTTCAGCCTCAAAACATATTTTAGAATTAAAATTATTTGCAAATTAAAATAAAAGACAAAATAATGTCCATATTTCACAATAAAGGTACCCTTGGGAATACATTGTAACGTTGACATCTAAGGACTGTGTTATGGTATGGAAATGTCGGAGACTGTCTGGGTTGGTTTTTGTTTTGTATTATGTCAATGTAGGTTGATAATTGCTAAATAATAGATCATGTAACCTTTTGTTCTCTGTGCTTGTATGGGTCCACGATGATACTATTGGAATGACAACTAGAATAAGTCATGGTCAGATCATATTTTGATAGATAATAGGATTTCTCAAAAGCACATGGTATTTTACTTGATTTTGTGCTGTATGATGTAAATCAAATTATGAAATATCTCCACTTTGTTCGTGTTAGAATTTAGTGCTTTGCATATTTAAAGATGTCAGGTATTCCATAGTTTCAGTTGAATGCGAATTGAGTGTTTTGGGTTAGACTTTTTGTACTTCTTACCTCATTTCTACAGTATGCATGTTTAACAGTGTGAAAAGGTTTGTTCAGCTGCTGTCAATATCAGTGTGATTCTAACACTCAAGCCTCCAGATCTAGTGCTATAGGGTATCCGATGTGCAAGATCTAGTGCTATAGGGTATCCGATGAGTAAGATCTAGTGCTATCCAAATGGCAAGGGGAAACACCTTAAATCCAACTAGGCCACAACTATGTCCGGCTAGTTCTGCATTGGGGCGAATCAAAGATTTACGCCTATAACCCCTGCTTTAAATGTTTAAACTTCTACCACAAAAACTGCTAGTCCTTACAATCTGACCAGCAGTTATGTTGCATCATGTTTGAGATAATTATTCTCACAGCAGCGTGTAAACTTGCACACTTTCCAATAGGAATGATTAATATTACAGAAAGATGCAATAGTTCAACAATACTCACTTATCTACAGCATGGAGCTCACAGAGTTGTAAATATTCCAATCAAGCAGTTTTCTACCGACATAAAGACATTATATATTCTACTCAAAAGAAGTTAAAGAACACCCAACTCATGCCATGACACATTAACTACAGTAAGATGAAGGAATCGGGTGTTCTTTGACTTCCTTTGAATAGTACATATGTGTGCTGTTGTTCACTAGTGGAGTTTGTATGGATGTCAGACTTGGTGATGTGGTAGGGAATTACATGGCAGTGATCACACTCTGTAGACTGGTCTAGTAGACAGTGTCTATATTAACTTGATAGACATGTGATATTGTGTCAGTTAATCAACATGTGGCTCTTTGTAAACAATATTTATTAGTTTTAGAGATTTATTGAATAGGAAGTAACAAGTTACTTATAACATCCTTGCACAAGTAATATATTGTGTATTGAAACATTCAATTTGGTGTACAACTCCTGTCTTAAACATGTGATATAATCCACCACTATTTATTTTGTCAATGAAATTGTAGATACATCTCACATCTTGAGCCCAGTCTTGGATAGATACATGGATGATTTAAAGAATATGGTAGCTAATTTATTTTAGTAATTGGGTGTAATTAAGACATGATCATAATTGCAGCACAGGAGATTATTACTTATCATAAATAGCTCCATGTTATTAAAGATGCATACTAGCTTTTATTTATCGATGTGAGACTAGAAGTTCTTGTATGGTGTTTTAAATTCTTGAAATGGTGGTACAAATTATGAGTTAAAACACTGTGTCTTAATGATAAATGGTGTCTTTGATTGGTGTTTGATATCAAACTGGAATTTGAAATGTTGTATATTTATTTCTAACATCACTTTTCCATTATGAAGTGTATTTACTTATGTGTTGTAATTTTCTGTTTTGAAAGATCAGTTTTCAAAACGGACACTTGTTTATTGAAAACATGTTCGATTTATCACTGAAACAGCTTTCTGTTTATCTAATGTTGTAAATATGACAGCAGTTAGTCATTCACAATTGATGTCCCAATAGCCAACTAGGACTGAACTGTGTTGACCTACGTAATAACATATATGAGAAAACAGCTGTATGTATACATTTTGTTAAAGGGAGATAACTCATGAAGTCCTATTTTCTGGCCCAAATGATATTGTTCTATATATATTAATGGTAATGGTGTCTGTTAAATGTGACAATATATTGATCCTGACAGTGTGCTTCAACAGACAAGATAGCTCAACTACCAATACCCACCTTATCTGGTTAATCTACCCATGTTCTTAACAGTTAAAAAGATCTTGATCATGCATTATCACTCTGATCCTTTTCTTATAGTGTATTTGTGTGTACCATTGCTTAACATTTGTAACAAATTGTGCTATTTCTGCCAATGATTGATAAATTTCAAAGTTCATTACTGACCAGGGCTGGTTTCGCAAAGAGATCTTAGCGCTATGATTGTCATAAGTCTTCAGTCGCTTTGTGAAACCAGGCCCAGCTCTCTTTATTGATAATGGACATGCAGTGTTCACACTTTAAGCAGATTGTTATGAGCTTTGAGCTTACTTACTTATTGTCATATTTCTGCTGTTGAAGTATGTTGCTGCCACTGCATTCCTGATAACCGGGTGTCTCCAAGTGACAGAAGCTACAGTAAAATCTGCTTGATATGCTCAGTATTATATGATCGGGTGCCTCCTGTCTGTCAGCTTTTCTATTGGTAGGCTTTTGTTGAATATGAACAATCTGAGATCTCAAGGGGAGACCTTTCTCATTACAATAACGAAGTCTGTAATCAATATTGAATAGTACCATGCCCACAGCTTTGAAAGTAGTTGTTTCGCCACCCACTTTTGTAACCCGTTTACATGGATAGTTAAAGAAAACATCTTCCTATATGGCTTGTTTTTTTTATTAGCATGAGTTTTGAAGAAGGGGGATGGTGCAGACTCTCTGCCCAAGACACAAAGTGACCCAAGACACGATAGGTTCGCATGTTAGGTGTCTGAAAAAGGCTGATGGCAGTGACTGATAGATCCATAGAGGTAACATTTAAAAGAGTGTCGCTTAAGTTGCAAGCTGATTTTTCTGTATATTTGTTGTCATGGCGAGGTGGCTGGGACTTTGTGTGTACATACTGCAACTGTACATTGTCAGTTTTATGCACACTATGATCTATATTATAGCAGACATCATGTCTTTTCGATGATTGAGGTTGTCCAGTGTATCGCTTCATTTATTTCGTCATTAAATATGTTAACACTGTGAATTCTGTTCTTATTATGAAGACTCCAGCACAATACATAGTACTGGAGTTCCATCTGATCCTTAAGTCTTACAAGGAGGGCTTGTGTTGTATTCTCCCAAGGGAGCTGAGAATTAACATTTGAGTGCTACTGTTCCATTGACTGGGGTAATAATGTTAGCACTTTGAGCATGCTTAGGAATGGATTTGGCATGTTTGGTGCTGTACAAATTTACACATTATTATTGTTGTTGTTGTTGTCATCATCATCATTTCACTTGGAACCCAGAATTCACTCTGAAACTTCATAAACACTGAGATAGCTCCACCAGATTGATGACACTGATGAATATGCATGAGAGGCAAAGTCCCATGTTGTTCAGGAGTCCTGTCCACAAAGCCATCTCAGTGCTATGACTATTTTAAGTCTGTTTAGAACAGTGAAATCTCTTATTCATGCCTGTTTCACCAAAGTAAACAAGGATCTGCATTCTAACCAAACTCACCATGTTGTAGGATTGTCTTCTCGCTAAGACAGTTTAGTGGAACCAAGGGAATGAAGGGTAGGGATTAACCCATTAGGTACATAATAGTTTCATTGGGCAACTTGGCAAGTTTGGGGGCCAAGTCGTCTAGGGCGCGTGCAGAGTTGCATCCCTTGGGCACGCCAGAAACCTATTGTTGTGGGTTCGAATCCTGGTTCGCCCCGATTATGTTTCTAGGTTCTAGGTTTGTCAGCACCATACCAGTGCTCGTGGGTTTCACCAAAGTGGTAAACGTGGTAAACGTCTGACACCTGCATCACTTCGGGCTTTCCTCCCACATCAAGCTGACGCTGCGATATAACTGGAATACTGTTAAAAGCTGTGTTAAACCCAACTCACTCACTCACTTGGCAAGTTCAACAATCAAAGTACCCAACACACAAGACATGCAAGGTTTATGTCTTTAGTTTCTTTGCTCTTTAAGGCTGCACTCAGCAATATTCCAGCTAAATGACGTCGGTCTGGAAATAATCGAGTCTGAACCAGACAATCCACTGATGGACATCATGAGTGTCATCTACCTAATTGGGATACGATGCATCAACTGTGTCAGCGATCCTGATCACCCGATTCGTTAGTCACCACTTTCGGCAAGCATGGGTTGCTGAAGATCCATTCTCTACTGGGATGTTCATGAGTCAGCTTGCAAGGAAATGTTTGCATGCTCACTACTATGTGTCCTATGTTAATGCATGTCCATGGTATCTGTAACGCTACTTGAACAGTTGACAGACTGCCTCGTGGTCTACTGGATAGAGCATCAGCCTGGAGAGCGGAAGGTTGGTGGTTCGATCCCCTGACCATGCCATACCAAACAAGTAACAATTGATACCTGGCGCTCTACATTAAGGGGCTAAAGCAAGGACTGGTCGTCTCGGAGTACTGTGTGTTGGTAAAGTATCCATATTACACTGTGACGATAGTATCTCAGTAGGCTATCACTTATATATATAAATGGTAAAAGTCCGGACAAGTACAAGCAGCCACATACATGTGAATGCATGTCCCTGTTAAAGTGTAATAAACTTGAACGCGACGTTAAACCCCATTTCACCTTGCCTCACATCATAAAAACCCCGTGGATTTAGGTGGATAGAGACTACAATCTTAAAGAAGTTAAATGTATCATCTGAAATATCCATAGTGCTAGCAACCAACCTACTGACCCATTGCATCACGGTCTGATAATGCATATCCGTAGTTTCTGTAATGCTACTTGAAAACATGAAAGATTGATGACTGTTCGCTCTTGTTCAAGGGTATCTGATGAAAGGTTATGAGTCCCACATCCAGTGCAACACCTGCCCAAGCTGTTTGCCAAACGATCAAAAGATTAATCGGAATATGACAAGTCTCCGGGTAGGCTACAGATGGCAGGGTTATGTAGGGGTTATGTAGGGGTGGACTGGTACACAACCTGGTCTTGTTCAGTCAATGTTAAGGATTTAAGCCATTACCAAAGCACTCAGGTCACAAAGTAGAAGGCAGTCCAGGCAGGACGGGTGATTCTGGGTAGGTTGATTCCCAAGTGGAGGGGTGGCGGATTAGCATTGTGTTTAAAGGCTCCTACCCCATTCTGTAGCTCACATGACTAGCCAGTATTTGTACAGAAAATATTTGAATATTAATGTTGACAGCTTTTTGTCAGTGGCTGTCTTTGTTTTTTAACAGCAGGCTACAAAGACAGCATAGACGGACCCCCAAAAACCCAAAGAAATGCTATACAATCAACAATTGTATTACAAAATTAACCAGGTTTACAAATCAGTACGAATTACAGCGAGGCAATTACAAAGGTCAGTACACAATAGAGTGGCAGTATCAAATTCAATGGCAGTATATAATGCAATTGCAGTGGTAACAGAAACATGTCAGTGATGGTAATATTAACCTAGTAGCAACAGTGTTTAAGCTTCCAAACAGGCCTAGGATGGATATCCATTATCCAGGGTGAATGTTTGATCTTCACACAACCAATGGTCTTGATGTAATGTGCGATGAGAGAGGCATGTTCTTGCATATAGGCACGACATATGCATTTCCAACCTTCTCGGGCTAGCAACACACACGTCTATGAAAACACTTCTTGAAAATAATTAGATTTTGTTTTTCTTCAAAATAATCCGTACCTCAATTGGGATCGATGACATGCATCAATCTAGTCAACAAGCCGGACCACCCGGTCCCGTTAGTCGCCTCTTACGTCAAGCACAGTCGCTTTTTATAGCAAGCATGGGTTGCTGAAGACCTATTCTACCCCGGATCTTCAATGGTCGCGCCCAGAAGGAAGACGTTGATATCCCGAATGTGAAACATGCAAGTTCTCGTTTAATATTTGATTTGCTTTATTACCTATTCGCTGCTCATAAATACAGCCGATGAGACATGCCGTGTTTCAGATTTTGAAGAATTTGTTTTTGTTGCGAACAGTTTTCCGTACCAGCTAGTGAAGTTAAAAGTCAGAATTTAAAAGGTTTTTTTTAAACATGGACACGCTATGAGTCAGTGCACAAGGACTCC
This sequence comes from Haliotis rufescens, assembly GCF_023055435.1. Classification (NCBI taxonomy): domain Eukaryota; kingdom Metazoa; phylum Mollusca; class Gastropoda; order Lepetellida; family Haliotidae; genus Haliotis; species Haliotis rufescens. The sequence continues at coordinate 374,344 of NW_025964368.1, forward strand.
GTGTCACGGTGTCCTGCTGAAGCATGCTGTGTGTTGCCGAGGACACAGAAACTCCCGCCAAGGGCCTATTACAAGCTGTTCACATTTTCAATACAGGAAACTCAAGCCTGTATTCCTGATCAACCAGAAAAACGACATTTGTATTTATAGCTCTAACTTTTGTTGTTAATTATGCAATACAATTTGAAATATAGCTGTATGTAGACATTAGACATTAACAAGTCTGTTGAGAACGGTTTATAGGAAAGCTGCCTGCGTGAGAACAACACACGAAGAGCTTGGAGCAGTCCTGTACAATGACTGTGGGATATATTTATTTTATGAAAAAATAATAATCTAGAAACGCATACAAAAGCAAGTCTAGCCAGCTCTAGCTAGCTCTATTCCACAGCATAGGGAAATTTTGTTTTTTTAACTTTTAGAGTCAAGAAGGATTTTGTGTAATAAGATTTCATAGACTAAATGTTAGCCTAAGCTTAAAGCCATCAGGGCCAATGTCATGTTTTAGAAAAGTAATGAAAATAATAACCACATGCATGCTGATACATATTTTTTATTCACCGATAAATTCCTAAACTTTAACACATTTTTACAGCAGGCCTATAATTATTGTTAAAAAAAGGAAATAAACTTACGTTTTTAATTTGTGTAAGGGTGGAAAGGACCAATGTCTGTATTTTGGCCCTTTTAACCTCAGGCATTTGCATGGGATTTAACATGTGAGATTGATAAACTACTACTGAAAGTATAAACACATACTACTTTAAATGATTTAAACTAATGCCAACTTTGTTGAAATAGTTGAAACAAAATAACAATGTGTTCAAACTTTCAAAATCTCTTTAACAACCAGTCTCAACCATACACGGAAATGAGAGCTAAAAGGGCCAAAATCTAGCAAAGTGACTTTGGCCCTTTTGGAACTTGATTTTGGCCCTTTTGCAGAATATTAAGCAGCTATGTTACAGAAACCTATCAATGAAAACATTCAATATTTTATCTACAAGTAGACAAGAACTCTTAGATGTTATTTATGCGATAATATGCAAAAAGGGCCAAAGTGCATATAACACTGCAGTTAGAACGCAGAAGATAATTAATAAAAACGCCAAACCCCTTTCTATATTCATAAGAAATCTCTGTCAAAATAAAGTCGATTGAAGGATTTCGACTATATCATGATAATTTGTGTATCAAATATGATAATACAAAATATTGTTCAAACACACTATTGTTTATTGCCATTGTAATAGCTGTGCAGTAATTTGTATTGAATTTTATAATACATTTGTTGATTGTATACCACTTGTTGTTTGTTTGTTTGTTGGTTCCACTTTAAGTTCTTTTACGTACAGATTTCTTTCACATTACCTTTACAAGTGTAAATAAATACGGTTTAAACATTTTTGTCTTCAGAAGATATCTATACCAATAGCAGAATCCATTGTACGATTCCGACTATATCATAATGATGGTGCCACCCGTGAAGATCCGGGGTAGAAGCGGTCTTCAGCAACCCATGCTTGCTCTCAAAGGTGACTATGAGTGAGTGAGTGAGTGAGTATGGTTTTTCGCCGCTTATAGCAATATTCCAGCAATATCACGGTGGGGGACACCAGAAATGGGCTTCACACATTGTACCCATGTCGGGAATCGAACCCAGGTCTTCGGCGTGACGAGCGAACGCTTTAACCACTAGGCTACCCGACCGCCCCAAAGGTGACTATGCTTGTCGTAAGAGGCGACTAACTGGATCGGGTGGTCAGGCTTGCTGACCTGGTTGATGCATGCCATCGTGTCCCAATTGCGTGGATCGATGGTCATGAAGTCAGTCACTGGATTGTCTTGTCCAGACTCGATTATTTACAGACCGCTGTCATATAGCTGGAATATTGCCGAATGCGGCCTTAAACGGGTTTGATAAGCCTATGGTCTCACCAGCATGCCTGTTTTATGTATACTGAATATAGAGGTCGTTTCAAGATACTTGCCGGGGCAAATTCCCATAAATGTCTTGTCACGTACAATTTTCAAGATTTCCCTCCTAAATATTTCTTGGACATTTTTTATCAAACTTATATCCAGACGCATACTCATCTGAATACATTGAAAAGTTCTATCCTCAGTTTCTTTGATGTTCATTCTGTTCTGATCCTTTTTCCAGATGTATTTCCGGGACATTCAACAGCAATGCGAATTCGAATTTCGGTAGCTCTGTTTGGGTTCCCAAAAGCTAGTTCACTTCCTGAAGATGGCCGACAGTTCTCCTCAGTTGGCACTCTACTGGGGTAAAGGCAATGGCTTTCATTCATGTCTTCGGTATAATGAGTCAGTGCAGTCCAATCGATCACTAGACCTGTGATCTTACATATTTCACATTTCGTTTGGTCTTTGCTAATCTTTTGCACTCAGTCTCGATGTTTTCAAATGTGTCCCTCAGAGACTTCAAAGTTTTCTCACGAAACAGCTTTCTTTCCAAAACATACTATTTCCTTTGGTTTGATCTCCGGAAGAAGTATGTCTTCTGTTTGCATTACTAAATTGAGGTTGCTTCACAGCAACAGGAGATACCTGGAGTTTTGCCTTGATTAAGAACAGTTTCGCACACCGATTTGCTACTGTCGCTTTCTTTGCTGTCCTTGACTGAGACTTAGTTGTATCTGCATTGCTAGATTGCGGGTGCTCTGTGACAGAGGGAGTGTTGTATCTGGTTGTTAAAGCAAAGATGAGCTGATGACCTGGATGCTGAATGCCTCCTTTGCAAGAACAGCTGATGCCTCGTTTCATTTAATATGGCTGCATCAGTGATATATTTGCCATGAAGAACTATCAAGTTGGTTGATCTTTTTAGAGCAAAATTCTTTCTTCTCAAAGTCTTCTTTCTATGTGTGTCTCCTTCACTTGGTTCAGCCTTTTCTTTTTCTCTTATCCATCTCTACATACACATACTGGGGTTTTTTCAAGTCAAGAATAGCATTGTCTCTGTAATACTTTGCTGGTGACGAGGCTCTGGTTGGACCTAGAAGGAGTTAATGACTCAAGATTTTTCTTTTGTTCTGTGGACCTTCTGATGTGCTCTTCTTTGCTTTCTTTGTTTTCTTTTCTCTCTGTTAAATTTTGGATTGACCTGCGTTTTCCTACTTTCATGTCATGCCTATACTTTTAGTCTTCCTCCAAATTGTGGATTCATCTGCTTGGGTCTCTGTTCCTCCTCTCACGAAATTTCTGTCATCGGTAGCGTTCCCCCGCTAAACTACCGCATTCTCTCTGTGAACAGTAGCGTTCCCTCAATAAACTACCACATTCTCTCTCTGAACAGTAGCGTTCCCTCGCTAAACTACCACATTCTCTCTCTGAACAGTAGCGTTCCCTCACTAAACTACCACATTCTTTCTCTGAACAGTAGCGTTCCCTCACTAAACTACCACATTCTCTCTCTGAACAGTAGCGTTCCCCCGCTAAACTACCACATTCTCTCTCTGAACAGTAGCGTTCCCTCAATAAACTACCACATTCTCTCTCTGAACAGTAGCGTTCCCTCACTAAACTACCACATTCTCTCTCTGAACAGTAGCGTTCCCTCACTAAACTACCACATTCTCTCTCTGAACAGTAGCGTTCCCTCACTAAACTACCACATTCTCTCTCTGAACAGTAGCGTTCCCTCGCTAAACTACCACATTCTTTCTCTGAACAGTAGCGTTCCCTCACTAAACTACCACATTCTCTCTCTGAACAGTAGCATTACCTCACTAAACTACTGCATTCTTTCTCTGAACAGTAGCGTTCCCTCGCTAAACTACCACATTCTCTCTCTGAACAGTAGTGTTCCCTCGCTAAACTACCCCATGCTGTCCCTGAACAGTAGCGTTCCCTCGCTAAACTACCACATTCTGTCCCTGAACAGTAGTGTTCCCTCGCTGAACTACTACATTCTCTCTCTGAACAGTAGCGTTCCCTCGCTAAACTACCACATTCTGTCCCTGAACAGTAGCGTTCCCTCGCTAAACTACCACATTCTGTCCCTGAACAATAGTGTTCCCTCGCTAAACTACAGCATTCTGTCCCTGAACAGTAGCGTTCCCTCGCTAAACTACCCAATGCTGTCCCTGAACAGTAGCGTTCCCCCAGTAAACTGCCGCATTCTCTCTCTGAACAGTAGTGTTCCCTTCCTAAACTACGGCATTCTCTTGCCGAACCATAGTGTTCCCTCACTAAACTACCCCATTCTCTCTCTGAACAGTAGCGTTCCCTCACTAAACTACATCATTCTCTCTCTGAACAGTAGCGTTCCCTCACTAAACTACCTCATTCTCTTTCTGAACAGTAGTGTTCCCTCACTAAACGACCACATTCTGTCTCTGAACAGTAGCATTACCTCACTAAACTACCTCATTCTCTCTCTGAACCATAGTGTTCCCTCGCTAAACCACCCCATTCTCTCTCTGAACAGTAGCGTTCCCTCACTAAACTACCACATTCTCTCTCTGAACAGTAGCGTTCCCTCACTAAACTACCTCATTCTCTTTCTGAACCATAGTGTTCCCTCGCTAAACCACCCCATTCTCTCTCTGAACAGTAGCGTTCCCTCACTAAACTACATCATTCTCTTTCTGAACAGTAGCGTTCCCTCACTAAACAGTAGCGTTCCCTCACTAAACTACCTCATTCTCTTTCTGAACAGTAGCGTTCCCTTGCTAATCCACCACATTCTCTCTCTGAACAGTAGCGTTCCCTCGCTTAACTACCACATTCTCTCTCTGAACAGTAGCGTTCCCTCACTAAACCACCACATTCTCTCTCTGAACAGTAGCAATCCCTCACTAAACTACCACATTCTCTCTCTGAACAGTAGCGTTCCCTCACTAAACTACATCATTCTCTCTCTGAACAGTAGCGTTCCCTCGCTAAACTACCACATTCTCTCTCTGAACAGTAGCGTTCCCCCGCTAAACCACCACATTCTCTCTCTGAACAGTAGCGTTCCCTCGCTTAACTACCACATTCTCTCTCTGAACAGTAGCGTTCCCTCACTAAACTACCTCATTCTCTCTCTGAACAGTAGCGTTCCCTCGCTAAACCACCACATTCTCTCTCTGAACAGTAGCAATCCCTCACTAAACTACCACATTCTCTCTCTGAACAGTAGCGTTCCCTCACTAAACTACATCATTCTCTCTCTGAACAGTAGCGTTCCCTCGCTAAACTACCACATTCTCTCTCTGAACAGTAGTGTTCCCTCGCTAAACTACCACATTCTGTCCCTGAACAGTAGCGTTCCCTCGCTAAACTACCACATTCTCTCTCTGAACAGTAGTGTTCCCTCGCTAAACTACCACATTCTGTCCCTGAACAGTAGCGTTCCCTCGCTAAACTACCACATTCTCTCTCTGAACAGTAGCGTTCCCTCGCTAAACTACAGCATTCTGTCTCTGAACAGTAGCGTTCCCTCGCTAAACTACCGCATTCTCTCTCTATGACCCAGGGTTCCCTCACTAAACCACCACATTCTCTCTCTGAACAGTAGTGTTCCCTCGCTGAACTACCACATTCTCTCGTTCCCTCTATAACCCAGTATTTTCTCTCTATGACCCAGTACGTTCTCCCTGTGACCCAGTACGTTCTCTCTGTGACCCAATACGTTCTCTCTGTGACCCAATACGTTCTCTCTGTGACCCAGTATGTTCTCTCTATGACCCAGTACGTTCTCTCTGTGACCCAGTACGTTCTCTCTGTGACCCAGTACGTTCTCTCTGTGACCCAGTACGTTCTCTCTGTGACCCAGTACGTTCTCTGTATGACCCAGTACGTTCTCTGTATGACCCAGTACGTTCTGTCTATGACCCAGTATGTTCTCTCTGTGACCCAGTACGTTCTCTCTATGACCAAGTACGTTCTCTCTGTGACCCAGTATGTTCTCTCTATGACCCAGTACATTCTCTCTATGACCCAGTACGTTCTCTCTGTGAGCCAGTTCGTTCTCTATAATACCCAGTACGTTCTTCCTGTGAGCCAGTACGTTCTCTCTATGACCCAGTACGTTCTCTCTATGACCCAGTACGTTCTCTATGTGACCCAGTACGTTCTCTCTGTGACCAAGTACGTTCTCTCTGTCACACAATACGTTCTCTCTGTGACCCAGTACGTTCTCTCTATGACCCAGTACGTTATCTCTGTGACCAAGTACGTTCTCTCTGTGACCCAGTACGTTCTCTGTATGACCCAGTACGTTCTCTCTGTGACCCAGTACGTTCTCTCTGTGACCCAGTACGTTCTCTCTGTGACCCAGTACGTTCTCTCTGTGACCCAGTACGTTCTCTCTGTGACCAAGTACGTTCTCTCTGTGACCCAGTATGTTCTCTCTATGACCCAGTACATTCTCTCTATGACCCAGTACGTTCTCTCTGTGAGCCAGTTCGTTCTCTATAATACCCAGTACGTTCTTCCTGTGACCCAGTACGTTCTCTCTATGACCCAGTACGTTCTCTCTGTGACCAAGTACGTTCTCTCTGTCACACAATACGTTCTCTCTGTGACCCAGTACGTTCTCTCTATGACCCAGTACATTCTCTCTGTGACCCAGTACGTTCTCTCTATGACCCAGTACGTTATCTCTGTGACCAAGTACGTTCTCTCTGTGACCCAGTACGTTCTCTGTATGACCCAGTACGTTCTCTGTATGACCCAGTACGTTCTGTCTATGACCCAGTATGTTCTCTATAATACCCAGTATGTTCTCTCTGTGACCCAGTACGTTCTCTCTGTGACCCAGTACATTCTCTCTGTGACCCAGTACGTTATCTCTGTGACCCAGTACGTTCTCTCTGTGACCCAGTACGTTCTCTCTGGGACACAGTACGTTCTCTCTATGAACCAGTACGTTCTCTCTATGACCCAGTACGTTATCTCTGTGACACAGTACGTTCTCTCTGTGACCCAGTACGTTCTCTGTATGACCCAGTACGTTATCTCTGTGACCCAGTACGTTATCTCTGTGACCCAGTACGTTCTCTCTGTGACCCAGTACGTTCTCTGTATGACCCAGTACGTTATCTCTGTGACCCAGTACGTTATCTCTGTGACCCAGTACGTTCTCTCTGGGACACAGTACGTTCTCTCTATGAACCAGTACGTTCTCTCTATGACCCAGTACGTTATCTCTGTGACACAGTACGTTTTCTCTACGACCCAGTATGTTCTCTCTGTGACCCAGTACGTTCTCTCTGGGACCCGGTACGTTCTCTCTATGACCCAGTACGTTCTCTCTGTGACCCAGTACGTTCTCTATATTACCCAGTATGTTCTCTCTGTGAACCAGAACGTTCTCTCTGTGACCCAGGACGTTCTCTCTATGACCTAGTGCGTTCTCTCTGTGACCCAGTACGTTCTCTATAATACCAGTATGTTCTCTCTGTGAACCAGAACGTTCTCTCTGTGACCCAGTACGTTCTCTCTATGACCTAGTGCGTTCTCTCTGTGACCCAGTACGTTCTCTATAATACCAGTATGTTCTCTCTGTGAACCAGAACGTTCTCTCTGTGACCCAGAACGTTCTCTCTATGACCTAGTGCGTTCTCTCTGTGACCCAGTACGTTCTCTATAATACCAGTATGTTCTCTCTGTGAACCAGAACGTTCTCTTGCTACATTACTGCGTTGTCTCTGTGATCCAGTAGGTCCTCTCGCTTTATTACCGCGTTCCCTATATCAGTGCCATAGCGTCCCCACTCTTAACCAAAGCGTACCCTCCTTATACCGCTGCATTCTATCACTGCTCCATAGCGCTCCTTTACAAACATACACACCACTGAGTTCATTCACCTAGTTAATGTAGAGTAAGTATAACAGTGTACTTCTAACTGTAGGCCGAGGTTACCTCTGGGGTTATCATAGGTAGGTAGGTAGGTAGGTAGGTAGGTAGGTAGGTCGGTAGGTAGGTGGGTGGGTGGGTGGGTGGTTGGGTGATGGGTGGGTGGGTAGGTTGGTAGGTTGGTAGGTTGGTAGGTAGGTAGGTAGGTAGGTGGGTAGGTGGGTGGGTAGGTAGGTAGGTAGGTAGGTAGGTGGGTAGGTAGGTAGGTAGGTAGGTAGGTAGGTGGGTGGCTGGGTAGGTAGGTAGGTAGGCGGGTGGGTAGGTAAGTAGGAGGGCGGGTGGGTGGGTGGATGGGTAGGTAGGTAGGTAGGTAGGTAGGTGGGTGGGTGGGTGGGTAGGTAGGTAGGTAGGTAGGTAGGTAGGTGGGTGGCTGGGTAGGTAGGTAGGTAGGCGGGTGGGTAGGTAAGTAGGAGGGCGGGTGGGTGGGTGGATGGGTAGGTAGGTAGGTAGGTAGGTGGGTGGGTAGGTAGGTAGGTAGGTAGGTAGGTAGGTAGGTAGGTAGGTAGGTAGGTAGGTGGGTGGCTGGGTAGGTAGGTAGGTAGGTAGGTAGGAGGGCGGATAGGTGGGTGTTTGGGTGGGTAGGTAGGTAGGTAGGCGGGTGGGTAGGTAAGTAGGAGGGCGGGCGGGTGGGTGGATGGGTAGGTAGGTAGGTATGTAGGTGGGTGGCTGGGTAGGTAGGTAGGTAGGTAGGTAGGTGGCTGGGTAGGTAGGAGGGCGGGTGGGTGGATGGGTAGGTAGGTAGGTAGGTAGGTGGCTGGGTAGGTAGGTAGGTAGGTAGGTAGGTAGGTGGGTGGCTGGGTAGGTAGGTAGGTAGGTAGGTGGGTGGCTAGGTAGGTAGGTAGGTAGGTATAGGTAGGTGGGTGGGTAGGTGGGTGGCTGGGTAGGTAGGTAGGTAGGTAGGTAGGTAGGTGGGTGGGGAGGTGGGTGGGTAGGTAGGTGGGTGGCTGGGTAGGTAGGTAGATGGGTAGGTGGGTGGCTGGGTAGGTAGGTAGGTAAGTAGGAGGGCGGGTTGGTGGATTGGTAGGTAGGTATTCTTTATTTCCTAGATACTATGAAGATTACAGCATATATATGTATAGTTATTACACCACAAGTGTTAAATTAATGGTTGTGCACAACAACAGTAGCAGTTTGTATACATTGTTATAACAGCGACGCCTACTTTCTTAGTGTGCAACTTATAGTGAGAATCATCCGCTACCATACATGTCTTTAGACTGATGATCCTATGCGTGTAAGTCTAGCAGTGTCAGCAAAGTTATCTGAGCACACTGTAATTTAACAAGTTCAATAACCTCTGTGCACTTCCGGGTCTGATAAAATGTATCTAGGCCAAGACAATCTGGTCTGAAGTTCTCTTTCTATTGCTGATGTATCATGGTGGCGTACAGTTTGGTTAACGTATTGCTTATATCAGCCGAAGCATGGAGAGATTGATTGACATACTGATTTGAGTATTCAATATAGTCGCATGGCTTACAGAATTAAGGGGTTGGCCTGTTAGCCTAGTGGTTAAAGCTTTCTCTGGTCACGCCGAAGACCCGGGTTCGATTCCCGACATGGGTACAATGTGTGAAGCCCATTTCTCGTGTCCCCCGCCATGATATTGCTGGAATATTGCTAAAAGGGGCGTAAAACCATACTCACTCACTCACTCACCACAGAATTGAGATTTTTCGTTATTTACCTTACGGAAGTTGTTTTCTGTTTCGTAACGATATAACATCAAATCTATTTCAGTTGGGGGGTTTTCAAGTTGAGTTTTCGGCCTCCATAAATAACATGTTGCTATTCATTTCTAATACAGACAAGAATTAGCAATTGATTTGAAATATCGTACATACCACTGCGTCTTTAGCGTATCCAATGACATTTGGTAGATAATCAGTGTTAACAGCCACCTGACACTGTTCTGACATCGTTATCTCTCAGGTTATCCTATCCTCAGAGTAACAACCCCCCTTGAATCAACACAGCCTCATAACATACCGTATTCGTCATAATAAGCGCTCTAAGTGCTACAGTCGTGCCTCGTTTATACGGACACTTGCGTCATTTCACAATTCGTCCGTATAAACGAATTTCCGTATAACTGAAACCAGCTTCTTACTGGAAGAGTAACTTCCCTTCAATTATGCAACTCATGACAGATGACAGAGCAAACAGATACATCCACTCAATCTTTATTCAAGATATACACGTCATGAATTAGAAAACGTCATGGGGGCGCTTAGTAATAACACATCAAGTTAAAAAAACAACACCAGAGATCGGAGGGTAGTGTGCAAATTGATTCCAACGTCGATTAAACTTAAACGATTTTGATAATGGTTCCAAAGTAACGTATTTTAATTCTCCATTGCAGTTTCCTGTGAGCAATGTAATACTGGTAGACGCGAAAGAATACGCACTGTTAGGCCTAGTATGCGGTGGGGGTGTGGGGTGTGGGGTGGGGGGATGGGGTGTGGGGGGATGCAAATACTTGCAAATAGGTTTAGAAGTCGGTCAAGGGGCGTTTATTTGTGCAGGGCGTTTAAAATGGCGAATACGGTGTATAAGATAAAGCGTCAGATAACCTATATGCAACAGCAGTGAACCTTGTATAACAGAATTGTGATATTCACGTGACAACAGCTCTCCAGCTCAATATGACACCCAATAGTGTTCTGTGTTATTTCAGCGTAGCATGTGAATTATTATAATATAGTCTTGTAGCAAAAAGCTTATAACAATTGGCAAGTAAATTCAGCAAACATCCCATAGAATTCGTATAATTCCAAATGTTACACGTACGGAAAATATACACATCATAGGGAGACTAAAAAATAATCCACGCTTATATTCTGCACTGATGACAGCTATTTACTGTGTGTAAATACAAAAGTAGTCACCTATATTTAACACCTTGTACAATGAGTGAATATGGTTTTACGCCGCTTTTAGTAATATTCCAGCAATATCACAGCGGGGGACACCAGAAATGGGCTTCACACATTGTACCCATGTCGGGAATCGAACCCGGGTCTTCGGCGTGACGAGTGAACGCTTTAACCACTAGGCTATCCGACCGACCCCTTGTACAATGGAAGACTTATGAAGACTAGGCCCGCCACATATGTAAATAATCTCCGCTGTGGATCGAAAGTTCGAAAGATTGGGGTTCAAAGTCTGAATTCTTTCTGGCATTTGGGACCCGTGAAGATCCGGGTAGGAATGGGTCTTCAGCAAGGTTACTATGCTTGTCGTAAGAGGCGACTAACGGGATTTGGTGGTCAGGCTCGCTGACTTGGTTGATACATGTCAAGGTATCCCAAATGCGTGGATCGATGCGCATGATATCAATCACTGGATCGCCTGGTCCAGACTCGATTATTTACAGACCGCCGTCATATAGCTGGAATATTCCCTAGAGCTCCGTTGAACAAACAAACTGGCTTTTGGGTCCTAAGTGATTATCAAACTTATCTGGAAATAGTGACTGTCATAAATACATTTAAATGTTTACTTATGTAATAGTTTAAATTTATTCAATATTAATTGTGAAATTCAACGAAATCCTTCATACAATAAATCTTTTTTACACTATGAATAATAAACAGTTCCTATCTTCTAATCTGTTCTCGAACTCTGAGACGTGCAGCGTAGATCGAGTTAGGTAGGCAAAGCAAGCATGTACTGTTGTGTTGGTCATCAACCCTGCTACAACTCTACCCCGGTTAAACCGCTGATCGTCTATAACGCTCGTCAAATATTTGGAACCCCAAGGTATAGCGTTGTAGGGAGGGATCACTGCGTTCATAAAACAGCCATCGCAACGTGCACATGTTATACCGGTAAACCGTGTCCCACCTTCCTCGTGCAGGTGCGCTTTGTCAGTGTTGAAATAACATCCGGCTTGTACAGGTAACGATCTTTTAAAAGAAAACATTCACTGCACGGTATTGTCCGGAGATCCGCTTGCTTCACCTATATAAAAGTATGAATGAGAAGTACAAATGCATATATTACACTATATTAATACGGATCCGTTAAGACGGTATATTTGACGCAAGGCTCAGATCCAAGGTAGAGATCTAATAAATACTATAGTACGTCAAAGGCAAAAGTAGCTGTACCATGTTTTTATTTCTCAAATGGTGATTATGATTTTCTATAAATCCTATATTTTTAAAGGTTTGATTGAGCTGACGATTGGATCACATTGGTCGTTTTCAAGTATATTTTTTTTATTCAGTATTTTCTCAAAGAATCAAAATCTCTGTTGCGTCAAAAGACGCTTTTTGGGGACACGGGTGGCCCTGTCGTCCAAGGCACCGCGATTCGCTGTGCAGAGTTGCGTCCCTTGGGCATGCCAGCAACCTATGATTGTAGGCTCGAATACCGGTTCGCCCCGATTATGTTTCTAGGTTTGTCAGCACCATTCCCGTGCTCATGGGTTTCACCGAAGTGGTAAACGTCCGAGACCTGCATCACTATAGGCTTTCCTTCCATATTACGCTGACACGCCATGATATAACTTGAATATTGTTAAGAGAGGCGTTAAACCCAACTCACTCACTCACTCAAAAGACGTTTTTTAAAAATTCTGACGCACTCAATCGTTTCTTCACACGAATAGGAACTGTGATAAACAATAATCACACGCGGACTGCTGGCCGTAGGTACTTAAACGGATAGAGATGCAGGGTTAAAACATGACAGAGACAGGAGTGGCTTTCATATAGGTTAAGTGATAGGGAAAACACATATATAATGTATCCACTACAGATATATATCTTTTAGTCCTTGAACATCCCTATAAGCTTTGGGAGCATACAAGACAATATACTATTTTTCACAGACATTTACAAAGTGTGAAGAACCCTCTCACGTATAATAGCTGCCAAGTCAATATTAATCATATCAAACAGTTATCCGTATGCTAGATCTTAAGAATTCTTTTTAATCGGCAATGTATTTGTAATACGGTCATTAGAAATATGGTTATTACAATAGCCGTGATAGTGATGAGATATTGCTTAAAACGTCATAAAACCGTACTCATTCACTCTGATTAAAATGATTAAACAGGTAGCTGAAAGCTTAAATAGTTAATATCAGGGAGTCTTTATACAGACACATTGATGATGTGGATGGATAGTAATAAATAAATAAATAAATAAATAAATAAATAAATATATAAATAAATATGCACTTATAAATGATATCATGGACCTTATACAAGTCCGTGATGATATCAATAAATAGTTTAGAGATATATGGCATTATTACATAAATGGAATTTTTACTCGAAGAAACGACAAAATAGTTATTCATAAAAACTGCAAATTTCCCTCTCTGGAATATTCTAAGCTGTTCATCATAATATGACAAAGTGCTTCATCATTGTGCTTGCATTCTCGGAATCATCCGTTTCGGAGGAATCGAAACCGATTTCTTGGAACTCGAGGGGTCAGACAGTGCTGTTGTGTGAATTTCACAAACATACAACTACAAAACACGCGCTGTGCCTTGGCTTTTGAATAAAAATATATATCACTGTTAAATCATACACGTTTATGTTGTTTGCATGGCATATAGAGCAGGCTTTTTAGACGAATCATAATAACGGGTCCCGGATAAAAGAGTGACGTAATGACTGTTCCTTCCGTGTAACCTTGAACTTGGCAGGGAGAAGCCGGATCATCCGGGCAACTTCCCGAGAGTATAAATACCAGGCGTTAACTGCCTTATCTCCTGTCGCATAAACTTGGTTGACTTGAGTATTACTGTGCTAGCATTTTTTCTCTCGCCAAAACTACATCATGCCTACTCTTGGATACTGGGCTATTCGCGGCGTGAGTATAAAACATCTTTTGTTGATATTGAAGCATAATTGGATTGTGATGCAGGCAGATTCTATTAATATTGTTTTATTTCGTTGTTAAACTTGCCACATGACATAGCATTTCTCTTTATACGCGGGGCTGTCTTGAGTCGAGGTAAGAAACACTGTCATCAGAAATGTTTGCTGCACGTGTTGTTAAAACAATCTAATTGGCAGTTCTTTAGTCTAAAAAATAAATGTGGATAAAGCAAATATTTGTAAAGTTTAGAAAAAAATGAACTTCATCAATTAAGAGGTTGAATGTATAAAGAAGGCTTGTCTTTAATTTCATTTCATAGTATAGTATAGTATAGTATAGAATAACCGAGGGTCCAGTGGGTTCTAACCTTTAAAGTGAATAGCCTCTGAATAATTGTTAGTCCTAGAAAGTAATCAAGTCATAAACACCCCTTTGTCTGACAAATCAAAAATTCCTTGATGTCAGTGTGTACAGCATAATAAAAATAACACTCCACTATACATATACATGTAGAGGGTAGTGATAATGTTTCTACATCTAGACAAGGTTGCAGTTAACTGTTTTTGACAGGGGGGGCAAATATTTGTACAAGTATCACTTGTCCCCAACTTGATTCAAATAAAACGGTTTTCTGTAAAATATTTCCTCCTACCCCCCCCCTTTCTCCACCGGCTGGTTTCTACATGTAGAGGGGTGTGATTTTTTTTCTACATGAATACAGTATGCTATACATGCTGACATCAAGTTCCTTTGTGCTGTGCCTACTTTCAGAGGCGGATTTGACTTGGCCCAGGGCGCAGTTGACATGCAAGGTGTTTGGGGAAAATGGGATTGGAGGGTGACATTAACATACTTACAAAAAAAAATATAAAAAATATGAAATACACATTTTTGTGAAGCCCTATGGAAATTACAGATGGGGCTTTTATTGTTTAAAATGAATGTGACTTGCAGTGGGATTGTTTGCTTCAATCTCAGTATACATCCGTGTAGGTTGCAATATTTTACTTCCAGTAGAACCTTGTTGTCTTTCATCCACCAGATAGAAAGAATATGATGCAGTGTTTTTTCAAGGCTGCTGTAGGGAAGGGACAATGAACAGAGCTTTTACTAATATATTGATATGATCCACCATGTTGCTTTGGTAAACTTAAGAAATTACATTTTATATCCCAAACAAGGAACATTTCTGTTCAACCATTGGTTGGTAACAGTAGGGCCAATGAAACAAGCTACAGACGCTGGTGTATGATAAATGAATTATCAACTGAGATCACATTTTGAAATTGATGCAACGACTTAGTCAACTGATACAAGTCATTATAACTTTAAAACCCACCTTTGTCTGACTAATCAAATTTTGAGACATGTGAATCTTTCAGTTAACGATTACCCAAATCACATAGAGACACAATTAAGGCACCAACTTCTTGCTCATTATTAGACTTCCAGTAATTTTAGCCATACTTATTTTTTTGTCCAAAACTTGCAGGTCACCTGGTGTAAGAAAGAAAGAAATATGTCTCCTTGTCAGACATTTAAACATGTTGAATGTCTGATACTTTTCCAAACAACATTTTGTCCCCGTCATATAAACGACATGCCGGGAATATTGCTGAGCATAGCGATAAACAACAAAATGACAATACAAGCTATTTCAAACTTCCCATAACTTCTAAATAAGATATTTCCAGCGGGCAAGGACAGGCTCTTTCTCTACCTGGTTTTATCTTTTCATTTGAAAGAAGTTTGAATTTTCATGAAAAGTTAACCATGGACCAATTCAACCTGAAAAGTGTCCATTCCTACTGATGATGTAAGCCCATCACCTGTGCCTTGTTTCCCAATACACAGTTTACATAACACACGGAAATCTTTGTACGAATCGTCTTGATTGCTTGGCTGCTCAAATGCCACAAGTGGTCTGTGCATGTTTGTGTTACCTAAGCATTAAGGTGTGTTATATGTACAAATCAAATGTAGTTTCTTACGAATGTGCCACAAGGCACTCATAAAAATGTTTAGGAGTGCTTGTTAGAATTTACAGGTGAAACAGAAAAGTATTTCAGTGAAAACATTTGTTTGATCATCATTACCATGTTTTTGTCCACTTTACGTGTGGGGCTTCATGTTTCACTTGCTTTACATACCCGCGAAGACCCAGGTTAGAATGGGGCTTCATGTCTCACTTGCTTTACATACCCGCGAAGACCCGGGTTAGAATGGGGCTTCATGTCAGACTTGCTTTACATACCTGCGAAGACCCTGGTTAGAATGGGGCTTCATGTCTCACTTGCTTTACATACCCGCAAAGACCGGGGTTAGAATGGGGCTTCATGTCTCACTTGCTTTACATACCCGCGAAGACCCGGGTTAGAATGGGGCTTCATGTCTCACTTGCTTTACATACCCGCAAAGACCCGGGTTAGAATGGGGCTTCATGTCTCACTTGCTTTACATACCCGCGAAGACCCGGGTTAGCATGTCTCACTTGCTTTACATACCCGCGAAGACCCGGGTTAGAATGGAGCTTCATGTCTCACTTGCTTTACATACCCGCAAAGACCCGGGTTAGAATGGGGCTTCATGTCTCACTTGCTTTACATACCCGCGAAGACCCGGGTTAGAATGGGGCTTCATGTCAGACTTGCTTTACATACCCGCGAAGACCCGGGTTAGAATGGGGCTTCATGTCTCACTTGCTTTACATACCAGCGAAGACCCGGGTTAGAATGGAGCTTCATGTCTCACTTGCTTTACATTCCCGCAAAGACCCTGGTTAGAATGGGGCTTCATGTCTCACTTGCTTTACATACCCGCGAAGACCCGGGTTAGAATGGGGCTTCATGTCTCACTTGCTTTACATACCCGCGAAGACCCGGGTTAGAATGGGGCTTCATGTCTCATTTGCTTTACATACCCGCGAAGACTCGGGTTAGAATGGGGCTTCAGAAACCAATGCTTGCCCTAAAAGGGGACTAACAGGATCAGGTGGTCAGGCTCTTTGACTTGGTTGACGCATGTCATTGTATCCAAATTGTGTGGATCAATGCTCATGATGTCATTCAATGGATTGTCTGGTCCAGACTCGTTAATTTACAGACTGCCATCATATGGCTGGAATATTGCTGAGTGTGGCGTTAAAGAACAAACAATCAAGCAAACTTGTGTGCTTGGGGCAGTGGGGTAGTCTATTAGTTAAAGCATTCGCTCGCTCGATTCCCCCCACATGGTTACAATGTGTGAAGCCCATTTCTGGTGTCCTCTGCCGTGATATTACTGGAATATTGCTAAAAGCGGCGTAAAACCATACACACTCACTAATTATGTTATGTTTACATAAGCAGACATACTGTGAAGTTATTATTGTTGACTTGATGTCATCATTTATGGGTTTAATTTTGACTTCACAGTCTTGTATTTGGTTGATGGTTTTGTTGACGTATGTACCCTACCGGTATTGCACGCTACTGGTATTTTGAGTAATCCAGTATGATGACATCACACTGTTGCTGTTGTCTCAGCCAAGAATTCATGGGCCATTCAGAACATGCATGTGACTATAGGTCATTATGCAAAATAATGGAGAAATCGTCAACCATTACCATGATCACAGGAGTAGTTTGATAGGCATTAAATTGTGTCTACTTTGTCAAGTTAACTTCAAGTAATGCCTTGCTTGACGATGGTATAAGGATCCATATCAAAATAAAGAAGTTGTTTAGCCATAAATTGTGTCTACTTTGTCTTGACCATTACCTCGTTGAGTCAGAGAAGTCACTTAAATCTGTTGATCCCCGGGGTAGAGTCACCTCCATCCTTCGGGGATCGACAGATTCGATGGTTTCTCCATTACAGAATCAAATTCAGTATCTTTGGTGTTTATGGAGTTATAACCAGAAACCAGGTTTACACCTTGCTACTGTGCTATGCAGATTTACACAATATGCACACAGGTTTTGTACATGTAAAAACTGTTAAAGTCAAATCTTAAATTCTTTGTAAAACCCCTCAGAGCGGCAGATCCTGGCCTTGGTGTTGCCAGGAATGTAGTGTCAATGCCCCAGTGACAGATTGCATCAACATTACTGTGTGCAGCATACCATTTCTCAACTGATGTATAGAAATACTCGTATAGGCACCGATTAATTCACACGTTCCTTTTGGCATGCAGTACAACATTTGAGACACGGTCGCACAGATTTACCTAATAACATTAGGATTGATAATGGTAAAATAATTTCATGGTACTTTTTTAGACCAGAGGTGGGGTGAAAATTGGGCTTAACGTCGCGTCCAAGATTATTGCACTTACATAGCGACGTGCATGTGTAAGCAAGGATAATATCCTACCTAAATATTATCCCGGGGGAAGTTTTACTCTAGAGTATAGTATCCTACCTGAGTGTGGGAAATCTGGGAAAGGTTATCATGGTTACGTCCAAACATTAAGGGTAATTCATCCCAGTGAAACATACCTTAGTGGAAATAGGAAAATGTATCCTGGGATCATTTACACTAACTTTAACATGAATCAGTGTATATTATCCCATGACAGACCATGCAGACTTCAATACTAGCAATAGGTTAAAATATTCTAGTGTTATTTATGTTGATACTTGCATTTTCATCATGTTTGGTTGGGGTGTGAGGGGGGAAATTTGGGGGTAAATATATGTTGATCTGTTGATAGGATTAAACACACTGGTATGGGTTCAGATTCACCATTGTTCACTAGGGAGAATCATCCTGACACGAGAGAATTTCATACCCTGGATAAAAAATAGGGTACTGTAGGATGATATTCACTCTTACACATGCACGTGTGTGCGTGCGCGCGCACTTGTACTAGTCCAGACTGATGCCGATTAATAGTGCTAGCTCACTGATTTACCATGATGCCATTTAACATGAATACCCCACTCAGACACAGTATACTGACTCCGAGCAGACCAGTCCTTGTTTTGGCCCCTTTATGCCGAGCGCCAGACAGGGTAACAACAAGTACCACGTCTTTTGGTTTGACACGGCCGGGGATCAAACCCCGGTCCTTCCGCTCTCCTGGGAGACGCTCTACCACAAGACCAGGAGGTGGTCTTCAGACCAGAAGAATGACCGTGACAAATGTTTATGATTAAAATAACTAAAGATCCTGTTTTATTTTTTCAATTTAGATCCTGTTTTGTTTTTTTCAATTTAGATCCTGGTTTGTTTTTTTCAATTTTGATCCTGCCAGCAATCTAGTTTTTTGTGTTGTATGTGGAAGTTGGAAGTAATGAGATGTTATTTGTGAGATGTTCAATTTGATCAAGCCTGATGTGATGATTGGATTATTAAAAGAAGTACTTATAGACATTTTAGACATAAATTGATATTCGTGAATGTAATTTAGGACCCCATGAACTTTCTACCTACAATTTATTAAAGTATCCAGATGTTTTCAATCTATTCAAATTGTTGTCATCATTTCGGGGGGGGGGGGGGGGGGGCGGTCATGCATGGGGGTCAATTCTATGATTGTGGGTTCAAATCCCAAATTAGACCTGGTTTTAATCCTTGGTTTGTCAGCACCACACCTGTGTGATTGGTTTTAATCCTTGGTTTGTCAACATCACACCTGGGCGCGTTGGTTTTTATTAAACAGTAGTGAACGTTGCCTAACCATGCTAACTACTACTGTTGATGTAGATGATTATGATGCAGATATTGTGTTTGTGTTTCAGTTGGCACAGCCTATTCGTCTGCTGCTGAAATATGCTGGAGAAGATTTTGACGATGTTATGTACGAGCAGGGCGATGGTGAGACACTTTTCATACAATAAATGGCAGGGCCTTGATAACGTTTCTCTGTCACACTGCGATTCATAACGGGATAATGTCATATATCAATATAGGGTCACAATATGTTGCCAACGTGACACATACATTTCTATCTAATTTCCAACTCTAACAATGACATGCTGCACACAAAAATGGGAAAATATTCAATTAACAGTTGTGATAATCATTTTGTGTTTGTATAAACTGATAGCTTTCATGGCTATTTTTTTATGAAACAAATGTAGAAACTGCATCCTCATGACATGTGAAGATCCGGGATAGAATAGGTGTTCAGCAACCCATGCTTGCCGTAAAAGGCGACTATGCTTGTCGTAAGTACAAAGAGGCGACTAACGGGATCGGGTGGTCAGACTCGCGGACATGGTTGATGCATGGCATCGTACCCCAATTGCGTCGATGCTCATGATGTCGATCACGGGATTGTCTAGTCCTGACTTGTTTATTTACAAACTGCCATCATAAAGCTGGAATATTGCTGAGTGCAGCATTAAACAACAAACCAAACCAAACCAAAACCATTAGGGTACAATGACACACTATGAACCAAGTTACCAAGCATGACCCCCTATTCATTGAATAACCTCCTTTAACAGCATAACGTACAAGCTTGATTTGAAATTATGATGCAAGTAATAAAGCTTGTATGTTCTACTCTACTGTTGACTGGTAGTGGGAGGATACATCGATGTATTGGTGGATCACGATGTTTTACTTCTCAATACACAAATCTATCACAATCAAACTCTAAGTTAAAGTATCAATTCTTTCCTTAATTCTTTAGTACATGTTACACCAAATACTAATTACTGGGGAAAATGAGCAGTGGAAACGTACATATTTTCATCCATTGCGTCATACTTGTCTCTGCCAACTGTAAATCGTTAGTGTGCCAGGTATTTGGCCATCCTGTCTATGAAAAAGATGGCTTACGCACCACAGATAAGGGAAACATGCAAGTATCATGATATGTATCCAATCGTGAGCAAGGTATCGTGATATATATCAGATCGTGAGCAAGGTATCGTGATATATATCAGATCGTGAGCAAGGTATCGTGATATATATCAGATCGTGAGCAAGGTATCGCGATATGTAGCCAATCGTGAGCAAGGTATCGTGATATATATCAGATCGTGAGCAAGGTATCGCGATATGTATCCAATCGTGAGCAAGGTATCGTGATATATATCAGATCGTGAGCAAGGTATCGCGATATGTATCCAATCGTGAGCAAGGTATCGTGATATACATTGGATCGCACATTTGGTGTATTGTCCTTGCCCTACTGTTTACAAAGGTAGATGTTTCAACATTTTGGATTGAGTAAGAAGTATTTGTTGTTTTCCTTCAGCCCCTGAGTACAGCCGGGAATGCTGGACCAAAGTGAAGTTCACCCTTGGGCTGCCGCTCCCCAATGTGAGTTGATCAGTGTAACAGCTGCATCATTGCAGCATCCAGAGAAAGATGTCCATAGAAACAGCAACATGTGTCACCATGCTGGGTATTCTAAAGGCAGCTCTTACAATAGTCCTGACTCTTTCAGTTCCATATAAGATGCCATGCATCTTTCTTAATTCTGAAGTTCTACATTGTCCAATCAAAATTGTGTAACGAAATCGACATTGGGTCGTTAAACAGCCATATTTAAACTGCAAAGCATGTGTACCGACAACTTAGCGTCAACAGAAATTTTTCAAATCTTTTCATGTTTTTAATCAAGATGCTCCCGTGATTTGATGCACTTGGCAAAGTAAGGCCCGTTTTATTACAATAGAGATCTTGGTTATCAGTCAGATCGTCTTCACTGGGCGACGCCCTTTTCTATAAAGCAAATGCAAGTGATATGAGAGGTGGACTCTGGGTGGTTAATAGGATGGACATAGAAGGGACATAACTCGTAATAGCCAGTGGTGGCTCTTCCAGCCTCCTGTGGCAAGGATGGAAACTGGACTTTTACAGTCAGTCAACTCCCTAATGCCTGAGTCACGCATCCACCGATGCCGGGAAAGATTAGTTTACAATGCCTGAAAAGGCTGAAAATCAGCAAAATTGAGAGATACCTGGGGCACCAGACGATCATCTCCGAGCATTGGCCATGTTTTTGACATCGAGAAGACCCCGGTGGATACATTGGGAGAAAATAACTCTGAGTTATTTTCTTGCGGCGACCGGTGGTCCACACACCCATCGGTAATGGATCTGTGACACATCTTCCGGCAGCCTACCAGTTACCCTCCAGGCACCTGCTAGACCGTGTGGGAATCGGACAAATTTTGCAGTGCACGGGTGTGGTATGGTCATCAGAGGATAGCCGAAAGGTCATCTGCCGGGAATCGGTCAATACTCGGGGTGTTCCCATCCGGTGACCGGAGTGTTTATAATGGGCTGAATGGGATGAGCAGCATAGAATGTCTTCAGGATGCCTGTCCCTCCACACACTGTGACTGGCCTGGCTCCATATGCAGTACGCTAGAGCCCCAAGCTCCCTTTGCCTTTCCACTCTTCATTTCCGAAGTTTCAGACTCCACATACTTACATAATCAACTGAAATGTGATACAGTTCCTGCAGCAATTTCGATGGCGAACACAAACTATGATCAGCCGGAAAATCTGTGGCACACCGGGGCATCGGTGAAACCCACCGATGCCCCCCTCATTGTCTGGCGACTGGTGTATATGTGACTGAGGCATAACCTTGGGAAGATGGATACCAGGAGTCAACTCTATGCTTTTCCACAAAGAGATCTTAGGGCTAAGTTGATTGTAACTCACTAAGTATGTGATCTTAAATTTTTGTTACGATCAGCCGCCCGTTCCACAAAGCAATCTTAACTAAGAGAGTTGTAAGTTAAGATCAAAATGCTAAGTTGCTCTGACCAACTTAGGATTGCTAAAATCGATCTTAAATATTGTACCATAACAACAAAGATGGCGACTTTTATTATGGCGTGCAAGGAAATGCGTCGTCTGCTAAACATGACCCAAGGGAAAATTTGGTATCTTTATGGCTGAAGATTCCGATCTTTGTTAAGATCGGCTACTTAAGAACTTGTAAAGTTACAATCGCCCTAAGATCGCTTTGTGGAATGGTTGTAAACTTTAGCTAAGACAATTTTAGAATCGACGTAAGTCTCTAAGATTGATTGTAGTTACGATCGCTTTGTGGAACGGGGCCCAGAGCGGGCAAAGGCCACTTCCCATCTTTGGGTTGGTGGTTCATATGATACAACTAGTTTTTGGGTGAAAATATTTGGCGTAGTCATTCCAGATTGTGACTAGTTTTGAGACTACTGTGGGCTTATGAACTTAATTGTTCAAGGTGTGACAATATAGTGTTTGGGATGTTGTATTTTATAAACCTTTTTTTATAAAACTGCCATTTTTGTTTCAGCTGCCCTACTATGTGGATGGTGACATTAAGATCACTCAGAGTAATGCAATTCTACGCTACATCGCCAGGAAGCACAACCTCTGTAAGTACATACTGAGATGTGTGTCTGGGAGGGGGGTAGGTGGTCACTCGACATGGCCTGGTGGTATCAGTGTGTACATGGCCTGGTGGTGTATCTGTGTGTACATGGCCTGGTGGTGTATCTGTATGTACATGGCCTGGTGGTGTATCTGTGTGTACATGGCCTGGTGGTGTATCTGTGTGTACATGGCCTGGTGGTGTATCTGTGTGTACATGGCCTGGTGGTGTATCAGTGTGTACATGGCCTGGTGGTGTATCAGTGTGTACATGGCCTGGTGGTGTATCAGTGTGTACATGGCCTGGTGGTGTATCTGTGTGTACATGGCCTGGTGGTGTATCTGTGTGTACATGGCCTGGTGGTATCAGTGTGTACATGGCCTGGTGGTGTATCTGTGTGTACATGGCCTGGTGGTGTATCTGTGTGTACATGGCCTGGTGGTGTATCTGTGTGTACATGGCCTGGTGGTGTATCTGTGTGTACATGGCCTGGTGGTGTATCTGTGTGTACATGGCCTGGTGGTGTATCTGTGTGTACATGGCCTGGTGGTGTATCTGTGTGTACATGGCCTGGTGGTGTATCTGTGTGTAACCTGGTGGTGTATCTGTGTGTACATGGCCTGGTGGTGTATCTGTGTGTACATGGCCTGGTGGTGTATCTGTGTGTACATGGCCTGGTGGTGTATCTGTGTGTACATGGCCTGGTGGTGTATCCATGTGTACAAGGCCTGGTGGTGTATCTGTGTGTACATGGCCTGGTGGTGTATCTGTGTGTACATGGCCTGGTGGTGTATCTGTGTGTACATGGCCTGGTGGTGTATCTGTGTGTACATGGCCTGGTGGTGTATCTGTGTGTACATGGCCTGGTGGTGTATCTGTGTGTACATGGCCTGGTGGTGTATCTGTGTGTGGCCTGGTAGTGTATCTGTGTGTACATGGCTTGGTGGTGTATCTGTGTGTACATGGCCTGGTGGTGTATCTGTGTGTACATGGCCTGGTGGTGTATCGGTGTGTACATGGCCTGGTGGTGTATCTGTGTGTACATGGCCTGGTGGTGTATCTGTGTGTACATGGCCTGGTGGTGTATCTGTGTGTACATGGCCTGGTGGTGTATCTGTGTGTACATGGGCTGGTGGTGTATCTGTGTGTACATGGCCTAGTGGTGTATCTGTGTGTACATGGCCTGGTGGTGTATCTGTGTGTACATGGCCTGGTGGTGTATCTGTGTGTACATGGCCTGGTGGTGTATCTGTGTGTACATGGCCTGGTGGTGTATCTGTGTGTACATGGCCTGGTGGTGTATCTGTGTGTACATGGCCTGGTGGTGTATCAGTGTGTACATGGCCTGGTGGTGTATCTGTGTGTACATGGCCTGGTGGTGTATCTGTGTGTACATGGCCTGGTGGTGTATCAGTGTGTACATGGCCTGGTGGTGTATCTGTGTGTACATGGCCTGGTGGTGTATCTGTGTGTACATGGCCTGGTGGTGTATCTGTGTGTACATGGCCTGGTAGTGTATCTGTGTGTACATGGCCTGGTGGTGTATCTGTGTGTACATGGCCTGGTAGTGTATCTGTGTGTACATGGCCTGGTGGTGTATCTGTGTGTACATGGCCTGGTGGTGTATCTGTGCGTACATGGCCTGGTGGTGTATCTGTGCGTACATGGCCTGGTGGTGTATCTGTGCGTACATGGCCTGGTGGTGTATCTGTGTGTACATGGCCTGGTGGTGTATCTGTGTGTACATGGCCTGGTGGTGTATCTGTGTGTGGCCTGGTGGTGTATCTGTGTGTACATGGCCTGGTGGTGTATCTGTGTGTACATGGCCTGGTGGTGTATCTGTGTGTACATGGCCTGGTGGTGTATCTGTGTGTACATGGCCTGGTGGTGTATCTGTGTGTACATGGCCTGGTGGTGTATCTGTGTGTACATGGCCTGGTGGTGTATCTGTGTGTACATGGCCTGGTGGTGTATCTGTGTGTACATGGCCTGGTGGTGTATCTGTGTGTACATGGCCTGGTGGTGTATCTGTGTGTACATGGCCTGGTGGTGTATCTGTATGTACATGGCCTGGTGGTGTATCTGTGTGTACATGGCCTGGTGGTGTATCTGTGTGTACATGGCCTGGTGGTGTATCTGTCTGTACATGGCCTGGTGGTGTATCTGTGTGTCCATGGCCTGGTGGTGTATCTGTGTGTACATGGCCTGGTGGTGTATCTGTGTGTACATGGCCTGGTGGTGTATCTGTGTGTACATGGCCTGGTGGTGTATCTGTGTGTACATGGCCTGGTGGTGTATCTGTGTGTACATGGCCTGGTGGTGTATCTGTGTGTACATGGCCTGGTGGTGTATCTGTGTGTACATGGCCTGGTGGTGTATCTGTGTGTACATGGCCTGGTGGTGTATCTGTGTGTACATGGCCTGGTGGTGTATCTGTGTGTACATGGCCTGGTGGTGTATCTGTGTGTACATGGCCTGGTGGTGTATCTGTGTGTACATGGCCTGGTGGTGTATCTGTGTGTACATGGCCTGGTGGTGTATCTGTGTGTACATGGCCTGGTGGTGTATCTGTGTGTACATGGCCTGGTGGTGTATCTGTGTGTACATGGCCTGGTGGTGTATCTGTGTGTACATGGCCTGGTGGTGTATCTGTGTGTGGCCTGGTGGTGTATCTGTGTGTACATGGCCTGGTGGTGTATCTGTGTGTACATGGCCTGGTGGTGTATCTGTGTGTACATGGCCTGGTGGTGTATCTGTGTGTACATGGCCTGGTGGTGTATCTGTGTGTACATGGCCTGGTGGTGTATCTGTGTGTACATGGCCTGGTGGTGTATCTGTGTGTACATGGCCTGGTGGTGTATCTGTGTGTACATGGCCTGGTGGTGTATCTGTGTGTACATGGCCTGGTGGTGTATCAGTGTGTACATGGCCTGGTGGTGTATCAGTGTGTACATGGCCTGGTGGTGTATCTGTGTGTACATGGCCTGGTGGTGTATCTGTGTGTACATGGCCTGGTGGTGTATCTGTGTGTACATGGCCTGGTGGTGTATCAGTGTGTACATGGCCTGGTGGTGTATCTGTGTGTACATGGCCTGGTGGTGTATCTGTGTGTACATGGCCTGGTGGTGTATCTGTGTGTACATGGCCTGGTGGTGTATCTGTGTGTACATGGCCTGGTGGTGTATCTGTGTGTACATGGCCTGGTGGTGTATCTGTGTGTACATGGCCTGGTGGTGTATCAGTGTGTACATGGCCTGGTGGTGTATCTGTGTGTACATGGCCTGGTGGTGTATCTGTGTGTACATGGCCTGGTGGTGTATCTGTGTGTACATGGCCTGGTGGTGTATCTGTGTGTACATGGCCTGGTGGTGTATCTGTGTGTACATGGCCTGGTAGTGTATCTGTGTGTGGCCTGGTGGTGTATCTGTGTGTACATGGCCTGGTGGTGTATCTGTCTATGGCCTGGTAGTGTATCTGTGTGTACATGGCCTGGTGGTGTATCTGTGTGTACATGGCCTGGTGGTGTATCTGTGTGTACAAGGCCTGGCGGTGTATCTGTCTATGGCCTGGTAGTGTATCTGTGTGTACATGGCCTGGTGGTGTATCTGTGTGTAAAAGGCCTGGTGGTGTATCTGTCTATGGCCTGGTGGTGTATCTGTGTGTACATGGCCTGGTGGTGTATCTGTGTGTACATGGCCTGGTGGTGTATCTGTGTGTACATGGCCTGGTTGTGTATCTGTGTGTACATGGCCTGGTGGTGTATCTGTGTGTACATGGCCTGGTGGTGTATCTGTGTGTACATGGCCTGGTTGTGTATCTGTGTGTACATGGCCTGGTGGTGTATCAGTGTACTTGATGTGTTTCAGTGGGGGAAAAAGAGGAGGAGAAGGTCAAGGTCGATGTGATGCTTGACACAGCCATGGACTTCAGAAATGGAATTGTCGGGCTATGTTACAACCCTGAGTTTGTAAGTTTGCTTATTGTTCATTGTTAAGATGCAACAAAGTCACATACCCCTATATTCCACAAATTTAGTTGTTATTGTAACAGTGGCACCTCACTGAAAAATACCTTGGTGTCTTTCATGTCATTCTCTCACAAAAAGACCTTTATCGAAGACCTACAACAATATTGGAACATGTTTCCCCTTCAGTAATTGCAGTGAGACACAATTTTTGACATAATGAATCATTTAGTCAGTCGCCAGCTGGATACAATCCACAATCTGTAGGCATGTCCATATATTATTGAGGTAAATTAATCTTTGCTCTGGTTGTCCTGTAGGGCTGGGACGAGTCCAAATTCACTACCCTGGTACTCGACCCCCTATTACCCGACCCTACCCGGGCACCCACTGCAGGTCTCAAGAGCTGGGAACAAAATGTCTGATTAGGAATTGTTTTACCGCAGCCCTGGCCAAAATTATTTAGATACATGTATCAAACAATCAGATCATGCGTACACTGAAGTTGACTGAAGCTATATCTTTACTCAAACATATACAAGTCAAAAGGAATGTGTGCATCATCAGAAAGAAATGCGAACATTAGCGACTTGTAGTGTAACCGCTGACCTATAGTGAGTTTTTGTCAATAAACAATATATCATGGGACTTACCACGGGTCCGGGTTGTTCTGACCCACCCGCCCAGAGTACCAGAGTTACCCGTCCCAGCCCTCTTGTCCTGCCCCATGAAGAGCTGGGTTTGAATTGATCCTCAGCTATCATGCTTGTCGCAAGATGCAACTGAAAGCTTGGTGTTGTCAGGCTCACTGGCGTGGTTGATGCTAGTCAACTTATCTCGATTATGCAGATCAATGCTCATTATCAGTCACTGGATTGCCTGGTCCAGACTCGATTATTTACAGACTGATGGCATATTGCTTGAATATCTAAACAACAAACCAAAAATGTGGCTGTACTTCAGCATTCCAGTCTTGATGTAGAAATGGTAAACACCAGATTTTGTGTATTCAGGAGAAGAAGAAGGCTGCCTACTTCGAGGCACTCCCTGCTAAGCTGGAGATGTTCAAGTCTTTCCTTGGGGACCAACAGTTCTTCGCCGGCAGCAAGGTGAGTGGATATAGCCATCAGTATGTCCGTCCGTCTGTCTGTCCGTCCGTCCGTCTGACATCATTGTTTGTTCGGAGCATATTTCCTAAACCGTACAACCTAGCTTCACACAACTTGGTACACTTACCAATCAGGCTCAGTAGAAGTGCCTTTTGCTATTTAGAGATTTTTGGAATTTTTTAATTTTGTCGTTTCCATGGAAATATGATGAACTTAGGAAATTTGAGGGTACTGCTCTTGTCCAGAGCATAATTTCTAAACTGTACAAGCTAGCTTCGCAAAACTTGGTACAATTGACAATCAGGCTCAGTAGAAGTGCCTTCTGCTATTTAGACATTTTTAGAATTTTATATTTTTGTAGTTTCCATGGAAATATGATGAACTTAGGAAATTTGAGGGTAGTGCTCTTAGCTTCTCAAAAATTTTAACACCTATCAAGCAGGTTATGTAGTGGTGCCTTTGCTATTAACAGATTTTTTCTTTTTTTTTCTTTTTTTCAATTTAAATTGAAAATTGATGAACTTGAGGTAATGTCCTCGTCTGGAGCATATCTTCTAAACCATGCGACAGAGATACACCAAACTTTATGCACATATCAATCATGTTCACTAGTAGTGCAGTTTGTTTTTTATAGATTTTAATCTTTTTAATTTGTAGCCCCTGACATTTGAGATCATCAGAAAGTGAGCCACATGAACCAATATTTAATAACCTTCATTATATTTCTGGTTTTGGCATCAAGGAAAAAGATTTCCTTGCCAATCTAAATACATTTGAAGGTACACACAGTTTACCGACATACCACGTCGGGGGGGATATGTCATCTTCGGATGACTCTTGTTTAACATTTGTGCAACCTTTTTTGTTCGATGATGTGAAAACAATGTACAACATATTTTGGAAAATATTTTAGAAAAAAATATCTAATTTGTGTGAGCTATAGGTAATACTGAATTAGTTATTTTTCAATCTCTTCAAAATCAGACCTTAGTTCTAAACAAAGGTCTGAAGATATCCCATTAGGGGTCACGTCAGAACGACCTTTCATCCGACCAATGAGAGTGTCACTTACCAGATCATGAAAGTGACAGTCAGAATGTGATTTCTAATCATACAACCCTCGAAAACTTTAACATGGGGTATTCCGAACAATAGTTACGGGTTTAACAACTGAATCCATACAATCTAGACCCTATTAGCCATTCCAGAATGTTCTTTATTTTAGGTTTCAAATTTGTAATCGAGAATTTGTCAAAATATGTTGCGAAGCGTAGTCGCCAATTTGAAATTAGTGCCGTAAAGCACGAGAAAACTGCCTTCTGATTGGTCATTCAATTGGTCAGTCAAAGTTCGCGCAAGGTCGGTCTGACGTGACCCGTAATGGGATGTCCTCAGATCTTTGTTTAGCGGTAGCGAGAACTAAGATCAGATTTGAATGAGATGGTTATTTTTTGGTAAATGTTTGTTAAAGTATTTTTCTGCCTACGTATGATACTGACACAAGAATAATCTACTGGGTTCTTGTGACCAGATTTTGCTGTTACAAGTTCAGTAGTGTATTCTACCACAAGGAGTCAACCTGGCATCAACTGTGATACTGATTTCTCGTTGCATTAATCAGAATCTGTACCAGTATTGTTTTGCTATTATTGTTTTTTGGGTTTGCAAACACATTTATAGTAACAACCTGAACTAATGTATTTAAAAAATGATGGGGGGAGACATCTGTTTTTATGAGTAAAACCACATTTTCGTGTTTATTTATGGCAGGTGACAGTGTGTGACTTTCCAATCTATGAACTCCTGGACCAGACGAGAATAATGAAGCCTGGCAGCCTAGATGCGTTCCCCACGCTGTTAGCCTTCATGGGCCGCATCGAGGCTCTGCCTGCCGTGAAGACCTTCATGAGCAGTGCCAAGTTCATCAAGCGACCCATCAACAACAAGAGTGCACTGTTCAAGTGAACACCGCTGTTGTTAATGTTGTTAATGTTGTTGTATGTGGAAACCCGGTGAATCATGTCTGAGCGCTGTTATCTGGGAGAGTCATTCATATCTGTCCATCCGCAAGGTTTGATCTTTACGGGAGTAGGCTATCACTACAGTTAAATATCAGGACATTGTCATTACGATTGTGGCAGTTATGTAAGGATATTATCTCTGAACTTGTGTTAATATTTGAAAGATTCTTTCGGCTTTGGAAAAGGCAGGACATATTGTTTGTGGTAGTTTATTACCCATTATCTGGAGGAAATTGCTATCAATACAGTTAAATATCAGGGCATTGTCATTACAATTGTGGCAGTTATGTAAGGATATTATCTCTGAACTTCTGTTAATATTTGAAAGATTCTTTTGAAATTGGAAAAGCAGGACATTTGTTTGGGGTAGTTTATTACCCATTATCTGGAGGAAATTGCTATCAGGCTGGAAACCTGTCCAACTTCAAAAGGGGGTGTTATTGCTAGTCAGCATTATGTGGAAGCATACTCATGTACTGAATATATTTGCATCAAGCTTTTTTCCCGGTGTTACCATTTATACTGATGTATCAATGGGAGTTTGATATGTGTCGGGGGTATTTTGTAGAACATTAGTAGAAGTATTAATTTAAGAAATAGGGTGCTGTGCCAAGGTGGTTGTATTGTGACAATCTGGCAACGAAAAACCAAAAACTGATTCCCTGTTCTTGGCTGTGTGATCCTGTGGAGGTACAACATGGCAGCCGCTGGCAAGCATCAGCACGCATCTGATCACATTCCATGGCTTCTGTCATAGATGTGCTGCAGTCCATTATTTAGTGTTCATTTGTTATCCGAGGTTCATTTAAGTATCGTTTACTGAATTGTTTTATTCATTGTTGTATACTCCCCGGTGTGCGAGGAAAAAAAATCAAGTGCACACTGATCCAGTGACTGGGGTATAATAAGATCTCTCATGGTCTTAGCGCATTTGAGCAGTTATTAATTGGAAAGTGCCATATACAACTTCATAAAATGTTATTGTCATGCGTCTCCACAAACTAATGTTTGTAAAAGTGAATAGTTTTCTTTACACAGTTTTTTCCTATTCAGCCAAGGTTTTATCCTACTTTGTTTTTTTGTTTGCAATGGTGCAATTTGATTGCTTTTAAAATCAAGAAGTAAATAGAGGGAAACATTTTTATTAAATTGGAGGCACTTTTTTATGTGTATTTGATATTGTATCCCTCAGCTCTGCCAAACAGACCGGGGCCATGGGTTATTATCCAGGATTCAACCCATTTGGCACCTGTTTTCAGTTTGTTTTCCTAATCAAGCGAGGCATATGTATCCTGTTTTGTTTGTTTTGTTTGTGATGGTGCAGACTGATTGCTTTTAACATTAAAAGATAAATAAAGGAAATTTTTTTCTTTCGATCTGACTTTGTTTTTAGCTCAACCAGGTCCGAAGGACCAAGGTGAGCTCTTGCCATACTGTGGCGTCCGTCATCCATACGTCAACAATTTATTCAAACGACTTCTGATGAACCACTCATTTGACTGGAAGCATGCCTGGATGGTGGGGATTCAAAATTGTACATTTTTAGCGACTTCTTCTCTGGAACTAAGAGATAGATATCAACGATATTTGGTTGGAAATATTCTCCGGTGGTGAGGATTCAAAATTGTACAAATGGAGGGCCTGACCTCAAGGGGCTGAACCCTACCCCAACCCCAAGAGAGTCAAAATTACAAAATATTTGCAGTATTGTATACATGTACATCTTCCTGAGGCAAGAGAGTTAACTTACTTTAAAAGTCCAGTTTCCACTCTTGCCGAACTAGGCTGGAATAACTGGCCTCGATCGTACCAGTTATGTCCCTTCTAAGCCTGTCCTATGGACCATCAATACCAATCTTGTATCACTTGCATTTGCTTCACACAAAATGGTGGCGTCCAGTCATGACGATCTGATCGATAATCAAGATCTATATAGTGATAAAACAGGTCTTGCATCGCGAAATGCATCAAATCACGTGAGCACCTTGGTTAAAAACATGAAATGATTTGGAAATATCTGCTGACAACAATTGGCGGTGCACGTTTTTTGCATCAATCTACACAACAGTTTACAAACCGGATTTCCATTTCTGTGCGCGATTTTGATTTGACTATGCATAGACTCGTCAGTCCAGCCAAAAAGTAACTCCATTATACCAGCCTAGTTCGGCAAGGGTGGAAACTGGACTTTTTTATAGTCAGTTAACTCCCTTGCCTCAGGAAGATGATGCATGTACAATGCAAATGTATATTTTGTCATGATTGCGTAAATATCCAGATGAGCGATACAGGCCCCATGGGCCTCTTGTTTGTGTATGTATGACCAACAGTGTGTATCATATTTTTCTGAAGGATGTTATTAATGATAATGCACCACCATTTGTTATTGCATCCCTGAAATGTGCCGGTCATGGGTTCAAAAACAAAATATGAGGTGGTTGATGTGTGTAACTTTTGGCTTGCCTCCAATAGATAGCCTGCATACTCAAATCTGACTGAAATATTGTTCAAAGCAGTATTAAACACTCACCTGAATAGGGGGCATGGGTGGCCCAGTTGTCTAAGGCGCCGCGATTCGCTGTGCAGAGTTGCGTCTCTTGGGCACCCCAGAAACCTATGATTGTGGGTTCGAATCCCGGTTCGCCCTGATTATGTTTCTCGGTTTGTCAGCACCAAACCCGTGCTCGTGGGTTTCACCGAAGTGATAAACGTCTGAGACCTGCATCACTTCGGGCTTTCCTTCCACATTAAGCTGACACGCCGCGATATAACTGGAATACTGTTAAAAGCGGCGTTAAACCCAAATCACTCAATCACTTACCTGAATAACAAGGTGATAATAATGTTATGAAGAATATATTTTCATGATCACCATTTTATTCCAATGTGTAAATTGAGGGACTCCACACAACGTGTCCATCTGCCCATGGTGTTAAGAGGCATACTTAATACCCCAGGGGGCATGGGGGGCCCAGTTATTTGAGACGCCATAATTTGCTGTGCAGAGCTGTGAGTCTTGAGCATGCCTGAAACCCATGATCATTGGTTCGAATCCAGGTTTGCCCCGATTATGGTTCCAGGTTTGTCAGCACGATGATATTTTTCGTGGGTCTCACCAAAGTGGTAAACATCGGAGACCTGCATCATTCCTTCTGGCTTACCTCCCACTATCTTCCCGCAGCAAAGGAGTTAAGGGGCCGACCATATGATATTCTTTGGGGCTGGGGGAGGAAATAAAAATAAGGTAATTGCCTGCCAGAAAAAATTGCATTGTTGTAAGGTGGTTTTCTTTCAAATAAATTCAAACTCATAGTTTTAAATAAAAAAATTCTGGTTTTGTAGCTGAAGCTGAAACAAATATCTAATCTCGATACAAAATCCCATATACATAGCATGTTCAATGGCAGTATTGTGTGAGGTGAGCTAGTGGTTAGATAGACACAATTTTATGGACACGTTATCCAACTCATGTATGCAATTGTTGTTACTGTTAATCCTCTACTGTTAATCCTCCACCTACTATATATATTCTGCACTATGTCCCTCATTCAGTCTTGC
The DNA here is from genome assembly GCF_023055435.1 of Haliotis rufescens. Lineage (NCBI taxonomy): Eukaryota > Metazoa > Mollusca > Gastropoda > Lepetellida > Haliotidae > Haliotis > Haliotis rufescens. The sequence continues at coordinate 408,021 of NW_025964368.1, forward strand.
TTGACAATGGTATAAGGATCTATACCGAAACGTCGCTTTTCACAGTATTAAAGAAGTTGTTATCCATAAAATTGTGTCTACCTTGTAATCCGTCAACTTCTAAGTAATGCCTATCAAACAATTTGAGCTTGAGCTGGTCCATAATGTTATATTTCTTCACTAAACTTGGCACGTGGATAGATCTAGTGGTGAACTGGTGACTTTTGATAATTTTGGATTTCTGTTTTGACTTTCCATGGCAAGACATATTTACAAATTATAAGGGATATCTATGACCTTGTCCTCTTGTTGTTTAAAGCTGCACTCAGCAATATTCCAGCTATATGATGGTGGTAATCCATATCGTGTGAGTGAGTGAATGAGTTGGGTTTAACGTCGCTTTTAACATTATTCCAGTTAACGGTATATCACAGCATGTCAGCTTAATGTGGGATGAAAGCCTGAAGTGATGCAGGTCTAAGACGTTTACCACTTCGGTGAAACCCACGAGCACGGGTATGGTGCTGACAAACCTAGAAACATAATCGGGGTGAACCAGGATTCCAACCCACAATCATAGGTTTCTGGCGTGACCAAGGGACGCAACTCTGCACAGCAAATCGCGGCACCTTATACGACTGGGCCACCTGTGCCCCCCATATCGCGTGAGGTTAATTATTGGTTCATAGTAAGAATAATGGTCCATGAGAATGAGTAATGCAAACACGTGTGATGACAAGTCGGACCTACCGCTGCTCTTTGACGAGCAGAAGAGTGCTGGAGACCTACACTAATGCAGTCCCCATGAGGAAGAGGTGCCATACTTGGTGAATTGGGTCTCACGCAGTTGGCGTTTACACATAGAATATGACGGCAATGTAACAGAAATGACCTCTGTGCAGACACCCTTACTGTGGGCGTGTTCATCTGCTGTATCCTGTGGTTGTTATGGCGATCAGACGTGATTTGCCTGACAGGGTTTCATGGTGGCATAGATCAGTGCTCTGGCTTACAACCACTGGGTTTGCGCTAAGATCTCTGTGATTGTTTGTTTGTTGTTTCACGCCGCAGCAATATTCCAGCTGTTTGACGGTGGTCTGTAAATAATTGAGCCTGGACCAGATAATCCAGTGATTTACATCATAAGAATCAATCCATCATTAATGTGTGAGGAAATGATGCAGGTCTAAGACGTTTACCACTTCGGTGAAACCCACGAGCACGGGTATGGTGCTGACAAACCTAGAAACATAATCGGGGCGAACCGGGAGTCAAACCCACAATCATAGGTTTCTGGCGTGCCCAAGGGACGCAAGTCTGCACAGCGAATCGAGGCGCCTTAGACGACTGGGCTACCGTGCCCCCTAGTAAATAAACAACAAATCATGTGACTAACCACGGGGTCGAGGTAGTCCTGTGGGTCCCCGGGTCTCGAGTAACTCGTTCCAGCTCAACAATGCAGCAGACTGTCCTATTGTATACGGCATACAAACGGCAGACAAAACACAGGGCTGATGGAATTGATCAGTTCAAGAAAAAGTCAAAACACAAAGACATTGCACAGTATTTTAATGCATCTCTCTGTACAGCGATGATGAAATATATGCATGAATACACAGCCGGCATGTACAGTATGGAGGACTAGACACAGCAAGTAGACGCACCAGGAGAGCTATAACTAGACGCACCAGGAGAGATATAGCTAGACACAGCAAGTAGACTCACCAGGAGAGATATAACTAGACACAGCAAGTAGACGCACCAGGAGAGAAATAACTGGATACAGCAAGGATTACTCACCAGGAAAGAAATAACTAGACACAGCAAGAAGACTCACCAGGAGAGAAATAACTGGACACAGCAAGTTGAATTTTTTCCTGGAATTGCTGGCTTGTTATAGTTAACATCAGTGGGGTGTCAATTGCCTATTTTTCAATTTTCAAGAAATTCATTGCTTGACAAAAGTGTATGAATTTAGAGGACATAGTACTCAAAATAAATAAATTTGGCTTTATGTATTTGTGAATTATTTAAAACTCCCAATTTTAAGACATAATTTTTTATTTTTTTATTTTCAAAAGATACCTTTTGTTCTAATCCAATTTTAATACTTCTTGGGTACAAACATACACACCTTCCTCCATCAGCTCTACACATCGCTTTATCATCAGGCATTGGTCGGGTTCGCACAAAGTCCAGGCATGGAGTTAATTGACTTCAGCAAGTAATAAACAGGCTTATTACATTGGCTGATTCAAAATCACAAAAGTCACAACACCATTGCAAAGCTGTCATATTCACAGTGATGGAGGAACGTGGGGAAAACGCAACCTGTAAAGTGTTATGTTACTCTAGCAAAAGTAATATGTTAGCAAGGGAGGTAAAATACTATAGCTTGCACAACTAATTATGGATAGTTGACAATGAAGAGGACTTCTGTTGAAATCTTAAGATATTTTTAGTCTGATGACAATCAAATTGTGGGAATTTCTCATGGATGTAAGAGATGTGAGTAGTTGCAAGCATTACTGTTTATTCAAGATGTCATAGAAGATGCTTACAAAGTTTTGCCACAGAAATGGGGCTACTGATCCAGGATGTTCTTGTTCAACTTAGATGAGGATGATGTGGATACTGATGACATCTTAGTCCATGTCAATAGGTTCACATGTCACCACCCCTCCTACCCTCCACCCCCCCCCCCCCCCCCCCTCTCTCCAACCCCCCCTCTCTCCAACCCCTGATCTGACTGAGGTTAACCAGACAATATGAGTGAGTAAGTGAGTTGGGTTTAACGCCGCTTTTAACAGTATTGCAGTTATATCACGGCGTGTCAGCTTAATGTAGGAGGAAAGCCCGAAGTGATGCAGGTCTAAGACGTTTACCACTTCGGTGAAACCAAAGAGCACGGGTATGGTGCTGACAAACCTAGAAACATAACCGGGGCGAACCGGGATTCGAACCCACAATCATAGGTTCCTGGCATGCCCAAGGGACGCAACTCTTCACAGCAAATTGCGGCACCTTAGACGAATGGGCCACCCGTGCCCCCCCCAGACAAGATGAGGCTCTAGAAAAAAGAAACCTTTATCTGATAGCAGCAGAGGATTTAACAATATATCTGGTGGGAAATGGTGGACTACCCATCATCCCATCTATCTATAGCCCTGGAACCTGTTCCACAAAGTGATCTTAGCGCTAAGTTGGTCGTAACTCCCATACTTTATCATAGGCTTACGATCAAGGTAGCACTACGATCAGTTTGTGGAACAGGCCCTGGCCAGCAAATGTGAAAAACCTTTTCAAAAGAACACAATTTATAAAAATGTCTTTGTAGCAGTGGTTGGCCAGTTTGCCTCTCACAGGAACAGTCAACAGCACGCAACAATGAATGGACTTAAATATAGCTCAGTTTCTGGAAAGAGTGCGGCATTCCATGACTGTTAGTGAACACTGAAACACAATAACGACATCAATAGATAAACCAAGGACTGGTCGGAGTCAGTCTACTGTGTCAGAGTGGAGCACTACCGGTATGTTTAACTGCAGCATGGTATCTCAGTGGGCTGGTACTATAAAACCGACATAAATCTGGACTAGTACAAGCAGCCACACACACACTCAATCTTGAACATACCGTATTCGACGTAATAAGCGCCCAGGTCGCTCTCAAAATTAGAAATAGGGGGCTCTTATTAGAATATTATTTTAGTGAGAAAAAAAACAGAGTTAAAAAAAGGTAAATTTCGTGGTTTATGCTGACAGCCTGAAATTTAATTGCCCATAATTAAGTGTGCATATAACAGATGAGTGCGTATTTTAAGCGAATATATAAGTCTTGTGTACATTGATCAATCAGAAGGGGTGCTAATTAGGATTGTTTTCACTGGCCAATTTATTAGCGAATATCACTGTGGGCGCTTATTAGAGCGGGGCGCTTATTACGTGGAATACGGTAGTTTAAATATGATTACCCGGAAACTATACCAAATAACCATTCCTTTTGTAAATAAACTATTTCTAGCTGATATATTCCATTGTGGAAAGTATTGATTCTCAATTACGGAACAACTTCAATAGTAGTAACATCACTGATGTATGATATTTCCTACAGGCCTCATGCATATGTCAAACATTTTCCATGGAAAGATTTCATCTCATATAAGTGGAGAACAAAAAAAACCACAGGCCTTACAGTTTTACTCAAAATAAAATGTAAAACATTGATCATGGTAAACATAAACAGATTATAAAACAAACACACAATGAACATTTATAAATGTCAAGCAACGTACACCAGGAGCACCCATAGACCAGTAGCAAGTACAAATATCAAGGAAAACTATGTACAGATACTACACATCAAATGTCAGAGTTTGCAAAGATTCAAATGTGCTGATGAAATAACCTGAGAAGTAGCAGTTTATAAATTACTGTATTCTCAAAATTAGAAATAGCGGGCTCTAATTAGAATATTATTTTGGTGGAAAAACAGTGTTGAAAGATAAATTTTGTGGTTTATGCTGACGGCCTGACTGTTTATATACGACAAATATATTTTTCCAGAATTTAATTGCCCATAATTAAGGGTGCATATAACACACGAGTGCGTATTATACACGAATAAATAAGTCTTGTGTACATTGATCAATCAGAAGGGGTGCTAATTGGGATTGTTCACTTGCCAATGTATTAGCAAATATCGCCGTGGGCGATTATTAGAGCGGGGCGCTTATTACGTCGAATACAGTAGTTTAACTAACTCTCATTAATCTTATTTAATTAATATCTAAATAGCTTTCTACAGCTGTGTCTTCAAATGCCAACAAAAGGGCAGTTTCAGGCCTCAAAAAAGGTCAAATGTAAGAAGCATCTAAAGGTCATTACAAAGGGACAAAGTCAAATCTAGGATTCCCCCCTCCTCTCCCCCGATCAGCAATCCTTTACAATGTTATAAAGTGTACCTAAACAGTGCCTATAAATAATGTTTTCCAAACTACAAGTAATTTCAAAACGGATAAGTAGCATTTCACAGCCATAAATATAGCAAACATTTTGACAACAATGATATGTAGATATAATATGATAATAAAATAGGAATCTAGTTCTATATAAAAGTAGCACTACTCTACCGTCCTCCACAAATATCCCGACCAAACCAACTGCAAAACACGTTCGTCCATGTATACCAAATAAATGTACACAAATCGGAAAATAACAATCTTCTTTAAATATATTTATATCCAACTCTTTTCTTTGTATGAATACAGTTAACACCTCCAAGTTAATCAGAACCTCCTTTGTTAGCTCATCCTAATTTCTGGTGGTTTGGGCAGAGTTGAAGTGTGGGGTTCTTCAAAAAGCTGTCTCATGAATATGCAACAAAAAATTATCCAATCACATTGCCTTGTTACTTGCTCCTGTTTAGAAATGTCATTTTGATGTGACAATGGTCATGGTCCCTTTGTAAAACATCCTAACAGATAGATAAACCTAATGTTCCTTAATAAGTACTTCTTTAATGTATTTATTTCTTTTAAACCTTTAATTTTCAAATATGAACTAAAAACACTTTTTTCTCTTGAAAAGAACCCTGTTCCTATTTGTTAGACTCTAAGTCACCAATGCCAACAGTAAACAATTCAAATGCTGACAAAATATTTGGTTGAACCTGTCTACATTAGGCCAGTACAATCTTATCATTCAATCATGGTCATTCATGCATACTGCCCTCTAAAACATCTTTTTTCTGAGATTGTCGGTAACAATTTTAAGTATTGTGTTAACATGACCAATTCCATTATATTTATAAAAAACAAAACAATAAAAAATACCCCTTAAACAACCAAACAAATAAACAAGCAAACACAAACTCACAATGCATCTCTCTTCACTTTTTAGGAAAAATTGAATGATAATCTATCAACATTTTTACCTGCTTCATTTCAAATTAAGTCAAATCTTCAGACTGTTATACATAACAAGAGCAGGTAACTCTAATCACACCTCGCATATGGTTCCACTGATTTCAATGAATCGTACTTCACACAGCAGACCAGCTCAAAAATAAAGAAAGATGTCCAAAAATGAAGAAAGATGTCCTACTTTCAACATGTAGGTATTTTGATTTGATGATCATCTGTTCTGATTAATGTATTTGTTCTACTGGAAGCTGATGATTTGGCTACGCTACAACTATACCACAATACAACACCAGTTTAATACTGATATATAACTTATAGTGTCATGACTGTATAGTTTGTCATACAATATCACAAACAGCCCAAACTGCAAGGTAGTTCTTTGTGTCAAAATAGATGACCTTTGAAAACCCCTTCTTGGCCCAACATGTTCTTGGTAGAGCCCTAGCAACAAAGATGGCCGAGCAACAAAGATGGCCGCCATCCACTCACATAATTATATTGTTAAGTGTACAAACAATGCATCTATCAATTGTAAAACTACAAAGAAACACCTAAATGTTTAACACATTAAGCCTACAAAGAGAAGGAGAACAATTTTAGCACTGTACAAAACAAGGGTCAATGTCATCAAAGCTTTATGTCTGCCTGATGTCACACTCTTTATGTTTTGTTTTCAGATCAAATTTGTGAACATAAAAATAAAAAATAAAAATAACTTTTAGAATCTGAATATTTTATAACTCAATTTCACACTGCACTTGCAGGTTAGTTGAATAACTGGCCAAAGGTGAATCTGTATTAAAACATATTCATTATTATTCAAAATATTTTATTATCATGTGATGTTTTCAGAGAAGAAAACACTTACTTTGCATTGACCAGTTTATAACAGTCGCTTTTCACCTATCATGCTTTTTGTGTGTGTTTATATATATTCAAAATATATCAGGCAGGAAAATATAACTAAATTTGGAATTTCATTTGGCGGGAGAGTTTTTTGAGTGAACCTAGGATCTTCGGATTCTGGCATAACTAAGGGAGGTAACTCTGCACAGCTTGATAATTCAAGCTCAGGGATTGAGTGTGGAATTTCATTTTCTGTTTATCTTAGTACACATGTAAAACTCAATCCATAGGAATCTTGGCAGACACTATGGTAGATGTGGAATACTTTCTCGCTTTGGAAGATGTGGCATGACCACACACGTAATGAATCATGAATAGAGCAAGTTTGAATGTGTATAAATCTCACCATCAAACTACTGAAGGAAAACCTACCCGAGAGTGGCAAATGCCACCTTAGGCTGGCACTAAAGAGGAGGAAGACGGAACCACGAACCACAAAACGTCCTGATATCATCAAATCAACATGCATGACGTCACAGCCGGAGTGACATCCTTTTGTATGATGTCATATAAGATTGGCATGAAAACAACAAACCATATTTTCATGTGGACAGTGCACACTTGTGCATTGTGTGCACACCCCATTCTTGGGTATATAAGTTTCAGGAAAAACTGCTATTTGATACATTTTGTGCAGGAAAATACAATGCCTAGCGTAACAGGGAACACAATTGAAATTGTAAATCATCATATCAAGTGATGTTATCACATTTTCATTGACCTAGTTTATTATGTCCTGTTCGTTAACCTAAGCGATAATATCTAGTTTTATAACTGCTCACTAAATAAGACGGAAATAGCAATCAGCTGTACACACGTTTTCTCCTGTAATTGTGCTGGAAAGACTAATTAAACTCATTATCAGTGTGTATTATGAGCACCCCCATCTACACAGCTGTATATTTTGTTGAACAAGTGTGCGCTATACACAGAAAATACAATCACTAATACATGAACCACCATGACACCTCTACACATGTAAAGGTCAAGGACGTTTGTGAAGAAGACAAGGGAGACAATGAATATTTCTCATACATTTCCTGTTTTTCTATTTCAAAAAAGATATTTTTCTTCATAGCAAAACAATATGAATGCAACATTCCCTGTGAACATGAAAGACCCTATCCAATGCAAGTGGTAAAGTTACTAAGGTAACAATTCCACATATACTACTCAAAAGAAGTTAAGGAACACCCGATTCTTTCACATTACAATCCCACGACAGGCAAACGACAACATGAGTGAGTGAGTTGGGTTTAACTCCGCTTTTATCAGTATTCCAGTTATATCCGCATGTCAGCTTAATCTGGGAGGAAAGCCTGAAGTGATGCAGGTCTCAGACGTTTACCACTTCGGTGAAACCAACGAGCACGGGTATGGTGCTGACAAACCTAGAAACATAATCGGGGCAAACTGGGATTCGAACCCACATCTTAGGTTTCTGGTGTGCCCAAGGGACGCAACTCTGCACAGCAAATCACAGCGACTTAGACGACTGGGCCACCCGTGCCCCCAACGACGGTATGAAAGAATCAGGTGTTCTTTAATTTCTTTCAGTACTCTCATCGTACTCTTTTAAGTAGACTGGAACCGAGCATAAGCTGAACAGATTATGAAACACTGTGAACACTACAAGAAAGACAGCCTATGAAACTTGACAAGATATATGAAACTTCTGAAAAGATATTGTTACAACATTAGAACATTTACATCTTCGTTAATTTACATTGGCCATACAAGAGATGACATTCACTGAAATATACAGGTAACAGTGGAACGTCCATTAAATGTACAAGTATTATCTTCCAACATTCAACTTGCAATCTCAGACGTTACCATAGTAACAAGAAAAGTTAGCATAAAAAAATAAGGCACACCTACATTTGAAATTGGTCATCAAAAGACATGCAATTGAAATATTTACACAAATTGGAGAATATATTATAATCTTAGCATTAATAAATACTCATGCATTAAAAATTAATACATAGCTCACATTATTATTATACCAAAAGAATTTGTACAAGCATAACATTATAAAACATAGTCAAAGAAATACCATACAAGCAAAGGCGTAGAGAAAATCCAAGTTTCCTCAAGAGATAAAAATCGTAATCGGTGAGTGAGTGAGTGAGTGAGTCACTTTCAACAGTATTTCAGTTACATCACCGCGTGTCTGTTTACCTTGTGAGGCCTAAATTGACGCCAGTTATATTCATTTGATGAGATTAAATAAAGGCAAATTTAGATTAGTAAATAGAACAGCTCCAGTAGCAGAGAGATGACTGATGTCATTTTATTCTGACGTCATGGTAACTAATGACATCATAAGGATCAGGATCTCATTCCACTAAGCGATCTTAGCGCTAAGATGATCGTAACTCCCAATACTTTAACATCCGCTTATGATAGTCATAATGAAAAGATCGCTTTGTGAACGGGGTCCTGCAAAAGCATTGTGATACAGTTTCACTGTAGTGATATCCCCTGTTTTGGATGATTACATTTTGATACGATTCAGTTTGACAAGCAACATCCGGACCATATGAAACAACCGAGGCATCGAAGCTAATGTCACTGTACAATCAACTCCACAAACATGATGTAAACATTCAAGTGTATATTTTTTCTAAAATATCAGACTTTTTACCAACTGGATGCCAAAATATGCAGTATCAACACAATTTCCCCTCTTGAACAAATGCAATACTTTATAATCATAACAAGTTCTACGATATATTCATCATGTAGATTTGTATTTAAAATAACAAACTGTTCCACAAGACGGAACAGGTTAACCAGACCACATCCGGTACATACAGGACATGACAGCATACATATAGTATACATAACAGCATGAAAAATATAGGAGTGAATTGGATTAATGCCGAGATCAGCAATAATGCAGCTATGTGATTGGCTGCGTAGAAAACCAGTGGTTGATGGTATGAACATCACAAAACAGCCGAGGCACAGCTGGGGGGTTTAGCCTTCCCTAGTGGTCACCCACCAAAGAACTATCCATTCTCAAGCCACATTTTCTTAATTGTATGGTTATAGATTTTGGCTTACCACTTAGGTTGGGCTGGACGAAACAGATTCTAAAATAACTTTGTGTAGACAATATTTTGTTAATATTTTGGCATGAAATTGTTTGAGTTGGGTTAGTAGGAAACAAAAAATGTTGATTGTGAAAAAAGTGAAGGATGCTTGGTCTTCTTAGTAATATATCATATGATGTGTATACTTCTGTGAGGGTTTTCTTCTCTTTATAAGAAGGCTGCTGTTGCCAGTAGGGCTGGCTAAAAAGATCAATAATCGGATTTATCGTCGACGAGAAGATATATTAACGATTATCGTTATGAAATTGTTGCAATCGATAATAATTGTCAATGATATAAATTGTCGAAGACGAAAGCAACTGTTTTTGTTATATCTCAATGTCCACAAAGTAATCCATGCATAAACGTGTCACTGCTCACCTGCGGCTTGAAGTATGTTGATTTCCTTTGGGACTTTCTTGCATATTTGCTTAAAGTTACTTCTCTGATATTTATAAATAATTGATCGATATTTCGTTAGCGATTATCGATATCTATAATCTATATCGAGAACCAGCCCTCGTTGCCAGGGACAACATATAATGTTGATCAATTATTATGTAAAAGTTCATTTAATTTTGTATGCTTTTTGCAGTTGTATTTTGTAAAGTTTATAATCCATCAAAGACAAAACAGTCGTGCAAATGAAATAAATTAAAAATATTAATTTTTCTGATCATGTTTTTTTATTTTTGCCGGTCGAACTGTCCACCAAAAATCTAAAAATGTCGCCTTAGAAGCCATAACATCCAGCCAATCCAGTATCAGGCACAACTTACAACAAGCACATCACAAGCTGGCAAGTCCACAAAGTGGCGGAAATATTTGAATACACAACAAAGATAGGAAGAGTCCTGAGTTCAGAAATAGCATAGTCTTGGAACACCATTTTTACATCAATGATCTTTCAGTGAGTGAGTGAGTGAGTTGGGTTTAACGCCGCTTTGAACAGTATTCCAGTTATATCGCGGCGTGACAGCTTAATGTGGGGGGGAAAGCCCGAAGTGATGCAGGTCTCAGACGTTTACCACTTCGGTGAAACCCACGAGCACGGGTATGGTGCTGACAAACCTAGAAACATAATCGGGGCGAACCGGGATTCGAACCCACAATCATAGGTTTCTGGCGTGCCCAAGGGACGCAACTCTGCACAGCGAATCGCGGCGCCTTAGACGACTGGGCCACCCGTGCCCCCCAATGATCTTTCAAATGTAGTGGCAGCCGCATCATTTCATATTGAAAGCCTGCTTTATTATCGTTATGGTAACCTCTTTAACGGTTATTTACAATTCCAAAACTGTCACAGTGTCAAACAGAAGGCCAAAGGATAACAACACCCAGATCATTCTGTAATTGTTAACAGTAACCATGGTAACAGCAACACCATAAGTGACATACACACATCTAGTTCCGATTGTCAAGTTGCATTTATGTATAAACAACCTAGTTAACAGAACTACAGGCTTTAATACCACGACAACTTACAATACAGACACAAACAACTGGTCAAAACTGCTTACAGGGTACACACACATTATACTGGACACCAATACCCCATGTTTGTTTGATGCTTCTAATAAAGCCGCACGTGACAGCATCATTTGAAAAAAAGGGAGATGAAGCTCAAAACATGCTAAAAAATGACCCCACTTGCATTTGCATGGTTTAATATGAATTAAGCTTGAAATTTAATATCATAATATCATAAACATTGCAAATTGGACATAGAAGTTCCATAACGGCGTGGGACAACCTCATCAGTGACATCCGTCTCAGCCATTTACTTCAGATGCATTTGATTCAAGCCAGGGAGTTGGGGGCCAGCCCCCCAAACAAAAATGGGGGAAGGTGTCCGGTATACTGCATTCTTGCTACTTACAGATCATGAAATCAAATGCTTAAAGGCTTTTGATTTGGAATAAACTTCACCATTTAGACTTTTAAAATGAGAGAACACGCAACCACAGTCGCTCTTATGCTACACATACAGGTAGTGTTACGAAAAAAGTATCTGAAATATTTATTGGAATTATTCTATCAGTCTTACATAAATGTGCAAAGCAAGAAAAAAATAATAAAAAGTGCAAAGGTAGTTCTACTAGAGAGAGTAGTTCTACTGAGAAGATACAGAAGACATCATGGTACATGACATCACAAGATCACATGGTCATGGGTGCAATCACAGCAGAGAGGTAACCGTGGCAACACAGGAATGTGATTGACAGAAAGTTGATGGACATCTCACACTTTGCAAGCACTATGGAAGCTTCTTACAATAGCACTCGACCCTAAGACTAGATCTTTCTGTTGTGTAGACTGTTAGTAAGTGCTAGCACCGAAATCAAGGAATTAAATTCCTCTTGTCAATCCTTCTACTCCTGGGTATTTGGCACTCATCACCATTTTTCCATTTGTTGTTTAACACCGCACTCAGAACTATTCAAGCTATATGCTGCTGCCCTGTAAAAAATTAGGTCTGGACCAGAGAATCAAGTGATCGATATTGCAAGCAAAACTCCACGCCGTCAGGGTTTCTAAGTACCTGATCCATCAGTTGCCTATCGCAAACAGCACAGTTTGCTGCGGTCAGTTCACTCTCATGGCCACAAATGCCAAATACTGTCATCAACAGAGTTCATACTAGATCCCCACTCCAAGTATTAAAGCAGTATCAAAGCAGTATTAAAGCTTCACAGAAACCTGCCTTGGTTGTGTTTTCTTGTCAGTCGCGATGAGTGTATAATCCACATTAACTTTGTTTGTTTGTTTGTTGTTTAATGCCGCACTCAGCAATATTCCAGCTATATGACAGTGATTCATAAATAATTGAGTCTGGACCAGGCAACTCAGTGACTGACATCATGAGCATCTATCTACACAACTGGAATACAATGACATGCATCAACCAAGTCAGTAAGTCTCCTCTTATGACAAGCGTTGGTTGTTGAATACCAATTCTAACCTGGATCTTTACAGATTAACAGACCCTACAGACATTTCAGACACTACCTGTCAATGGTGAGGATGCAGAACTAACAAGGCGTTTCTGTATATGCAGGGATCAAGGTTTCCAAACTAAGTGCCCCTGGGTGGAAAATTGGGAAAAAAATGTTATTTTGTTCAAAATTGGGATGTTTTAAAATCTTATTTTCTAAAATTCAGAGGTATTTTAACAATGTATTTGGAGAATGTATTGAATTTAATAATACAACACTTAGTTTTGAAACCTCTTCCTCATTAGTCCTGTTATAAGTTGAATACAGGTTCTCTCTACATAGCCATCAAATTAGTTTTTAGTTATATTACAGTAAAATATGTTTATAATGAAAACACATTTATAATGAACTGACGGATACAATGAACTTATTTTTTAGTCCCGGCCATTTGATATAAGTATGCTGTATATATGCTTATAAAGAACTACAGTTATTACAAACTAAAATTAATGGTCTTTTTGAGTTCGTAGTTTACTGTACCATAATTTTGGAAATGTTTAATTCCAATTGTAAATTTTGATGACATTTGCAAAAGTCCAGGTCTAGATATATTATACTCACGCAGAAGAATGATCCTGCGTATTACATGATGAACAAAGATTTCAACCACTAAGCTACCTTTTCACAGTATCCAAACTCTGAAACTTCTGTAAAAATCCACACACCTTGTTTCCATGACAACCACGCCTTGTGATAGATGTGGCTAAAGTAAGGACAAATGGTTGCAATGTGTTTGGGTGAGTGAGTGAGTTGGGTTTAACGCCTCTTTTAACAGTATTCCAGTTATATCGCGGCTTGTCAGCTTAATGTGGAAGGAAAGCTCGAAGTGATGCAGGTTTCGGACATTTACCACTTCGGTGAAACCAACAAGCACGGGTTTGGTGCTGACAAACCTAGAAACATAATCAGGGCGAACCGGGATTCGAACCCACAGTCATAGGTTTCTGGCGTGCCCAAGGGACGCAACTCTGCACAGTGAATCGGGGCACCTTAGATGACTGGTCCACCTGTGCCCCCACAATGTGTTTGGAATGGCAAAGAGTTTATAAGCTGTTAAGCATTAGAAGATGCTAAATCCTACACCCTAATACATGGTTAAGTGACACACAAATAGTATCCACGAAATAATCATTGTTTCAACAAATCAACTGACTGTGATCATGGTCATAGATCAGCATCAGTGTTCAAACAGACCTCCCATGACAAATGTAAGTACATGGCATGGACACCAATACATTCTCCATATTCCATAACGATTCTTATACCACTGTAACAATCTTAGGAATACATTGATACATGTAAACCTTCACATACAGTAACTCAACAGACTTGCAATGTGAGAAATCTGCAAGTATATCAGTAGATCCTGTATGTTCTCACTTAATCCACACAAGGACTTCCCCTTGACTTGAACAAGAAATTACCTGGCATCTTCATGAGATTTCAAATACTTTAAAAGCATTTGTCATGCCATAAACACACATACCATATTCGACGTAATAAGCGCCCCGCTCTAATAAGTGCCCACGGCAATATTTGCTGATATATTGGCTGGTGAACCATCCCAATTACAACCCCTTCCGATTGATCAATGGACACGAGACTTATTTATTCGCGTATAATACACACTCGTGTGCTATATGCACCCATAATTATGGGCAATTAAATTATGGGAAAATTATATCTGTCGTACATAAACATTTCAGGCTGTCACCATAAACCACGAACTTTATCTTTCAACTCTGTTTTTTTTCCACCGAAATAATATTCTAATAAGAGCCCCCTGGGTGCTTATTGCGTCGAATACGGTATGTACTAATATTCACAGAATAATAAACATTTGCAAACAATTGAGAGTAATCAATACAATAATAAAACTTTTTTTGCGACTTTGGGAGAGTAATAACTACAAATTTAAATCATTCTTTGAGAACAGTGGAGCGTAATCACTTGAGACAAATAAAATTATTATATGTGTACTATGGTATGTCACATGACTGGCTCAAATACTACAGATAAGCCTCATAAATAAACCTATTTACAGCACATGGCCTAAACCGCAATGGTTTCATTACAGAATCACAGTAAAATCTTCGTCCCACACAGCAGGACACGAGACGACCCAAATCAACACCATACACAAACTATTTCCTCACGCTGAGCTGATGATGATAGTTTGATGTCTCTGGGATAAGGTTTTGCTCAACTTCATGACCTCTCTGACAAGGTTGTTTACTCATCAATGACCTTGACCTTGACCTCAACTACGACTTTCCACAACAAGGCAATCCAATGCCAACCTGACTTGAGTTGAGAGTGATCTTCTCACTCGTGCCCTCCAGCCCTGACTCGCCTCCGTACCGACGCTTCAGTTCCTGGTTGGAGAGAAACAAAACATTATTATGATTATGAACATAATAGGCTGGTGTATAACACTGCAACCAGCAATATGACAATATAGAATATAAATAATCAAATCTGGACCAGACAATCCAGTGATTGGCATCATGAGCATCGAGTGAGTTAATATGGTTTTACGCCGCTTTTAGCAATATTCCAGCAATATCACAGTGGGGGACCCCAGAAATGGGCTTCACACATTGTACCCATGTCCGGAATAGAACCCAGGTTTTCGGCGTGACAAGCGAACGCTTTAACCACTAGGCTACCCGACCGCCCTCATGAGCATTGACCTACACAAATTGGGATACCAATACATGAATCAACCAAGTCAGCGAGCCTGACCACCCGATCCCGTTAGTTGCCCATATAATATGACAAGCATGGGTGCTGGGCACATATTCTAACCTGGAATCCTCAGGGGGAATCATCACGATTAATCTTAAAGGGTGAGGTGAGGTGAGGTGAAATGGGGTTTAACGTCGCGTCCAAGATTATTGCACTTATATAGCGACGTGCATGCACATGTATGTGTGTGTGTGTGTGGCTGCTTGTACTAGTCCGGATTGATGCCGATTTATAGTGCTAGCACACTGAGATACCATGCCGCAGTTTTAACATGAATACCCCACTCAGACACAGTATACTGACTCCGAGCCGACCAGTCCTTGTTTTAGCCCCTTAATGCCGAGCGCCAGACAGGGTAACAACAAGTACCATCTTTTAACGTCTTTTTGTATGACGCGGCTGGGGATCGAACCCCGGACCTTCCGCTCTCCGGGCGGACGCTCTACCATTAGACCACGGAGGCGGTTAATCTTAAAGGGGGAGCAGGCTTTGTCCAATGGGCAGCCCCAGCAAATTGTATTCAATTCATTCAAAATCCCATCCTCCATTATCCAGTGTATCATATCTGACATTCTTGTACTCCAGTCTATCATAATAAAAATACACTGGACTCATTCACTACCACCCCTTTCCAAGTCTGGTTTGAGAAACGGGACAAGAAAATAGCCATCCAATTAAATTAATCTCATGTGTGAGAAAACTTTTTCAAAAACATTCATAAGAGAGACAAATACAATGTCACTGTCGTATTGAAGGGGAATTAATTATGACAGAACAGACATTCAACATGTGAAATACATTTTTGTTTGTTTGTTGTTGAAGCCGCACTCAGCAATATTCCATTATATGACGGCGGTCTGTAAATAATAGAGTCTGGACCAGATAATCCAGTGATTGATACCATGAGCATCGACCCACGCAATTGGGATACAGTGACAAAAATCAATCAAGTCAGCGAGCCTGATCACCCGATTCCGTTAGTCGCCTTTTACGACAAGCATAGTCGCCTTATACGGCAAGCATGGGTTGCTGAAGACGTGTTCTACCCCGGATCTTCACAGGGGATTGTTCATATTGGAGCATGTTCTTCAAGTGGTAACAGATTCCCTTATTCACCTTTGCCATCTGCATGAAGGCCTCATCAATGTTGGTGTTCTCCTTGGCACTGGTTTCCAGGGAGTCCAACATCCCACAGTTGTGGGCGTAGTTCTTCGCCTCTTCACAACTGACCTCTCGCAGACTCTCCAGATCTTTCTTATTGCCTGCGAATACAAACAGGAGTTGAGTGAGTGAGTGAGTATGGCGCAGAGATACGAGCAAAGAGCTTCCCATTAATGAACATATTATCATGCAGTAGAACTCAAGGACTTACCAATGCAGTAATCTGCCCGCTTGCCCAAAGTGATCTTTGTCCTTTGACGATCATAAGTCTATGTTAAAGTATGGGAGCTCTGAAGTCGCTCACACAACTCACCCACAGTTGGTTGGTTTGTTGTTTAACGCCGCAATCAGCAATATTCCAGCTATATGACGACGGCATGTAAATAATCAAGTCTGGGCCAGACAATCCAGTGATTGAAATCATGAGCATCAATCCACGAATGGGATCAATGACATGCAACAACCAAGTCAGCTAGCCTGACCACCCGATCTCGTTAGTCGCCTCTTACAACAAGCTAGAGCTACCTGGACCTGGGACATATTTTTTGATGACAATAACAATAAAACTGCAAAGTTACACTACAAGTGGCTTACGTTTCCATTACTTTCTGACAATGCACACATTCCTTTAAACTTTGATGTGTTTTGAGTAAACACAAAGCTTCAGCATGTTCAGTCACAGGAGTCCGTATCTAAAAATAGACGCCCTCATGCATATTCATGACCATCTCCACACGCGAGCCCGAAGGGCGTGAATATGCATGAGGGCGTCTATTTTTAGATACGGACTCCTGTGGTTCAGTATATGCATGATCAAATCTTTTTATGTGTGTATCTAATTACTTTTTGCCGGGGTTCCGGTAAAGGAATATTGTACCCAACTCTTCAGATCTACAGTCGGTACCCGGAAAGGGTTGGTAATGTGGGATAGTGTACACAGGTAGGGTCAACTAATGGGGGATCGGGTACCCAGACAGGGTAGGGTAATAGGGGATCGGGTACCCTGGTAAGGTCAGGTAATAGGGGATTGGGTACCCGGGTAGGGTCGGGTAATAGGGGATCGGGTATCCAGGTAGGGTCAGGTAATAGGGGATTTGGTACCCGGGTAGGGTCAGGTAATAGGGGATTGGGTACCTGGGTAGGGTCAGGTAATGGGATTTGGTACCCGGGTAGGGTCAGGTAATAGGGAATTAGGTATCCGGGTAGGGTCAGGTAATGGGATTGGGTACCCTGGTAGGGTCAGGTAATAGGGAATTAGGTATCCGGGTAGGGTCAGGTAATGGGATTAGGTACCCAGGTAGGGTCAGGTAATGGGATTGGGTACCCGGGTTGGGTCAGGTGATAGGGAATTAGGTATCCGGATAGGGTCAGGTAATGGGATTGGGTACCCTGGTAGGGTCAGGTAATAGGGGATTGGGTACCCGGGTGGCAAATATAGACTCGTCCCAGCCCTGTTCTATACGTCATGTTGATAATCATGAGAGTGATCTGTCACTAAGTATCAGCCTGATCACCGATGTGGCACTTACCTATCATCAACTGAACAATGGACGTTCCTGCGTATCTCTTTACATCTTCAAGCCAGCGAGGAATGTTGTCGAAGGTAGACCGTTTTGTGATGTCATAGGCTATGATAACGCCATTAGCACTTCTGTAGTAACTCTGGGTGATCGTTCGGAACCGTTCCTGACCGGCCGTGTCCCAGATCTGTAGCTGTAAGAAGTATAATATTAATAGTAATGGACTTGATTACATTTGAGCAAAATCTTAATCCTGCATTACTACCTTAATGCTGCTGTTTTCCTTGACTAGAAGGATGGAGCTGTGAGAGGCCCAGGCAGCAGAAGAAGTAGTACAAGGTCTTAAGCCATTGGACCCGTGAAGATTCCGGGGTAGAATAGGTCTTCAGCAACCCATGCTTGCCGTAAAAGGCGACTATGCTTGTCGTAAAAGGCGACTAACGGGATCGGGTGGTCAGGCTCCCTGACTTGGTTGATGCATGTCATCGATCCCAACTGCATACATCGATGCTCACGATATCAATCACTGGACTGTCTGGTCCAGACTCGATTATTGACAGACTGCCGTCATATAGCTGGAATAGTGCTGAGTGTGGCGTTAAACAACAAACCAACCAACCAACTTAAGCCATTGTTTTGTTCAACAACTCCAATCTCCTAAATATGTTTCACATGCCACTATCCATACTGTTCAATTACTTTGATGATGGGAATCTTTCCTTAGCTTAAAGGGCAAGTACGTCGACGGTTCTTGGTGCTCTTAAATGATGCATGAAATAATTTCCAAGTGTGACATCACACCTTGAATTCATGCACGATTCAACTCTCAAACTAAAACAATAGAGCTCCACACAGTGAAGTTGATAACCCAAGTGCAGTGCAGAGTAGCTGGCTTCGGTCATGTCTTCATTAGGTAGAAATGGAAGAGAAAGTTTGTGTGTTTTTCTAACAGATGAGTTACAAAATAAAAATTGCCAGCTTGATTAGATTAGACATGTTAGAAGCCAGTGTTTATCAAAGCCTAGATTACAATATAAATGGTGCCTCGTTTGTATGAAGTCAACCACTCTCCTACCAAGAGTTCCAAATAAATTAGGGAAAGCCGAGTACCTCTGCCACATCATCACATCTCACCCAGTCCATTAAACATGTTCAAGTTATTGCATGTTTTTCATCTGTCTACACATTAAGATAAACATATGTCATGAAATGTTAAACTTTCATTGAGAAAAAATGTAAAACAAAATTGTCCTATTTGCGTCTTTGTTTACATGGCTCCACAGGCTGTCACTGAAGCACTACGGAGAGTTTACTATACGGTCACTTTGATGTATAAAGATATATTGTCATGCACCTCACTGTAGTAGTATATCTACATCAGGGCTCCAGATAAGCTGCGTATCTGCGTGAAATACGCATCAGAAATACAGAAATATGCAGTAAAAAATAATCCAAGCGTATCAAATACGCAACGAACATTACAGATACGCTACAAAAACAGATTTTGTGCGTATCATCAAAATATTTAAGAATTGACCTTCACTTTGTGTGAGTTCATTGGAGTATGAACCTGCATAGAGTGAGGTCCAAACTGTATGAATGTCGGAGCTTGCGACGACGTTCATACAATGTTTGGCCCTCACTGAACAATCATGCAGTCAAGCTCTCTTACGTTTCTCAATATATACTGAAATGCTGAGACCAAGATTAAAGGTTCCAAATGATCAGAAATAATGCTTGTATGTATGTTTTCATGCTAGGGAATTCCCAGGGGTTTCCCCAGGAATGTGGAAGTAGTCCGTCAGTGTTTACGTCATTTCAAGAACACGGTCTCGTGAAAAACGTATGAACGTCAAATTGTGACGTTCATACACTTATGAACGTCAATTTCGCGGTCATGTGACCGACCTCTCGTCTAATGGAAAAGCCGTATATCGTGTAAACTTCAAATTAAAAAATTATTGTGAAGTAACCCTGCGTATTCGATTAGCAAATCAGCAACTTATTTTGAAATTATAAACGGGCATTCCGTCAACCTTGCCAAACTCCACGATGACAGTCACATCATGATCATTTGCCATCACACTTTCTTGTGGAAGTATCGTGGTATTTTTGAGTCCTATAAAGCTCTCAAACCCACACGACACCAGTTTGCAGGGACTAGATGAATAGTGTTTTTAAATATTTAACTTAAATACCCACATGTGTAAAAACTAGTGGGTAACAGAAATTTGAATACGCAGATAGAATTACTGATACCCAGTGATTTTAAAATGCATGGGTAAAATACCCACAACACCAAAAGCTTATCTGGAGCTCTGTACATAATTATACAAAACAATATGTAAAGTGCACGAAAGGCTTACATTAGGCCTGTCTGTTCTCATTTCAGAATATGTGTGTTTGTTTACAACCAAGAGAATAGTCTGGTCACCTGATCAGATAAGCCTTCACCCGCTACTACACTCTTGCAGAATAAGGCGAGCAGAGTTGAGTAAGCTCGGGAGTTAACCACTTTTATCATCCAAAACTGGCTCCCACAGAATATATGCTTGGATGAGATCAAGTGATATCTACACTGTAGATATCGCTGCAATGAAATTACATCACAATGCTTTGCAGACCATTGTGACGTCACAGGTTACCATGACGTCACAATCAAATGACATCACTATTGGCTCTGCTACTGAAGCTGTTAGCAGTACTTTTTACATTGAAGACTACTAATTACTGTCTACAAATTGAAAAGGTTGGAAGAATGATGTTGGATGATAAATAAAATCTCACCCTCGTTTCTTTTGTATTGTTTGTTGTGATACGATACATCGAAACTCGACACATGACATGTTATTCCTTAACAAGCCTTAACAAGCCTCGGAATTTTTCCACTTTTATCAACTCATGTTGATATATTTCATATCAAAAGACACTCGGGTGAGATTCTCTGTATATATTGTTTGCAAACAATGCTTCAGAACGGTAGACATACTTGCCCATGCTAAGGAATAACATGTCATGTGTCGAGTTTCGATGTATCGTATCACAACAAACAATACAAAGTGCATTATGACAACCCTACTCCCTACCATGCCTACTAAAGTTTTTTGTATCAAATTTCTATCTTGTCATAAGAAATTTGAACCATTCCATCAGTTTTAAATAACAGCCCTAAGACTTACGCCATAACCATGATAACCATTCATAAACAATGAAGCACTTGATAAGGATGTAAATATATTTATCAAACATAATTCAATAGCGCAAAAACATAGTATATAGTATATGTGTGCAAATTGTAAGCAAATAGATGACAACTTTCACTAAGAAGCACAACAAACATTTCAAAACATATTGATCATGTCTACATGATTAGGCATACATCACATAAACATGATAAATCCCCTTCCAAAAGATAAACAGAGGCTTCAAAACGGACAGTAACACAATAACTCAAAATATAAAAAAAACTTGGTGTTTGTAAACATATCATCAGGTTCATGTACACGATGTATATGGCAAAAAACTAAATCAGTAATTCGGTTGTGGTCGACAGTCTATAATTAGAAAGAGTGATTCATCAAGTATAAACAAAAGTGTTGTCGACGACTGTCAGCCAGCTGACTCGCCGTCAGGAAAATCGTCCATATGTACAAGATACATTACCAGCTTATAGAACAAATGGCCATCAAATTTGCCTCACCTTCACAAGTTTGCCGTCAATGTTCAAAGTTTTCATTGTGAAGTCAACTCCTATGGTGCTGCCGTGTTTTTCTGTATAAGTTCCCGATTTGAATCTCTGCACGACACAGGTTTTCCCCACACCTGCGTCACCAATTAACACTATCTTAAACAAATAATCAAACTGTTCATCAGGATCGAGTGCAGAGTGGTACGACATTTTCAAAATGAACCCACTCCCTCTGTCATTAATAATTTCCACCGTTCGATTCCAACACGGATGACACAGCTTCAATGGCAAAGTTTCATGTTTTGGCTATACCGGAAGTGACATCATTTTGTGATGCTACTTCCGTGTTGAGCTCGTTTGTCTCAAATCATGTGACAAAGGCAACAAGTGTTATGAAATATATACCAGTCATAATGCGCAAGTTAATGTGGAAATCCCATCGGCTTAGTTGGGATAAACCTATTTCGTTTTATGTGAACGCAATGCTGTCAATTAATAACGGGAGGTAACTCTTGTCGTGCTTAGTACGAGACGGAAATTCAATGTATAAATTAAATCTGCGTGTGTTCAAATCCCATTGGTTTCAATCTTTTTCACAAGTCTAAAAAGAAAGAGAACATAATGACATTCTTTGCCAAAATAGATTTTCTTATAATTGTTGTAAACCATTGTGCATTAGTTTGAATTTATATCATTGCGAGGGTGAACCATGTTCAAGTATTTGGCACGTCCCAGCACGTGATTCAGGTCTTTTAAAAAACACACACACAGGAGAGGGTCATAAAAATAAATACACATTTACATACATATTTAGGGAGGGTCATGATAAAATGGACATTCGGTGTTCAAATATAAAATGCTTTTGCACTTTTCATTTTTTGGGTGGGGTGGGGGAGGGGGGTTGTCATGGAATAAAATGTAGAGTAGCTTGGTGTGGATCATCAATATGACGAGCATTTTGGGAGGGTAATTATTTTAAGTACATTAGTGCATAAGAAACCTGACCCTGGCACATTGTAAGTGCACTCAACAATATTCCACCTATACGACAGCATCCTGTAAATAATCAAATCTGGACTAGACAATCCAGTGATTGATATTGTGAGCAATGATCACCGTCAAGGTTCGAGGAAGGGTTGGAGTTTGAGTAACTGTAGATTAATGCTGCGGTTAGCAATAGTCCACCTATATCACAATGGCCCATAAACAAATAATTCCTTACATTTTGAGACACACCCCAAAACAAAAAAAAAGGTTAAGTGTAAAAATATTGATATTCGATATTCTTTTGTCGAGCAAAATCTTATATCTTTAAAGCTTGCGTTGCAGCAGAGCTTAACATCATGTCAAGTTGATTGCTTTTTCACTCAACTCATTTTAAAAACCTGTAATCAGCATCCTTTATGGTCTCTGCTGCAACGAAGATGCTTTTCAGCTTGAGAGTAAATGTGGGATGATACGAGGGCTGAGACGGGTAACTTGGGGTACCCAGCTCGGGTGGGTGCTGAGTAGACCCGGATACCCACAAGTCTACCCGGACCCACCTTCCCGAGGCAAGAGAGTTATAAAAGTCCAGTTTCCACCCTTGCCGAACTTGTAGTTTTTTAATATGTTTGCAGAGTTGTTTTCCTGTCTTGGGTGTGGGTTATGTGAATCTGATGATGGTGACCATACTACACCATTGTAGAATTGTAGACACCATCTTCCCAATGCAGGGGAGGTAACTGACTATAAAAGACCAGTTTCCACCTTGCCGAACTAGGCTGGAATTATGGAGTTACATTTTGGCTTGACTAACGAGTTTATGCATAGTCCAATCAAAATCGCGCAACGAAATCGAAATCCGGTTAGTAAACTGTCGTGCAGCTTTCGGTCGTTTGCGTGATTTGCAAAGCACGTGCACCGCCAACTCGTTGACAGCATATATTTTCCGAGTCTTTTCACGTTTTTAATTAAGGGGCTCACGTGATTTGATGCACTTCGCGAGGTAAGACCCGTTTTATCACGATATAGATCTTGAATATCGATCAGATCGTCCTGACTGGACGCCACCATTTTGTTTGTAATGAATGCAAGTGATACCAGAAATGGAATCTGATTGGTCCATAGGAGAGGATTATAAAGGACATAATTCGTAATAGACATTGGTGGCGCTACGATCGAGCCCAAGAATTCCAGCCTGGTTTGGCAAGGGTGGAAACTGGACTTTTTAAGTCAGTTAACTCTCTTGCCTCGGGAAGATGACCCGGACCCGTGATTACTCACATGATATATTGTTTAATGACAAAAAATATGGCTACACTACAAGTCACGAATGTTCGCATTTCTTTCTGACAATGCACCCATTTCCTCTGACTTTTACATACACAAAGGAAAAAGTCAAGCACACCCTAATATATTTCATTATTGTTTGGTCCCAATATTTGTAACCGTCATGAAAGATATAATTACGGGAAGAATTATGTTTTCTCGAGATGATGTAATCAGTCACGCGTGACCAAAGCTCACGTGCCATGCATGGTATGCCCGTGCAGCATGCTACCCTCGAGTATCCCTGAAAGAGGTATATCCAAACGTTAATATTGCTTTTGAGTTTCAAACTGTTATTCCATGACATTGTGTGATCATGGCACGAAGGCGATTATCAAACGCCACAAGATGGCAAATAAGCGGCAAGCATAACGCAGGAGTGTCTTGTAATGCCATTGCTCAAAATTTGGGGTATCATCACACTGTCGTAAGCCGTTGAGTCGAGAAACATGCTCAGACCGGTGATGTACAGGACCGCCCCAGATCCGGAAGACCTCCTGTGACGACACATCGCGAAGACAGGGACCTTCTTCGTCTCATCCTCCGAGAACCCTTTTAACAAGTACTCGTCTGAAACAGCTGTGGTTGCCCAATCGTCGTTTCAGCATCTGAACCGTCAGTAACTGGCTGAAAGTAGCAGGACTGAGGGCTAGACGAGTCATAAAGCGTCCCTTGTTGAGAGATCACTACAGAGCCGCTCGTTTAGCATGGTGTATTGTCCGACAGAACTGGAATCTGAGAACTTGGGAGACGCATCATTTGGTCAGACGAAAGTCGCTTTCTGCTCCACGTCACTGATGGAAGAACGAGAGTTTGGAGGCACCGGAACAGGGCCTACACCCCCAGGAACATTAAACCGACTGTTGCATACGGCGGGGGCTCGGTTGTGGTTCGGGGTGTATCTCTCATGATTGCGGGTTGGATTTGATCACCATAAAGGGCAACTGAACAGGGGCTCAGTACATCCGGGACGTTTTGAGGCCAGTCGTCGTTCCTTATTTTGACAACCACCCTCAACCTACTCGACCTCAGTACATGGATGACAATGCCAAGCCTCATCGTTCGCGTGAGTCGTGGATTACACGAGGGACAATGCAATAACGACTCTACCCTGTCCAGCTATGAGCCCAGATTTAAACCCACTTGAACAGGCACGAGGTCCTCCTGTACAAGATTTACGCCAATTGGAAGCAGCATTGCATCAGGAGTGGTTGTTGTTGACCCATCAACAGATCCAACGTCTGACTGGAGGCATGAGACGTAGGGTGGAATGCGTCATCCGGGTACGTGGCGGTTATACCCGCTACAGATCTGTTTCACGTGTCATGTCAAGTAGAGACTTTAAGGAACATTTTCACATGAAACATCAAACGTAACTCGTTTACTTATCCTGCAGCTCCATATTTTTTAAGTATTGCCTAAGGTCAAAAACAGTACCTGTGTTACCATGAGGTTTTTGTCAGTAAATTCCAATCACAACTCACCAATATCTTCTTTATTTGTGGTCAAATGTTTGTTCTATCCGATGACATTGGTATCGCCCAGCTCCTGTGGTCTGTCAGCCCATGCCATGAGGGGTGTGCTTAACTTTTTTTCTTTGTGTTTATATGTTTGAATAAAGATTAAATTTCAGTCGACTTCAGTGTATGCATGACCAGATCGTTTTACACTACATCTAAATACATTTTGTCAGGGGTACAGTCAAACATTTTCTAATCGGGACCATTCTGTACCTATCTATTGAGACCCCCAGCGGGTCCCCGGGTTATAGTGGGGTGGGTACCCGGAAGTAGATTTGGACTCGTCCAAGCCCTACATGATACGAACTGTTCATCCCCTAAAACATAACAATTTTGTCGGAAGGATAGGTTGCAACCCCTAACTTAAGATTATTATTAAACTTTTGAACTGATCATTCAGTGGTACTCGGTCTTTCTTCTTCCAAGAAACACCGAAGATTTTTGAAGTTTGAACTGAAGGTGAGGTGAAATGGGGTTTAACAACATATTCCAAAATTATTGTCTTGTTTAGCAACGTGCGTGCGTCTGATTGTGTTGTTTATAGTGCCAGCCCAATGAGATACCATGCCACAATTTACATGGATACCCCACTCAGACACAGTATACTGACAGTTGACCAGTCCTTGTTTTTTCCCCTTAATGCCAAGCGCTTAGCAGGGTAACAAGTATCATCTTTTATTTGTTTAATCGACCTTCCTTTCTCCAGGAAGGGGCTTACCACAAGACAACAGAGGCGGTCCAGCAGCTAAGGAAGGTTAGCACCTACACAGCATGGCCACCTAGCTGACTCCTTTTTATCAAATACTTTATGAAACATTTTGAAGTATTGTCTGGGTGTAAAGTAGGTGAGGTGAGGGGTTTAACGACGCGCCCAGGATTATTGCACTTATATAGCGACGTGAGTGTGCGTGCGCGCGTGTGTGCTTGCTTGTGTTAGTCCGGACTAATGCTGATTTTATAGTGCTAGCCCACTGAGATGCCGCAGTTTAACATGAATACCCCACTCAGATACAGAATACTGACTCCGAGCCGACCAGTCCTTGTTTTAGACCCTTAATGCAGAGCGTCAGACAAGGTAACAACAAGTACCATCTTTTAAGCTCTTTTTGTATGACGCGGCCGGGGATCGAACTCCGGACCTTCCGCTCTCCGGGCGGACGCTCTACCACTAGGCCACGGAGGCGGTCTGTAAAGTCAGCTTGTTTGTGTAGTTTTTTAATATGTTTGCAGAGTTGTTTTCCTGTCTTGGGTGTGGGTTATGTGAATCTGATGATGGTGACCATACTACACCATTGTAGAATTGTAGACACCATCTTACCAATGCAGGGGAGGTAACTGACTATAAAAGACCAGTTTCCACCTTGCCGAACTAGGCTGGAATTATGGAGTTATAATTTCGTTGGTCTAACGAGTCTATGCAAAGTCCAATCAAAATCGTGTAACATCCAGGTTTGTAAACTGCAGATTTCGGTCGATTGCAGGATTTGCAAAGCATGTGTACTGTCAACTTAACGTCAAGAGATATTTTCCAAATCTGTTCATGTTTTTAATCAAGGTGCTCTTCAGCAACCTATACTTGTCTACCCCGTGAAGGTCCATCTTCAGCATCCCATGCTTGTCTACCCCATGAGGATCTGTCTTAGCAACCCATGCTTGTCTACCCAGTGAAGGTCCATCTTCAGCAACCCATGCTTGTCTACCCCACGATGATCCGTCTTCAGCAACCCATGCTTGTCTACCCCATGAAGATACGGTCTTCAGCAAGCCATGCTAGTCTAAACCGTGAAGGTCCATCTTCAGCAACCCATGCTTGTCTACCCCATGAAGATCCGGTCTTCAGCAACCCATGCTTGTCTACCCCATGAAGATCCGGTCTTTAGCAACCCATGCTTGTCTACCCCGTGAAGGTCCATCTTCAGCAACCCATGCTTGTCTACCCCATGAAGATCCGGTCTTATGCAACCCATGCTTGTCTACCCCGTGAAGATCCAGTCTTCAGGAACTTATACTTGTCTACCCCATGAAGTCTGTTTTCAGCAACCCATGCTTGTCTACCCCGTGAAGGCCCATCGTCAGCAACCTATGCTTGTCTACCCTGTGAAGGTCCATCTTCAGCAACCTATGTTTGTCTACCCCGTGAAGGTCCATCTTCAGCAACCCATGCTTGTCTACCCCATGAAGATCCAGTCTTCAGCAACCCATGCTTGTCTACCCCGTGAAGGCCCATCTTCAGCAACTTATACTTGTCTACCACATGAAGTCTGTTTTCAGCAACCCATGCTTGTCTACCCCGTGAAGGTCCATCTTCAGCAACCTATGCTTGTCTACCCTGTGAAGGTCCATCTTCAGCAACCCATGCTTGTCATCCCTGTGAAGATCCGGTCTTCAGCAACCCATGCTAGTCTCCCCCGTGAAGATCCGGTCTTCAGCAACCCATGCTTGTCTACCCCATGAAGATCCGGTCTTCAGCAACCCATGCTTGTCTACCCCATGAAGATCCGGTCTTCAGCAACCCATGCTTGTCTACCCCAAGAAAATCTGGTCTTCAGCAACCCATGCTTGTCTACCCCGTGAAGATCCATCGTCAGCAACCCATGCTTGTCTACCCCATGAAGATCCGGTCTTCAGGAACCCATGCTTGTCTACCCCGTGAAGATCCGGTCTTCAGCAACCCATGCTTGTCTCCCCAGTGAAGATCCGGTCTTCAGCAACCCATGCTTGTCTCCCCCGTGAAGATCCGGTCTTCAGCAACCCATGTTCTTGTATGACGCCACTTGCGGGATCCGGTGGTCAGACTTGGCTGATGCTTGTCATCGTATCCCAATTGTGTAGATCGATGGTCATGTTGAGTATCGCTGGTCCAGACCCAATTACTTACAGGTGAGGTGAGGTGAAATGGGGTTTATGTCGCGTCCAAGATTATTGCACTTACATAGCGACGTGCATGCACATGTGTGTGTGTGTGTGGCTGCTTGTACTAGTCTGGCCCTTCCGCTCTCCGGGCGGAGGCTCTACCAATAGACCACGGAGGCCGTCAATTACTTACAGAGTGATGTTAAACCCATCTCACTAACCCACAAGACCCATCAAGATCACATCACTTCTTTCATTCACGTTTATATACAAAAATAACAACAATAACCTATCTTCTGTTAAATTCAACAGCAGTTATTCTTTATTTAAAGTATAGCAATATTTGAAAATAATAGTCTCAACAGATATACTTTTTACATAACATATTTCTTGTGTTCAACAACCATGAGCTCATAACACCAACAGTATTTGAAATCTAAAAAAACTCATATTTTCATCAATTAACAAAACATTCAGTCAGTGTGACTATCATATAAAGTCTGAAACAGTTTCTCCAACGTTCAATATTTCAAAGAGATTACTTACACACGTGTTATATATTTCATAAAATCAAATCATAATAAATACCTCAGACAGACATTCACTCTCACACACCTTTGTCATTATTACTGGTTATCATAAAAACAAGAAATGGTAAACTCAGGGACCGGCCATTTAACATTGCGAGAGAATCTGCTAGGGTCACCTAAAACTACGACAATCTCTTGTGAAATTTCCTAAAAAATAACAAACATATTTGGGGAGGATCATGAAAAAATTGTACAAGGACATGAGGGTAATTATTTATATTCCACCCCTGTAATAAATGGCCGGTCCCTAAATCTACATAAACATAACAAAAAGCAAAATAAACCAAACACGAGAACACACCTGAAAATTCATTCATGACCAACTCGTGTTATTCCGGGACAAGCCGAATAGCGACTCGTGCCCCTCTCATGGCCATTTTTGCAACGGGCATACCTAAAATCATTGTCAACTTGTTGCGTAATGGTTCACATATATTTCCCCATATATTATATATATTTTAGATGCAATTTAAAGCACATCGGGATGTGCGGAATTATACAGTATGATTGACCACATTTAACTGTGTTTTGGGTGTAATTTTAGATGAAAGACATGTTAAATCAAAAACTGTTTCTGTGGGATTATTTGACGAAGAACTTGAAATCATACGCGGATTCTGATTGGTGTGTCGTATTTTCGCACATAACATTCATCGATAGGGGTACGAGTCTTCTTAGAGGTTCCAGAAAGGGGCGAGTGGTGACGAATGCTGAAAATTCACCGTATTTATGTTTTCAAGAAGAAATCCTTAACAGCAAAATCTTTCACTTCACAAAAAAACAAACACAACCAACTTATGGCTGAAGCATGAAGAGCATCTGCAGTTTGATGAAAAGTAAAAATAATGGGGTTCTCTGAATATGGAGAATTATAGTCTCATCGAGACGGGCTAGGATGTCAACATGATTTATGGAACCACAAGAAACTTTCAGTCTGTGTACCATAAAATACCATCACTGGTGAAACAGCTCCATCATCATCTTCTCTGATTATCAACACCAAAACTTGTCCAAATGCCTTCAGGCCACATCCACTAATTTCTTCTTTTACAAACAGTTTTTATTCAGTGTTATGAGGGAGGGTGAATGATAAAAATATTCTTGAAACAAAAATATTTAGTAAAGTACAAACAAAACAAGACTTTAAGAAAATCATGTTTTCAAACACAAAATGTATGTCTTATTTCTGCCAAATTTTGTGTAGATCTGAGTGTAAAACAAGAAAATTAATTTGATATGGCCTGATTAAAATATTTGGTGTCATTTTCTTTCTCACTTGATGAAATGTCCACCTAAAAATGGGAATTGCAGTTCACAGGAATTAGCATGCAGGAACTTCGTCTTTCGCTGGCTCCTGTGGACATATCTAACTAAATCCCTGAATAATAATTGCGATCGAGGCTATATCTACTGTATTTGCCGTATTAAACACCCTCCTCAAACAAGCACCTGACCAACATCAAGACCAATCTGAAAGTAATCTTTATAAACGCTAATACTAAGACTGAAAATTTATATGACAGCCCATACTATATTGTGTATAGTACAGACCTCTTTACAGACAACAGCAGCGCAGAACGGATACATACCGTATTCGACATAATAAGCGCCCTGGACAATCTCAAAATTAAAAATTGGGGGCTCTTATTAGAATATTATTTTGGTGAAAAAAAACAAAAACAGATTTGAAAGATCGTTAACTTCGTGGTTTATGCTGACAGCCTGGAATGTTTATATACGACATATATTTTTCCAGAATACAATTGCCCATAATTAAGGGTGCAAATAACACACGAGTGCGTATTACACACGAATAAATTTAAGTCTTGTGTACACTGATCAATCGGAAGGGGTGCTAATTGGGATTGTTCACTTGCCAATATATTAGCAAATATCGCCGTGGGCGCTTAATAGAGCAGGGAACTTATTACGTCGAATATGGTAATTGCCTAGTAACAATTTAGTACAAAAAGTTTCAGTTTCATGGTCATTTGAACTAAGTTTGATTCACTGCCACTTGATTTTATAAAACAATTTAAGTCTTTGTGTATGGAGTAAATAGGCACTCCCATGTGCCCTGGGCACTTATTACGGCGAATATGGTATGTTGTAGCTGTCAGTAGTGATACAAATCTCACATCTTAGCACTAACTAAATCTCACATCTTAGTGCTTACTACTGCTTCACAGGCCAGTCATATAAGGCACTTGAGTCTGTGGAGATACAGCACAGTGTTCAAGGATCCATTCTGCACAACAATTGCCCACAACAAAACTAATATTCCTTAGGGTTTAACACTGCTTTTAACATAATTCCAGTTATATCCAGCATGTCAGCTTAATGTGGGAGGAAAGCCTGAAGTGATGCAGGTCTCAGACGTTTACCACTTCGGTGAAACCCACGAGCTTGGGTATGGTGCCAGCATGACAAACCTAGAACAATAACTGGGGCAAACCGGGTTTCGAACCCACAATCATAGGTTTCTGGAATGTACGAGGGACGCAACTCTGCACAGCGAATCACAGCGCTTTAGATGACTGGGCCCTTGTTGTAAAATAAATATGAAGTGTTAACACAGAATCAACCAGTGTGAACCATCGTCTTATCAGTCTCTTCTCAATAAAGTTTCCAATCATCTGCATATGCAGCTAATACAATATTGTAGATAACCACTTCACAAAGAGGGCCATAAGGTTCTGAAGCTCACCTGAAATATGAGTGAGTGAGTGAGTGAGTATGGTTTTACGCCGCTTTTAGCAATATCCCAGCAATGTCACGGCGGGGGACACCAGAAATGGGCTTCACACATTGTACCCATGTCGGGAATCGAACCCGGGTCTTCGGCGTGACGAGCGAACGCTTTAACCACTAGGCTACCCGACCGCCCCTTTCCCTGAAATATGAAGAAATAATGGGGGCCATGCTAAAGATTGGATCAGAGGTGGTGAGGTGAAATGGGGTTTAACGTCGCGTCCAAGATTATTGCACTTATATAGCGACGTGCATGTTCGTGTGGATTGGATCAGAATTCTGTGAGGAAATTTGAGAGACTCCATCGCCAGGATCTTTTATATTTACAGGGCAATGGTCCCTTTTCCGAGGAGATGTTGAAAATGTTAAAGATAACAACAGACAATGGGACGGACGACAGGCGACACCCCATGACATTAACTCACTTGATTTTCGGTCAGGTGAGCTAAAAATGTCAATCACTAGCAATACAGTATAACACAGTTGCATTTTTCTGAGACTTGGAAATTGTACCCAAAATTAGTAAGAGGTACCGAATAACCTTGATTCCTTTCTGTGAACACATTACAACAAATATAAATGAAGTTAATAATGGCAGTGTTTGAAAGTGGACTACTGAAGAATAGAAAGAATGGACGTTAGATTGAAAGGTACCCATCAGCTGCACAACTACCAATCCAGTGATTGACGTCATGAGCATGGATCCACGCAATTGGGATACGATGACATGCATCAACCAAGTCAGCAAGCCTGACCACCCTATTAGACATTACCCATATCAGGGAGCCCCATGGGAACGGGTATGCTGCTGACAAATCATAATCAGGATGCTTTGAGTGTTCAAGCCCATGATCAGCAGATCCTGGCATGACAAAGGGAAGTCACTCTGTTTAGCTCATTGCAGCATCCAAATCTGTTTTTTGTCTAGAGGGCGATTTTCGGATGAGTTTTGAACACTGGTGTATATAGGAATGGTAACCTTAACAACAAGAGGAGATAACCTGTGATCTGAAAGGCTGCCCTTATGATATGCCATTTAGAAAAAAATCAATCACTGCAATTTACACACCAATCAATCAGATGAAGAAAAATCTATGCAAAAACTCTTGATCCTTTACATTTGTTTCCATCTTTCTTCTCTCGAGGGGAATAAACCACACATGAATTCTCAACATACATTTAAAATGAATTCAAGATGGAGAACAGAGTAAACAATGGCTGTCTCACACATGACCTATTCAGCATAGATATCTCACTTTAAAAAGCTGCCGGCATAAATTCACATTGAAAGATTGTCTTGGTGTAAATCCAGATTACAAAGTCGGTGTAGGACAGGGCTTGTTGTATTGAGATGCATGTAACAACTTGTATTGGAAGACTGACTCAGAAATCAGAGAAAAATATTATAAATTTGGCCATTGTGTTGACAATAGGTTTGTGTAAAATCTAAAGTGTCTTCAAGCTCTACTTTCATGCTTATTGAACACTTGCAGAAAAATAAAGTCAGAACTTAATGGTTGATTGTATCTGTGGAGGCAGAGTGGATAATGTAAAAATGTTCACATCATGTTGAACAAGCTTTTTTAAAGGGAGGTGTCCAAAATATCAAAGTCCTCTCTCAGATAATTTTACTGCCTACATCATACTACATTTGGGTTTCAAAAGGGGGGCAGAGTCCAGGAGCCCTGGACCTCATCTCTGGATCAGCCTGTGATACATGTTAGGCTGGGGCAAGTCCACATTTACTACCTTGGTACCTGAATCTATGTAACCCTACCCAAGTTATCCAGCACTTGTCCTGTAGTCCTGGTCAAACTGCCCAATAGTTAAGGTATCACAAGGACTAGTAGTAATTTGCGCATTTTTAAGGGTTTTGCTATATATTATCATTATAAGAACTAGTGGACAAAATGTTTCTGCCGCTGCTTAATACATGTTATATTTCTACATTTGTTGTGGCCACCATCATCCTTTCTCACAAACATTCACTCCAGCAGCACACAGGGGTAGCTGCAGCAGCAGCAGCAAGC
This sequence comes from Haliotis rufescens, assembly GCF_023055435.1. Taxonomy (NCBI): domain Eukaryota; kingdom Metazoa; phylum Mollusca; class Gastropoda; order Lepetellida; family Haliotidae; genus Haliotis; species Haliotis rufescens. The sequence continues at coordinate 442,098 of NW_025964368.1, forward strand.
CTGGCAGTGTGTTGAGTACAGATGCAGATGAAAAACAACAGTCAACAACTCGCAGCACTATGCAGAAAATAACGATGTAATCAGCACCCTTTGAAATGAGTTGATATTTATAATGTTTACAATCATTCATCAATGTTGGTGTATATCAGCAGCCATGCAGTAGCAAGACCAATCGAACTGGCTGTTCAGACCAACTGGCCATCAGACAGAACTGTTCAGACCAACTGGCCATCAGACAGAACTGTTCAGACCAACTGGCCATCATACAGTCCTGATCATACTAACTGGCCATCAGACAGAACTGTTCAGACCAACTGGTCATCATACAGTCCTGTTCAGACCAACTGGCCATCATACAGTCCTGTTCAGACCAACTGGCCATCATACAGTCCTGTTCAGACCAACTGGCCATCATACAGTCCTGTTTAGACCAACTTGCCATAAGGCAGTACTGTTCATACCAACTGGCCATAAGACTGTACTGTTCAGACCAACTGGCCATCAGACAGTCCTGTTCAGACCAACTGGTCATCATACAGTTCTGTTCATACCAACTGGCCATCAGGCAGTACTGTTCAGACCAACTGGCCATAAGACTGTACTGTTCAGACCAACTGGCCATCATACAGTCCTGTTCAGACCAACTGGCCGTCAGACAGTACTGTTCAGTTCAAGTGGCCATCAGACACTTCAGACCAACCAATGGAAACCATGATAGTACCTTACTGAACAAGTGGCAATAGACTGACTGTTCTGACCAAGAGGTCACCTACATTCCCACCGCCAAGTTTAGGAAAGAAATTTAATGTGATTCAATGTAAAGGAAAAGACATAAGTTTGCAACAGTAAATGCAATTTAACAAGAAAACAACACAACAATGCAAAACGGTATACCATTTTAAAATATTCTGTACAAAAGTCAACCTGCTTGTTTTTACCGACAAACAAAAACGGGAAAAGAAGATAAACAAGAGACAAGCCAGTGTTTCAAACATTGAATAACCATAACTCATATAAGTTCAAACGAGACCTGGCTATTTTTTAAACTTTGTTTATGAATCAGCAAACTCCCAAAACTGACAATCGAAAAAAGAAGAAAAGAATAAATAAAAATAAATTCCCACCAACCAGAAATCAGTAACATCATAAAATCATTTACTGTTGCTATCAAAATAAATACATCATTGAAAGAACTATAATTACAGCCTGATGAAAATTTATCTACAAAGTTCAAAACACAACAAATTAGGACGAATCACGAGAAGAAAAAAAGAAGTTTTAACTGAAACTTACGTTTTGTAACCTACTGACAAAGTTTTGGGTCAAAACTTGGTGACCCTCCCCTAAAGGTCTGGCTTTACTGAGTCTACCTGCGATATTACTTCATGAATGCGATTCAGAAATTGTTGAAATATCCATCAAAGTGAACACACACTGAGGAACACAGCAGATCAAGTTAGTCACGGAATTATCAACAGAAACCCACTTGCCAACCTAACATGCACTGAATCACACAAGTGGAAAATGGGAATACATTCTGCTGGATTAATAACTCATGACTGGTATTGTATACGAAGACATCTCTCAACAGGTGTAACAGTGTCTGCCAATCAAACAGACTCACAGGGACTAATCTAGGCATTCTCAGAATCCATATTTGGCCTGGCATCAACCACAAATATAAGAAAACACTCTGCAATGGGAATTTTCTAATCAGGTTATCATAATATAAGAACGTTTTAGTTTTGCAGAGGCAACTAATACTTCGGTGATAACTTGACCAACACTACTGAATTAAATGCAATTCTAAAACAGATCTGTGAAAAAAGCCCCACATTTGAGACACAACATTCCCACCCCCCCAATTTGCCTGCCTTTGAACTGTGTTGAAATCCTAGATAAATCAAGGTCTCGCTTTGGGTGGGTCATGACCAACTTCGATGACAGCTTTTCTTTGTTACTTACTGGTCAACAGATCTGGGTCACAGGCCACCACCAAAACATCCCTTCCCTCAAGGTATTTTGATTTGCCAATATCTCAGTGGGATAAACATTTGAACGGAATAGACCTTGCATTGCCCAAGGGAAGTCATCCATACAATCTGGGCCATCTTCCCTGGTATAAGACATTCCAGAATGTTCTTTTGGTCAGTTTTCAATTTTGAATCTAGTATTTGACGCCAGTTTGAAACTAGTGCGTATGGCTCGAAAAAGCTGCTTGCTTAGTGACGAATATCGACTTCATGTTAGTAATTTCATTGGTCAGTCAAAGTTTGTGAAAGGTCGTTCTGACGTGACCCTTAATAGGATGTCCTCAGATCTTGTTCAGCATCAGAGAGAACAAAGATCTGATGTTTATGAGGTTGCTGAGTTTGGAGGCTCTATCTGGCCTGATGCCTCTGTCTGAGAAGACTCATTCAAACTAACTAAGATTGAGTTAGTCTTGTATTAATTCAGTTTTGTCCTTATTTTTGACAACAAAAATGAGGTATATCAACTTGTACTTTGACATTTTGGATGAGCATTTATTATTTCATATATTTTTATCAATGAAAGTTAAAAAATTGATCGTGATTGTGGACAAAAGTATTATGATTCCTTCGTGCTATGATGAACTGGGGCAACCAACACCAAAGAGACAGGCTTGACCTCACTGTCTGACGTTGGATACATTGTAGCTTTTAATACATGTAGTTATTTTCATCTATGAAAGTAAAAAAAGATCCTGATTGTGGAAAAAAGTATCATGATTCATTGATTCTATAAAGCATCAATACCATGATGCATCGATACTATAAGGTATTGACATTATGATGTATCGATACAAAGATGCATCAATACTAGGATGCATCAATACTAGGATGCATTGATACTATAAGGCATTGACGCTATGATGCATCGACACTAGGATGCATCAATACTATGATGCATCGATACTAAGATGCATCAATACCATGATGCATCGATACTAAGATGTATCAATACCATGATGCATCAATACCATGATGCATCGATACTAAGATGTATCAATACCATGATGCATCAATACCATAAGACATCGACACTATGATGCATCAATACTAAAAGGCATCGATATTATGATGCATCTACTCTACAATGACACAAGACACTGCAGAGATAAGACTTGATGCCATTGTTTGCAACCTAAATCTTGTCTAAATCTACATGCTGAAACCTGCTTCTTCTAAAACTACACATTGTTTTGTTTAGTGTGACCAGTTATTGCGAGTTTGAATCCTATAATAAAATATGACTGTGACTAATACCACCTTGACTATACAGCTCTGCTTGGTTCCACAAAGGTGGGCCACATGTTAATGCAGACTGTACGTTGAAATCATATACACATGTATATCAGGGATTTATCTAGACCTGCTCAGAGGTCGATGTTCGGCCCCAAGTCAGCAGCAAATGTCGTTAAATAAATAATCCGAAACCGGAATTCACCATTTCCCAATTCATGTCAATATATAACTAATAACATACTTTATGGCTTTGTAGGATAATCTGTACTTCACTGATAACAGGATCAATAAAGAGGAAGAGGTTTTAATGCTAAGTTTTATCTTGCTGAATTGAATGCAATCTCAAAATACAATGTTAAAATACCTCTAAATTTAAGAAACTATGAACTTAAAATAATCCAAATTTGGAACACAAATTTTTAAATTTTCTAATTTGCCTGGCACTTAGTTCAGAAACCCAGATACATCCCTTTGTTTATATAAATCAACAGTAAAGTACCACCTATATTACCACATACCTATACCATATCAACTGAATAAATAGACATGTAATATGTATAAATATGTACACTCGGACATTACTTTAAACTGAAAAAAAAAAAAATAATACAGATGTCAAATCAAAAGAAATACACGATCATTTAAACAAATATATGTAGCTGTTTATCAAACAAATAAGTTAATCCTTCCCCCATAACTGATGACTACATGAGTCAATGATTTGTACAATTGGATAAAAGCTAACTCACTTGAAATATTCTTCAAAAGGTAATAAATTAATCAAATTAACAAAATGTACAAATCTGCTGTGCAGTGATGACTCTGAACATAGCCTGGGGCTGGAAACATTCACCATGTACCATCGTGATATTGCATTGTGGGGTCGGACAAGATATGGTTTGTATATAAGTATGGCTGGTCTCTAACTTGTGGATGATTGTACCAATCCTGGCTGAGAAATACAACCCAAAACAAATGATGCCATACTTATGATGACATGCTACATCATGTTGCTATGACGACACACCCAAGATGACATGGTACATCATGTTGCTATGACGACACACCCATGATGACATGGTACATCATGTTGCTATGACTACACCCATGACACCCACAATACATCATGTTACCATGCAAACACACCCATGATGAAATGGTACATTATGTTGCTATGACGACGTACCAAGATGAAATGGTACATCATATTGCTACGACACACCCAGATGAAATGCTACATCATGTTGCTATGACGACACACCCATAATGACATCGTAAATCATGTTGCTATGACGACACACCCATGATGACATGGTACAATATGTTGCTATGACTTCCCACCCATGATGACATGGTACAACATGTTGCTATGACGACACACCTATGATGACATGGTACATCATGTTGCTATGACGACACACCCAAGATGACATGGTACATCATGTTGCTATGACATCCCACCCATGATGACATGGTACATCATGTTGCTATGAGGACACACCCATGATGACATGGTACATCAAGTTGCTATGACATCCCACCTATGTTTCTTATCAACAATAAAGGAAATATTCCAGAGGACACTGAGTTTCAAACACCATTCTCTTAGCCTTTTGATGAGACTTATCAGCCACAGGAAATAGAAATGCCATTTGTAGGTTGAACAAGCCACTGTTTTCACACTCCCTGTGTAGGAAGGGTTCACAAAATCAATCCTCTATTACTGAGTGAGTGAGTTGGGTTTAACGCCGCTTTTAACATTATTCCAGTTATATCACGGCATGTCAGCTTAATGTGGGAGGAAAGCCCGAAGTGATGCAGGTTTTAGATGTTTACCACTTCGGTGAAACCCACGAGCACGGTATGGTGCTGACAAACCTAGAAACATAATTGGGGCGAACCGGGATTCAAACCCACAATCATAGGTTTCTGGAGTGTCCAAGGGATGCAACTCTGCATAGCGAATTGCAGCGCCTTAGATGACTGGATCACCTGTGCCCCCCCTTCTATTACTGAACTGATAATCATGATTTCTGATTGCTTAGACTCTATTTCACTGTGTTTGAGACAAGTTTCCTTTCATTTCCCTTGATGCTGGTATGCATTCTTACATTTACATGTATCAATCATGGATTTATTTTGCCATTGGTCGTACAGTGAAATGTTGCTTCATTAAATATTGTATCAGAACATCGGGGTGTGGTGTGGAATGAACACATTTCTGTAAACACAGATGTAGGTTTGTTTTCGGAAAATCATCTTTGGCAACTGCCATGAAAAATATGGATGCTGATTCTGTTGAAGGCTTTGCCATGGAACCATTTAGTTCCAATTCTGGTAAAGATCTTGTCATGAAAACATTGTGGGTTGATTCTTTTGAAGGTCGTTCCAGTGGAGCCCTTGACTTCGGGGCCACTAGCAGAGGGTACAATGTTGGCTGAAGGATGAATGATGAGATCAGTGATGAAGAAACCCTTTAGAAGATGACATGAGACGTCCACCTATAGAGCCTATAACATCCGTATGTTAATAATCCTAGCACACTGGCTCGCACGCTCCACCGTATAACTCGTCCCACCACTGACGCTTCTGGTACACTGAAAGCGACAAGAGAATACAAATGTAATAGTGGCAAAACATTTACAGTTCACTGAGGCCATAATAAATCAATTGATGGATTATCATCCACTTTTTTTTCAAAAGTTGGGAGGGAGGCTTTTTATTTTATATTTTTATATTTTTATATCAAAAATACGATAAGTTGACGACTGGACACCTTGGTTTGAACTGGCCTAATAGAACATGAATTTCTCCAACAATCTTGTTCATCTGAACAGTTCCTTGGGAATCAAAGTGGCCATTTGCCTAAAATCTAAAAACATTATCAAAAGAGTTGGCTTGTAGTTCATGAAAAATAATGCCTTTAGATATTTTGCTTTTCTGCAACCTCATATTTTGGCTATTCACATTTTTTAATGCTGATCTATGAATGTGAAAGATCTTGATTATTCGGAAATTGAAAGACTCACATGAGTATCTCCTGGATGTTGTGCTCTTTGCTCCAGTTGGCCACGATGCCAGGCACGTGACCGATCCCCACAACACCAACCACCACTGACGGAATATACCCTGAAGCCAGACACACATGAATAACCACTTACTCAAATTGAAAGTAAGTTTATGAGGTGAAATGGATCAGTTGTGACCCAATGACGTGACAGAGACTGATCTGGTTCAAAAGTAAATCAAACATGCTGGCAATTATTTTTATCCAAATCATTACCAGAAGTCAATCAAAGGAAACTTCTTGAGTATTGTTTGTTGAGTAACTCCACACTCAGCAATATTTCAGAAATATTATGGCAGTCTTCAAATAATCAAATCAGGACCAGACAATCCAGTGATTGACATCATGAGCATCGATCTACACAATTGGAAAATGATGACACGCATCCATTAAGTCCGCAAGCCTGATACCATCAAGCATGGGTTGCTGAAGACTAATTCTAATCCAACTCTTCTCTGGGGGTATCAACTTGTGACTTTAACCCTGTAACTACGTCTAAAAGTTGTCCTGAGTAAGAGATTTTCTTTCAGTGATTTCTACCATGTTTACATTTGGTGAAACTGAAATTTGAACCTTGGTCTTTGCCTAGAAGGGTCAACCCTGGAATCAGTAGGTTCCTATTGGTCCCCTTACCTTCGGGTACTTGGGGGCACTGAATGGGCCTGGCAGCCATCTTGAGTGAGTGTGCTAGGTACAGATCCCGCTCTTCCACAAACACCCTACTAAGGGCAGGGAACTCTCCCGTCATCTCCCTCAACATCTGTTCAAGCAGGTCACGCTGTTTACACTTCTCAACATCTTCCTTGCTGAAAACATCATCAACTTGCAATTAACTGACATACCGGTACTGGTTCTGAAGGTAGGATGTGTACATGTTATGGGTGCGCCTGCTGAGTTTAGTCATGTTAATGCTGCTTTGAACATTATTTCAGTTATATCCTGGAAACTAGGGCTTAACGTGTGAAGAAAGCCCAAAGCCGGTAATAAAATGTTTGCCACTTTGGTGACACCGACAGGCACAGGTATGATGCTGACAAACCAAGAATCTTAAACAGGGATACAAGTCTGCAATCATACGATTATGGCACAGCTAAGGGACACAACTCTGCACAAAGTACTGGTATACATAGTATAAATATAGTGATAGTGAAAGTATAACTGTTTTTTTGTGAAATTTTTATGCCAACAACGTAGTCTACTACACGTACCTGACAACAACGTAGTCTACTACAGGTACCTGACAACAATCTATATCTACTACAGGTACTTGACAACAATGTTTATCTACTACAAACACCTGACAACAACGTTTATCTACTACAGGTACCTGACAACAACATATTCTACTACAGGCACCTGACAATAACGTAGTCTACTACAGATACCTGACAACAACATAGTCTACTACAAGCACCTGACAATAACCAATAACGTAGTCTACTACAGATACCTGACAACAACATAGTCTACTACAGGTACCAGGCAACAACATCTGTCTACTACAGGTACCTGACAACAACGTCTGTCTACTACAGGTACCTGACAACAATGTAGTCTACTACAGGTACCTGACAACAACATAGTCTACTACAGGTACCTGACAACAACATCTGTCTACTACAGGTACCAGGCAACATCATCTGTCTACGACAGGTACCTGACAAACAACGTCTGTCTACTACAGGTACCTGACAACAACGTCTGTCTACTACAGGTACCTGACAACAACGTCTGTCTACTACAGGTACCTGACAACAACGTTTATCTACTACAGGTACCTGACAACAACATCTGTCTACTACAGGTACCTGACAACAACATAGTCTACTACAGGTACCTGACAACATAGTCTACTACAGGTACCTGACAACAACATAGTCTACTACAGGTACCTGACAACAACATAGTCTACTACAGGTACCTGACAACAACATAGTCTACTACAGGTACCTGACAACAACGTCTGTCTACTACAGGTACCTGACAACAACGTTTATCTACTACAGGTACCTGACAACAACATAGTCTACTACAGGTACCTGACAACAACATAGTCTACTACAGGTACCTGACAACAACACAGTCTACTACAGGTACCTGACAACAACGTCTGTCTACTACAGGTACCTGACAACAACGTTTATCTACTACAGGTACCTGACAACAACGTCTGTCTACTACAGGTACCTGACAACAACGTCTGTCTACTACAGGTACCTGACAACAACGTTTATCTACTACAGGTACCTGACAACAACATCTGTCTACTACAGGTACCTGACAACAACGTTTATCTACTACAGGTACCTGACAACAACGTCTGTCTACTACAGGTACCTGACAACAACGTTTATCTACTTCAGGTACCTGACAACAACATCTGTCTACTACAGGTACCTGACAAGAACATAGTCTACTACAGGTACCTGACAACAACATAGTCTACTACAGGTACCTGACAAGAACATAGTCTACTACAGGTACCTGACAACAACATAGTCTACTACAGGTACCTGACAACAACATCTGTCTTCTACAGGTACCTGACAACAACGTCTGTCTACTACAGGTACCTGACAACAACATCTGTCTTCTACAGGTACCTGACAACAACGTCTGTCTACTACAGGTACCTGACAACAACGTATGTCTACTACAGGTACCTGACAACAACGTCTGTCTACTACAGGTACCTGACAACAACGTCTGTCTACTACAGGTACCTGACAAACAACGTCTGTCTACTACAGGTACCTGACAACAACGTCTGTCTACTACAGGTACCTGACAACAACGTCTGTCTTCTACAGGTACCTGACAACAACATAGTCTACTACAGGTACCTGACAACAATGTCTGTCTACTACAGGTACCTGACAACAACGTCTGTCTTCTACAGGTACCTGACAACAACATAGTCTACTACAGGTACCTGACAACAACGTCTGTCTACTACAGGTACCTGACAACAACGTCTGTCTACTACAGGTACCTGACAACAACGTCTGTCTACTACAGGTACCTGACAACAACGTCTGTCTACTACAGGTACCTGACAACAACGTCTGTCTACTACAGGTACCTGACAACAACGTCTGTCTTCTACAGGTACCTGACAACAACATAGTCTACTACAGGTACCTGACAACAACGTCTGTCTACTACAGGTACCTGACAACAACGTCTGTCTACTACAGGTACCTGACAACAACGTCTGTCTACTACAGGTACCTGACAACAACATCTGTCTACTACAGGTACCTGACAACAACATAGTCTACTACAGGTACCTGACAACAACATCTGTCTTCTACAGGTACCTGACAACAACGTCTGTCTACTACAGGTACCTTACAACAACGTCTGTCTACTACAGGTACCTGACAACATAGTCTACTACAGGCACCTGACAACATAGTCTACTACAGGTACCTGACAACAACGTCTGTCTACTACAGGTACCTGACAACAACATCTGTCTACTACAGGTACCTGACAACATAGTCTACTACAGGTACCTGACAACAACATCTGTCTACTACAGGTACCTGACAACAACATAGTCTACTACAGGTACCTGACAACAACATAGTCTACTACAGGTACCTGACAACAACGTCTGTCTACTACAGGTACCTGACAACATAGTCTACTACAGGTACCTGACAACATAGTCTACTACAGGTACCTGACAACAACATCTGTCTACTACAGGTACCTGACAACAACATAGTCTACTACAGGTACCTGACAACAACATAGTCTACTACAGGTACCTGACAACATAGTCTACTACAGGTACCTGACAACAACATCTGTCTACTACAGGTACCTGACAACATAGTCTACTACAGGTACCTGACAACAACATCTGTCTACTACAGGTACCTGACAACAACATAGTCTACTACAGGTACCTGACAACAACATAGTCTACTACAGGTACCTGACAACAACGTCTGTCTACTACAGGTACCTGACAACATAGTCTACTACAGGTACCTGACAACATAGTCTACTACAGGTACCTGACAACAACATCTGTCTACTACAGGTACCTGACAACAACATAGTCTACTACAGGTACCTGACAACAACATAGTCTACTACAGGTACCTGACAACAACGTCTGTCTACAACAGGTACCTGATAGGATCCTTGGATGTGATGAGGTACCAGGCAAGCCTGATCTTCTGCCACAGGGAGAGTGCTGCTAGGGCCCTCTTCAGCGTGATCTGTATCGGCCGATCTCCCAGCTGCAGGCGACAGCCGGGCACCCGCCGTGACTGCACACACAAGAAGTTCAAATATATAGATCAAGTGGCATATACTTCCAGGAAAAGTGACTGAGAAACTTAGGCCTGAGCACCTTTGAAACAATGTAACCATGAGATTTCCAAAGTAAAAATTTCCATGCATCAAATAATACATCATCAATGTTTGTTTTTTTGTGGGGGGTTCCGGTTTGTACTAGTCCTTAGACTTATGCCAGTTTTAACGTGCTTGCCTACATAGATATGCCACATTCAACATAGATACCCTCACTCGGACACAATAAACCATCTTTTAATGTCTTTCAGTATGACATGACCAGGTGATCGGCCCACTGACCTCCCGCTATCCAGACAGATGCTCTATCAACTAAACCATAGAGAAACACAGCAACATAATATCAAGTACAATACACAACTACCACACACCTCCTGGAATGCTCTGCGGAACTCTCCCCCCGGCGCCATACCAAGTTCCTTGGTGAGGTGAGCTGACATGCTGAGCAGCAACAAGTGCATCACACCCTGGATCATGCCGCTCTGTAATAGGTAAATAGTTGCCATGGTTACTGATATACAGGATCATACCACTCGGTAATGGAAAAACAGTTGCCATGGTTACTGATATACAGGATCATACCACTCTGTAATGGAAAAACAGTTACAATGGACACCGATATATACTAGATCATACCACTCTGTAATGAAAAAGTGGCAACATTGCTTGAATGAAGGAAAATGAACTTAACTCACAGTGCAATACATTATGATAGAGCACAAGCTATTTATTTCTTACTGAATCCAGTATATATTATATATCCATAATCAATAAAAGCAATAACAGTCCATAATCAACACTAAAATCCACTGAGGATGATGCCTGAGAGATGCCTCAGGATGCCTGAGGACCAGGGTGTGGCATCGGTACCTGTTTGATTGCCATCCTGATCTTCTCCATGTTGATGTTCTTGGCCTCCTCCAGCAGCGTGGCCTCGTCCAGCTCCAGGATGTTGATCCGACTCTTGCACAGCTCCACCATCACGAAGTCTGGCTGCGTCGACCGGATCACCTGCAATATGAGAGAGTGAGTGAGGGACTTTGCTTTGAACATTATTGCTTCGTAGGGGCTTGGGGGCGGTCAGGTAGCCTAGTGGTTAAAGCGTTCGCTTGTCACGCCGAAGACCCAGGTTCGATTCCTGACATGGATACAATTTGTGAAGCCCATTTCTGGTGTCCCCCCCCCCCCCCCCCGTGATATTGCTGGAATATTGCTGAAAGCAGCGTAAAACCATACTCACTCACTCACAGGGGCTTGGATGTCCTAGGCGCTGCAATTGCTGTGAAGAGTTGCATCCCTTGGGTTCTAATTATGGTTCTCTCCAATTATGTTTCTTGGTTTGTCAGCACCATGTTTATACTTGTGGGTTTCACCGAAGTGGTAAATGTCTGACACCTGCGTTACTTCAGACTTTCCTCTCACATTAGGCTGACATGCCGTGATATAACTGGAATACTGTTTAAAACGATGTTAAACCCAGCTCACTCACTCACTCGCCATAGCTTCGTTTTCAGTCCCTTCTCACAGAATTGCTCGTTAAGAATTTTGTAATGATTTTACGAAGATTTTAGTTTCAAAATTGTAAAAAGAAAGTAACAAACAGAATTCTTAAATGTTCTCGAAGCTCTCGAATCCTGGTTCACCCTGATTATGTTTCTAGGTCAGTGCCATACCTGTTCTTGTGGGTCTCACCAAAATGGTAAATGTCTGAGACCTGCATCAATTCGGTCTTTACCCCGACATCAAGCTGTCTCACTATGACAATGAAAATGGAGATATAATATACTGCACAAGATAATTAAGTATGCCTCCCAACACCATCTTCCTGAGGCAAGGGAGTTAACAGACCATAAAAGTCCAGTTTCCACCCTTGCCAAACTAGGATGGAATTATACTTTGGCTGGATTAACGAGTCTATGCATAGTCCAATCAAAATCGTGTAATGAAATCAACATCCAGTTCGTAAACCTCCCTGCTGATTTCGGGCGATTGGAGGATTTGCAAAACATGTGTACCATCAACTTAGTGTCAACAGATATTTTCCAAATCCTTTCATGTTTTTAATCAAGATGCTCACATGATTCGATGCACTAAGCGAAGTAAGACCTGTTTTATTACAAAATAGATCTTGATTATCGATCAGATCGTCTTGACTGGGTGCTGCCATTTTGTTTGAAGCAAATGCAAATGATTCAGATGGATTCGGATTGGTCAACAGGAGGACATAGAAGGGACATAACTCATAACAGCAACTGGTAGCGCTACGATAGAACCCAGAAATTCTGGCCTAGTTCGGCAAGGGTGGAAACTTAGTAAAATCTAAATATTTTTTACATTTGTATACTTATCCTGCATTACTCCGTATTGCATTTACTGCTATGTTTGACAGAGAGACGAACTGTGTGAGATCCAGCTGCTGAAGAAAGTTGTCCCAACCAGCCCAGGAGGCAGCGCCCTCTCACAGTCGGCACGTGACCCGGAAGTCATGACGTCACACAAAAAGACATAACTGCTTTAAACATAACATCTGAAACTTCGTGGGGAGGTAGCGTAGCGAAAGGGAGGGCACTTAGACTTCGTAATGCAGGATAAGTATACAAATGTAAAAAATATTTAGATTTTACTAAATTTTTTAACTTATCCTGCATTACTCCGTATTGCATCTTTATCAGACGGCTTGGCCGGTGGGCATACTTGCAGATGTGAACCATATTAAACCCTCGTCAAGGTCCGATGAATCCGCACCGCATACAAGTGATGACCGGAACATCTACGACCATTCCTGGCTTCAGGAAACAAGAGTCGATGCAAAAACGAAACGCCCGAATAGGTAACCGAAATACAATGAGGCGTGTAGCCAAAATATATAACTTACCGAAGAGCGAAAGCGAAACGCAGTAGAACCTAGAGCTAATCTGAGGTGATAAACACCAGAGAGTTCGACGGGCCCCGCTCGGGGAATCGAAGAATCAGCGGCGTCGGCGGCAAAATCTACGACCAATCCCAAGAGCGAATGCGAAACGCAGGAGAGCCCTCTAGGCTGGAGGCAAGGAACACCGGTGAGGTCGACGGGCACCGCCCAGGTACCAGAGAAGCAGCGGCGTTGGCGTCGGCGCCGGTGTCCACATCTACTACCATTCCTGTCGTCAGGAAACGAGAGTTGATGCAAAAAGTAAAACCCGGATAGGTGACAGCAATAGAATGAGTCGGGTAACCCAAAACTAAAACTGACCTAAGAGCGAATGCGGAACGCAAGAGAGCCGTCTCGTCTGGGGTGATAAACACCAGAGAGGTCGACGGGCCCCGCTCAGGGTATCGGAGAATCAGTGGCGTCGGAGATAGATGACCTGTTGGGCTACAACCAGGGACCAAAACTGTGAACGCCGGCGACAACTTTCAAGGCTACATCACGGAAGTAGTGGTTGGTGAAGGCGGTGTCCGATCGCCACGAACAGGCTTCCCTGAACGACGGGATGGAACAGTATACCGTGAAGAACCAGTGTAAATACGATCGCCCTGATCTCATTTTATTTCAGGTAATAGCCTTTGGGGGGAGGGTCCAATCCGGCGGCTCATATGCTTTAAGGATGACCGCCCGGAGCCACAGGGAAAAGTATTCCGGCTGACCAACGACAGCGACGAAGGGGAGACCGGCAGAAAAAGGTGTTTCCTAGACTTGCGGCAGTCTTTAGATCGTAGAATAACCTTCAGTGCCCTTACTGGGCATAATGACGCTCATCCTCATCCTCGGCACCCGCACTGGACGAGGGGGGAGGGGACAAGGAATGATCAATCAGGCTGTCCTGGGAGTTGAGTCTTTACGCTGACGTCCCAGTACGGTCCATGATGAACGGCGCCCTGGGTACCGCATTCGAACCGGGCATGGGAGACGTCGAGGGCGTGCTGTACATGGACTCGAGCGGCAGTAGTCAAAACCAGTAGAAACACCCGTCTTCTACTTAAGGTCGTAGAAGGAAGACGAGGGGAGTGGTTCGAAGGGCGTTGAAGACCACATTCAGATCCAACGCAGGCGGTCCAAACTTGGTCTTCAGGTCTTCAAGACTGAACGAGCGCAGCCAGGCCCGTAGGTCGGGAATTTTCGTCTTTCTCCGATCGTCCGGGATGGCCAGAACGGAGTAGATGGCGACCAGGTATGTGGGGGTGGTAAGCCCTTCAACCGATGGGTGCTACACAAGTACAGAAGGAACTGATCCAGGATCTGCGGTGACGCTGTCATCGGATCCTGGTGTTTGTCAGAACAAAATGCCTGGAACAAGCATCATTTATCAGCATACAGTCCCCCTGTAGATGGACGGTGGGCTGAAGCAATAGCCTTGGTCGCTCTAGCCGAATAGCCCTTGGCTTTCTGCATGTGTGTCAGGCGTGCAGACGATAACATGCGGGTATGAGGGTGTGGCTTCTCATTCTAACAGACCGTGTGGATGGAGCAGAAGGTTGGACCACACCGGAAGTTCCAGGGGTTGTCTCTGGCTATGTTTCGGAGGTCGATAACCCAACTTCTGGCTGACCAATAAGGCGAGACCAAAGTCAATGGCAGGGGTCGAGTGGCCTGGATCTCTGAAGAACCGTGGGAGGGAGAACCGGAGTCGGAAAAGCGTACGCGCGTAATCCTTCTCAGGAACGATGGAAGGCTTCGACTGCCACAGCGGTCGTATCCGGCACAGGTGGAATGGAAGACGACAGCTGGCCACATTCAGATATGAGGCAAACAGATCTAGGGTTGGGGTGTCGACCGTTTCACATAGTCTGGCCCGAGGCGCCGGAGAGCGTGAGGCGTCGGAGAGCTTGAGGCGCCTGGAACGCCGAAGATGGTGATTCTCGGGTGCGCCGGTCGAGTTTGTGGCGCCGGGAGAGGGGCGAGAACTCTGGGTCCGCAAACACCACACTACGGTGACGTCGTCAGTGGACACGATCAACAGGGCGTGACCGAGAATGCACTGTCAGCAAGTGCCGTCCTGGATAAGCATTTATCTCGAGGCTGTTGCTGTGCCAATGGTGTTGATCTCTGGATCACAGGTGGTCACAATGTGGGCTGGCGTGGGCCACTAGCCACTGACAAGGTGGCAGGGGAGGTAGTCAGCAACAGGGGTCTGCGATTGCGTACCGTCGGTACGATTCGGAAAAAGGTGTGATCGCCTGCGAGCCAACCTCAAGTAGACGAAGTAAACCAGCTTCACAATCGACCGCCGGGGCATCGACGTAACCGGGTAGTAGGAAGTCGAGGCAATATGGCCATTGCACGAAGTAATGAGATCGTTTTCATCCCTGAAGCGGCGTATAAGTACTCCTGTTCTTATATCGAGGTGACGATGGAGGACGACAACACGATACGAGGCAGGTATGCAACAGGGGTCAGTGGGACGGCCGAGGGACTTTAAGTATCAAATCGACACTGTGTCCGGTAGTCAAGGCGGAAGATAGGAAGGTGTTGTAGTCGAAAAGATCAAACCGGACGAAGGAAGGCGATCTCTTCCATCCCTTGAACGCCTATAGGCGGTATCGTTCTTATAGCGAAGGGTTGATGAAACAAGGTTCCTCGTGACAGCCGTGTTGGTAGAGGAGGTCTATTGTTTCCAACATCCGTGCATGGATGGACTGCGACAGGCGCCTGGTTGAGTGGTATCACCAAGCGTACAGGTAGACATGGAAACCAATCTGTAGAAATACATGGCACCCCTTGCCATGGTAAGTTGACCTAAATCCGGTCGGAGTTGTTGACAGTCCGAGTACTTGACACGTGACATGTAAATCACTCTGCGCAGTAGCCGAGAAAACCGCCTTGGAGTCGGAACTGAGGTGCAAACTCCACACACAGACAATCCTCAATGAACTGTGTGAGAGACGATAAAGTGGTGTACCCGAGTTTTGCGATAAAACACGGAACCCCATGGGCGTCGTGCAAAACCCGGGGAGCGCCGAGGAAGAGTCTCTCTCAGGAACGCTGGCGCTAGGGTAGGGTAGAACAGCGTTGATGTCTGCGATGTCGACGAAGTAAACTCTTTGTAAGTGGATGTCGTCGTCGAATCTGATACAGACGCTGTTCACATGACGCTCTGTTTCGATGGAAACCCGCAGGTCATCTCTCCGGAATCATAGCGCTTTAAACGACGGGATTATGGATAACGTCTCAGTGGGCAAGTTGAATCAGACCAACTGTCTATTGGTTGAAATGATTCCACCCAGGAAGTAGAACGATATTTACGATCCCGAAGACCGACGGGAGAGTAGCGAAAGGAGCGGCGACAGTTGTTTCACCATGCTTCTCCGTGTGACGAGTTATGAGACGGCAGCAAGAGAAGAGGGCAGTGGCGCCGGGGAGGCGATTGCCGATGATGCCCCTTAAGCCGCAGTAGAAGATCGGATGGTCGGCTCGTTGATCTGAGCTTGATAAAGCTTGTTGATCTGAAGCTTGTTGAGCGCCGAAGACATCAGAGGATGCGGAGGCGCCGGAGCGCGGAGACATCAGCGGCGCCGGTGGCGCCGAGTCATCGGAGGCGCCGAGTCAACAGCTTGTCATGAACAAGTCATGAAGCTTGTTGAGCGCCGAGTCATCAGAGGCGCCGGTAGCGCCGAGTCATCAGAGGCGCCGTGTCATCAGAGGCGCCGGGAGCGCCGAGACATCGGAGGCGCCGCGTCATCAGAGGCGCCGGAGGCGCCGGGAGCGCCGTGTCATCAGAGGCGCCGTGAGCGCCGTGGGCGCCGTGAGCGCCGTGAGCGCCGTGAGCGCCGTGTCATCAGAGGCGCCGGAGGCGCCGCGTCATCAGAGCGCCGGGAGCGCCGTGTCATCAGAGGTGCCGGGAGCGCCGGGAGCGCCGGGAGCGCCGTGTCATCAGAGGCGCCGGGAGCGCCGAAGGCGCCGTGGGCGCCGTGAGCGCCGTGAGCGCCGTGAGCGCCGTGAGCGCCGTGAGCGCCGTGTCATCAGAGGCGCCGGAGGCGCCGCGTCATCAGAGGCGCCGAGTCATCGGGGGCGCCGGAGACATCAGCGTTGACGGTGTTGGAGACCGTGAACGGTCGTATGTCGTGCCAGGGGAGGCAGACTCTACGTTGGGAGCGCTGGAGCCGCCGGTGGAGTAGGAGACCGTGAACGGTCGTATGTCGTGCCAGGGGAGGCAGACTCTACGTTGGGAGCGCTGGAGCCGCCAGTGGAGTAGGAGACCGTGAACGGTCGTATGTCGTGCCATGGGAGGCAGACTCTACGTTGGGAGCGCTGGAGCCGCCAGTGGAGTAGGAGACCGTGAACGGTCGTATGTCGTGCCATGGGAGGCAGACTCTACGTTGGGAGCCGCCGTGAAGCTCCGCTGAGCGCTGCTGCCGTCAACGTAGGTGGGGGTCGACGAGCACGTTGAGCGAGGTGTGTCCTGGATACTCGCATGAGCTGAAGGATCACAGCTACGAATGACTGCAACATCGGCACTGCCTTGTGAAAGTACAGGGCGTCGTACAATCACGGCAGAAAGGGGCGGCCCCGACCAGATTTGTTCCCGCGGAAACAAGTGCAGCGAGGCAGAAAATCTGGAATTTAAGCAAAACATAACTATGTGGCAAAGCCACAAAGTGCGGGAAGCATAATGTGTGGCCAATCACAAAGTATGGGAAGCATAAAGTAACTCAAAAACAGTATATTTTATTAAAGTTTATGAGATAAACAAGTACGCTAAAAGGGAGCGAAAAGGCAAAGCCTTAAGCAAACACGTAACCATGTGGCAAAACCACAGAGTACGGGAGACATAATGTAACTCATAAACTTCGTATTATATTGAAGTTTATGAGAAGAAACAATTACGCTGAGAGGTAGCGAAAAGGCAAGGCTTCAAGCACACCAAAACAACATACATAAATGTAATGTATTACCCAAGCCAAAGAGAGAATTCAAAACGCAGAACACGACATTACGTGGCCACGTGGTGAATGGCCAAAATGGCGGGAAAGAAAACAAAATGGCGGGAACAACATTGCGCCCGTAAATTACTGTGACGTGAGCCACAGACGAGCGATAAACGTTACAATTTACGAATGGGAAGACCCCAAGGTCACGGCCCATATCAGGTAACAATGTAGCAGCATATAATGAATGTAGAAACACGCAAAATATAAAAAACAAATAATAAGCTTTAATTTCCACAAGGGATACAAAGTACGTCCGTCCGTGGAGGTGACAAAGCAGTTATGTCTTTTTGTGTGACGTCATGACTTCCGGGTCACGTGCCGACTGTGAGAGGGCGCTGCCTCCTGGGCTGGTTGGGACAACTTTCTTCAGCAGCTGGATCTCACACAGTTCGTCTCTCTGTCAAACATAGCAGTAAATGCAATACGGAGTAATGCAGGATAAGTTAAAAAATAGGACTTTTACAGTCAGTTAACTTAAAAGATACCCAAGACACACACAGAATCCCCTGACAGAAATACCTTTGAGACATCTTCTTGACTCTCCAGACTGAAGTGGGCTGTTCCCACCACATACACTTTGCTGCCATCCAGTGTCTCCAGCGTTGTCACAGTGTCAGGGAGGTCGGGGTTGGAGTCTCGCCGTCTCATGGGGAATGACAACTCATCATTGTCCTCGATGTCCGTCTCCTCCCCACTCTCATCCTCACTTACTTCATCCTCCTCTTCTGGACAGGACAAAATAAGGTTACCATGGTTACAGACTTGGTCTTGTATACACTTTCAATACATGTTTGTTGTTTACTGCAATATTCCAGCAAAATGACAGCATTCTATAAATATGGATCTGGGTTCCGTTGTACGAAGCAATCTTAGCGCTAAGATGATAACAGTGAGTGAGTTGGGGTTAACGCCGCTATTAACAGTATTCCTGTGATATCACGGCGTGTCAGCTTAATGTGGGAGGAAAGCCCGAAGTGATGCAGGTCTCAGACGTTTACCACTTCGGTGAAACCCACGAGCACGGATATGGTGCTGACAAACCCACAATCATAGGTTTATGGCGTGCCCAAGGGACGCAACTCTGCACAGCGCCTTAGACAACTTGGCCACCCGTGCCCCCTAAAATGATCATAACTCCCATACCTTCACATAGACTTACGACAGTCGTAGCGCTAAGATTGTTTTGCGCACCCTGGACAAGACATCCAGTGATTGGTATTACAAGCAACATCTTACACCATTAGAGCACATGACACTCAATCAACCAGGGTGCCTTTGTACATAACAACCTTAGCGCTAAGACAATCGTACTCTATGTTAAACATGTTAAAGTATGGGAGTTGCAATCACCTTAGCACTAAGATCCCTTTGCACACAGGTCACTGAGCCTGCACAGTGAACCAATCTATTAAGTCGCCTCACACAACAAGCATTGTTTAATGGGCATCTATTCCCACTCTGAATCCCCATGGAAGCAATAAACTATGCATAGCCATGATCCTGATAATATACTCACTACCAAAAGTGAGTGAGTTGGGTTTAATGCCGCTTTTAACATTATTCCAGTTATATCACGGCGTGTCAGCTTAATGTGGGAGGAAAGCCCGAAGTGATGCAGGTCTCAGACATTTACCACTTCGGTGAAACCCATGAGCACGGGTATGGTGCTGACAAACCTAGAAACCTAGTCGGGGCGAACTGGGATTTGAACCCACAATCATAGGTTTCAGGCATGTCCAAGGGATGCAACTCTGCACAGCGAATCGCGGCGCCTTAGACGACTGGGCCACCCGTGTCCCCTTCAAAATCATGAATATGGATCAGCACAGATCCGGTCACCACAGCTTATCATACATCACATACCTTCAGCCTGGAAAACTAATACATTTTGTCAGAAAATAATGATCAGTTATAAAAGATTACTCACCATCTGATAACATCTCCCCCAATTCTCCATCATCTGGCTGTGACAGAGTGTTACTGTCCCTCGCTTCTGTATGCTCTGCCCCTGCTCTCTCTCCACCTGGGGGGGTAGGGCCTGGAGGGGTCGGGCCTGTGGGGGTAGGGCCTGGGGGGGTAGGTGCTGCTGGGCCTCCCTGCTGTACAGTTATATGAGCACTGTTGTTAGAGTCACTGTCTGGGGTACTTGACCTCACATCGGATGGGTCATCTTTCAGGGTATTCCTCACAACATCTGTCTTTAAACTACCGTCCTGAGACTGGGACTTCTTATCCCCGGCTTCGGGTGACAATATGGGTGTGGCAGATTCCATACTTTACTTGTGTACTGTTAGTTGCTGAAAAAGTCAAGACAGTTTTGATATTGAGTTAAGTGAGTGTGTGAGTGAGATTTTACTCAGCTTTCAGCAATAAAAAATATCCCGGCAGAGAACACCAGAAAAGGCTTCACACAATGTACCCATGTAAGGAATCAAACCTGGGTCTTCGGCGTGACGAGCCAACACTTTAACAACTAGGCTACCCCACCAACATCTCGACATCTGATATTGACATTGTCAACCAGGGCCCCGTTCCTCAAAGCGATCTTAGCGCTACGATGACCATAAACCTATGTTAAAGTATGGGACTTACGATCACCTTGGCGCTAAGATCACTTTGAGGAACGGGGCCCTGATCAGTATGTTAAACAGATTCAGGTAACATTTACCATGACATACTACTCAAAAGAACTTAAAGAACACCTGATTCTTATACGACAAAAGTTGATCTGTCATGGCTGGTGGGTATTGCAACACAAAGCCTTTCAATTGTGTGTTCCTTAACTTGTTTTAAGTAGTATATAAAACCATGATGACTGTAGTTAGGATGATCTTTCATCATGAATCCTGCTGTACACTTTACCATTCATCTTATTCAAGGCCTTGGACCATGTCGACTATTCCACGCCACAGTTGAACGTGGGGAAACTATTTTGGACCATGTCGACTATTCCACGCAGCAGTTGAACGTGGGGAAACTATTTTGGACCATGTCGACTATTCCACGCAGCAGTTGAACGTGGGGAAACTATTTTTGTTTTATTTTTCTTATAACCGCCCAGGGACGTCCTGTGATGTAAATTATCTACTGTAAGGCAATCCATACATATTAACAATGAGTGAGTGAGTTGGGTTTAACGCCACTTTAAACAGTATTCCAGTTATATCACGGCGTGTCATCTTAATGTGGGAGGAAAGCCCAAAGTGATACAGGTCTCAGACGTTAACCACTTCGGTGAAACCCATGAGCACGGGTATGGTGCTGACAAACCTAGAAACATAATTTTGGTGAACCAGGATTCGAACCCACAATCATAGGTTTCTGGTGTGCCCAAGGGATGCAACTCTGCACAGTGAATTACGATGCCTTAAGGGGCATTCACACGGTACAACTAGTTGTATACAATTTGTTGCATGCAAAACATTGCATCGTGTGAACGGGCAAGTCGGTCCAACTTTTGACGCATGCAACTTGTTGGACGTGAGTTGTACGGAATAGGACATGCTCTATTTTCATGCGACAAGTTGTATGAACGCAGCCAATCAAAACGCGTATGAAAATCACGTGACATTTACACGTCAATTTGTAAACAAAAATGGCGACGCCGATTCACGTCGGTAACTCCTGTTTTTCGGTATCCTAAGTGTCACCACTCAATAAAGGACCTATGAAAAGTAGGTACGTAGAATACCACTGTACCAAATTATATATTTTGACATTTGCATCGGTCTAGTTCTCCTGGTTAAACTGTTCATGGTGTTATTTGAAACGACAGGCTATGTGACTGTACACTGTAGTGTAGACCAATTGCAAGATGAGATTAGGTCCATAATACGTTTCTAAAACTTAAAATACATCATACACACAAATACACGTCACAGTTTTAGATTCTGTGGGAAAGTATCTATAATATGATGACATTAATAACTATTTTAGCCCAAGCATATGTATCACTAACGACATCTGAAAATAGTGTACAACGAAAAAAATGCCATTTTAGCATTTTACCAATTCACTGTTCCAAATGTGATTAGGATTATTTATTCAAATAACGTATAGCTACATGCGAAGTTCAATTACAAAACCATTGGGTGTCTGCTCTTTGTCAAAACACCAATCATCATTCCGAAAAGACTCCCATAGTGACCCATATATTCGTTTTCGAAACATAAAAACTCTGGACCGAACCTCAACGTTGGATAGCGTTGCAAAATCACGGTTCTTTTCGCGTCAGGCGAGATACCTGTCACATCACATGTATTTCACACTCAGCTACGATACATACATTCCTGAATTCATCATACCATTAGGCCTATCAATCAATTGAGATTTTGTCTAAGTCACTAATACAAACGGTCCAAATGAAATCAACCGCAATATTCAAGTGTGAAACCAAACCCTGTGCTCTGAAACCTACCAGTGGGCCTTCTCATTTAAAATGTAAACAAAGCAAACCCATATATTAACAAAGTCAGTGTCAATGTTGTCAATAACAATTTCAATGTCTACACAATTTGTTAAAAAGAGCTTTAAACACAACATCATATTAACATTGAATATACTTGTAGTATTACCATGGTTACCTTCTTTTCATCCTGGAGACCGTAATTGTTTATGTACGTGTGTTCATTACCTATGAGATTTGCAAACTTTTACCAAAACATAAAGTTTATTGTCAGACGACTACCAGGTAACTGCATGTGGCTGAATGTCATGTGTGGAATAAATCATGTTAATTATGTTCAAAATTAAAGGGACAATACGTCTATGGTTCTGTGTGTTTGTAAATCATACATGAAATAATTTCACACTGATTCAGTTCTCAAAACAAAACAATAGAGCTCCTCACAGTGAAGCCAACAATGCAAACGCTGCACAGAGTAAACTGGCTTCAGTCTTGTTTCTTTAATAGAAGCAAATTGGAAAGAAAGCTCATGTGTCCTTCTCATGGCTGAATTACAAAATACTAATTGACAGCTTGATTAGATTAGAAATCAGCGTTTATGAAAGCCTAGATTACAAAATAAATTTGCCTTGGTCTTATGAAGCCAAGCATTCTCCTGCCCAGAGTTTCTTGCGTCTCTGCCGAGCATCTCTGTCACATCTTACACAGTCCCATTATTATTTTTTTCTCTGTTTCATTTTGGATGAGTCTACACATTTATCATGAAATGTATAAGTTTCATTGAGAAAATATCCAAAAACTTGAAACACAATTTCCATTTGTGCTTTTATCTTCCACGTCCGGTCATCGAAGCCCTAAGGAGAGCTAGCGATACGGTCACTTTGATGTGTAAAGCTATTAGTCATGCCCCTCGCAGCTGTTGTAGTACCGGTATATCAGGGATCCGGAAAGTTTAAAATCCCAATCAGAAATTTAGGCCACGCCCCCTTCAAATAGCATATGTATATACGACTTTTCACACACATTACAAGTTGTTATGTACAGTGTTCACTCGTTATTGCACGCTTCGGTTATAGCGCACGGTAAAGCATGGCTCCCAACGTTTACTAACATTTTTAATAAACTCAAGTTTTCCAATGACACAATGTTTTCCCTCATCTCAGAAAACATAATCAGCTGATCAACGTGATCACGTAACACTGGAAATACCAGTCAACAAATCTGAACTAATCCTATCATTATAATATCTGGTAATAAAAAAATTCTTCATTATTTACCTGGACTAGAGTCTGCAATATATTTGATTAATTTTATTCAATATTTCATTCAATAATTATTATAATGTTTACAATAATTTCGGCCAAATCGCATGCGAAGTGATCGGTAGATCGCACAACTCACTGTTATTTACAGCACTTTTATTGACCAAGTTTGTTATAACTGTTTATTTACCTGAATTCGCTGAAGGGATACGATAACGCTCATCAATTATTTGGACCCTGAAGGTAGCATTGTTTGTCTTTTAAAATGTCCAGACAGAAAAATTTAAATGTCCAGTAAGCAATATTTTAAACCGGACATTTGAGATTCCCAATCAGCCATGTCCGGCGTATATGACCGTTTCCGGACCCCTGCGGTATATCTATATAATTATGCAAAACAATATGTATAGCACACTTAAACACTTGCATTAAATCTGTCTGTTCTCATTTCAGAATAAGTGTGTTTGTTAACAAACAAGAGTAAAGTCTGGTGTGGTCACTGGAGTAGACACCGAATAAGCAGAGCTGAGTAAACTCGGGGGTTATCAACTACTGTTTACAAACAAAGCTTCAGTACTGTCAATGTCCTGTCCCTTTAAGGGGGTCCTGCTAAAATATTTGAATCAAGGGACCCTCAAATTGGGGGTGTTAAACATTGGGGTCATGACAATGATCCCTGGACTTCCATAGTTAATTTCAAACTTGCTTCACACATACTTCAACATTGTCAGACTTCGCTTGACTGATGCTATCACATGTTTAACAATTATAGATAAAAAATCTTTAAAATTAAACATGTAACACAATATCATGTACAATTTTTCAACACATAATCAGTGATCTTTGTTTAGCAATAGCGAGAAATAAGATCTGATTTTAATGAGACTGAGTGTGGTACATATTCATTAGGGCTGGGACAAGTCCAAATTTACTACCCGAATACCCGACACCCTATTACCCGGCCCTACCCGGATACCCGCTATAGGTCTCAATAGTTGGGTACAAAATGTCCGAATGGGAATAGTTTTACCGAAGCCCTGTCAAAAACTATTTAGATACACATATAAAACGATCTGATCATGCATACACTGCAGTTGATAGACGCTGTATCCTTACTCGAACATATAAAAGTCAGAACAAATGCTTGCACAGTGAGAATGAAATGTGAACCATTGAGTTTTATTGTTAATATCATTAAACAGAATGTTACGTGACTAACCACGGGTCCGGGTAGTCATGTGGGTACCCGGGTCTTACTCAGGACCCACCCGACCCGAGTACCTGAGTTACCCGTACCACCCTAATATTCATTCATGGATATGCAAGTCAAAACTTGGTCTGTTTTTAGTACAACTTGTTGAGTGAGTACATATACAGGCTGACAACCAAGAGATATTGTTGGGGAGTCTTGACTTTTGGAACTACCGTATTCGACGTAATAAGCGCCCAGGGCGCACTCAAAATTAGTAACAGGGGGCTCTTATAAGAATATTACTTTGGTGAAAAAAACAGAGTTGAAAGATAAATTTCGTGGTTTATGCTGACAGCCTGTAATGGTTATATACGACAGATACATTTTCCAGAATGTAATTGCCCATAATTAAGGGTGCATGTGGCACACGATTGCGTATTATACGCGAATAAATAAGTCTTATGTACATTGATCAATCGGAAGGGGTGCTAATTGGGATTGTTCACTAGCCAATATATAAGCAAATATCGCCGTGGGCGCTTATTACAGCAGGGCGCTTATTACGTCGAATACGGTATAACTGGTTTCTTTGATTTATAACCCATAATGTGCTCATATAAAAAGAAATAATAATTTTATTTGTTTTTCAACACCAACACTCAGCTATATGACAGCTGTCTACAAATAAACACGTATTGACTAGAAAATCCTGTGATTGACATCATGATCGATCCTCACAGGAATACAATGACATGCATTAATCAAGTCAGAAAGTCTGACCACCCGATATTTTGATGCCGTTAGATTCCTGATAAGCTGATAAGCAAGTAGACCAATATTGGCAATTCTAACCCGGATCTTCACGGGTGAAACAATGGCGTGGAAAGACTTTGGGATATTGACAGTGAAGGATAGGCGCTAAATAAACGCATCCTGAATCAATATCATTATCAACAATACCAGATGTTAAAAAAACGGGCTTACGCTAAGCATATTCTAGAGCATGATGAAAGTCCCTAAATCGCAAAATAACATGTGACCATATGGCATAGTGTAAGCTAGGTCCCCTCGGCACCTCTTGCAAATAATACGACATTCATTATGGCAATTATTTAACAACTGTAAGTTACATTCTCAAGATAAACAATCGTAAACATATCAAAGTTGTTCGTGCGGAAAAAATCCATTTAGATCAAACTTTCTCACCATTGATACCTCTCGCTGAAAATCTCCAAATGCTCTTCCTGTGTACACATAGTTTGAAACGTCAGCCGGTGTTGATTTCTTTCGATTTCCATTACATAACCACATCTAGTTACAACATATTTTTGTGATTTTACAATTAATTTGTATTACATGTACGCTACTAAAATTATGCACAACTATACAATTGTCACATTGCTTAATAATGGTACATTAGGAGCATGGAGGAAATAATAACACTTCGTTTGAGATTTCTTTCGAAACGTATTCCATGGGCAATACTTTTAGTCTTCACCGTTCACCAAAATGATGACGTTTTGCGCAAGTGCTGTCGTGGACGCGAAATTCTTCCTATCTCGTGTGACAGATGATTACATGAAATCATAACGATGTTTGCAGCTGTCGCATAACAGGTATTTCCCGGTAGTAACTCGGATGCAATATTTACCCTTAATGTGTTACCAGCATGTTATACAGCCGGATATCCCTTTGTAAGTGTACATTAGAATGACGTGAGTCCAAGTTGATAGACCTCCATTAGTTACGTTCTGTAGCAGACGAAATTTGCGTCTTTGCACAATTTCATATTTGACACTGCAAGTCGCATAACTTGAAAAGGATATAGCCTAATGAACACGCGAATGCTATTCCACACACAAACTCTTTTCCTCACCAATGTATGTCTAATTATTTCGAAACATATTTGGAAACAGTCCGAAACGATACGTGCATCATTTATTCTTAGACAGAACAGGATGTAGGCCTACACAGGACAGGCATCGACTTGATCAAGAGGTCGTTATCATAAAAAAAATGTTTGGATCTTTATTTTATCATTGTTCCATTCTTAAATTCAATAAATTGTAGGCAATTGAAATATACAGAGACTTCTTGATTCTTCCTAAATGTATACAACCGTAATTCTTGGACAAGGCATGTTTGATAAAATTATGCATGCAGTTGGCCATTTAACATCAGGGCCCTGTGCCATAAAGCAATCTTAACATAAAGGTGATTGAAACTCCAAACAGTGAAACTCATTAATTCGGGAAAATATTTGAGTAGTATAGGTAATGGTGATGGTGATGACTGTATTTAGTTGGTTTGACATCACTGATATAATATATACCCTGTGGTAATTCTCTCCATTTGATAATTTTGTCCCTGAGCATAAATGCTTTGATAGCTTTTTCGAGTTCTTCCTTTGTTGGTTTGTAATTCTCCATTATTATATACCTGGTACTTATGTAAGCGTTCGTTTAAATGTGATCCAACAATAGGAAGCAACCTATTTTTAATCTCCAACAAGTTCTTTGGTTTTGGCACAGAATAATTGACGCACTTGTTGTCTCCCCTGTTCTATGAACTTTTTTTTCTCGTCTTTGCTAATACCACTGCTCTTACGAGAATTTGATCGAATCTCCTGCTTCATTGCGTTGTATTTGGTGAGTTCTGACAAAACTAAACGAAACTCCTCCTCGGATATCTTACAATCAGCCATTGCTGTTGAAATATGATCCTCAATGCTGTTCAACTTTGCTTCGGCGAGTATCCGAATATTATCATGTTTTAATGCTTTCTTTTGCAACTTACGAGAAATGAATTTTATCACTATTTGAGAAAACACATGTGTCCGGATAAACAATGTGCGTCCGTACCTCAACATAGACTTAGTCAATATTAGTGCTAGGATGGCTTTTTGGAATGGAATACTGGTGAAGAAGACAAAGGCAGACTGACTCTGGTAGTCCTATACAAGCAGTTATATATACCTTTATATTCATGTTGGCGATTTGGGCATGTTTTTAATTAAAACCACTTTCTCTTTATTGGTCCTGTTAATTGGTCTTGTTATCTGCGAAATGCAAGTCTGACGCCTGCACAAAGCAATAACATTTAGATATACATATTGGCATGAACTGGGACTGGTGCTGAATACCATGCTATGAGCATGTCTAGATAAATCCCAGGGCAAAAGTTGCCTGGACACTGACATTGACTTAGTGGATGTCAAAGTCTAGCCTTACCATGTCACTATCCTTGGATGTGTATTATGATTGTGTTTCGTTGCAGACTTTACCCTTCTGAAACAAAATGTCCGGTCCAGTAACTCTGGATTTTCCCTCAGCTGAATACACAGTTAAGTCCATCCTACTGACGTGAAGATGGGGAATATTGAGGCTCATGACTTTGCCCCAGTTAGAGCCGATGAAAGGAAAGAGCTCAACCTGAGCAAGAAGATATCTTATAAGCAGTTCTGTAAGGTAGGTCAATGGATTTTGCTACATTGCTGTACTATTTTCTGAAAATAATTATGATAATAATGAATTAATATGATCATGATACAGTCTTTGCCAAAACCTACTAAGACTACTAGCCTACTGGTCTTTTGGAGAATTTTCGGTGGATTTTAGTCTTGGTATATGGCCTGTTGTTAGGTGAGCTTACTAGGCCGATATAGAGTTTGTTAGACACTGCTTTAGACTTGTGTCTTAAGCCACAGACTTGTGATATGTTATGACTCTAATTTGGTTATATCCAATCATAATTTCTAAATATTGATCTCATTTGATAATACAGAGTGGGTGAAATTAGAATATATCATGTATTTTCAGTCTCTGACTTTAGCCACACGTCTGATGCCCAAAATGAAAATGATGCTAAGGTTAAAAAAAATAATAGTCTTGGTTCTCAGGCATCATCATTAGGTCTGCCTCACGTTTCATTTTTATTTCCATTTTCAAAATAAAATTAAAACATCCTAATACTTAACAACAATGCAATCCAGTATTGCATGCAATTACCTCCCTTTACATGTACACCGCTTTACTGTGCTTCTCGTGTTATTGTCATGGCGACAATAGGAGTTTGTATGCTTGTTTATGTAAGGAGGCCCTTTCCCAGGTTGATGGTACACAACTGTTTATTTGGTTAAATACTAGTTTGAGCAAGCGAAAAAAATAAAATAAATAAACACCACCAGCCTGCACTATATTTTCAGAAGTCATTGCCTGAGAATCAATTCTTTTATTTTTTTAAGCCTAAGAGCAATGATTGGGCTAGTAGTCTGAAAAGTTTTTGACACAGACTGTATATTTAACTAGGGTCAGTGATCAAGCCAAACCCATCATGGTATGGCTGAAGTATTACTGAAAGAGGTATAAAAATAAACTCACTGACTTACTGCACCACCTATTGTATGGTATTGTATTTATCTGAAATGTCATGTGCAGAAATCCAGCACTCAAACCGTCACCTAGCGCTGGCAGTCGATATTGATCTTAGAGATCGATAATCGTCAACTAACTATCAATCAATTATCGATATATATCGAAGAAGTAACTTTCAGCAAATGGAAAGCTCGGTGACAAAACATCATATTTCACGTCACTGGTGAGTGGTGACACATTAATGCAAGGATTATTTTGAGGACATTTAAGGTATAACAAAATCTGTTGCTTTCCATCTTTGGCAGTAGACTAAAACAAGTTGCTTAGGTAACTTGAAACTGTATTTCATCACAATAGTTCATGTAAGATATTATCGATGACACAATTGTCATATTGATTATCGTTAATATTTCTTCTCATCGACGATAATTCCGATTATCAATCTTTTTTGCAAACCCTGCCTGTTACGACACTGATTTTCATGTTTCAGCATTTGAAAGGTGAAGCACACGAGTCCATGTTAACTGAACTGCCGTGGGGCATACGGGACTCAGTCTCCCTGTATGAGAAGATGAACATATCTTTCAACGCCATCTCCGAGCTACCACCTGAGTTACCGTTGCGTCTGCCGCATCTGTCACACATAGATCTCAGTTATAACAGACTCCAGACATTGCCAGAGAGCTTCGGACTTCTTTTCCATCTCCGAACTCTGCTACTTAGTAACAATGTTCTTCGAAGTCTTCCAGAATCTTTTGTCCATCTAGTAAAACTAGAACGTGTTGATCTGTCTCACAATCAGCTTAAGGAGCTACCTGAGGAAATGGGGGATATGGAAGTTTTATCCAAGCTAAACGTGGCCAACAACAAATTAAAACTTCTACCGTTATCCCTCGGTGCCAGTAAATCATTAACTTTGCTCATAGCCAATGGAAACAAGCTCGATTCCCCTCCCCAAGCCATTTGCAGCGAGGGGTCAAAAGAGACGTTACATTTTCTTCGGAAACTATATGCTGTTTCAATCATTGATGTGCCAAAAAGACCTTCTACTCCGCTAAATGAGTTCCCCCGAGTGCGGGGCAACCAGTTGCAGAGTTCTGTGATAAATCCCCATTCTGCCCAGGTTCAGTACATACAGGAGCAGACGGATACCCTCAATACACCCATGCGGATCAAAACTCCCCTGTTACCACCGTATGAAGCCTCACAACTAGATGCCTTCCAACTGAGAGATAGAATTATAGGTAAGCCATCCGGGAAACACTACACATGAAAATATTCCATATGATTTAGATAGATTTGTTTGATCGGCATTTCTAAGAAGTTGAAGGAAGACAAAGTACACATAATTTATGGATAACAACCTCTTTATTTTACTGTAATAGCGGTATTCGGTATTGATCCTTATACTTGCTTGACAACGGTTCATACCGAAACCTCGCCATTACAGTAAAATAAAGACGTTTTTATCCATATATGTCTACTTTGATTTAGATAGAGAATAAACAGTTTTGGCTCCGGGTTAGCTCACCCCTTCACACACTAGTGTATAGGAAATACAGTTACCCCTTCTTGTATCAGGTTTTACAAAAGTCCAACACCCAACCAGTCTACTTTCTTGTTACAAAGATATTTTGGAGCGATGCAGGAGGAAGGAAAAAGATCATTGCATTCCAAATAATCATCATGCATATCTCACAGCTGGAAGAAAATGTTGCTGTGCAGACAAATATGGATAACTTGTATTTTGCAATGAAAAGAGAGATTATTGAGTATTTGATGCCAAGATGTTTACATTTGTAAAGTTTTGGCTGCATGCCCTGGCTCTGAAGACAATTTGGCATCTGGTAGTTGATAACACCTGCAAATTTGAAATGTTTTCTCCTCAAAAGGAAACCAATTTTTAACCTGATACAAGTTAGGTTAAATGTGCACCTTAACTTGTTTATGTTATTTTGTGGAATTTTGATCATCGATAAGGTGTCGATGACACCTGACAGGTGTTTTTTAAATAGGATATTGATATATGCATACTCAATGTTTTTAAGAGGATGGTCAGTTAAAGAAATGATTGGGCACCAGCACCATACCAGTGGTTAAGGGTTCCACAAACATGGTAAATGTGGGGGACCTGCATCACTTTAGATTCTCCTTCCACATTAAAGGGGAATAGGTTTGATTCAAGTCATTAAGACATTTGGTCTTTTAAGTCCACTAGCCCGAACATAGCTCCTTATATCATTTGGGGCGGTCGGGTAGCCTGGTGGTTAAAGGTTTGCTTGTCACGCCGAAGACCCGGGTTCGATACCTGACATGGGTACAATGTGTGAAGCCCATTTCTGGTGTCCCCCACCGTGATATTGCTGGAATATTGCTAAAAGTGGCGTAAAACCAAACTCACTCACTCACTTAATATCATATAAGTAGATTTCAGTGTTATATGCAGTGTTTGAAATATAAATTGCCAGGCTGCCATTAGGACCCACAGACTTTAGAAGCTGCAGACCCTGACTAAATTCTTAATTCCGTATTTCCGGGTAATTCAATATTTGAATCAAAGTTTAATGAAGCCTAATTTAAAATATTGAATTGAAATGAGACATTTTTATTATTTGATACATTATGTATGAGTTGTGAGTGAGAAATGCTTGACATTTTGACAACCAATGTCAAAGGGCACCTTTGAATAACTTCGAAATGCTCCCTGATCGGGCTACACAGAAAGGAGCTTGCCTTATAGACTTGTTACATGATATATTGACAGGAAGTGACTACACTACCTATAGTTGCTAAGTAAGTAGATGATAATGGGAAATTTCGAAATTTCTACTAGTGAGTGAGTGAGTGAGTATGGTTTTACGCCGCTTTTAGCAATATTCCAGCAATATCACGGCTGGGGACACCAGAAATGGGCTTCACACACTGTACCCATGTCGGGAATCGAACCCGGGTCTTCGGCGTGACGAGCGAACGCTTTAACCACAAGGCTACCCGTCCGCCCCTTCTACTAGTCCTCATGATACCCATCTTCCCGAGGCACGAGAGTTAACTGACTTTAAAAGTACAGTTTCCACCCTTGCCGAACTAGGTTGGAATTACTGGGCTCGATCATTGCGCCACCAGTGGCTATTATCAGTTATGTCCCCCTCTAAGCCTCTCTTATGGACCAATCAGATTCCACCCCTCGTATCACTTGCGTTTGCTTCACACAAAATGGTGGCGCCCAGACAGGACGATCTGATCGATAATCAAGATCTATATTGTGATAAAACGGGTCTTACATCGCGAAATTCATCAAATCATGTGAGCATCTTGATTAAAAACATGAAAAGATTTGGAAAATATCTGCTAACAACAAGTTGGCGGTGCACATGCTTTGCAAATCCTGCAATCCACCGAACTCTTCACGACACTTTACGAACCGGATTTCGATTTCTGTGCGCGATTTTGATTGGACTATGCATAGACTCGTTAGTCCAGCCAAAATGAAACTCCATAATACTAGCCTAGTTCGGCAAGGGTGGAAACTGGACTTTTATAGTCAGTTAACTCTCTAGCCTTGGGAAGATGTATGATACCCTACTGGGCACTTTGGCACTTAGAACGAGTGCCAGTTTCAAACGTTGATCTGTTCCCTGTTATCTTGTTTCAGGTATCATCTATGGTGCTGCAATAGGCGATGCTATCGGCGTGGCAACCAGATGGATGTCCCCGGATGAGTGTGAGTTCTACTACAGCCAAGACAGCATCAGCTACACAGACATTGTCCATGATGAACATCGCGTTCGGTGGAGGAAGGGGGACTGGACAGGCAACTTTGATGTTTTTGTAAGCCGCCATTGATCATCTGTCTGTGAGGGCCAATTCTTGACTCACTGATTCACTTTGACTTATTTTTAGCTCACCTTAACATTAACCAGTAAGAGTTTTCATATTTAGAACAGTTTCTGTCTATCTGTTAAGGCGGTCTTTCTGGCATGGCTTCCCTTGGACATGCTAGAAACCTTGATTGATCAATTCCGGGTTTTGTCACAATTATGTTTCTCGGTTTGTCAGCACCATACCCATACTTGTAAGTTTCACCAAAGTGGTCAATTTCTGAGAACTGCACCACTTCGCGCTTTCCTCCCACATTAGGCTGACACGCCATGATATAATTGGAATACTGTTCAGTGGAGTTAAACCCGACTCACTCATTCACTTTCTGTCACGATAGACTGACTGTTACGGTCAGGGTCACTTGGAATATGAAAAGCTTATGACTGCAATAATTTGAGAATTTATCACAGGATAAGCACCAAAGTAGGTATACATGGCCTCTTAGAAGAGGTCATCAGTTGCCTATGCACTTTCATGGAGCAATTTTGTTTATAAGGTTTGGAAAATGAGCAAATTTTTGAATGCTTGTATACAACATATACTGAAACATAAGAACATATGTGATTGCAGGGTATTACTGGTACACAGATAAAACATGATACAAACCTTTAAAAAATCATCCATGTCAGAATGATTATATCTGATTGGTCCATGTGATCTTG
This sequence comes from Haliotis rufescens, assembly GCF_023055435.1. Classification (NCBI taxonomy): domain Eukaryota; kingdom Metazoa; phylum Mollusca; class Gastropoda; order Lepetellida; family Haliotidae; genus Haliotis; species Haliotis rufescens. The sequence goes on from NW_025964368.1 coordinate 476,441, forward strand.
ATAAAATACTATGTATCCCACCTTGGAATGAATAAAACTCTCAGGGGGAGAGTAAATCCCTTTTACCCCGCTGATAAATCCCTGATGTTGCAGGCTTAATTAATAACTGCTGAAGTTGCCTTCCTAAAAATGCTGGAATATATTCCTTGTTCTTGCTTTGACCTGGCCAGTTCCCCTTCTAAATGTAGCGGCCATAAAATTTCCGAGTCCCGTGATGGGATTTGAACCACAGACCTTCTGATCAGAGGTCGGACGCCTTGTCCACATGACCAAAGAGGTTAACCCTGTCAGCAAGCTGACAAGGTAAGGATGTCATCTGTAAGATGACTCCATGCCCTGCTACATACTCCCCCGTCAACAGAAGGCACGCCCCAGGCCGCACAGAAGGGTACTGAGGCTTATTTTGATCAAATTTAATATGAACGTGCTCAGCCCCACGCTGGGCGCCAATGTAGCGGCCATAAAATTTCCGAGTCCCGTGATGGGATTCGAACCACAGACCTTCTGATCAGAGGTCGGATGCCTTGTCCACATGACCAAAGAGGTTAACCCCGTCAGCAAGCTGACAAGGTAAGGATGTCATCTGTGGGATGACTCCACGCCCTGCTACATAAACATTGCATAACAAACATTCTAAACAACTTCAATACATGAAGATAGACAACACTACATATAAAAGAACATGTTTTAGCATTCGGTGCTGTTTGCAGATGCTGGTGATGGAGTCTGTGTTGTCCTGGGGTGGAGTTGTGGATGAGCTGGACTTTGCCAAAAAGCTGCTGGAGTGGTCCAAAATAGGCTTCCCTGAGCTCGGGGACTCTGAGGGGGTGGTCCTCAGTGAAACTGTCCAGAAGGTAGGCTCATTTTCGAATGTCCCATTTTCAAAGGGGTACCCATTCTTGCCAACTTGACCGTGTGGGCTACTTTGCCTGTTGGATTGGTTTCACAACCTTTTTCTTGTATTTTCTAAATTCAACTTTTATTTAAAGTTTGTTTGATTTACAAACAACTAAATTATTCAAAGACAGTGAGACTGATTTTTAATTTAACGTTATTTAAGTGAATACCTTTAACCCATTATACACACAAAATTAATCCTAGATCCTGTTTGACATTGCAGTATCAGCACTATGAGTATTTGAAAGTATGGGGTATGACATAAGAGTTAAGGCAGTTATTCTGCAAACACTGTGGAGCTGGCCCTTGTTTAACGGATACATTTCATTATTTGAGAATTAATTGACAACATTATTCATCAGATCTTGAAACATAAAGGATTTGTGGAGGACCCTCATGGTACAGCAGTGAGGATACTGACTGAAGCCCTGCCGGTAGAGAATGGGTTTAACTTTAGTGACACGGACAGCCTGTTTGATGAGGATGTGTGGAGAAAGCAGCCGCCCAGACAAGCCAACCCCGATCTCCGCAGCTTCAGTACTGCCTCCGTCAGCATGTGTGATCACTTCGGTACAGACAATGGTGCTATTGTCAGGACAGCTATCCTTGGTACGTCGGTCTCCTGTGCAGACCCGTGTAAATGGGACTGCTTTAAACTTATCCACAGACCTTAGTTTTTCCTGGCCTGTTTGTCCATAGTGTAGTGTGTAGTAAACTTCACATTCTTGTTTACACCAAGCGTGTTCATGAATTCCTTCAGAAAGTTCACAACAGCAACATTGAAAAACACTATTTATGGCTACTACTCAACAATTTGTTTTCAAGATGTATTGGAATTTGGTAGTTTTTAGAGGGGCTCAACAAGTATGTTCTGTTTTTTGTAATATTATGAATTTTGACCTTGATTTTTACCTTTGGACTTCTACTGAATGCTGAAACTTCTAGTCATTACTCAGACCTGTTTTGAGATTTGGTGTGTATTTAGTTCTGGGGCTGAACACATGTTCCGTTTTTCATGATATGTTATCTGTATTTGACTTTTGTACTTTGATCATTCCCTTAAATTAGCTCAAAATGCACTCAATGTTATTAAAATCAGATCTTAGTGCTTTCTACCACGACACAAAGATCTGAGGACATCCCATTACAGGTCACATCAGAATGACTTTACATCTCTCGTTCAAACTGATGACTGCCATTCAGCTGCAGTAACTGCATCTCTCTGCTTCTCCCTTCTATGTTTAACGATTTTGATTTTGATTTGCAACACAGGGCTACTGACTGTCCCATGGCTTTTTCCTAATAGATCCCTGTCTAAATCTTCATCATACTTTATATGCTTAAGTGACAAATGCAACTTGATTTATTCCTAAGACACTTAAAGTAAATATTATCCGTACCGTCTCAATGATTCCAGCCTGATAAGAGATATTAGTTTCAAGTAATAGTTAATAATAAAGGAATTGGGAACACATTACAACCTGTAGTGAAGGATGACAGTAGATTTTATGACGGCCAACGATCTTGAAGGAAGATAGGGGTAAGATGGGAAATTTCAAAGTTGACGCTTTTGGATCAGTGGTGCATAATACTGCCACAATTTGTCAAACATTCATTCACTCGACAGTGCATGTTGCTTATGAGTCTCCCAATGGCAATTTGAGGCAGTCTGTCCACTCCACTTGCAAAGCCTGGCCAAGTTCAGCCAACATGTAGACGGCCTATGGCATTGATGCACACATCTTTCTTTCATGTCCCAGACGTGTTCAGTGGGGAAAGGTCTGGCTGATTGCTGGCCATGGCCTTCTATGGTTGTTGTGCTGCTGCAGGTGAACGATTTAACACACAGGCTTTGTCATCCTGAAAGACAAAATGTGGACGCACTCGCCTTACAACCAGGACGGCAAAGGGTGTCAGTATGTTGTCTCGATAGTATTGTCCAGTGACCCTTCCTTGCACAATATGGAGTGCCATCCCACACCAGAACCAATCCACCGCCAAATCTGTGATGAGGTCTCAAGTTGACATTGGCTTGACATTCATTTTGACGTCATCAGACACGACCACGCCTATCAAGAAGTGCAACGTGAATCAGGACTCACCTGAAAACATGTCATGTGACCATGACGGTTACCCTAGTTTCAGTGTTGTGTACACATTGACGTTTCTTGGCAATATCATGATTCGTACGGGGTGGCACAACATGTGTCCATCAAGCAAGGAGATGAGCTCCATGTCGACAAATTTCTAATCGTCAGATCCGTAAATAGTATTCCAGTAGCCTGATGAAAGTTGGCAGCAGTTTGATTTGCTGGTTGAGATCGATTTTGTAGAGCCTGGTTTCGGCTCCTGTGCTTGTCATTGACCTGGGATGTCTAAACATGGTATCAGTTTTTACTGTTTGAAATGTTTATATTATTGAAGCAAGAGATAGATGAGGATTTTGACGGAATCAGTCGTACAACATGAAAATGTGACACAGTGTTTTTTCAAATAATTTTTGTATTAATTTGTACATTACTCAGGGACTGGTAATTATCCCCCGCCCAATAAAGTTGGCGGGGGATATAGAAACGGGCTCAGTCCATCCGTCCGTCACGTTTCATTTCTTGAGCATAAGTCATAAACCGTTCAATATTTTTTCATCAAGATTTGCAGGTCAGTCAGGTACATGCTGAACTGGTGCCTTTTGCTATTTAGAAATCTTTAGAAATTTTTATTTTTTACGTTTCAATGGCAACTAAATGGACTTAGGTTCCAAACTCTTCGTTTTTATAATTTCCATGACAAGTTCCACCTCGGTTAAAAAAGGTTAGGGTTAGTTTAGATTTAATTATGTCATAAATTCTGCAACAGGGGCGGGGGATATAGCCACGTTAGTGGCAAACTCTTGTTTATTATTGTGAGGAGGAGGGGGAGGGGGTGTCATGGAAAAGGTAACATGTATTGGGGGGGGGGGGGGGGGCAATGAAAAAGTGTAACATAAAATGCAGCGTTAGAAATTGGCACTAGTCCTGTAGTCTTTGCACTGTCCAATAGTTAAGGTATCACAAGGACTAGTAGAAATTTGCCATTTTTAAGGGTTTTGCTATATGTTATCATATTAAAGACTAGTGGACTGAAAATGTTAGTTTCTACCGCTGAAATAGTTGAGTGGTCTGCAGAATGTAATAAATTACCAGTGACAGTCAGCCTTGATTCTGCCTAGGTGTCCCTTTCTTCCACAATCTGGGAGAGGTGAAGGAGAATGCTGTGAGAATCTGCCGAGCAACACATGCAGACAGTCGGTGTGTGGCCAGCTGTGTTGTCATCTCTGTCGTCATGGCGATGCTGTTACAGGTAGGTCTTGTTACAAGAAATCTTCCCTGTGGGGATTCCAGGTTAGAATAGGTGCCCAACAACCTATGCTGGCAGTAAGAGGGGATCAAATGGATAAGGGTGGTCCGGCACTCCGACTTGGTTGATTGTGTGTCATCCTGTCTTGAAGATGTGGATTGTTGCTCATATCAATCACGGAATTGTTTGGTTCAGACTTGGTGGTTTACAGACCATGATATACCTGGAATACTGCTGAATGCTGCATTAAACAACAAACAATTAAAACAAGAAGCGTTTGTTACATGTAGGTCATGTTACAGGTAGGTCATGTTACAGGCAGGTCTTGTTACAGGTAGGTCATGTTACAGGTAGGTCTTGTTACAGGTAGGTCATGTTACAGGCAGGTCATGTTACAGGTAGGTCATGTTACAGGCAGGTCATGTTACAGGCAGGTCTTGTTACAGGCAGGTCATGTTACAGGTAGGTCTTGTTACAGGTAGGTCTTGTTACAGGTAGGTCATGTTACAGGTAGGTCATGTTACAGGTAGGTCATGTTACAGGCAGGTCATGTTACAGGCAGGTCTTGTTACAGGTAGGTCATGTTACAGGTAGGTCATGTTACAGGTAGGTCTTGTTACAGGCAGGTCATGTTACAGGCAGGTCTTGTTACAGGTAGGTCATGTTACAGGTAGGTCATGTTACAGGCAGGTCATGTTACAGGCAGGTCATGTTACAGGTAGCCCTTGTTACAGGTAGCCCTTGTTACAGGCAGGGATTGTTACAGGTAGGCCTTGTTACAGGTAGCCCTTGTTACAGGTAGGTCATGTTACAGGTAGGTCATGTTACAGGCAGGTCTTGTTACAGGTAGGTCATGTTACAGGTAGGTCATGTTACAGGTAGGTCTTGTTACAGGTAGGTCATGTTACAGGTAGGTCTTGTTACAGGTAGGTCATGTTACAGGTAGGTCATGTTACAGGCAGGTCTTGTTACAGGTAGGTCATGTTACAGGTAGGTCTTGTTACAGGTAGGTCATGTTACAGGCAGGTCTTGTTACAGGCAGGTCATGTTACAGGTAGGTCATGTTACAGGTAGGTCATGTTACAGGCAGGTCTTGTTACAGGTAGGTCATGTTACAGGTAGGTCATGTTACAGGTATGTCTTGTTACAGGTAGGTCATGTTACAGGTAGGTCATGTTACAGGTAGGTCATGTTACAGGTAGGTCTTGTTACAGGTAGGTCATGTTACAGGTAGGTCATGTTACAGGTAGGTCTTGTTACAGGTAGGCCTTGTTACAGGTAGCCCTTGTTACAGGTAGCCCTTGTTACAGGCAGGGATTGTTACAGGTAGGCCTTGTTACAGGTAGGTCTTGTTTCAGGTAGGTCATGTTACAGGTAGGCCTTGTAACAAGAATTACTTGTATGTCTTATCTAAGGTATGAGAACTATATGCAGAGGAAGTTTAGCTGATCGGAATGTACACTGAAATACGTCTTTTGTCAAGGTGAGATGGGGAATGAATTTTATTATCCTGTTGCCTTGAAATTCAGGGGAGACAACTTGAGCCAGAGGACATCCTGACGCAGGCGTGTGAACATGGCCTGCAGTATCTGTCAGACGATGAGCTCAGAGACGAGATGATGAAACAGATCAAAATAACAGACGTAAAAAGGTGGGAATTCATTACTTTAATATTGCACAGGTTTGCTGCATGGTTGTGGCTTGACTTTTTGTCTAGTTCATAAATGATTTGGCCACATGATGGCCTACAGTATTTGGACATAGGAATGTGCAACATAGCAGTATTAGAATTGACTGCAGTGTTGTTGTTTTTTGCCTTCATTATGCCTAAGAGTGAGATTGACCAATCAGAGAGCAGAACTACTAACCACATATTAACCCATATACTGTCCATAAAAATCCAAGTTGGTTGTTACTGACCCAATATGAAACCGTATACCGTCAGTAACAACTGTTTCGGATTTTGCAAGACCCACCTCACATATTTCACTTGAAAAACCTGGGACAGAAATTCGTTAGTCGACTCTATTTTGTGTTTTAATATCATTAATTGTAATGTGCAAAGACATTAATTTTTAAGAAAACGTGTTTGTGATTTTTTTCATAAATATTTTTGAGAAACAAAATCAACAGAGATCACTGATTTACAAATAGCAATGTCATAGAACATAATATTGTATGATGTCACAAACAAGAAATGTCACATAACAATAGAACAGATAGCAGCTGGTCGTTAGGGAAAAGTGGACTACCGGTACGATCAAGTTACTAGTTTCTGATAACATGCAGACATTTTTATGATAATTCTATCCATTTTAGCTATAACGCTTGTTTCAACATTCACATTTAGTGTATTTTATATTCCATTGTTAACATTTGTGTTTACATTAAAGTGTTGTGTCGGAAACATAAGCACTGGTCCTGTCATTTATACCGGTTGTGGGGGGCACGGTTGGCCCAGTCGTCTAAGGCGCCGCGATTCGCTGTGCAGAGTTGCGTCCCTTGGGCACGCCAGAAACCTATGATTTTTGGTTCGAATCCCGGTTTGCCCCGATTATGTTTCTAGGTTTGTCAGCACCATACCCGTGCTTGTGGGTTTCACCGAAGTGGTATACGTCTGAGACCTGCATCACTCCTGGCTTTCGTCCCACATTAAGCTGACACGCTGTGATATAACTGGAATACTGTTAAAAGCGGCGTTAAAACCAACTTACTCACTCACTCACTATACCGGTTGTGAGACTTAGTGTCAAGTGTTCATTTTGACATGACATGAGCAACAAAGATACCAGATAGTGTAAACTTTTCGAGATAATGTATTTGTTATGATGTCTTTAGTTGCTGTATAATGTGTGATATTAGGTTAGCAGAAAGATATGACCAAATGATAATAAAAAACACTGTGCACATTGTGTAAATACATGTAGTGGATTTACGTATCCCGTTTTTATGTTTACAACTCCATTAATGCAAAAAACATATTGAAGTCAGTTCTTATTAATAAATCAACAAATTAAGGGGTGGTGGGGTAGCCTAGTGGTTAAAGCGTTCGCTTGTCACTCCGAGGACCGAGTTCTATTCCCAACATGGGTAAAATGTCTGAAGCCAATTTCTGGTGTCCCCCGGCATGATATTGCTGGAATATTGCTAAAAGTGGCGTAAAACCAAACTCACTCACTCAACAAATTAACATCACAGATTACTTAGTTAATGACTAACACAAAGATAACTGTGGACAACAACATGAAATCAGTGACATCATTCAGACATCGTTCATTGGTTTTAATGTCTCTATCATTATGTCTGTGGCACTGTTTCACGGTTATCCACTGTGCTAGGTGGCCACAGCCATGCTTGGAGTTGAACTACAAGTTAAAAGCATTTTTAAATTCCTATTGATGTAGTATACCGTATTCGACGTAATAAGCACCCAGGGCGCTTTTAAAATTAGGAATAGGGGGCTCTTATTAGAATATAATTTTGGTGAAAAAAAACAGAGTTGAAAGATCGTAAATATCCTTGTTTATGCTGACAGTCTGAATGATATAAAAGAAAAGTCTATGCGTTTTATACACGACAAACATATATTTATAGAATTTAATTGCCCGTAATTAAGAGTGCATATAACACACGAGTGTATATTATACACAAATAAATAAGTCTTGTGCACATTGATCAATCGGAAGGGGTGCAAATTGGGATTGTTCACCAGCCAATATATTAGCAAATATCACTGTGGGCGCTTATTAGAGCCGGGCGCATATTACGTTGAATACGGTAATCATAAGTCAAACAACTGCAATGCATCGGTAGTTTTATATAATTTCAAACCTGCTGTGTGTTGATCAGCAGTTATTACGACAACTTCAGATTATTTAGCTTTGATTTGAGTAGCGACAGAGAGGAAAAGTCCAGACTTTGACACTGTCAGCAATACTTTATTCATTTCGATACACTGATTAATAGAAACATCAAGCCTTAAATTTATTGGTTTCCTGCTATTGAAATATTATTGCAACAGTTGACTACTATTGCAATAATACTGGAACATTGTTGAATACTATTGCAGCACTAGAAACTAACAGTTTTAATCCACTAGTTATTATGATAACATGTACCTAAACCATAAATGAGGGCAAATTTCTACTTGTCCTATGATAGTGACAACTAGCCCTAATAGTCACCACCACATTCAGTTGGTTTTTTTAGGGGCGGTCGGGTAGCCTAGTGGTTGAAGCGCCTGCTCGTCACGCCCAAGACCGGGGTTCGATTCCCCACATGGGTACAATGGGTGAAGCCCATTTCTGATGTCCCCATGTATTGCTGGAATATTGCTAAAAGTGGCATAAAACCATACTCAATCACTCAACAAATTAACATCACAGATTACTTAGTTAGTGATTAACCCAAAGATAACTGTGGACAACAACATGAAATCAGTGACATCATTCAGACATCGTTCATTGGTTTTAATGTCTCTATCATTATGTCTGTGGCACTGTTTCACGGTTATCCACTGTGCTAGGTGGCCACAGCCATGCTTGGAGTTGAACTACAAGTTAAAAGCATTTTTAAATTCCTATTGATGTAGTATACCGTATTCGACGTAATAAGCACCCAGGGCGCTTTTAAAATTAGGAATAGGGGGCTCTTATTAGAATATAATTTTGGTGAAAAAAAACAGAGTTGAAAGATCGTAAATATCCTTGTTTATGCTGACAGTCTGAATGATATAAAAGAAAAGTCTATGCGTTTTATACACGACAAACATATATTTATAGAATTTAATTGCCCGTAATTAAGAGTGCATATAACACACGAGTGTATATTATACACAAATAAATAAGTCTTGTGCACATTGATCAATCGGAAGGGGTGCAAATTGGGATTGTTCACCAGCCAATATATTAGCAAATATCACTGTGGGCGCTTATTAGAGCCGGGCGCATATTACGTTGAATACGGTAATCATAAGTCAAACAACTGCAATGCATCGGTAGTTTTATATAATTTCAAACCTGCTGTGTGTTGATCAGCAGTTATTACGACAACTTCAGATTATTTAGCTTTGATTTGAGTAGCGACAGAGAGGAAAAGTCCAGACTTTGACACTGTCAGCAATACTTTATTCATTTCGATACACTGATTAATAGAAACATCAAGCCTTAAATTTATTGGTTTCCTGCTATTGAAATATTATTGCAACAGTTGACTACTATTGCAATAATACTGGAACATTGTTGAATACTATTGCAGCACTAGAAACTAACAGTTTTAATCCACTAGTTATTATGATAACATGTACCTAAACCATAAATGAGGGCAAATTTCTACTTGTCCTATGATAGTGACAACTAGCCCTAATAGTCACCACCACATTCAGTTGGTTTTTTTAGGGGCGGTCGGGTAGCCTAGTGGTTGAAGCGCCTGCTCGTCACGCCCAAGACCGGGGTTCGATTCCCCACATGGGTACAATGGGTGAAGCCCATTTCTGATGTCCCCATGTATTGCTGGAATATTGCTAAAAGTGGCATAAAACCATACTCAATCACTCAACAAATTAACATCACAGATTACTTAGTTAGTGATTAACCCAAAGATAACTGTGGACAACAACATGAAATCAGTGACATCATTCAGACATCGTTCATTGGTTTTAATGTCTCTATCATTATGTCTGTGGCACTGTTTCACGGTTATCCACTGTGCTAGGTGGCCACAGCCATGCTTGGAGTTGAACTACAAGTTAAAAGCATTTTTAAATTCCTATTGATGTAGTATACCGTATTCGACGTAATAAGCACCCAGGGCGCTTTTAAAATTAGGAATAGGGGGCTCTTATTAGAATATAATTTTGGTGAAAAAAAACAGAGTTGAAAGATCGTAAATATCCTTGTTTATGCTGACAGTCTGAATGATATAAAAGAAAAGTCTATGCGTTTTATACACGACAAACATATATTTATAGAATTTAATTGCCCGTAATTAAGAGTGCATATAACACACGAGTGTATATTATACACAAATAAATAAGTCTTGTGCACATTGATCAATCGGAAGGGGTGCAAATTGGGATTGTTCACCAGCCAATATATTAGCAAATATCACTGTGGGCGCTTATTAGAGCTGGGCGCATATTACGTTGAATACGGTAATCATAAGTCAAACAACTGCAATGCATCGGTAGTTTTATATAATTTCAAACCTGCTGTGTGTTGATCAGCAGTTATTACGACAACTTCAGATTATTTAGCTTTGATTTGAGTAGCGACAGAGAGGAAAAGTCCAGACTTTGACACTGTCAGCAATACTTTATTCATTTCGATACACTGATTAATAGAAACATCAAGCCTTAAATTTATTGGTTTCCTGCTATTGAAATATTATTGCAACAGTTGACTACTATTGCAATAATACTGGAACATTGTTGAATACTATTGCAGCACTAGAAACTAACAGTTTTAATCCACTAGTTATTATGATAACATGTACCTAAACCATAAATGAGGGCAAATTTCTACTTGTCCTATGATAGTGACAACTAGCCCTAATAGTCACCACCACATTCAGTTGGTTTTTTTAGGGGCGGTCGGGTAGCCTAGTGGTTGAAGCGCCTGCTCGTCACGCCCAAGACCGGGGTTCGATTCCCCACATGGGTACAATGGGTGAAGCCCATTTCTGATGTCCCCATGTATTGCTGGAATATTGCTAAAAGTGGCATAAAACCATACTCAATCACTCAACAAATTAACATCACAGATTACTTAGTTAGTGATTAACCCAAAGATAACTGTGGACAACAACATGAAATCAGTGACATCATTCAGACATCGTTCATTGGTTTTAATGTCTCTATCATTATGTCTGTGGCACTGTTTCACGGTTATCCACTGTGCTAGGTGGCCACAGCCATGCTTGGAGTTGAACTACAAGTTAAAAGCATTTTTAAATTCCTATTGATGTAGTATACCGTATTCGACGTAATAAGCACCCAGGGCGCTTTTAAAATTAGGAATAGGGGGCTCTTATTAGAATATAATTTTGGTGAAAAAAAACAGAGTTGAAAGATCGTAAATATCCTTGTTTATGCTGACAGTCTGAATGATATAAAAGAAAAGTCTATGCGTTTTATACACGACAAACATATATTTATAGAATTTAATTGCCCGTAATTAAGAGTGCATATAACACACGAGTGTATATTATACACAAATAAATAAGTCTTGTGCACATTGATCAATCGGAAGGGGTGCAAATTGGGATTGTTCACCAGCCAATATATTAGCAAATATCACTGTGGGCGCTTATTAGAGCCGGGCGCATATTACGTTGAATACGGTAATCATAAGTCAAACAACTGCAATGCATCGGTAGTTTTATATAATTTCAAACCTGCTGTGTGTTGATCAGCAGTTATTACGACAACTTCAGATTATTTAGCTTTGATTTGAGTAGCGACAGAGAGGAAAAGTCCAGACTTTGACACTGTCAGCAATACTTTATTCATTTCGATACACTGATTAATAGAAACATCAAGCCTTAAATTTATTGGTTTCCTGCTATTGAAATATTATTGCAACAGTTGACTACTATTGCAATAATACTGGAACATTGTTGAATACTATTGCAGCACTAGAAACTAACAGTTTTAATCCACTAGTTATTATGATAACATGTACCTAAACCATAAATGAGGGCAAATTTCTACTTGTCCTATGATAGTGACAACTAGCCCTAATAGTCACCACCACATTCAGTTGGTTTTTTTAGGGGCGGTCGGGTAGCCTAGTGGTTGAAGCGCCTGCTCGTCACGCCCAAGACCGGGGTTCGATTCCCCACATGGGTACAATGGGTGAAGCCCATTTCTGATGTCCCCATGTATTGCTGGAATATTGCTAAAAGTGGCATAAAACCATACTCAATCACTCAACAAATTAACATCACAGATTACTTAGTTAGTGATTAACCCAAAGATAACTGTGGACAACAACATGAAATCAGTGACATCATTCAGACATCGTTCATTGGTTTTAATGTCTCTATCATTATGTCTGTGGCACTGTTTCACGGTTATCCACTGTGCTAGGTGGCCACAGCCATGCTTGGAGTTGAACTACAAGTTAAAAGCATTTTTAAATTCCTATTGATGTAGTATACCGTATTCGACGTAATAAGCACCCAGGGCGCTTTTAAAATTAGGAATAGGGGGCTCTTATTAGAATATAATTTTGGTGAAAAAAAACAGAGTTGAAAGATCGTAAATATCCTTGTTTATGCTGACAGTCTGAATGATATAAAAGAAAAGTCTATGCGTTTTATACACGACAAACATATATTTATAGAATTTAATTGCCCGTAATTAAGAGTGCATATAACACACGAGTGTATATTATACACAAATAAATAAGTCTTGTGCACATTGATCAATCGGAAGGGGTGCAAATTGGGATTGTTCACCAGCCAATATATTAGCAAATATCACTGTGGGCGCTTATTAGAGCTGGGCGCATATTACGTTGAATACGGTAATCATAAGTCAAACAACTGCAATGCATCGGTAGTTTTATATAATTTCAAACCTGCTGTGTGTTGATCAGCAGTTATTACGACAACTTCAGATTATTTAGCTTTGATTTGAGTAGCGACAGAGAGGAAAAGTCCAGACTTTGACACTGTCAGCAATACTTTATTCATTTCGATACACTGATTAATAGAAACATCAAGCCTTAAATTTATTGGTTTCCTGCTATTGAAATATTATTGCAACAGTTGACTACTATTGCAATAATACTGGAACATTGTTGAATACTATTGCAGCACTAGAAACTAACAGTTTTAATCCACTAGTTATTATGATAACATGTACCTAAACCATAAATGAGGGCAAATTTCTACTTGTCCTATGATAGTGACAACTAGCCCTAATAGTCACCACCACATTCAGTTGGTTTTTTTAGGGGCGGTCGGGTAGCCTAGTGGTTGAAGCGCCTGCTCGTCACGCCCAAGACCGGGGTTCGATTCCCCACATGGGTACAATGGGTGAAGCCCATTTCTGATGTCCCCATGTATTGCTGGAATATTGCTAAAAGTGGCATAAAACCATACTCAATCACTCAACAAATTAACATCACAGATTACTTAGTTAGTGATTAACCCAAAGATAACTGTGGACAACAACATGAAATCAGTGACATCATTCAGACATCGTTCATTGGTTTTAATGTCTCTATCATTATGTCTGTGGCACTGTTTCACGGTTATCCACTGTGCTAGGTGGCCACAGCCATGCTTGGAGTTGAACTACAAGTTAAAAGCTGGTGTCCCCTGCCATGATATTGCAGGAATATTGCTAAAAGCGGTATAAAACCACACTCACTCACTCACTCACTCACTCACTCACTCACTCACTCACTCACTCACTCACTCACTCACTCACTCACTCACTCACTCACTCACTCACTCACTCACTCACTCACTCACTCACTCACTCACTCACTCACTCACTCACTCACTCACTCACTCACTCACTCACTCACTCACTCACTCACTCACTCACTCACTCACTCACTCACTCACTCACTCACTCACTCACTCACTCACTCACTCACTCACTCACTCACTCACTCACTCACTCACTCACTCACTCACTCACTCACTCACTCACTCACTCACTCACTCACTCACTCACTCACTCACTCACTCACTCACTCACTCACTCACTCACTCACTCACTCACTCACTCACTCACTCACTCACTCACTCACTCACTCACTCACTCACTCACTCACTCACTCACTCACTCACTCACTCACTCACTCACTCACTCACTCACTCACTCACTCACTCACTCAGGTATTTAGACAATGTTGAAGAAATGGAGAAGAAATATGTCTGAAATGTCCTGTATTTATCCAGCTGAGAAATAGGTAAAGCCTATGTTTGTTTTATAATGATGAAAAAAAATGTGAATGTACTAAGTACTATTTGCATTGTTTTCATGATTTATTTGTTGTAGGAGAACCATGGTCTGTTTTTACATCTAACATTATTCATATCCTACAGTAAACAGTCCCTGGTATTTTAATGTTTCTTTGATCCAGTGACTTCATGTTTGCATGCATTTTTGTCCGTCCATATATTTGGAGTATTGTTTACTTTTCACTCAAGGGTAGAGGCCTATGCTGCAGGAAGTGTCCAATTCCTGATGGCCTGTGACAGAAGGAGGATTAGCTCTGTTACTGTGTTAGTCTTCGTCCCTGCAGCCGGGAAACTCTACACTGATTTCTCACATACATAGAAACACAATTAAGTTAAGGTGCATAGTGAATAATTCATAGCAGTAAGCAGCTTACCCGTTATCAATTGATATGACTTGGTTATAGTGTACACAAGCACAGTGTTATTTGGACAGTATTATTTTGTAGGGTGCCAAGGATCTGATATAGTATTTAGCTAAATGGAATACAGGGCAACCACTTATGACATATATATTGACTGAATGGCATTAATGAGTATTATGTTAAGAAACTTAAAACTTAAAACGTTTTTTATAAATCATGTTTTATTAACAAGTTGTAATGAAATCAGGGCGGTAGATTTATGGGTTATTTTTTTTTAAAGATGTGTACATGTATTTCTTAAGGCTATAAGGGGGCACGGGTGGACCAGTCGTCTAAGGCGCCGCGATTCGCTGTGCAGAGTTGCGTCCTTTGGGCACGCCAGAAACCTATGATTGTGGGTTCGAATCCCGGTTCGCCCTGATTATGTTTCTAGGTTTGTCAGCACCATACTTGTGCTCGTGGGTTTCACCGAAGTGGTAAACGTCTGAGACCTGCATCAATTCGGGCTTTCCTCCGACATTAAGCTGTCACGCCGTGATATAACTGGAATACTGTTAAATGCGGCGATGATGCATGACTGATTAAGATGCCATTCTACTAACAGTCACACTTTTGCAACTGTGATCATTTTCATTTGAACTGTCTGCCAACTGGGATTAAGGTCATTTAGGGGCGGAGTGGGCAAGCGGTCAAGGCGGCAGGATAGCAAGTGCCAGGTGCTGAGATCGTATCCCGCTAGTGACCAGGTTGTTATTCAGCCTTGGGACAACCATGTTTACAGGTCTTTACAGTGTTGTCACTACCCCTAGTGTACAGTACATACACCCTGTACACTCAAAAGAACCCACTCGTCCGATGGTAGATGACCAGATGGTGGAAACCCCAATACGTGCATACACCTGAAACTCAAGTGTCAAAACATGTGATGTCAACCTGGGCAAGTGACTTAGTTCAAATGTGCCTCTGCTCACCCAGCAGGGAATGGGACAGAAATTGGCACTAGTCCTACAGTCCTTGCCAAACTGCCCAATAGTAAAGGTATCCTAAGGACTAGTAGAAATTTGCCATTTTTAAAGGTTTTGCTGTGTGTTATCATTATTAGGACTAGTGGACTGAAACTGTTAGTTTCTACCGCTGTGGGACCCGATATGTGCGGTACATGTAAAAACCCTCTTGCACCCGTAGACAGCTTGGGTTGTATACTCCCCAGGGAGTTAAGAATGATAACTGGAATGCAAACGGATCCACTGGTCAAATAAAACCACATTTGAGCAGATACTAGGACCTGGATACCTGTGGTATATAAATGTATAGTATAATAACTACATATTACTGGGGGCACGGGTGGCCCAGTCGTCTAAGGCGCCGCTATAAGCTGTGCAGAGTTCCGTCCCTTGGGCACACCAGAAACCTATGACTGTGGGTTCGAATCCCGGTTCGCCCCGATTAAGTTTCTAGGTTTGTCATCACCATACCCGTGGGTTTCACCGAAGTGGTAAACCTCTGAGACCTGCATCACTTTGGGTTTTCCTCCCACATTAAGCTGACACGCCGTGATATGACTGGAATACTGTTAAAAGCGGCGTTAAACCCAACTCATTCACTCACTCACGACTTATTGTTAGAGCAGCCAACTCATTAAAACAGCCACTGATGTCCCGGGTGTGGCTCCCCACATGGCTACATTATGTAAAACCCATTTATGGTGTCCCTGGTCCTAATATTTCTGGAATATTCCTAATTCAGTTTCAGTTTCAGCAAGCATGCTCAAATTTAATGATGGAAGTATTCTCAGGGACAGTAGAATTTTGTAGTTATGGGTTAATATCTCTCTGTGACCTCTTGCAGCCTGAAGACAAATGAGACGAACAGAATGAGCCACACCTACAAGCCTCTAGCAGCAGCTGTTCTAGCTCTCCAAACACAAGACAGTTACAGGTAATTGAGTGTGAGAGAATGTTGTTTTATGATCAATATTTGAGCTATCCCATGAAATTAACAATCTTTCAACTGTTTTTTTTTCACAAAAAAAATATTCTTATAAGAGCCCCCTATTTCTAATTTTAAGAGCGCCCTGGGCGATTATTATGTGGAATACGGTATCTGGATTTACACCAAGACAGTCATTGAAAGTCTATTTCAAGATATTTCGTGCACTGTTCACTCGCTTGCCCTTCCAAAGCCACCCACCCACTGTATAGGAAAGCTAGTGTCCACTATAAAGAATATTCAATTTTATGCCACCTGTTAGATGGACTGAAAATTCAAATGGGCTCTCGGTTTCTCCATCCGTCATAAACTCTTTCATTTTTTACATTACCTGTTAAACAAGCTAGAGAATCTGGAACTTTACTTGGCTGATCCCATCTGTGTGTCTAAAGGATGTACCAAGGATTCTGTTAGACATTGTGTTGAAAATTTATTTTTATGACATTTGCTCAGCTGTCTCTTTAAAAAGCTTCTTTTATTATTTTAATTTTAAATGTGGCCTCATGCCCTGTTTATGTAGTGTTTATTCATTCTGGACATCTCTTGTTGGGTTTCGGAAGCTGAATATCTTTGTGTATGGTATCCCAGCAAATGTAAACTCTCCCATCTTAAGTAATATTCCAAATGATGTGTCCTCCTTTTGGTATTTATATTGTAGTTGTATTTGTGGCATTTTTTAACATTTTCACAACCAAACACCATTCCGAAATTACCCTTTTTGCTTTGACATCTCAAGTTCCAGAATTGAATATCTATTTATATGCTGGTCATTGTGTCATACCAGCAAATTCATGTGAAAACCCTTCCTTATTTTTGCAATTTTCATGTATATTTCTTAATGATTAATCAGGATTTAACACATCATGATTCACATTCAATAAGGTTAATGCATAAGTCCTAAACATAGCTATAATATATTGAACTTTTCTATTTAGGGAGTTTGTGATGAAGCTGATTCACGAGGCCGGTGACAGCAACAGCAACACGTGCGTGGCGGGGGCGGTGTTGGGGGCGAGGCTGGGCTACTCCCACCTGCCTGCTGACTGGATTCATGGGCTACGCAAGAAGCAGACCAACTGGCTCAACACCAAGATCAACACGCTGCTGGACATGATGGGGATTCCATGATTTGTCATTAGATGTACCTCAAGGACAAACTACATTGTGAACAGCGAAACCCTGTTTATCTGGATATTGGAAGTCTAGTTGCTATGAAGAGTTGTGCCGCTTAGGTGTGTCAGAATCCAGTGATTGTGAGTTTGAATCCAAGATTCCTTTATCATCCTTGGTTTGTCAACCATCCCTGTTCTCACAGGTTCCACCAAAGAAGTAAGCATCTATGAAGACGAAGACATCAGTTCGGTTCTTCAGTGACACATGTAACTGAAATGCTGTTCAGAGTCGTTTGAGCCAACTGAATCTGATGGTACACTTCCCTGGGATATTGTCTGGATTAGCAAACTCTGGATGGAGGAATCTTAGGTATGGATGTTCCGTGTTTGTGTGTAGCTGTTTCTACCAGATACCATCTGGAAGGGTGGTTCCTGGATTAACAAGGTCCAGACCAGCAGGGTTTCTATGCAAGCATGAATATGTTAATGTAACAAACACGATTTATTATGCAGCATGGCTGTTAATGATGTGACCAAAGTGTGATATGTTTTGTACAAAGAAGATATTCAGGGCAAACACAGGAACAGGGTTATTGCTGCAAATCAAACTAAGAAGGTCAGCCACAGGCAGAAGTCACAGACTGAAGCCACAGTCGGAAGTCACAGGCAGAAGTCACAGACTGAAGTCACAGTCAGAAGTCACAGTCGGAAGTCACAGTCAGAAGTCACAGACTGAAGCCACAGTCGGAAGTCACAGTCAGAAGTCACATTAGAGTTTGTATCATGCCAGTCCTGGGTCTGTGATGGTCAGTGATGGTCAATGGTGGTCTGTGATGGTCAGTGATGGACTGGGACCAGTTCCCAACCTGCCACTTCAATGCCTATAGTGTCCATACAGCCTTTATGCTTGGTTTCCTGGGCCCACTTGCAAAACAAGAGCTTACCCCAAGAGAATCTTAAATTCCATACTTTAACATTGACATACATCCATCATTGCTCTAAGATCGTTTTGTACTGAAGGGTTGTTATTGTTGATATTTACAACTAATTTTAGTTTTCCTAATCTTGCCAAGATGGATTAGGTGATGAGGTTGTGTGGCGCACTGCATCTATTCTGTGGCATAGATTATTGCTTACGCTTTCAGTCACTGGGTGCCTGGTCCAAATTATTTACAGGGTGTTCTGATATACCTGGAATATTGCTGCTGCATAAAACATTCTCTCGCTACTCCAAACAATGTTCTTTGTGTATTTAGTTTTTGATTGTACTACATGGAAGTCAATATTTAGTATCAAGTCATCTTTTATGTTCAGTATATGCAAGGGGAGACAACTCCGGCACCTGCTATTTAGGCAATTACCAAGTGATGGAGGGAGCCAAGTGGTTATTGGGTTTGAAGCTTGTACTTGCTTGTTGTATTTTGCCACATGTGTAATAATTATAGTAGGGGAGGCATGGGATGTCCAGTTGTCAAAGCGCAGCAATTCGCTGTGCAGGGTTGTGTCCCTTAGACATATCAGAATCCTATGATCGTGGGATTGAAACCCAGATTCGCCCTGATTGTTTCTAGGTTTGTCCGCACCATGCAGTGCCTGTGGGATTCACCAAGGTGACTATGTTAAGGATCTGCATCACTTGGGGCTGTTCTCCTGTATCAAACTATATAACCATATAAGTGAAATACTGTTCAAAGCAGGGTTAAACCAAACTCAATCACTCACTCACTCACCAGTACATGGAGCAGGGGTCGATTTAACTGCTGGCTCGTTAAAATTACACAGGGCTTGCTAAAACGTAGAGTAGTAGCTCATCTGACTAGTCAAAATTTCACCATGTATGTACCATCAAAACTCATTATTTCGTGTATAATGTGCACCCCCTTCTACACAGCTGTGTTTTTTGGAAAAAAAGTGTGCACTATACTCAAGAAAATACGGTATAATATTTTCGAATTGATACTACTCGTGATCATGCAATTTTGATGAGAAACAATTTAGGGGGGATGAGGTCTTGTAAATGGTTAACTCAAAGAATGATATATGTTGATCATCTCGGTACAACATTTTTATTTGCTTATAAATCACCACAAATGAGGCAAATGGAAGCCAAGGTTTGATCTCAGAGTGCAGGAAAAGGCGTTTCAGGGGTAAAAAGTTCTAAAAGAATTTCAGGCCCCGCTAGGTTGCTATGTGACCTCAGGTTCAGCCACTTTGCAGCCTCCACCCTTTTGTTAGGCCAGTTAGTTTTGAGAAGGGCCAGTAACTTTTAGAAGGAGCAAGCCCTGCTGGCTACATACAAATTTGTTGTTAAATCTACCCCTGTGGAGTCTATGGGTTGTTTCCCCTCTCATGGGTACGGGGCGGTCGGGTAGAACTAGTGGTTAAAGCATTCGCTCGTCACGCCAATGACCCGGGTTCGATTCCCGACATGGGTACAATGTGTGAAGCCCTTTTCTGGTGTCCCCCGCCGTGATATTGCTGGAATATTGCTAAAAGCGGCGTAAAACCCCACTCACTCACTCATGGTTACTTGCAGTGACATTTTGTGTCAAATGACATGTAGTCAACTCAAATTAATGCATGTACATTTTTGATAGGCTATTAGATGATACGTGTAAACAGTTGGTTCCTAGGGTGTTGCTCTGTGTTGTGAAATCTTGTCAACTCTCTGACCATTGAAAACATATCACGTTCTGGAAAAGCAGCGTGGTTATGCTGGGACCAGAACATTACACTGTCGCAAATGATAGACCAAGAATTATTAGGTTTCACAAACAGTCATTTTTAACTGAAACTTATGCTATCCAAAAATATTATGTAGCGTTGATGTGTTTGGATGGAGAATCATAAATATTTTGTGTTGGGCTGAAATGGATATGCACACTTTGACCACATCTATGGACATTTTGACACAGTTCCACCATCTATGACTACAGTATGTTTGTCTTAACATATACCATTAATAAAAACAATGTAGGTAGGGCAAGTGTATTTTGACCTTCTTGCCAAAATGTCATGATTTTTTTGTTATTCCCAAAGTGCCTACCCATTATCCTGACACAAATTACCTGACTGGGTTCTGTCTAGACATTCTGTTTGCATGTGTCATTAAATGCCATTACTGAAGTATACTACTCAAAAGATGTTAAGGAGCACCCTATTTTTTACTATGACTAACTATAGCCATATGTCTTCTTCAGTGTTCATACCCATAGGGGAATATCTAAACCATGTAACCTCGTCGCCTGACATCAGAGTACTGTATGACATCATCAATGGAAGGTCATCAAAGGTAGAAATTGAGGGCAATACGCATAGGAAAAATAGGGCACGCTAACATGTTGGTATTGTGATGTTTTATTGTTATCTTTGAGGTAAACGTTTAAATATGTGGTTGAAATATTTTGAAAGTTTAATACAGTCAAGTCTCGTTGATCCGACACTCGTTAATCCGACAATCGGCTTTATCTGACATTAATGATTGGAACCAATTAAATCAGTGTTATTTAGACCCTTTAACCCGACAGTCTCCCACTCCGACTCCAACACACCTAATTTGCAACGAATTAATGAAATCACTCATTAATCAGTCTCGTTAATCTGACACAGTGATTAGCGTTCGTCATCTGCCCGCGAGTACACAGCCCCGTGTTTTGATGCGATATGAGTCTTAAGCTTTGCGGTACCAGTTTCAAACTTGTAACTTCCATTCCAGACCTTGTTTTTAACGAACGTTGATACTACTTTATTTCGTTTACATACTCGTTAATCCGACATAATTATATGCAACCAACCATGACAGATTAACGGGACTTGACTGTAATGTTAATTATGCTGTTATGTGAAAATGTTAACAGGGTGAATGATTTCCACATATGCCTGTAAGGATTGATAGAAATGTGTGAATTGGGCATGGTACAAGGATTTATCTAGACCTGCTCAGGGGCCGATATTTGACCCCAAGTCTGAAGCCAAAGTCAGTAAAAGTTCCAAAATTGGAAATATAGTTTCTCAATTTATTGTAGGTATGACTAATGTTATAGTTTTGTGGAGGTGATGTGTATTTCACCGACAACGAGACCAAATATAGATTAAGAGGGATTATTGTAATGTAAAGAATACCAGTTTGCACAGATGATGTTTCTAGGTTTCTCAGCACCATACCCTTCTTCGTGAGTTTCACCAAAGTGGTAAACGTCTAAGACCTGCATCACTTCAGGCTTTCTCACATTAAACTGACACGCTGTGATATAACTGGAATACTGTTAAATCGGCTCTAAACCTGACTCACTCACTCACTCATTTAATATAAAAAATGTTCAACATTGTTGTCACAGTTGAAACTTGGATAATTGAGCAAGAACCAGTGATGAACTCGCTTGTAAGGGGAATATATTTGGGCATCAGGCAATGCAAATTTAAACCCTTGTAGGCCATGACAAACATAGTCATTACTTCATGGGTTTGTTTACACTATATCTTCCATCACCTGTGAATACACATGTACACTTTGTGGTGTAATAGTGACATGTGTCTAGTTTTGATAAGCTATCAAAGTGATACTATACTCACCAATGTCAAATGGAGCCTAACTCCATGCATGAAACTTGTACCAACCTTGTCTGATATTGAAGCAATGTGTAGGGTTGATGGCAGCCAATCTTGTGCAAATACTTGTCTGAGAACTTGCAGGTTTCCATTTCACTGGAACCAGGACGTTCCTTGATTTGTGGGTTACAGCTGCTACATCCACAGAGACCTATGCACGGGGGATGGAGAAACATGTGTAAACAAGCCTGTGAAACAGTGACGATACAGGACTAATAGATAATAATAATAATAAAGTCCATTTCTTCAGCGCCATTTCCGTCTACGTAGTCGCTCATAGCGCCGCACACAGGGTCATAGACACATCTAAAGAGATAAGTCTTTAGTTTTGTCTTGAAAGTGTCCAGAGTTGGAGATTGCCTAATTTCCACTGGAAGGGAATTCCAGAGCACAGATGCAGTGTGAGCAAAAGTTCTGTTGCTGAATGCTTTGAGTGAGACCATAGGGACACTAAACTGGAGTTTATGTGCTGATCTGAGATCTCGTGCTGGCTGGTGTAGGGTAAGAAGTTCACTCAGATAGGAAGGTGCTGTACTATAGTAGTACTGGAATGCAATGCACACGACTTTGTATTCAATCCTAGATCTTATTGGAAGCCAGTGTAATGATTTTAATAAAGGATATACCATTATGTGAGGTTGTGCATCAAGTTTCAGGTCTATTTATTGATGAGGACCAGAAGCTTTTGACCAAATCATGTAGCCATTGTTGGTGGCATGCGTGGCATGTCATAGGTTTAGGTATACATGTCTGCCTTGTTTTGTATATACACATATATATATTGATTGTTACTGTTTGTGTTGAATGCCGTTGTGTGCTGTTACAGTTGTTTGCCAAAGGAAGTTCTCAGTGAGTCCCTGTCTCTTGCTATGCTAATGATTCTGCTGTGTAGAGTATTCAGACTGTGATAAATGTCACTAAAATTAAGAAAAGTGGGTTCTTTAGATTGATGGGGGAAGTTCTGTTAGATATTTCCTTTAAAACATTTACCATTTTAGTTTGATTTGTGATGAATGGCACTCTGTGGTGCTACAGGGGGTTAGTAATTCCATGTTTCAGAGTTTAGTTGTTAGTAAGTCTAGTTACATGACTAGTTATAATTAAATGGGCACTGTCTGTGTTGTACTATAAGGGAGGATGTTTTACTTACCAACAAGTTAACATATAAATGCCTTGAATTTCAAACAGAATTACGATGCCTACCAACAGTTCTATGCTTTTATGACAACTGTTGATGTCTAATAACTTTGTGAATTTTACATACAGACACAAACATACCTATTAATACTATGTGCCATGTCGTGCCGTATCTTCTCATCGGATTATGTAGGGACCCTGCACCCCTATGAGACCCTGAAATAGGACTGTTTTCATCTGGGGGGCACGGGTGGCCCAGTCGTCTAAGGCGCCGCGATTCGCTGTGCAGAGTTGTGTCCCCTGGGCATGCCAGAAACCTATGATTGTGGGTTCGAATCCCGGTTCGCCCCGATTATGTTTCTAGGTTTGTCAGCACCATACCCGTGCTCGTGGGTTTCACCGAAGTGGTAAACGTCTGAGACCTGCATCACTTCGGGCTTTCCTCCCACATTAAGCTGACATGCCGTGATATAACTGGAATACTGTTCAAAGAGCGTTAAACTCACTCACTCATGTAATGTAATGTAATGTAATGTAATTTTTTATGTAATGTTTCATTATTACACAATTCTTAAGAGTCGTGACCATTAGTTACCATTGGTATTAATGTGTTCCCTTGTGTGTTTTTGTCTGTATATTTTCCTGAAAAAAATGCAACATCATTGGTTTTTTTGGTATACCAGAGATTGCATTTCAATCTGCTAATATACAACCTTCGATATTTCAATTTTGAAAATAAGGTCTAGTTTACAATTAGATTAATGTCCACACAAGCTCAATAAGTGAAGCCCATTCTCCTCCTACACTAAGCTGACATGCCTTTTATAACTGGAATACAGTAAACAACGGTTACAACAAACTCGAAGGAACCACAAATTTTTAGTTCGTAATAACCGTAGTTCGTTTTAAGTATAAAGCATATTAGCAAACAGTAAATGGACGGGACTAAAACATAAGTTTGTTATATCGGTCAGTTTGTTATAAGCGTGTTCATTATAAACGCAGTTTACTGTACTGTTAAAAGCGTGTTAAACCCAACTCACTCAATCCACTACCATTGTTGATTATATATATCGGTTACTGTGTAATTAAAGCTTTGTTGAAAGGTAACAGTGTAATTTCTCTGAGGATGCAGCTTCATGTAAGCCTTTATTTATTGCACTAGATGCTTAAGAAATGCTTTTTTGTGTAAGGCTTTAAGTAGGGGTTGTATGATGTATTATTAGGGGTGGGACCTTTCACGGATAGGTTGATGCATCAGGATGCATCAACATGATCAAGTTTCGATGGATTATTGTATCAAAGGTTGATGTATCGATATGATACAAAGTTTTAAGTATTTTACACATTGTGGCTGTGCACAGCAAATTTAAGTGCTTCACACTATTTTTGTTAAATTTCAATTCATGGACGCGGGACAAAAATATTCTTGTTTACATTATTCTTGCTATTATTTCTTCTTTTGTCAGCTTGTTACAATCTTTTTGTATCATGGTACGTATTGTATCGTGACCTCACTATCGTGATATGTAGCATAGTATCATCCCAGCCTTGGCCCAATCTTAGCACTATCACTATTTCATGTCTTTGTAAGTATGGGACCACCTCCGTGGTCTAGTGTCTAGCGTCTGCCCGGAGAGCGGAAGGTCTGTGGTTTAGTCCTGGCAATGTCATACTAAAAGACGTTAAAAGATAGTACTTGTTGTTACCCTGTCTGGTGCTTGGCATCAAGGGGCTTAACAAGGACTGGTCGGCTCAGAGTCAGTATACTGTGTTAAACTGTAGCATGGTATGTCAGTGGGATAGTACTATAAAACCGGCATTAGTCTGGACTAGTACAAGCAGCCACACACACGTACACACTCATGCACATCAATATGTAAGTGCAATAATCTTGAACGTGACGTTAAACCCTATTAATCATTATCGCACCTATGTCAGTAGGGAAATATACCCTAAGACCGTTTTGTGTGAATTCTGTATGAATGGCTCTGCCTCTGTTTCTCTTCTAATCACTTAATACCCGATTTGTTTTTTAGGAACGTATATTGACCTACATATGATGTACCATTAGGGTTTCACAATGTACATAACTTTCAATATTATGTTGAGCCGATCTTATGATTGTACAGCTCTGGTTTGAATATTTTTTTTATAGTTAGTCTCATTATTTTCTCTACCAAATAAGGCTTATATGGTGTCAGGGATGCAAGAAACTCATGCATCTTTCATGTGTTGACTCGGAAAGAAAGAAAGGAACAGATTATTTTCTTTCTAAGACATGGTGCAGATTTACCTAAAATGGTTGTATTTGTGGGGATTTGTAAATATCTTTAGTGACAGTACTTCAGTGTCACAGTGACATCCTGGGTTCAGTTTTCAGATTGGTTCAATTGGTGCTGTCCATTCTTGGTGACCCCTGGCGATAATGGGTTTCAGTATTTCTAAAACAGTATCCTGAGTTGTGATTTAAAAGCTGAAGCAAGATTGACTATGGATTTCAATATTTTTATTCATTCTATTCTTACATTTTCAGTCGGGTACAAGTATGCATGCATACCAGTGCCAATCTCATTAAAAACAGATCTTAGTTCTAGCTACCGCTAAAAAAAGATCTGAGGACATCCCATTAGGGGTCATGGCAGAACGACCTTTCACCCGACCGATCAGAGCGTCACTTACCAGATCATAAAAGTGACAGTTGGAATGTGATTTGGAATGTGATCATGCAACCTCGAAAACTTTAACACTGGGTATTCCGTACGATAGTTACGGGCTTAACGACTGAATCCATACAATCTGGACCATCAGTTACCCATTCCAGATTGTTCTTTTGTTCAGGTTTCAATTTTTTATCGAGAATTTGTCAAAATATGTTTCGAAGCTTAGTCGCCAAATTGAAATTAGTGCAGTCAAGCATGAGAAAGCTGCCTTCTGATTGGCTAATGTCGACTTCTTGTCAGACGTTCCATTGATCATCCAAGTCCATGCAAGGTCGGTCTGACCTGACCCCTTATATGGATGTCCTTCGATCTTTGTTCAGCGGTAGCGAGAACTAAGATCTGATTTTAATGAGATTGTACCAGTGCATACTGAAAACACTGAATTGAAGGATTTAAGGCTAAAGTGTTGAAATCTATCCTGTTGCCATCTCAGGACCTGATCATTCTCTTCATATCATCAACATTTAACCCAGGACATTATCTCAATCATTTTCTACAATAGAGAGAATTTTCATTCTAACCATCACAATTTCCAAATCAAAAAGAAATGTTTAAAAAATGTTAAAACGCATGTAAATAATACATATGTAGTGTGTTGTGCATTAGGCCTGAGTAGTAAGATAGACCTGCAGGACATGCCACTGAGCACATATCCAGGGACAGCTCGAGTCGTTTGTCAACACACAGTCTTTATCTGGGTGTTGTCGTGTGGGATGGGTAAACACGAGTTAAGTAGCCTATCGATCACGGAAACAGCATGTCTCGTGTTAAACACGGAATCATGCTTCTTTTCAGTCTGTCTAAATGAAACAAGAATTTTCAGGAGATAACAAAACTGATGAAGTGATAAGATGACAGATAGCAATTTGAAGACTGATGTATTTTCTGAATCAATTTATTCATTTAATTGTTTTATTGTCTGTTACTTTGTACAGTTAAGCCAACAATATTTGGTTACCTTTACAGTTAGATTTCCTCGATTTACAGATTACCTAGGCAAATATGCTAAGCTTCAGGAGGCACAATGGAAAATGGATGAAAATGTCAAATGTTGATTTGAAGGAAATTACAAAAAAGTGTAGTGCAGAAACAGTTGGTCAGCTTTTGTTCAGTTCGTTGCTTAGTTTGCCTGAAACACTTGCAAACAGGTTTTTGAAATCTATTTTCTATTTTTATACTTTTGAAATGTTTAAGAAAATTATACTGGTCTTAAGATCTTGCATAAATTATGGACTTAAGGCTGCGAACAAAATGAATTCACTCAGATACATGTAGTTTGTTATTTTTCGTATTTTGTAGGTTATTCTGTAAATGGTTAAGTCATGAAAACACAACCACTAGAATGAGAGGTTAATTGTAGATTAAATTATACTAATTCATAGGGATAGTATTTTTTTTTTCATTTTTTGATTGAAACTTTCTACAAACTGTTGTAGTTAGAGTAAAAGATTGTGAGTGTTTTGAAGTTATTTTGATGCAGCGCCGGTAGACTGTTAGGCCCAAACCATGACAATAGCTAGTCTGTCCAACACAGCTTGTCTATCCTTGTTGATATTCCTACATGTGATACAAGATACATGATAGACATACTCAGATAATGGCAGCAGCAGGACCTTGAGTTTCCATATATATGTTTGTATTTGCTTCCCGTATGGATGTAGTCAGTTTAGTTTGTACTAGGTCACATCAAATTATTACATCTGTTCCAGTGACAATTTGAAATTAGTGCCTCATTTTATCAAAAACGTTTTTCATTATGTGAAGGTAGGGGTTTCTTATTTGAATGATGTTTTATCTCACTACAGTGGTGCTTTCTTTGAAATCAGATTAAAAAAACCAAAATGCTAAAGTTCAGATGAAACAAGAAAATTAAGTAAAAACTACAATTATACGTTGTTAAGCAGGAGTTTACGGTTGCCAAGGGATGACGTATGATAAACACTTTTTTGTCCCACTGGATAAACCAAATTCAAAGTTATGCAATATTTGACATATTGTTATGAAAATTATCAGACATGTTCATGTGTCTAAGATATACCGTTTCCTTCTAGCACTTGCAAATTTGACCTCTGACATGATCCAGTACATGAAAAAGGCAATCGTGATTTGGATTCAATGATGACAAAATTCCCTAAGTTCATCTTTTGAAATGAAATCTGAAGAACAAAGCATTTGTTGCAGTATGTACCCACCTATAGTTGTTATCTAAAGAACCAATGATGCTCAGGCATTGTGTCTTAGAAGTGCAGCATGTAACTAGGTAGGTAGCAGCTTATCTTATTGTGTAGTAGGAGAAAATACTCAGTTGGAAAGAGTCTTTTATGACTGAATTCTGTGAAATCAAATCCTGATTTAAGATATAACTCGATATTTATCATGTTTACATTTTTTTACCTTACTGTTTAATAAATGATCTTTAAATCAAAGAATAAATAGGTGAAGGTCACAGGAGGTGACTTGGCAGAAAATGGCAGCACATAAGACACTTAACACCTGTACTAGGGGCACGGCTGGTCCAGTTGTCTAAGGCGCCACGATTCACTGTGCAGAGTTGCGTCCCTTGGGCACGCCAGAAACTTATGATTGTGGGTTCGAATCCCGGTTCGCCCTGATTATGGTTCTAGGTTTGTCAGCCCCATACCCGTGCTCGGTGGTTTCACCGAAGTGGTAAATGTCTGAGACCTGCATCACTTCGGGCTTTCCTCCCACATTAAGCTGACACGCCGTGATATAACTGGAATTCTGTTAAAAGCGGTGTTAAACCCAACTCACTCACTCACTAACACCTGTACCACAAGTGAACAACATCGGTCAGAAATGATATGCTTGGTACCCTTAACAAAGCAGTGAGTTCCTTTAAACACAACCCTTTGTCAAACAGGATTAATTACTGACATCCCTATCATTTGTTAAATGTCACATTCACTATCCAAATCGTTGACACTCTGATGGTTTGTTAATTTAAATAGTAATATTGTGATTCTGAAATTGAAAATATTTAAATCATTGTAAAGAGGTAATGGCATACCATTGTCTGACATAAAGGTCAAGGTTACTATTCATGATGCGGGTTGGAGAATTCTTTGTAATCACTGTAACTTGAGACAGAGAATACATAAGAATGTTACAGAGCTTGCTATAAATGCTGTCTTGCTGGGTCTACATTTGAGTATGTTTTGGCCAAGATTATGTGTCAAGATGACCAGATACCACATTGTAAAACATTTTGTTATTTGACTTATTCATTGATAGTTGTGTGGTATTAAAGGGGAACTAAGCTCCAGGCAATTGGCAGCCCTGGGAAATACAACTCCTACTTCAATTTTAAGATTTTTTTCAATCGTGCAGTAAATTGTTAGAATTGCACATTTCACACAAGGCACTTTCGCAATGTCTCATTTCACAAAAGGCATTAGTCACTATGTCTTGATCTTGACTTGAAATGGGACCCGGACGTGGAATGTATTTCCCCTTTATGACTTCAATATTACAAGTCATTCAGTCCAAATGAATTTTTAAAAGAAATTATGCAAGATGTATAACATCAGATCTTTCAGCTTTTTCAGTCCTCAATGCTCCTCAAATTTGCTTGTGTTTTATTCTTATCTGATGCGTGATTGGTTGACCTTGAAGGTCATGGTCACTGTTATACATTGAGTAAATGAACTAACCATTATGCGTACAGATAAGGCTCAATATTGGGATATACTTATGACTTGATATATATGTCAAAATTCAAATGTCAGTATGGTCTTTTTGTGGGTTTTGTCATTAAATATAAATATGTAATAGGGCTGAACACTATCTATCATGTGCTACATGTACCAATGTAGTTTTGAGGTACAGATCCTTCCCATCATGTTATGCCATTCAATGATTTGTTAACTGTGTCCTACTTGTGTCTTTATTTTTGAAAGCATTTCCAACGGTAGAAACTTACTGTTTTAGTCCACTTGTCCTCATTATTATCACATGTAGCAAAACCCTAAAAAATGTCAAATTTCTACTAGTCCTTGTGATACCTTAACTATTGGGCAGTTTGTCAAGGACTATAGGACTAGTGCCAATTTCTAACACTGATTTCAACATCCATGAATTTACCTCTTTTGTACAACTAATGATATCTAATTTATTATTGAACATGCTGTTAGCTTGTAAGATATGATACTTTATATTCCATGATGCAAATTGGATATGAATGTGGTCGGGTTTGAATATATTTTATGAGCAATAAATTTATATATCAGTTATTATGTTGTTATTTAGATCTATGTATCCTGCCCAAACTTTCCAGCAGGATGTGTGTATTCTTTTAATGAGGATAACGGATCAGGTAACAAACTAACCTCAGCAAAGTTGCGTTTTCCGGACACCTGGTGTCATCGCTGATTTTCACTGATCCATTTATATCATTATCACTACTATTTCGCCTTTAATGATCCTTGGAATCTGTTTCATTGGATAATGTTTTATAATTATGTTTTTTTATGAATTAACCTGAGTTGAATATTGGCCGTTGTTATGTATAGTGTTTTATGCCACAGTAAGCTTTATGCTAGTTAAGTCACAGTTGACATGCCCTGTGGGGAGCCTGGGGTAGTGAGTGAGTTGGGTTTAACCCCGCTTTTAACAGTATTCCAGTTATATCACGGCGTGTCAGCTTTATGTGGGTGGAAAGCCCAAAGTGATGCAAGTCTTGGATGTTTACCACTTCGGTGACACCCACAAGCACGGGTATGGTGCTGACAAACCTAGAAACATAATCGGGGCGAACCGGGATTTGAACCCACAATGATAGGTTTCTGGCGTGCCCAAGGGATGCAATTCTGCGCACCAAATCTCTGCGCCTTAGACGACTGGGCTACCAACGCCCCCTGCCTGGGTTAGAGTTGGACCTCAACAACCTGTGCTGGTCATAAGTGGGTTAAACAGTTGGATAAACAACACGCACTGTAACACACACACCTCTTGTTTTCTGAAAATATAAATTGCTAGTTCGAGTCAGATTGTAAATAAACATATATTCAAAAGCTTTAACGTTCTTGACACCAACATTCAAACAAATCTACTTATTCTATATAGAATATATTTCAGGTTTGATAATGAGATGGTAAGGTAGATGAGAATGTGGGGTGTTACAGGTTATGACCCAGCTAATGGTTCACCAGAGTCCTGATATACCACAAGCACTTACTGCAGTGTGACTTTAACTCACTGTTTAATCTTCAATATGTACTTTACGGCCATGTGAGAAATGACATCAAACATATTGAAATACCAGAGACCCGATATACTAGAAGCACTTACTGCAATGTGGCTTTAACTAACTGGGTAATCTTCAATATGTACTTTAGGGCCATGTGAGAAATGATACCAAACATTTTGAATAGACTGTTTGTGTTTGAACCATATTGCATAAAAAAGCTTTTAGAACAAATTGTTCTGATGGCGATTGGCCAGAACAGTTCTGTAATATGATGAGATAGAAAAGAAAGGATTTGTCAAGTGGTAGTATAGTGTAGCCATACAAATCCCATCACGTAGTTTAAAGGGTATATGGACTGAATTCATGAAGCACGCAGGGCACTGGTCCGGCCACATGGTGACTCGGATGAATGAACTGGGTAAACAAAAAATGATTTCAAATTGTTGTGACACACAAGTCGGAAAAGGTGACGAAATGCTCTCCGTACAGTAGGATATTGTCAGGTTTCTTTTCAATTTGGTACCATTCCTCACCACTGGCATCTTTCTGTAACCTATAAATGGCTTACAAGGTTTTAGACACAATTTTATGGATAACAACTTCTTTAATACTGTAAAAAGCGACGTTTCGGTATAGATCCGTATACCGTTGTCAAGCAAGACTGAATGAGGTTGTTGTTGTTGCATTAGGTGTTTAAGAGGTCGCCTTCTGCCTAGGCAATTTCGGCCGACCTGTCCCTCTTTGGGACTCCTGTGTGTGAGAAGGGTTCACATATCTATTGTGAGTTCGGTGTTCACATAATTTCTGTTTTTGCATTGATATGATTTCTATTTTCATATATTGATATGATTTCATTTTTATCCTTGGCTGCTCTGTTTATATACGTTCGAGCAGCTGTCCGTCTCTCAGAAATAGAGTTAGTTTGGCCTTCGCTGTTGCATCTCTTGGCTTTAGGGGATCTATGACAGATATTCCAGCAATATCACGGCGGGGGACACCAGAAATGGGCTTCTCACATTGTACCCATGTCAGAATATAACCCCGGTTTTCGGGCGTGACGAGCGAACGCTTAACCACTAGGCTACCCGACCGTCCATTATGAATAGAGGCATATCAAGCTGTCCCGCCGTGATGTAACTTAAATACTGTCTGTTTGTTCATGTTGACGAAATTAATTAAAATGCGCTCTTTGTAATATCGAAATCGAAATCGCCATAGATCACGGAATATTGCCTCAAAGTTTATTTCCGCTGTGGTCACAGACGATAGTTCAGTCTCTTGTCCCGCTCAGTTGCGTTAGCCAGCAAATCGACTCCCGGCAGCTAATGGGCCTTAGCAGGCAGTGCTAGACAGCCCGGTAGACCATGAGACCGTTTCTTGTTTAACGCCGTGTGTAAATAATCGAGTCTGGATCAGACAATCCAGTGTTTGACATCATGAGAATCGATCCACGAAATTGGGATGCGATGACACGTGTACATGCATCAACAAAGACAGCGAGCCTGACCACCCGATCCCGTTAGTCGCCATGGGTTGCTGAAGAATGGGATTGTCTGGTCCAGACTCGATTATTTACAGACCGCCGTCAAATAGCTGGAATATTGCTGAGTGCGGCGTTAAACAACAAACCAACCAATCAACCAACGGCAAGCATGGGTTGCTGAAGACCTATTCTACCCAGGATCTTCACGGGTGACATTAGTAAAAAAGATGGGCTATAGATCACCATCAACCAAAGTTAGGCCTCCATTCTAGAAACCATGGGGACTTACGCAGGTTTTACGCCATCCATCTGGCTATTGGCGACCATTAGAAGTTAAGTCAAACAATTAAAACCAGCAAGTATACTACGATTAAAAAGTATGGAGAGAAGAAACATGCTTTGAAAGATGTGGGACTTACGTACCCTCTCAGGGGGACAATTATTTTACATTACTTCAACCCCCTTTCAAGGTAGAGCCACTAACAATTTCAGTTATTTACACCAGGGGCAAATTTGCATCATGTCTGGAGCAAATGCACATGTAACGCAGCACTAGTGCAAATTTTCCCTGTGTGTATATGTTGTCATGTGAACGTTTATGCCAACACCACCGAAGATGATCAAATTAATATATCTGTTAATGTGCCAGCACCAAACAAATTGGGGGCACGGGTGGCCCACTCGTCTAATGCGCAGCGATTCGCTGTGCAGAGTTGCGTCCCTTGGGCACGCCAGAAACCTATGATTGTGGGTTCAAATCCCGGTTCGCCACGATTACGTTTCTAGGTTTGTCAGCACCATACCAATGCTCGTGGGTTTCACCGAAGTGGTAAACGTCTGAAACCTGCATCACTTCGGGCTTTCCTCCCACATTAAGCTGACACGCCGCGATATAACTGGAATATTGTTAAAAGCGGCGTTAAACCCAACTCACTCACTCACTCACTCACTCACTCACTCACTCACTCACTCCCAAACAAATTGTTCTGTATTCTGAATTTGACGTTATTCAGTATACAACAATACCAACTTTGATAAGGACACCCAGAGCTGGACGGACAGTGTTTTCTTTAGACTCAAGGAGTAAAAGTTTAGGTTTAGATTCAATCAAACTCATGTTGTCATATGAAGTCTTTTGCAAGGTAACTGTCTCCTAATTCGACGTTGATTGGAAACCAACCTTTTCATGTTGAAAGTCGTGAACAAACTGATGAATATGTGTGCCTTGCACTATTTACATAGTTTATTTACACACCTTAGTTAATTATCATGTGAACGCATAGGGAATTTACATATACAAACGTATGTATAGTTACACATGTGCAAAGTTACTTACGTGAGTAAATGTTGTGCATGTGAAATGGCTATGCATGCCTCTCAGCTGATCTTATCATTTGTTTGATTGTCAATTGAAAATATCTTATGTTAGCGATATTATTCACAAAAATGAACTGTACTGGCGCTAAATAAGCACTCAAAGAATACTTCTACATGGTGTATTTAAAAAAACATATGACATGACGGCAAAAGTATGAAGCGAAGTGTAGAATATTTCGTAATGTGATAAAAGATCTGTGGACCATGCCGTCTCCGCGCACGTTGTTGTGTGGACGTTGCTAATGCCGCGCCTATGACGTCATTACTGTATGTTTGAGGCGATATTATATACAAATAATGTATTGGCGCTTACTAAGCACTCGAAGAATACTGCTACATGATTTATGTTTTTAAAATATAATTTGATCTTAAACTTTAAAAACTTTAAAATATTTTTTCGCATAATACAGAAATGCTGGTGGGTATATTATACCTCTTATCTTTGAAAATCAATAAATTTGCTTTTTTTCGGCACAAATGTACATTACAAACATGGTTGGGACCATGTGGTTCCTAAATCATTTCTTACTCCAGCCTTCATTGAATCAATTTATTTTGACGCAAAATGTCAGCCACAGATTTTGTTTTACAAACTGCTGCACGAAAGGGGATAGTAAAATAGACATAATGAAATTTAACAACAGTTTTTAAAAATGTTCAATTACATGACAATTTAACTCGGTATACTTTCTTTTGTCCCTCAGTTTATATAAAACAACACCAAATGTAGAAGCAAATGCTACGCTTACAGATTCTCTGAACAATTTTGTTTCTTACATTTGAACATGAATAGTACTAAACCCAAGCTGATTTTGTTCGGCGTTGTTTAGTTAGTTGCAACATGTAAAACATTCATCTTGGGCCACGGACTGCCTCACAGTTAACTTTGTGCATGACGGATCGACAATTTCCACTCATTTAAGCATACTCCTGTACTTGAGAATAGTTTGTTTGTTTGTTGTTTAACGCCGCACTCAGCAATATTCCAGCTATATGACGGCGGTCTGTAAATAATCGAGTCTGGACCAGACAATCCAGTGATTGACATCATGAGCATCGATCCACGCAATTGGGATTGATGACATGCATCAACCAAGTCAGCGAGCCTGACCACCCGATCCCGTTAGTCGCCTTTTACGACAAGCATAGTCACCTTTTACGGCAAGCATGGGTTGCTGAAGACCTATTCTACCCCGGAATCTTCACGGGTCACTTGAGAATAGTATCAGTACCAAACTTGAGAATAGTATCAGTACCAAACTTGAGAATAGTATCAGTACCAAACTTGCAAGCGTAAGAAAAAAGAGGTGAGTGTTGAAGATATCTTGCTGCTGTTCGCGGCGATCAACGCTAGAGAATCATTTGTCTCGAATAGCCACCGAAACAGATTTGTTGGCCTAACAGGAAAAATAGTGATGAAAATTATATGATTCTATCACTGAAAATCAGTGACGACACCAGGGCCCACTTGCACAAAACGATCTTAGCGCTAAGCCTATCGTAAGCCTTTGTTAAAGTATGGGAGTTAAGATCATCTAAGCGCTAAGATCGCTTTGTGCAAGTGGGCCCTGGGCCCTGTTCCCCAAAGCGATCTTAGCTCTAAGTCGATCGTAACTCCCTTTCTTTAAAACTGACTTACGACAGTCATAGCGCTAAGATCGCTTTGTTGAACGGGGTCCAGGTGTTCGCAAAAGGGGCCAGCATGTCACTCACGAAAGTCTCGTTGAAAAGTAAGTGACCGCGAATAACCCCGTGTATAGGCCCAAGGGTGGGATAGCATCGCGCATTATGTTGACAAGCTAAGTGTCATATTTTGTACATTTCTCTTCAATAACATTTCTTGAATGACAGACCCATGAAGACCCGGGTTAGAATAAGTCTTCAGCAACTCGTGCTTGTCGTAACAGGCGACCTACGGGATCGGGTGGTCAGGCAGCGTGTGTGTGGTTGATACATGTCATCGTATCCCAGACGGTAGATCGATGCTCATGATATCAATCACGGGATTGTCTGGTTCAGACACGATTATTTACAGACCGCCGTCATATGGCTGGGATATTGCCGAGTGCGGCATTAAACAACAAACAAACAAAACAAATCTGGAATGACCCCTTTGATCATGATCCATACAATACACAAGCACTTAAACGCACACAGACGAACCCGTGGGCAGGCAGGCAGGCAGGCACGCACGCACGCACTCACACACACACACACACACACATACACAAATGCTCCGAAATATATCAGCAATTGAGAAGCGTAGACGCCACATTACGTGGAAATTCACGATTAATAATCTTCTTGTCGTACAGCTTGATTCAGAGGCTGCCATCATTGAAATTTCTATGCACAATTCCAGGTAAGATCCAAGACGAGGGAATATGTCGAAAAATATTTTGGTAAACAAAAAAACCCCGATCGCTCGGCTCGCTTCTGATGGAGGCAAATAATTCCTCATTATTACGGCAAATATTACAAAATAGATTCACCTTTATCATGGCTGTTTGTAAACATGATTGGATTGAAATCCCCGAACAGAAAGCTGATCAAACACGAGGTGGCTGAGTATGATTGATTATCATCAGTGGTAAGGGAGAGAGTGTTTGAGGTGTTGCGTCACAGTCAGTGATATTACTGCTGAGTAACGCCGGCCTGTAAACTAATAGAGACAGGCAAACCAGGGGTTGATGTCATGATCACCTATCCTGGAAATCAGGGACTCTGGCATACACAGGGCACACACTGTGACCACCTGTCCTTATGATGGTCTCTTCTTATTGGGAACCGGGGTTCATTCCAATCTCATTAAAATCAGATCTAAGTTCTCGCTACCGCTAGACAAAGATCTGAGAACACCCCATTACTGGTCACGTCAGACCGACCTTGCGCGAATTTTGACCGACCAATGGAATGACTGACAAGAAGTCGACATTAGCCAATCAGAAGGCAGCTTTCTAGTGCTTTACGGCACTAATTTCAAATTGGCGACTACGCTTCGAAACATATTTTGACAAATTCTCGATTAAAAATTTGAAACCTGAACAAAAGAACATTCTGGAATGGCGAATAGATGGTCTAGATTGTATGGATTCAGTCGTTAAGCCCGTAACTATCGTTCGGAATACCCCGTGTTAAAGTTTTCGAGATTGCATGATTAGAAATCACATTCCGACTCTCAC
This sequence comes from Haliotis rufescens, assembly GCF_023055435.1. Taxonomy (NCBI): domain Eukaryota; kingdom Metazoa; phylum Mollusca; class Gastropoda; order Lepetellida; family Haliotidae; genus Haliotis; species Haliotis rufescens. The sequence continues at coordinate 513,831 of NW_025964368.1, forward strand.
TTTCATGATCTGGTAAGCGACGCTCTGATTGGTCGGATGAAAGGTCGTTCTGACGTGACCCTAATGGTATGTCCTCAGATCTTTGTTTAGCGGTAGCGAGAACTAAGATCTGATTTTAATGAGATTGGGGTTCATTCTACCCCTGAATCCCCCCCGAGCAGATCAATACACGAGTTATTTGTTTGTTTGTTGTTTAACGGCACACTCAGCAATATTCCAGTGGTATGGTGTGTGCTTGTAAATAATCCAGTGATTGATATTATGAGCAGCGATCCACGCCGTCGGGGTACGATGACACGCAATCAACCCAGTCACCGAGTCTGATCACCTGATCCATTTGGTCACAATCTTAGTGTTTTGAACGAAACCATGTTATGCACATTAAAAGAACTATATTATAATAAATACAAGAACACAGTTATATAGATAAAAAAAAAGCCAGGTACACACATGTACGGAACACTGACTGGGCCTAAAGAACTGCAACCCTTTCAATAAACACCGACCTCTACTTAACCCCTATGCATTGAATTCATGAAAGAGAGAAGAAAGGTCGTATGGACACCAAGTATGATTAAATATATCGAGAATATCGTGACGTCTCTAACCGCTAACTTGGTTCAATCGGATCCTTGCTTTATGTTTTTTTTAATCCAATCTAAATATCATGTGACTTTACCCTTTACACACAAGTGTTCCGAGTGAAGCATTTGACGATTAGGATTTATTTCGCAATGGGTAGGGGCAATGGGTAGGGGCGTGCGTTGGGAGGGTGGTGGTGATTGGTGGCTTTGGTTGTGATGATTAGGGTGGGCAGTTTTTAATTCAAGTACATAATCATCTGATGACTAAAACGGACACCGAGACTCAGCACACTGTTTAAGACCCCAAGTCGATTCATCCACTTTTATACACTGGTGATGGGTGTTAACAGATTTACCAGCACACTCTCACAATGAGTCTCTTATACACGCGGCATTGTTGAATAATAAATGATATGTGGTTTGAAAATCACAGTAGAGTCTGTATTGACACACCACAATATGACGTTATTACACAAGAGCGAGTGAGTATGGTTTTACGCCGCTTTTAGCAATATTTTAGCAATATCACGGCGGCAGGGGACACCAGAATTGGGCTTCACACAGTGTACCCATGTCGGGAATCGAACCCAGGTCTTCGGCGTGACGAGCGAACGCTTTAACCACTAGGCTACCCGACCGCCCCTATTACACAAGAATATGTTTGCGAAATGTTGACATTAACAGTGACATATTCCTTCTCGACCCAGTGTTGCAAACGTACAGCTAGCGGGAATGTCACTGTGTTCGCTCGGTCCAGATGTTTGCTGGCGTTGTCAACGTTAGCGTTCACGTGCCTACGTAAATATACCTTATATGGACCGAGCGTTATCTAAGGAGCAACCCAGCCTTGACTCAGTTGCCATCACTACACTTATCACATTCAATAACCTGGGGAACAGGAATTCCATCTAGTGAACAGAAAAAATATTTACCGCAAGAGACGGCAAAAGTATGAAGCGAAATGTAAAATAATTCGTAATATGATAAAATATAAAATTCACAGAAATGTTTAGGGACCTACGGTTGTTAATACTTATATAAATTACAATGTTCGATCCGTTTAAAGAATATACACTATTTCGTCTTCAGTACTTCGCATTAACAATTATCTCCACTTCATCAATGGACCATGCCGTCTCCCCGCACGGTGTTGTTGTGTGGACGTTGCTAATGCCGCGCCTAGGACGTCATTACTGTATGTTTGAGGCGATGCAATGTGATCCCTCCGTGCATATTCAACAATGTCAACAAACTACACCTTCAAGCTTTTACGTTGAGTTTACCCATTCAGGACTAGTCCTTTTGATAACGTCCTCGTTTAGTCAACACATATTTCAACATCGCATTCTCATTTACTGGCTCCCCTTGATCAGATCTTCAAACACGGTTTCTCTATAGCCAGAGTCACCTGAGATCATCAATATCTTCACCTAAAAGGAAAACTACAGGTAAATGTGATTCTGATTCAAACAGGCCAGCCTACAGGTGATTGGTTGAAACATGCGGTGAGACCTCGTCCCACTGCCATCGTTTACTCAGCGGTATATAATCCAACATGAGCGTGCAAGGTCTTCAAAAGAAGGTAATTTTAAGAAAGGAGAACACTGATCGTTGAGAGAGCAGAATGAGACAAAATAGCAAAACACACGTGGTGTTAATGCAGTTAACCTAGGTAGCAGAAACACTACTACATGACATGTGTTAATAAGATCATATTCAAGCTACGGTAACCATTACATTCATCGTCGGGAGGAAAAAAACAAGTTTGGAGAAGTATTGTTTCAAAATTTAAAATCATTTTTTTGAAATGATCATGGAACGAAATAGAGGCCGGCTGTATGTACTGGTCCTTGTCGTTGGTCTGGTGCATGTTTCGCAGGGTGTTACCTGTCCTGCTGAGTGTTCTGTGTGTGAGAATGATCCTGGGACAGGGGACATCATAGCTGTAGAGTGTGCAGGTTACAGCCCCATGAACCTCGACACATCCATCAAAGTTGCCAAACTTTCAGATTTTGCATTGCGAAGCACGGAGGTGACTATGAACTACTTTCAAGGAAAACCAAATCTGGAATATGTTCGGATGAAAAACTTCGGAATTGAGACATTGGCTTCAGATGTGTTTACTGACACCACGGCTCTGAGAACGCTGGATCTGAGTGTGAATAACATGGTTACAATCACCACAACCACGTTCCTCAGTTCTCCATCTCTAACGGAACTAATCTTGGACAGCAATTCCATATCAACCATAGACGACACCGCGTTTAGCACCGTAAGTGGCATACAGAAACTAAATTTGGCGAATAATAACATTTCGATCCTGAGTGACAATGTATTTTCTGGTTTAAGAAATCTGATAGAGCTAGATTTGTCGAACAATAAATTCACTTCTATCAATGGTGTTGCCTTGTCGTTGGCAAGCACTCTCGTGTCCCTGGACTTGTCGGGCAACTATCTCGTTTCTTTGGATACCCTCCAGTTCAGCAACCTGGCCACTCTCTCTCTGCTCAGCATTCAGAAGAATGACATATCAAGCATTAGTGTTGATGCCTTCAATGGCACATCACTGGCATATCTGGACCTCTCAAACAACAGTATTCAAGAAGTGCCCTTTGGTTCTCTAGCAGCAATCCAAGACACGATAAGAACTCTTAAATTGGCTGGTAATAGAATATCAAGCATTGAGGAATCCCGACTCACTGGGTACTCACTAGACCTTCTTGATATGAGCAACAACTCACTATCGTCACTGGGGCCCCTTGCGTTCGATGGCGCAGTCATCAACATCACAAACATTGAAGATAATAACATTGAATCCTTGCCAACTGATTTATCGACTTTCCTTTCTCAGTCGTCCAGTGTATATCTGTCTGGAAACCCCTGGCTGTGTGACTGTGATACAATGTGGCTGACCCAATCAGTTCGCGATGCGTCCAACAAGTTCCTGTCTGAGAATGCATCCGATCCAGCTTGTGCAAGTCCAACCCAGTATGTTGGTACCACCCTACAGACAGCTGCCCAAGATCTGGAGGTGGAATGTTTGACTACAACAACAGTTGAGACCACGACATCACCGACCTGTCCTATTGAATGTTCGAGCTGTGAAACTGATCCAATATCTGGTCAGATTGTGAAGGTTGTTTGTTCTGGAATTTCACCTAGAGCCCTACCCAACACGCTGAAGGAAATGATCCTATCTGACTATCAAGTGCGATCCCCGACTCTTGACAGCAGCCTGTTTGCTGGCAAAGTCTTCTTGGAAAGAGTGGAACTCAAGAACTTTGGTATTGAATCCCTGGCATCTGACGTGTTTTCAGATAACACTAATTTGACTGTTTTACTTCTGGAGCAAAATCCCATGTCTGTTCTTACATCAAGCATGTTTGCCAGCGTTTCCAATCTACAAGAACTGTATTTGAAAAACAACAGCATCACATCTGTTCCCGATGACACCTTCTCCAGTTTAGGAGACTTGAAGAAAATGAGCCTTGCGGGAAACCAACTGAATACAATATCTGAGAATGCATTCCGGCGTCTGAACAGTCTCCAGAGCCTGGACGTCTCTGGTAACCAACTTAGAAGTGTTAACCCAGCCTCTCTACAAAACATTGTCAGTGTGACAAGCCTCAATTTCAATGGCAACAACATAGCTTCACTGAACGTTGGTGACTTTGCAAATCTGGCAAATGTGCTGACTTTATATCTGTCCGAAAATGAAATTGCCGTGGTTGATGCAGAGGTATTCAGGGGTATGCCATTAGAAGAACTAGACATGAACAATAATATTCTTTCTGCTATACCATCTTCGGTTCAAGATGTGTCCTTCACCTTGAAGACCTTAAAACTGAGCAAGAATCGCATACAAAGTATTTCAGCTGGAGAGTTGGATAATCTGAATCTTGATCTACTTGATCTGAGCAACAACTCTTTAACATCGTTCGACACATCAATGATTGGAGGTTCCAATATAACTATGACCAACCTTGAAGGTAATAACATTGAATCCTTGCCAACTGATTTATCGACTTTCCTTTCTCAGTCGTCCAGTGTATATCTGTCTGGAAACCCCTGGCTGTGTGACTGTGATACAATGTGGCTGACCCAATCAGTTCGCGATGCGTCCAACAAGTTCCTGTCTGAGAATGCATCCGATCCAGCTTGTGCAAGTCCAACCCAGTATGTTGGTACCAGCCTACAGACAGCTGCCCAAGATCTGGAGGTGGAATGTTTGACTACAACAACAGTTGAGACCACGACATCACCGACCTGTCCTATTGAATGTTCGAGCTGTGAAACTGATCCAATATCTGGTCAGATTGTGAAGGTTGTTTGTTCTGGAATTTCACCTAGAGCCCTACCCAACACGCTGAAGGAAATGATCCTATCTGACTATCAAGTGCGATCCCCGACTCTTGACAGCAGCCTGTTTGCTGGCAAAGTCTTCTTGGAAAGAGTGGAACTCAAGAACTTTGGTATTGAATCCTTGGCATCTGACGTGTTTTCAGATAACACTAATTTGACTGTTTTACTTCTGGAGCAAAATCCCATGTCTGTTCTTACATCAAGCATGTTTGCCAGCGTTTCCAATCTACAAGAACTGTATTTGAAAAACAACAGCATCACATCTGTTCCCGATGACACCTTCTCCAGTTTAGGAGACTTGAAGAAAATGAGCCTTGCGGGAAACCAACTGAATACAATATCTGAGAATGCATTCCGGCGTCTGAACAGTCTCCAGAGCCTGGACGTCTCTGGTAACCAACTTAGAAGTGTTAACCCAGCCTCTCTACAAAACATTGTCAGTGTGACAAGCCTCAATTTCAATGGCAACAACATAGCTTCACTGAACGTTGGTGACTTTGCAAATCTGGCAAATGTGCTGACTTTATATCTGTCCGAAAATGAAATTGCCGTGGTTGATGCAGACGTATTCAGGGGTATGCCATTAGAAGAACTAGACATGAACAATAATATTCTTTCTGCTATACCATCTTCGGTTCAAGATGTGTCCTTCACCTTGAAGACCTTAAAACTGAGCAAGAATCGCATACAAAGTATTTCAGCTGGAGAGTTGGATAATCTGAATCTTGATCTACTTGATCTGAGCAACAACTCTTTAACATCGTTCGACACATCAATGATTGGAGGTTCCAATATAACTGTGACCAACCTTGAAGGTAATAACATTGAATCCTTGCCAACTGATTTATCGACTTTCCTTTCTCAGTCGTCCAGTGTATATCTGTCTGGAAACCCCTGGCTGTGTGACTGTGATACAATGTGGCTGACCCAATCAGTTCGCGATGCGTCCAACAAGTTCCTGTCTGAGAATGCATCCGATCCAGCTTGTGCAAGTCCAACCCAGTATGTTGGTACCAGCCTACAGACAGCTGCCCAAGATCTGGAGGTGGAATGTTTGACTACAACAACAGTTGAGACCACGACATCACCGACCTGTCCTATTGAATGTTCGAGCTGTGAAACTGATCCAATATCTGGTCAGATTGTGAAGGTTGTTTGTTCTGGAATTTCACCTAGAGCCCTACCCAACACGCTGAAGGAAATGATCCTATCTGACTATCAAGTGCGATCCCCGACTCTTGACAGCAGCCTGTTTGCTGGCAAAGTCTTCTTGGAAAGAGTGGAACTCAAGAACTTTGGTATTGAATCCTTGGCATCTGACGTGTTTTCAGATAACACTAATTTGACTGTTTTACTTCTGGAGCAAAATCCCATGTCTGTTCTTACATCAAGCATGTTTGCCAGCGTTTCCAATCTACAAGAACTGTATTTGAAAAACAACAGCATCACATCTGTTCCCGATGACACCTTCTCCAGTTTAGGAGACTTGAAGAAAATGAGCCTTGCGGGAAACCAACTGAATACAATATCTGAGAATGCATTCCGGCGTCTGAACAGTCTCCAGAGCCTGGACGTCTCTGGTAACCAACTTAGAAGTGTTAACCCAGCCTCTCTACAAAACATTGTCAGTGTGACAAGCCTCAATTTCAATGGCAACAACATAGCTTCACTGAACGTTGGTGACTTTGCAAATCTGGCAAATGTGCTGACTTTATATCTGTCCGAAAATGAAATTGCCGTGGTTGATGCAGAGGTATTCAGGGGTATGCCATTAGAAGAACTAGACATGAACAATAATATTCTTTCTGCTATACCATCTTCGGTTCAAGATGTGTCCTTCACCTTGAAGACCTTAAAACTGAGCAAGAATCGCATACAAAGTATTTCAGCTGGAGAGTTGGATAATCTGAATCTTGATCTACTTGATCTGAGCAACAACTCTTTAACATCGTTCGACACATCAATGATTGGAGGTTCCAATATAACTGTGACCAACCTTGAAGGTAATAACATTGAATCCTTGCCAACTGATTTATCGACTTTCCTTTCTCAGTCGTCCAGTGTATATCTGTCTGGAAACCCCTGGCTGTGTGACTGTGATACAATGTGGCTGACCCAATCAGTTCGCGATGCGTCCAACAAGTTCCTGTCTGAGAATGCATCCGATCCAGCTTGTGCAAGTCCAACCCAGTATGTTGGTACCAGCCTACAGACAGCTGCCCGAGATCTGGAGGTGGAATGTTTGACTACAACAACAGTTGAGACCACGACATCACCGACCTGTCCTATTGAATGTTCGAGCTGTGAAACTGATCCAATATCTGGTCAGATTGTGAAGGTTGTTTGTTCTGGAATTTCACCTAGAGCCCTACCCAACACGCTGAAGGAAATGATCCTATCTGACTATCAAGTGCGATCCCCGACTCTTGACAGCAGCCTGTTTGCTGGCAAAGTCTTCTTGGAAAGAGTGGAACTCAAGAACTTTGGTATTGAATCCTTGGCATCTGACGTGTTTTCAGATAACACTAATTTGACTGTTTTACTTCTGGAGCAAAATCCCATGTCTGTTCTTACATCAAGCATGTTTGCCAGCGTTTCCAATCTACAAGAACTGTATTTGAAAAACAACAGCATCACATCTGTTCCCGATGACACCTTCTCCAGTTTAGGAGACTTGAAGAAAATGAGCCTTGCGGGAAACCAACTAAATACAATATCTGAGAATGCATTCCGGCGTCTGAACAGTCTCCAGAGCCTGGACGTCTCTGGTAACCAACTTAGAAGTGTTAACCCAGCCTCTCTACAAAACATTGTCAGTGTGACAAGCCTCAATTTCAATGGCAACAACATAGCTTCACTGAACGTTGGTGACTTTGCAAATCTGGCAAATGTGCTGACTTTATATCTGTCCGAAAATGAAATTGCCGTGGTTGATGCAGAGGTATTCAGGGGTATGCCATTAGAAGAACTAGACATGAACAATAATATTCTTTCTGCTATACCATCTTCGGTTCAAGATGTGTCCTTCACCTTGAAGACCTTAAAACTGAGCAAGAATCGCATACAAAGTATTTCAGCTGGAGAGTTGGATAATCTGAATCTTGATCTACTTGATCTGAGCAACAACTCTTTAACATCGTTCGACACATCAATGATTGGAGGTTCCAATATAACTGTGACCAACCTTGAAGGTAATAACATTGAATCCTTGCCAACTGATTTATCGACTTTCCTTTCTCAGTCGTCCAGTGTATATCTGTCTGGAAACCCCTGGCTGTGTGACTGTGATACAATGTGGCTGACCCAATCAGTTCGCGATGCGTCCAACAAGTTCCTGTCTGAGAATGCATCCGATCCAGCTTGTGCAAGTCCAACCCAGTATGTTGGTACCAGCCTACAGACAGCTGCCCAAGATCTGGAGGTGGAATGTTTGACTACAACAACAGTTGAGACCACGACATCACCGACCTGTCCTATTGAATGTTCGAGCTGTGAAACTGATCCAATATCTGGTCAGATTGTGAAGGTTGTTTGTTCTGGAATTTCACCTAGAGCCCTACCCAACACGCTGAAGGAAATGATCCTATCTGACTATCAAGTGCGATCCCCGACTCTTGACAGCAGCCTGTTTGCTGGCAAAGTCTTCTTGGAAAGAGTGGAACTCAAGAACTTTGGTATTGAATCCTTGGCATCTGACGTGTTTTCAGATAACACTAATTTGACTGTTTTACTTCTGGAGCAAAATCCCATGTCTGTTCTTACATCAAGCATGTTTGCCAGCGTTTCCAATCTACAAGAACTGTATTTGAAAAACAACAGCATCACATCTGTTCCCGATGACACCTTCTCCAGTTTAGGAGACTTGAAGAAAATGAGCCTTGCGGGAAACCAACTAAATACAATATCTGAGAATGCATTCCGGCGTCTGAACAGTCTCCAGAGCCTGGACGTCTCTGGTAACCAACTTAGAAGTGTTAACCCAGCCTCTCTACAAAACATTGTCAGTGTGACAAGCCTCAATTTCAATTGCAACAACATAGCTTCACTGAACGTTGGTGACTTTGCAAATCTGGCAAATGTGCTGACTTTATATCTGTCCGAAAATGAAATTGCCGTGGTTGATGCAGACGTATTCAGGGGTATGCCATTAGAAGAACTAGACATGAACAATAATATTCTTTCTGCTATACCATCTTCGGTTCAAGATGTGTCCTTCACCTTGAAGACCTTAAAACTGAGCAAGAATCGCATACAAAGTATTTCAGCTGGAGAGTTGGATAATCTGAATCTTGATCTACTTGATCTGAGCAACAACTCTTTATCATCGTTTGACACATCAATGATTGGAAGATCCAATATAACTGTGACCAACCTTGAAGGTAATAACATTGAGTCCTTGCCAACTGATTTATCGACTTTCCTTTCTCAGTCGTCCAGTGTATATCTGTCTGGAAACCCCTGGCTGTGTGATTGTGAAAAGATATGGATGATGCAGTTAATTCGTGATTTTCCTGGAAAATTCGTAAGGTCAGAAAACACAACAGACCTTGTATGTTTTGCGCCATTATCATATTCATCTGTTAGTCTCGCTGCCGCTGCTACCAGTTTGGAAGTAGACTGCCTCACGACCACAACTACCCTCACTCCATTGACATGCCCGTCTGAGTGTTCCGTCTGTAACAGAGACCCAGGAACAGGTGACATCATCAGCGTGGAATGCTCAGGCATACCGCCAATGGTAGTACCAAACACGGTGCAGGAAATGACACTGTCTGATTACGTGATCCGAGGTGGAATAATGGATGGCAGTTTCTTGGCAGGCAAAGGAAACTTAAAGTCTGTTACACTTAAGAACTATGGAATAACAGAATTTGTTGCAGACACTTTCAAGGATAACCCTCTCATACAGAAACTCACTGTTAGTGATAGTGGTTTGACAGTCGTACCGGACAATGTATTCGAAAACATGACTTCATTACAACAATTGGGTATTACTGGCAATAGCTTGACTGAAATATCCTTTAGCACGCTGACAGATCTGAGCAGTTTAATGTTTCTAGATCTCTCCAACAATTCCTTCACATCTTTTGATACAGCATCTATGGCCACTGCCACATCCCTAATTGGTTTGAGCCTTTCACAGAACAAACTCACGTCCCTAACGTCCCAAATGTTTAGCAGCCTTCAAAGATTACAGATGTTGATTTTGTTTGACAATCAAATATCACAAATATCTGACCTAGCGTTTTCCAACACCTCATTGACACAGTTAAATCTCGGAAACAACCAGTTGACATCCTTCCCATCAGGACCTCTGAATGCTGTTGGAAACAGTCTTCAGAATTTAGATCTCTCTGACAACAGGATATCTCTACTTGAAAACTACATGTGTCCTGGTTTGGTGTTTTCGGAACTGATCCTCGCGGGGAATCGTATATCGAGCATAGCCGATAATGCCTTTACAAACTGTTCAGCAGGAATCACAGATCTGGAAGCGAACAGTTTGACCACTGTACCACTTTCCTTCAAAGACTTTGTATTACAATGTGACAGTGTGTATATCAGTGAAAATCCCTGGGCGTGTGACTGCAACAGTGCTTGGTTTGCCGAGTTTATACGTGATATAGACAGTGTGAAATATAAACGATTTGACGAAGCCCCGGATCCGGACTGTGGATCCCCGTATGACTATGAACGCATCTATTTGAAGGATGCAGCAGGAAGACTTGCAGTACAATGCCTGTCAACAACTGTTCTCCCTTCCTCTGAATACACCACGCCTGATGTCTCTTTGAGTCCCTCGATGGTAATGACAGCATCAATTACTGAGTCTGTTACACATCTGATTATTACAAACACCGAATCTCTAATGATGTCACCTCTAACAGAGACTGCAGGAAGTCCAACTGATGTCTTGTCAATTACGGCTTCAACAGACACTTACAGAGGGGTCTCTCTAGGACCATCTACTTTGCAATCATCAGAAAATCCTTATGCCATGGACACATCATCAATACAACCGTCAGATGTTCTCCTGCACACTTCAGACTCAAGGTTTTTTTCAGATTCATTTAACATTGGTGCTGTGAGCACAGTAATAGATAGTCCACAGACTGTTCCTCCATCTGATGCAACTCCACCACTTTCACAAGTCTACTCTCCAGGACCCTCTTATACTCTGGATACCTCTGTGGCAGTTCAGTCTTCAATGATGTCAGCTTATGCATCACAGACAAACACACCTGCCAGTAGCTCTGATATGTGCTCGAAGTTGGGTGCTTGTGTTGAGTCTTCCCAGTTCAGTGTCTCACCAAGCTACTCCCCTCCCTCTGTGACCGTTACAGAAATTTTGCCTGTGGAGAGCAGAACACAGTCAGATAGTGACAGTTCTTACCGACCATCTCTGTTGCCATACAGTGATTCTAGCCAGATGATCATCCCATCACAGTCGGCAAGTGACAGTCCAACATCTCGGATTTCACAAGCACCAAACAGTGATGTTTCCTCTATGTATAATCCAAGTGACTCTAGCCAGATGATTCTCCCATCACAGTCGGCAAGACTTAGCGACAGCCCAACATATCAGATTTCACAAACACCAAACAGTGATGTTTCATCTATGTATAATCCCAGTGACTCTAGCCAGATGATCCTCCCTTCACAGTCGGCAAATGACAGTCCAACATCTCAGATTTCACAAGCACCAAACAGTGATGTTTCATCGATGTATAATCCAAGTGACTCTAGCCAGATGATCCTCCCTTCACAGTCGGCAAGACTTAGCGACAGCCCAACATATCAGATTTCACAAACACCAAACAGTGATGTTTCATCTATGTATAATCCCAGTGACTCTAGCCAGATGATCCTCCCTTCACAGTCGGCAAGTGACAGTCCAACATCTCAGATTTCACAAGCACCAAACAGTGATGTTCCATCTATGTATAATCCAAGTGACTCTAGCCAGATAATCCTCCCATCACAGTCGGCAAGTGACAACCCAACATCTCAGATTTCACAAGCACCATACAGTGATGTTTCATCTATGTATAATCCAAGTGACTCTAGCCAGATGATCCTCCCATCACAGTCGGCAAGACTTAGCGACAGCCCAACATCTCAGATTTCACAAGCACCAAACAGTGATGTTTCATCTATGTATAATCCAAGTGACTCTAGCCAGATGATCCTCCCATCACAGTCGGCAAGTGACAGTCCAACATCTCAGATTTCACAAGCACCAAACAGTGATGTTTCATCTATGTATAATCCAAGTGACTCTAGCCAGATGATCCTCCCATCACAGTCGGCAAGTGACAGCCAAACATCTCAGATTTCACAAGCACCAAACAGTGATGTTTCATCGATGTATAATCCAAGTGACTCTAGCCAGATGATTCTCCCATCACAGTCGGCAAGTGACAGTCCAACATCTCAGATTTCACAAGCACCAAACAGTGATGTTTCATCTATGTATCATCCAAGTGACGCTAGCCAGATGATTCTCCCATCACAGTCGGCAAGTGACAGTCCAACATCTCAGATTTCACAAGCACCATACAGTGATGTTTCATCTATGTATAATCCAAGTGACTCTAGCCAGATGATCCTCCCATCACAGTCGGCAAGTGACAGCCTTGCGACCGCTACATCAACAAGACTTTCAATAACTCCATCTACAACAAGTGCATTTGGTACAGACCCGTCTGCTTCAGTGTATAGTGTTGCACCAGATACAACACCAACCGACTCAACCACAACAGACTCTGGCACAACCACTACAACGGATACAGCAACTGGTACAACCACTACAACGGACACAGCAACTGGTACGACCACTACAACGGACACAGCAACTGGTACGACCACTACAACGGATACAGCAACTGGTTCAACCACTACAACGGATACAGCAACTGGCACAACGACTGGTTCAACCACTAGATTGGAGACAGCAACTGGCACAACCACTTTAACGGATACAGCAACTGGTTCAACCACTACAACGGATACAGCAACTGGTACAACCACTACAACGGATACAGCAACTGGTACAACCACTACAACGGATACAGTAACTGGTACAACCACTACAACGGATACAGCAACTGGTTCAACCACCACATCGGACACAGCAACTGGTTCAACCACTACATCGGACACAGCAACTGGTTCAACCACTACATCGGACACAGCAACTACTTCCACTACTACAACGGATACAGCAACTGGCACAACAGCTACAACCGACACAACAACTGGCGCAACCACTACAACGGACACAGCAACTGGTACAACCACTACAACTGATACAACAACTGGTTCAACCACTACAACGGATACAGCAACTGGTTCAACCACTACATCGGACACAGCAACTAGTTCCACTACTTCAACGGATACAACAACTGGCACAACAGCTGCAACGGACACAGCAACTGGTTCAACCACTACAACGGACACAGCAACTGGTACAACAACATCAACGAGTACAGCCACTGCGACGACTACGACAACTACAAGTGATACAACAACTGCGTCCACAGAGAAAACATCGAACGATCCAACTAATGAAGCGAGCGCGTCCAACAGCGACGCCGCCACCATTGCCGGTACTGTGACGGGTACCGTGGCGCTCCTCGGTGCCTGTGGTGCTGTAATATGGAAGTTCAAACTGGTGGGTAAGTTGTGCCCTAAATCCACCCCAACGACGTCAAGCATCCCTTCAGGCCCCGCCCAGCCCCCAGCCACTACACAACCCCCGGCTGCCCAGTCGTCTGCTGCTAACAGTTCTGGCGGGAACAACAATGGCGGGCCTCGGAATAAACCAGCTAACAATGGCGACAAAGCGGAAAGCATGCCGGAAGTCCAGGTATAACCTCCAACCCAAACGTTTCTGATATATATGTTTTATACATAAACTTTGGGTTTGACGTGGGTGGATGCAACAAAAACACCTGGATATAATGAAATCAGTTCTAATCAGTTGTATAAGACGTCGTTTGATATTATTATCGTGTGGCGTCATTGGTCACGTTTGTTATAACTAGCATATTCTTGGCTTATAATCTCGTTATGCCCAGTTTTGATAGACAATACGCAATAAGAATAATCGCTGATGTTATTTAGTCAGGGCTTTAGCCTCATTTTAATCATAATTTATAAATCAATGTAACATTACAATTTGGTATTTATCAATATGCTGGTGTCATGCACTTATGTCCGTCCAAAGTACTGTAAATCTTGAAATTAATGCGTCTCTTTTATTTCCGCTATCCACAGTGTGAAGTGAAGGCCGTCTTTTTGTCGATATCATTTTGGAGACATACATCCGATGTTTAGTTAATGCGAACAAAGACCACTCGCATTTTTCGTATTTAATTCACTCTCGCGTTAATTTCAAGATTTACGGTATTTAATTGTGTTAAGACCAGACTATTGTCTATTGTTATTCGAACGAGTCGACTCCGAAAACAGCAACAGAGACTGTTTTTTTGAAAGTATATGTATTTCTCAGTTGTTGTTTTTACAAGAACTTCATGTTTTTATCGAGGTGTTGTTTTAAAAAGTATCACAATTCTTGTTATGAATTTCATGTATTCCTATCTTAGTAATATAAGTAATCCTGTTCGAGTTTGTTTTCCGAAATTCAATGATGGCTTACGTAACTTTTTTTTTTTTACAAAGCTTCATCCTGTGATACTAGTGGTTGGTTATATTGAAGATCAAACAAATACTATACTACTATATATCGTCAACAAAATGGCCATTATGTACATGGTCCAGCCTGCGTCTGTGATATTTTGAGTGATGTAACTGTTTCTTTGGTGTACATTATGTACAGTGAAACCCTGTTTATCCGGACGGTACTGTTCGCAGTTGAAAGATGCAATTTCTTTATTAACGGATCATTAGTATTGATGAAAGTCCTTTTGTATATGTATGTAGACGTTGACTGCAAAGTTTGTCCGGAATACTAGATGTCCGGATTAACGGGGTTTAGCTGTTTGTGTTATCTCGACCGGTGACATTACCTAGTCGCGAAGTTGTAACTTTCCCCCGCCTCTTTCATTATATGTAGCAAGCCATTGATCTAGTTTCGTATATAAATGATGTAATCACAAAAAAGGGGGAGGTTGGGGTAGCCCAGTGGTTAAAGCGTTCGTTCATCACGCCTAAGACCAAGGTTCGATTCCCCACATGGGTACAATGTTTGGAGCCCATTTCTGGTGTCCCCCCGCCGTGATGTTGCTGGAATGTTGCTAAAAGCGGCGTAAACCATACTCACTCACTCATCACAAAAAGGAGGTGTATGGATAAAACAACTTCTTTTTTTATACATACGCGTATCCGGGCCACTTCAGGCCCATCCATCAGGTGTTTGACAGGGTGGGAGAATAAACACGTTGTTAACCATTATCCTCCTTTTCCTGATTGCATCCAACTTTTAAATGCCTACAAAAACTCTCATGATATGGTTTTTGCGATAGTTTTATTCCCCCCCCCCCCCCCCCCCCCCCCACTAAAAAAAGTTCTCCCCCCCCAACACACACACACACACACACACACACACACACACACACACACACACACACACACACACACACACACACACCACCCATTGGATACCTATACAATAACCATGAAAACTTATGGGAAAAGAAAGTATACCGAGTTAGTTTTTTATGTAATTGAAAATCAAAATAATTGTTGTAAAATTTGATCATTTCTATTTAACCATCACTCAATTCCTGCAACAGTTTGTAAAAAGTTATTTGTAGCTAGGTTAGTTTGTGTAAAATTAAATTGGTTCAATTTGTTGTAAGTTTGTACCGACAAAATGTATTGATTTACAAAAACAGATATCTCAGATACCCATCAGTAGTTGTGAATAATGCGACTTTGTTTTTGTTTATTTTCTTAAAGTTTTAAATCAAATTATATTTTTTTAAATAAAACCATGTGGAAGTGTTCTTTGAGTGTTGACAAAGCGCCAGGACAGTATTTAAATATACTATAAAACATAAACTGAAGTTATTTTCATTTGAATACAGATTATAATATCAACTGAGAGGTATGGTTCTTTTGCTCTTCTGTTTAGATTTGAAATTTCAAGATTTGAATATTTGAAATGTATTTCAATATACATGTATAGTCATTGTAGGTATACTGACAGTGAAACCCGCGCAATCTGGACGATACGCGGCGTTAGGATGGCAGCATCTGTAGCGTCCTCACAGTCTAGAAACGGAGTGTCCTGATTAACGGGGTTTCTGTGTTGTTTACCTTTATTTGTTTACCTTTATTTGTTTACCTATATTTCTGTTGTTCGCCTGTGATAACCTCAACCTGTGATAAACTGTTCCTATAAATGCATGTACTTAAATCTTTTAACTTTCGTTTTTTCCTATGGAACAATGTTCTGCTTTTGCAGGATACCTTGATTAGAAAGAAGACAAAGAAATGTTTTAGCGGAATTTCAAATTATAAGCCATTTTCTGTTTTCAAGTTTGTGATTCGACATTTACGTTTTTTTAGATATTTGAATTTATCTTTCATGAACAGATGGACATTATCCTTGGGAAGTAATGAAATTGGTTAACCACTTGTTATTGACAAAATCCAAATTCGGATTAAATATTTAGTGTCAGTATATAAATAACTTGATTGCAATGTTTGGTTTGGTGTTTGGTGTGTGTTTTTGTATTTACCGAAGCGTTGGTCTCTCGTTGCCTGGGTGATTGACGACGAACATGTCGGCAATATTTGTCGGAGCTTTCAACATCTACAAGTGCTCTTTAAAGTTTGAGGCTGCTAAAGTCGATAATGTATACGAACATTAATTGTCTATATCAACCTATCATAATGGTACACGCAAGAAATACAATATCGACCCGAAGATCGAGTGACCCCGATGAATATGCATGAGTGGGATAATCCAGGGTGAAGGGAAGGATACTAAGTACGTGTGAGTTGTAGCACAGCAGCCATCATTCAAGTGATTAATATGGGTCAATGTTCAGTGCACGTATAATCAGTGTGCGAAATAGCCGCTTGCCCGCTATAGTTTGGCTAGCAAAATATTAGTCTGACAAAACATTATACAATGTCCCTACCCCTACTGGTTACTGACATGTTAACGGTTATGTTTGTTTGTGAGTGTGTGAGTGAGTGACTATGGTTTTACGCCGCTTTTAGCACTATTCCAGCAATATCACGGCGGGGGACACCAGAAATGGGCTTCACACATTGTACCCATGTCGGGAATCGAACCCGGGTCTTCGGCGTGACGAGAGAACGCCTCAACCACTAGGCTACCCCACCGCCTCTTATGTTTGTTTGTATACACACCTCTTAGTTGGTAAAAAAAAAAGATTCTCCCGTTTCTGTAGATCAATACGACTATCGAAAATCAAATTAATATCTGTACAAAAACGATTGCAAGGCTTCGAATTTGAAAGACCAGAGTGAGTGAGTGAGTATGGTTTTACGCTGCTTTCATCACTATTCCAGCAATATCACGGCAGGGGACACCAGAAAGTTGCTTCTTACATAGTGCCCATGTGGAGAATCGAACCCGGGACTTCGGTGTGACGAACGAACGCTTTAACCACTAGGCTACCCCACGGCCCCTCAAGCACAGAGTTACCTTTCATAATATTAGACTCATGATTTGCAATTTGAGTTAACTCTATTAATACCTTCGTAGAACCAGGGGGCACGGGTGGCCCAGTTGTCTAAGGCGCCGCGATTCGCTGTGCAGAGTTGCGTCCCTTGGGTACTCCAGAAACCTATGATTGTGGGTTCGAATCCCGGTTCGCCCCGATTATGTTTCTAGGTTTGTCAGCACTATACCCGTGCTCGTGGGTTTCACCGAAGTGGTAAACGTCTGACACCTGCATCACTTCGGGCTTTCCTCCCACATTAAGCTGACACGCCGCGATATAGCTGGAATACTGTTGAAAGCGGCGTTAAAGCCAACTCACTCACTCACTCACTCACTCACTCGTAGAATCAAATTTCTTGAAAAATATTTAAGCTAGTGAATTTTGAAACTGGCGAGTAACTTATAAGACTAGGTGGCCGACCTAGCCAGCAATATTTGGAGACTATTTCACACACTGCATATGGATGTAGACGAGCTGATATACATGGTACAGGTATGAGAGTGACAGACCCATGCATTTGTTTGTTTGTTAGTTGTTTAGTGCAGCACTCAGCAATATTACAGCTGTATGACGGCGGTCTGTAAATAATCGAGTATGGACCAGACAATCCAGTGGTTGATATCATGAGCACCGATCTATGCATTTGGGATGCGATAACATGCATCAACCAAGTCAGCGAGCCTGACCACCCGATCCCGCTAGTCGCCTCTTACGACAACTATAGTCGCCTTTTACGGCAAGCATGGTTTGCTGAAGACCTATTGTAACCCGGATCTTCACGGGTCCACACTTGCATGCACATAAGTAACCTAGGCTGACACGTGATCACATTGAGCTGTGCTCTACCTGAATATTCCTACCACCCCGCACTTTGTAGTGGACTCGGCCATAACATGCGTTACGGCTCGACTCGCGAACAGGATAAGCACTTCGGTGCTTGGCAGAAGTGAATATAGGCACATCAACGAAAATAGAGATATTTGGTTTTAACAACGTCTATACTCCTCGCCATGTGTTTAACTTGTTACAATGACCAAGGCCTTGTCACGAATGTTTAATTGATTCAAGAATGCAAAATCCGCCTTCATCGATAATATGGTACTGGTTCGCCCCGATTATGTTACTAGGTTTGGCGCTCGGCATTAAGGGGCTAAAACAAGGACTGGTCGGCTCGGAGTCAGTATAATGTGTCTGAGTGGGGTATTCATGTTAAACTGCGGCATGATATCTCAGTGAGCTAGTCCGGCATCATTGACACTGGCGCACATGATGGCTTCACCCCTTGCAATATGATTTTGGGACTCTCATCGAGGAGTGAATCGTAAGCTGTCATAATGAACACGGTAAGGAGTACGAGGAGGGGTATGTGCCAATGTTTTGAACAATATTTTATGGTCGCTTCTGTCACATATCGATGTACTCGTTGTTCAATTAAGGAGCAAGGCAAGAGCTCTTCCACGAGATATGTTTGATTTATTACATTGCTATAATATCGTATATATCTTCCCACCTAAAGAAACACAAAGAAACACTATCCAATTCTCACAACGCCAATCCAATTGTGGCCCAATCTCACCTGATATACTGTGTCCAAACCAGTCGATCCCATCATCTTACAACACAAAACTCACCCAATCCCATCATTTAACGTCACAAAACTCACCCAATCCCATCATCTCACAACACACAACTCACCAAATCCCATCATCTTGCAACACAAAACTCACCCAATCCCATCATCTAACAACACAAAACTCACCCAATCTCATCTTCTAACAACACAAAACTCACCAAATCCCATCATCTAACAACACAAAACTCACCCAATCCTATCATCCAACAACACAAAACTCACCCAATCCCATCATCTAACAACACAAAACTCACCCAATCCCATCATCTAACAACACAAAACTCACCCAATTCCACAATGGGCAAAAACACAGTGGGTAATGATATTACAAAGTGTATTAAGTGGCAATACAATGGGCCATATACAGCGGCAGCAATAACAAGTGTTGGTGACGGGTGTCGAATGATGATCAATGGTAAAACATACGTAGTTTTTATGGGCGTCTAGACTTCACCAATACTGCCAGATGGAAGAGCGGCTTTATAAATGTGGGCCCACAGGCCGTGTTTCAGCAGACACAACATAGTCCTGATTGTATTCACTTGACATAGGAGTTGGTTTGTTTGTTGTTTAACGCCGGACTCAGCAATATTCCAGCTATATGACGGCGGTTTGTAAATAATCGCGTCTGGACCAGACAATCCAGTGATTTACATCATGAACATCGATCCACGCAATTGGGATCGATGACATGCATCAACCAAGTCAGCGAGCCTGACCACCCGATCCCGTTAGTCGCCTTTTACGACAAGCATAGTCGCCTCTTATTGCAAGCATGGGTTGCTGAAGACCTATTCTACCCCGGATCTTCACGGGTCTTGACATAGGAGGAGTTTATAGCCATCAGTGGGTGTATTCCTGAGCATACCCGGTATATATTGTAGATGTCGCTATGATGTAACTCAACATTGCTAAGGGCCTATCGTAGTAATCATATATACTTTCATTGTCAGCTTCCGTTTCCTGTATACGATTTGGTTGGTTTGTTGTTTAACCCCGCACTCAGCAATATTCCAGCTATATGACGGTGGTCTGTAAATAATCGAGTCTGGACCAGACAATCCAGTGATTAATATCATGAGCATAGATCCACGTAATTGGGATCAACCAAGTCAGCGAGCCTGACCACCTGATCCCGTTAGTCGCCTCTTACGACAAGCATAGTCGCCTTTTAGACCTATTCTACCCCGGTCCTGTATAAGAGAAATGTTTTTTGTCATACAACAACAACATAGTTATGTCTTATTGTTGATATAAATGCGGTGTTTAATATGCATTTAATTCACGCTCGCGTTAATTTCAAGATTTACAGTATATACGAACACAATACTTTTAAAACGTCGGCGGGATATGAGTGAGTGAGTGAGTTGGGTTTAACGCCGATTTTAACAGTATTCCAGTTATATCACGGCGTGTCAGCTTAATGTGGGGTGCTTTCTGTGGCAATGCACGTTCCAGGCTTCTTGTCATCCGTGGCAACCTCAACGCTGCTACTTACTGCGACGAGGTACTGGCACCAGAACTTCTGCCTTTTATGGCAGCACATGGACCCGGTTTGATCTTCCAACGCGACAATGCCAGACCCCACACAGCAATTTTGACAAGGAATTTCCTTCAGAATGCGGCCGTCAAGGTCTCCCGACCTCAATCCCATCGAACACGTCTGGTGTGCTCTTGGCAGAAGTCTGCGCACTCTCCAGAACCAACCACAGAATTTGCAAGATCTTGGCACCATTTTGCAGCAACAATGGCGTCGTCTTCCCAATCATGTGTTCACAAGCATCACAAGGTCCATGCGGAGGCGTTGTGTGGCAGTTGTCAACGCACATGGTGGCCATACACGCTACTGAACTTGTGTGCCATCAGATTCTCGTGCTTGGGACTTATGATTTAAACTGTTGATGTTATTACCGAATACCGTAGGTGCTTGGGACAAATTATGGTTACCACCGTTAATTAAAATCCTTCTTTGGACATTAATGATTAAAAATTACCTTCTCTGATACATTTGTCAATTGTATATCATATATGGGATTACTTTTAAAAATGTGAAGTTTTTACTTTGACTCAGTATATGACTAAATTCACTTTATTTAAACATGTTTAAATGTGCTTAAATTCTAAACATGTTTCGATTATTGGGATGTGTTGGCTGTGAAACGACAGCTGATTTCACGTGTTAGACCCTTAACGTGTTCAGATGGAACACGCCAAATGTGTATTCCGTTTTGGATTTAAACACATTCCAAATCATGTTTGGATCTTAACATGTCTTGTACGTGTTTACATTCTAAACACATTTTACACTGTGGTGTCCCCCGCCATGACATTGCTGGAATATTGCTAAAGACGTTGTAAAACAATATTCACTCACTCAGTATCAATATGTCGAAAACACTAACATAGATCAACAGTGGTAGTTGTGTTAATGCGTCAAAAGTTGATGCGTTTGCACAACGCTTATTGTGCTATCTTCTGAGGTTTTCCTAATTTTGATGCGTTTACACACCGCTTATTGTACTATTTTATGCTGTTTTCTTAAACCTCATGTTACGCAGTTTAGTATTTAAGCCCTAAGTGATGTTGAATATACATTTGCTTAAGACTTTGGTAAGCTCTCCAATCTTTTATGGATGTAAATGTCTCATTGACTTTTTCCTGGAGCACTGAAAATTGGCAATTAGACTACCATTTAGATTGAGAACGACGCTGGGTTTATAATCGATTATACCCTTCCAGCCCTCCTCCAATGACAACGGGCAAGTACACTACCATTAGTGTTAATGTGGCAGATAGTCAGCCATTTATTTAGGGTTTGATGTGCCATGAGGATGAAGAACCGACTCGGTGTGATGTTCCTCTGTCTGACTTTCAGAACCTCAGCCACCCAGTGTGGGTAAGTACACCTCCATGATCACGTCCAAATCCCCTTCTGTTTTTTCTTGTATAACTCGGGGAACTTTTTTTTCAAATGCATTGAAGGAAAAGCTGTTGTGAGGAAATCAACGTCCTTATAGACGTAGTGATAGGACGGCGGTTCAAAGTCCGAGTTTCTCTCTCACAATTGTCGTGTTTAGAATTAAATCATCTTCCCGAGGCAAGGGAGTTAACTGACTATAAAAGTCCAGTGTCCACCCTTGCCAAAGTAGGCTGGAAATCCGGAGTTATGTTTTGGCTGGACTAACGAGTCTATGCATTGTCCAATCAAAATCGCGTAACGAACTAGACATCCGGTTCGTAAACAGCATGGATTTAAGCTGCAGATTTCGCTCGACTGCAGGATTTGCAAAGAGTTTCCAAATCTTTTCAAGATTTTAATCAAGGTGCCCGAGTGGTTTGATGTACTTCGCGTGGTGAGACCCGTTTTGTTATAATATAGTTCTTGATTATCAATCAGATCGTCCTTTCGGTTTGAAGCAAATGCAAGTGGTATGAGAGGTGAAATCTGATTGGTCAGTAGAAAGGACATAGAAAGGGCATAACTCGTGAAAGCCAATGTTGGCGCTACGATCGAGCCAGGAAATTCCATTCTGGTTCGCAGGGGTGAAAACTGGACTTTTATAGTCAATTAACTCCCTGCCTCAGGAAGATGGAAATAAATAAACGGCGGGCAGAAGTTACTTTTTTAATTCTATTCTTTTAATGTTTGAATTTACTCGAATATTCAAATTGACGCGAATTGAAGTCTGTTTTAATCAAATTTCTGCGCTTGCACACCAAACAGTAAATCCGTGTGACTGGATTTCTGGTCCATCACGTGATTGTCTTGTTATTTTACATCCTGCCGTTGTATGGCAGGAACACTGCCGCGCCATGTACTTTTTTAAACTAACTATTTTCGCGAACACCTGGTGTCAACACTGTTTTCGTTTATCAATTCACATAATTTTAACCGCTATTTTGGCTTTTACGTCCAACTGAATCTGTACCGGTGGAGAATAAAGTTTGGTTATATTTTATATTCACTGACGAGAATCCCTATTGATGCTGTTCACAAATCTTTATGATTCTTGAAAATATAATTGCCACAGTTCCATATGAAGTAAGACATTCATAGAATAAAATGTTTGGACCACTTCTGGTGGTAAATACTATTTGACAAAATGCGGGGGCACGGGTGGCCCAGTCGTCTAAGGCACCGCTATTCGCTGTGCAGAGTTGCGTCCCTTGGGCATGCCAGAAACCTATGGTTGTGGGTTCGAATCCCGGTTCACCCCGATTATGTTTTTAGGTTTTGTCCGCACCGTACCCGTGCTCGTGGGTTTCACGGAAGTGGTAAACGTTTGATACCTGCATCACTTCGGGCTTTCCTCCCACATTAAGCTGACACGCCGTGATATAACTGGAATACTGTTAAAAGCGGCGTTAAACCGAACTCACTCACTCACACTCTACCGTACAATCGTTCAGCCAATTCTACCATTTGCTATTTCAATGGCCTTCTTGGTTACTTTTGCAAACCAGTTACACGTTCGTTCCTCTAAATAGACTGGTTCCACAACAGCGTTACCATCTCCTGTCGGAGTTCAACAACTTGAACATGACCAACGCTCAGTGCATCTCCGAACTCAAGCCAAGGACACTACTCACCTGTGCTCGAGCATGTCTCGACACCAACAACTGCACCATGTTCAACATCAACAACAACGACGGCCAATGTCTGCTCTTCTCGGCGACCTTTCTTTCTGAGATAAACAGTAGTCCCCTCGATGGAGCCCGGATGTATGGACGTGTCTCGGGTAAAGAATGGCAAATGTTAAGAGCTGATTACAGTAAACTACGGTTTTAGTTCGTTATAAGTATATAGCATATAAGCATACTGTAAATGGTCGGGACTAAAACATAAGTTCGTTATATAGGTCAGTTCGTTATAAGCGTGTTCGTTATAAACGTAGTTTACTGTAAATGTTTAATGTCTGTTGTGAAGACGTGTACTTCGTTTAAATCGTATATGATAAGAACATGGCACATGCTAATTGAGAAAAGGATGTCATTTATTCAAATACGTGAATGGTCCCAGTGCCCCGTGCTCCCATGCGAGCACAAAGCATACAGCGTCCAGAGGAGGTGAGGTGAAATGGGGTTTAACGTCGCGTCCAAGATTATTGCACTTATATAGCGACGTGCATGCACGTGTATGTGTGTGTGTGGCTGCTTGTACTAGTCCGGACTGATGCCGATTTATAGTGCTAGCTCACTGAGATACCATGCCGCAGTTTAACATGAATACCCCACTCAGACACAGTATACTGACTCCGAGCCGACCAGTCCTTGTTTTAGCCCCTTAATGCCGAGCGCCAGACAGGGTAACAACAAGTACAATCTTTAAACGTCTTTTTGTATGACGCGGCCCGGGATCGAACCCTGGACCTTCCGCTCTCCGGGCGGACGCTCTACCACAAGACCACGGAGGCGGTCCGCGTCCAGAGGACCATTACTGGTAAGGTCTCATGAAGATATAGGCTTTAGCTCATTGTTCAGAAGACCAGTGTTTGATGATTCAGTCTGATACAAAGAGTGAAGCCCTTACTTTGTGTCTCACAATATGGGCAGTGGTATAACGGTGAAGCATTCGCTCGTCACTTTGTTTGTTTGTTTCTTTGTTGTTTAACGCCGCACTCAGCAATATTCCAGCTATATGATGGCGGTCTGTAAATAATCGAGTTTGGACCAGACAATCCAGTGGTTGACATCATGAGTATCGATCCACGCAATTAGGATACGATGACATGCATCAACCAAGTCAGCGAGCCTGACCACCCGATCCCGCTAGTCGCCACTTACGACAAGCATAGTCGCCTTTTACGGCAAGCATGGGTTGCTGAAGATCTATTCTACCCCGGATCTTCACGGGTCTTACGAATATAAGGATTGGCAGAGGACTTGGGTATTGCAATTTCATTTAGTTGAGCTGAAATCTTGAAAACATGGTAGAAAGAGCATGCTACCCCGGATCTTCACGGGTCTCGTCACTTTTGATTAGGTGTGCAAATACCAACCTGTTAATGAAGATATAAAACTCTATTAGATGTCAACGGCTATTGGAAGACATTGCTGGTCCTGTCTTGTGTCCGGAACATCTTGTGGGTTCGAATTCCAAATTAATTCCCAAACAAATCTTGAATCTTTCGTGGGTTGCAGCAAGATGTAAACAATCTAAGCTGCACAGCTGGGCTTTCATTTCACAATACAGTGACACATCGTGACACAGGGTTAAAATCCTGGCTCCTCGCTACACACTTTGAAATTATCATATTTAAGTGAGTGAGTGAGTGTGTATGTTTTTACGCCGCTTTTAGCAATATTCCAGCAATATTACGGCGGGGGACACGGTTGGGAATCGAATCCGGGTTATCGGCGTGACGAGCAAACGCATTAACCACCGGACTACCCCACCACCCCTTATCATATTTAAAGGTGAGAAGTGCCATATAACAATATATATGCGACTGGTAACCACTTTGTGTTCGTTGTCTGACTGTCTGTTACAGACACATGCCCCCTCGCTGACGGCTACGTTACATTTGACAACCCGACTGCATGCTACAGACTATCTCTGGTCAGGAAGACGTGGATGGATGCTAAGGCTGATTGTGAAGGAGATGGAGGTCACCTGGTTGTTCTGGAAGACGTGGACAAGCAGCAGCAAGTGATGGAAGCCACTGCCGCCATCAGGGGTGAGTTTCCATCGATGTCATAATAAAAATAATTTCTACACCAAGTAAGTACTAACATACGTCGATAAAGATATTCAATATACGGTACTCTCCTTGTGAGGTTAACTGCTGTGGAACAGAGAGTCAAACCTTAATGATAGTATTTGAAACCTCTAGACAAACAAAAATGAGCTGAAGATCCGGGGTTGAACAGGTCTTCACCAACCCATGCTTGTCGTAAAAGGCGACTATGCTTGGCGTAAGAGGCGACTAACGGGATCGGGTGGTCAGGCTCGCTGACTTGATGCATGTCATCATTGCGTGGACCGATGCTCATGATGTCAATCACTGGATTGTCTGCACGAGACTATTATTTATAGACCGCGGTCATATAGCTGGTCAATTGCTGAGTGCGGCATGAAGCAAAAAAAACAAACAAAAAAGATAATGAGCTGCATAAATGAATATTGTGATCGATGATTACAGGAAGCTAGAGAATATTAAACTTTCATATTTTCATATCCTTATTTGCAGACACAGAAGCTGTTTTTGTTGGCCTTGGTGACATTGATGCGGACGGGAAGTATGTATGGGTTGATGGCAGGGATCTCGTAAACCCCTTCTGGGATTCGGGGGAACCAACCCTATTTGGGAATAAGCACTGTGCTGTTCTGTATAACCACGGGCTCCATGCCTCTAACTGTGACATACCCTCGTATTACATGTGCCAGATTGACACTACGATGATGGTAAAGTGGAAGCCATTCCTGATGATGTTTTCTTCTTGAGAGATGGTTATAGTTACAGAGTGGACTGAGAATCCCAACAGCAGGTTAAGCCCTACGTTTGTGAAGTACAGTAAAGTACGGTTATAACGAACTCAAAGGGATTACTTATTTTAGTTCGTTATAACCGTAGTTCGTTACAAGCATATACACAGTATAACTACAGCAAATAGTCGGGACCAAAAAGTAAGTTCGTTATATCCGTCAGTTCGTTATAAGCGTGTTCGTTATAACCGTAGTTTACTGTAGTTTAAGTAATGATAATTAAAGTGGAACCTATTTATGTGCAGAACTGTACCGGCGGACACATGTCAACAATCTTCATTGTCTGAGTTCAAGTCCTGTAACTGTGTTCATCGTATCCATAAACATTGAAACAGTGGAACTACATGTATACAATACCAACAAATATAACTGTAAAATTGATTTTTGGGGTGTTGCAATGAAGACACGAAAAGGATCAAGGTCTTATGCTCCAAATGTGAAATTCTATTGATGGTATAATATTTAGTTTTTAGATTCTTGTTTTGTTGTCTTGGTTGAATGTCATGTAACCTGAATGTGTTATTCCTAAAAACGCCTGGGAACCGTTTCAAAATGGAATTGATTAAAGGTAACGAGGACATCGACATACATCCTCAAAACTAATAAACGTCTATTTTGTCAATATATTTTATACCTCTTGTTGTTTTGGCATGTCTGTGTTGACAACAGTTGCACATGTCTGCATTAAGTTTATCTTGATAAGAATATGGCTCGATAACATACATTTTCATCTGTATAGATTGATCTGTAGAGGAATAATACAATGGATTGACTGTGTTGATATAAACTGACGATCATAAGAAAGTATATCGATCAGTTTAAAAAAACAACAACAAAAAACACATGTTGATGCAAATGTTGTATTACGAAATTACAATGTGTCGAGATATAAACTCATTATTGACCAACCAGTGGCAACATCACTGATACCACACAGCACTGGGAGTAAAATGTGAGATTTTACAGATTACGTTGAATGTGATGGTATATATATATATATATATATATATCATCACATTCAACGTAATATATATAGCAATATTCCAGCTATATGACGGTCTGTAAATAATCGAGTCTCGACCAGACAATCCAGTGATTAATATCATGAGCATCGATCCACGCAATTGGGATCGATGACCTGCATCAACCAAGTCAGCGAGCGTGACCACCCGACCCCGTTAGTAGCCTCTTACGACAAGCATAGTCAGGGTCAAAGTAACAGTAGTGATTGTAGGACGCTTCCAAACGATGTCAGTTTAAAATACAATGCCGCTTCTCATGGCTGTGATAACTTCATCAGTTTCATATTTTGGAATATATCTGGTATTACACTGACGGAAAAAGAAGGTGACTTCCTTGATAATGCCATGTCTTTTGATAGGTTCTACTGAAATTTAAATGAAATATAAAAAGATTATGAAATCATCGAAAAATGCAGAGAAAATACCCAACAATGGAAGAATTTCTGCGGTGATACCAATATTACTAAAACAAAAGTTTGTTTATTATCTCAAATGGCCAAAGATCACAGAAAATTGTTTGGTCTTGATTTAGACTTACTTGATTCTCGGCGTTCATCCACCCAGAGGACTCAACCAGATAGTTAATATCGTCAAAATGGAATTACCTTAATCCAAGAGAGACTGTCAGAGATTTTTACCATGCGTGTATATTTTAGGTTGTTGTTGTTTTAATGCTCGGATGGGCACCAAGCCTGATTTAGTGGGTAATGATATAATGTGACACACTCAAGGCTAAAATCACTCACTTTGAGATTTCTCCTTGATTGCTTTAATTCGCAGCGTTTCTCTGCCGACTCAATTGTATAACGTGTTGGCAGATGTCTAATTGTCTAAATATTCATACTGCCCCGAGAAGATGCGGGTTAGAATTGGTCTTCTGCAGCCCATGCTTGGCGTAAGATGCGATGTACGAGATCCGGTGGTCAGGCTCACTGTCATCGTATCCCAATTGCGTAGCTCTGTGCTCATGATGTTAATCACGTGAAACCCACGAGCACGGGTATGGTGCTGACAAACCTAGAAACATAATCGGGGCGAACCGGGATTCGAACCCACAATCACAGGTTTCTGGCGTGCCCAGGGGACGCAACTCTGCACAGCTAATCGCGGCCTACCGTGCCCCCTATTGAAAAAGGAAAAAGATGTAGGTCTTTAAATAAGTTACATAAGAAATTATAAGGACATCACATCTTTTGAAGAGTACAACTGCATTATAAATGTATGACGCTACATGTAAAAAGAAGAGATATGATTTCTTCCAACAACAAAAAACAACAAAGCACCGGCGGTAAATTCTATAATTCCTGATTCAATTTGATGTAAAAGGGAGTAAACAGTTTGACAAAGAAAAAGTACATCTGTTTGCATGAAATTAATGCACCCAATGTCAAGGTATATTTGGTTGGTTGCTTTGTAGTTTAACGCCGCACTCAGCAATATTCCAGCTATATGACGGCGGTCTGTAAATAATCAAGTCTGGACCAGACAATCCAGTGGTTAATATCATGAACATCGCTCCGCGCAACTGGGATACGATGACATGCATCAACCAAGTCAGCGAGCCTGACCACCCGATCCCGTAAGTCGCCTCTTACGACAAGCATAGTCGCCTTTTACGGCCAGCATGGATTGCTGAAGACCTATTCTACCCCGGAATCATCACGGGTCGTCAAGGTATAGATGTCCTATGTATATATGTACGTACATTCAGGTTATTAAGTACTGGTTGAGACTACCAGATTTACCTTCATATAGATCTCCCAAACATGAATCGTCAACGATAGAGTACAACCATTATCCACCGAAACGAAGTCGAAATAGCGAAATTATAATGAATAAAACCCTGAACACCAGTGATGACATAAGTGGTCGTGAAAAGGGTAAATATGTACCGCCCCACAAGTAGCACCCGCCACTCGCACAATCTGCATAAAGGAGTATTTGTTTCTTGCCTTATGGGGGCGGTCGGGTAGCCTAGTGGTTAAAGCGTTCGCTCGTCACGCCGAAGACCCGGGTTCGATTCCCGACATGGGTACAATGTGTGAAGACCATTTCTGGTGTCCCCCGCCGTGATATTGCTGGAATATTGCCAAAAGCGGCGTAAAACCATACTCACTCACTCACTCACTCTTGCCTTATGCCGCATAGCCCAACTCCTGCCGTGCAACGGCGGCTTGTTAAATGACCAGACAATCAAGTGATGGACCAGATAATTCAATGACACCATAACGCATTTATTAATTTTAATTTTTACTGTCTGCAGAGATTTTGTTGCGTATAAGAAAAGAAAAAAACGTTCAAGAAATATGTTCGTTTTGCAACACAGTGGGGGCAGTTTTATGTCTCGGCATAGATAAATGCAACTGAGCTTATGATAGAGCTCGTGGAAGTTTGATTCGGACTATATTTACCCAAACACAACACATGTGCAAGGAAGACTAGCATGTATGACCATTGAAGTTTAAAGATTTCAAAAAGCGCCAGAAGACTCATTTGATCAAGGTTACAGTAAAGCTTTCAAAAAGTTTAAAAAAAGAAATGTGGAGGGTATTTCAATATTCGACGCATCGGTGACCGATGCAATTCCCTATTTTCACTTGTACAGTATATTCCTCTGTTCTTCAGGTGAACAATTGACTTGCCGTTGCATGTGTTTGTGACGGGTGCTACCAGTGAGGCAGAACTTGCTCACCTTTCGCGAACACCAGATGTATCACTATTTAGACACACACTTAGGGTATAGTCGGAATCCTACAATGTACTTTTTATCAGATATTTCTTGTGCATATGGTGAGGGTTTTGTCGCTTTATATTCTCGACTCAAACAGTACTTGATCTTAGTGGATGCGGGTGTACTAATTGTCCCACTTAGAGACTGGTCAATATATCCATCAGCGAGGGATTCAAAGTCTTCAATGGAAGCTTTCATGAACGTACGAGTATACAACAGTCACAGAGGTTAATTGTGTTAATGCGTCCGACATTCCATTTCTTTGCACAACGCTTACAGACATATCTCTTGCTTCATTCAAAATGACATTAGTATGTAAGAGTTAAGTGGACGCTGATTAAATGTCACAGGCCACAGGCCCATAGAACATGACATTACAGAATACAATTACTGATAAAGTAACTTATACAATTTCATTGCATTCAATGTGAATTTCGATAGCTGTACAATAGTAGGTTTATGATTAGATCAGACGAACAAAGGATTCCAGTGGATTTACAAAGTATTTAGGATCACTGTATCGATGTCTTAAATAATAAAAAGCAGGGTATACAAGTGCAAAATGAGGTTCATTTTCCACTAGACAAACATTTAATCGAAGACAATATCTACACAAGCGACATTCTGGATCGATGCCTTTGCGTCTGCCTATTTCGATCATCACATCTAAATCTTGACAGTTTCAATAGTGTAGAGTCGACTTGTGTAAGATATACTTGGTCTGTAAAACTGATTTGTTAAAATAATAATAATAAGTGCATTTATATTGCGCCAGATTCCATTCACCAAGTGGATGCTCATAGCGCTACACTATTATAACCCCGGTCAATGGACTCGATTTTCATTCTCAGCTCCCTGGGGAGTATACAACCCAAAGCTGGCTGTAAGGCAGTAGAAGGTTAACAGCCACATTACCATCTCATCCTACCGGGTACCCACTCACTGCTGGGTGAACAGAGGCACATTTCGAACAAAGTCACTTGCCTAAGGAGACACCACATGTGGTACATGTGCTTCAGTGTGGGGCAGGACCGAAGCCCTAGAAACTCTCAGGAGCCAAGCTGCTGAACGTGGTCACCCATCCAACTACTCTCCGACACCGACGTTGCTGAACTTCACCTGATTTGGGATCTATGCGCTGTGCACAGGACCACGTGCCACCCCGTAGGTTGAATATGCCATTAGCTTTGGATTTGAGGATATTGATGAATGCCATCGTTGGATGTTGTAATCGGATACACGTTGCTTTAACTTAGATATAAAAAGATAAACATTTCCAACATCTTGCATAATCCAGGCATAGCCAAAGCCAAACTGGAATAAGATATGTTTTATTTTAGTGGCCCAGGAAGTTCTGTTTACGCAGTCCAATCCATACAGCACTATCCATCACTTGCTTGATTAAGGTGTTAGGATCGACACCGATCGCGAAACGTCGCATTAATTGTAATAAAGAAGTTGTTCATCCATAGAATTTGTCTTTCTTCATCAAACCAACTTCTAAATTCCACTGAAAGAAGTTAGCATTAGATACGTTTGCCTCGGAAGTCGGCCATTATTCATAGTGACTAGTTTGCCCAATATTTTACACATTTTGTTACATGAATTAGAAATAATAGAGGTCGACCACTTTCTCCAAGAACAGCATCATTACAAGCACTCAGAGGCAGATACAGAATTCTTTTTATATACTTAGTCTGAACTCTGTCAAATTGATCCACGACTTCGTATCCCAAAAGTTCGGAGCCGTATGTTAGGATGGGCAGAACAATGCTATCAAAAATCGTTAGTGCAGTCGTAATTAGTAAGCCAACACACAAATTAACTGTCAAGTGTTTGTTAAATCTCCAAAACCTAATAACGTTTTATTAATTGAACCATATTATCGATATTTTCGCAATTTGCAATTAGCTGTCCATTTAGAGGGGTGTAGAATCTATAACCTGGCCAAGGCAATACACCTACTACTCATTAGTAACTCAAATAGCCACGGAGTTGAGGTGGTAGAAGGATGGAAAACCGACTCGGTCTGATGTTGCTCTGTCTGACTTTCAGAACCTCAGCCAACCAGTGTGGGTATGTATACCTCCATGATCACGTCCAAATCCCTTTCTATATCCATTTCTTATAATTAACGTGTGGTCAAATTCATTCAAAGTAAAGCTACTACGAGGAAATCAATGTCCTTGCATACTTGGTCAAAGTACGGCAGTTCAAAGTCTATCTAATAAATGTCATGTGTAGAAATATATTGGAGAAAGAAACTTTACAATTCCTTTCAGGGGGCACGGGTGGCCCAGTCGTCTAAGGCGCCGCGATTCGCTGTGCAGAGTTGCGTCCCTTGGGCACGCCACAAACCTATGATTGTGGGTTCCAATCCCGGTTCGCCCTGATAATGTTTCTAGGTTTGTCAGCACCATACCCGTGCTCGTTGGTTTCGCCGAATGGGTAAACGTCTGAGACCTGCATCACTTCGGGCTTTCCTCCCACATTCAGCTGACACGCCGTGATATGACTGGAATACTGTTAAAAGCGGCGTTAAACCCAACTCACTCACTCACTTACTACAATTACTTTCATTTTCTAATATATTTTTAAAAGAAATATGAACTGTCAAACTTACAAGAATAGCCCTGACTGACTGCATGTATGCAAGAATACAGTGGAAGCCGGCTTATCCTGATCCCAGGTACCCGGCCACTGGCCTACTGGACAATATTTACGTGAAGCGAAATAAATGCAACGTTAAAACGTTTATGTTTATCTATAAATTAATGGTTCAAGAATGAATACAATTAAAGAGGAACCGTTCCAGTACAGTTCCTACATTGAAGTCAGAGGTTCAAGGAATCGTTTCATTGGATCAGTGCCTAGTGGTTAAAGCGTTCGCTCGTCACGCTGAAGACCCGGGTTCGATTCCCGACATGGGTACAATGTGTGAAGCCCATTTCTGGTGTCCCCCGCCGTGATATTGCTGGAATATTGCTAAAAGCGGCGTAAAACCATACTCACTCACTCACCCATTGGATCAGTTGGTTTTGTTACATATAAATACAAATTAAATTATTTTTGAAAGTATTTGTAGCTCTCCGGTGTGATACCCACTTGTTCACCCATGTCTGCCATTAGCTATTTATATGTTAAGGTAAAATGGAAATGACCCCCTTGGCTAATTTTGCAAACCAATAACACGCTCGTTCCTCTACATAGATTCTACCAACAGCAGCAGAGTTACCATCTGCTGTCGGAGTTCAACAACTTGAACATGATAAACCCTCAATTCATCATCGAACTCACACCGAGAACAGAATTCACCTGTGCTCGAGAATGTTACTACAACAACAACTGCACCATGTTCGACATCAACAGCGACGACGGCCAATGTCTCCTGTTCTCAGCGTTCTTTCCTTCTGTGATAAGCAGTAGTACACTCCATGGAGCCAAGCTGTATGCGCGTGTCTCAGGTAATGTACTGGAATTTTTTAAATTTTGTGAGTGAGTGAATGTGTCGGTTTAAAACTAGCCTCCATCATTTAGTGGACGAAGCGTCTGCCAGAAGGTCGGGGGTCCGCTCGCCGGCCGCGTCATAGAAAAGATTTTAAAAGACGGTACTTCTTGTTACCTTGTCTGACGCATTGTTGTCATACTGTCATCGGCATTAAGGGCATAAACCATGGACTGGTCGGCTCGGAATCACTATACTGTCGGGGGCACGGGTGGCCCAGTCGTCTAAGGCGCCGCGATTCGCTGTGCAGAGTTGCGTCCCTTGAGCACGCCGGAAACCTATGATTGTGGGTTCGAATCCCGGTTCGCCCCGATTATGTTTCTAGGTTTGTCAGCACCATACCCGTGCTCGTGGGTTTCACCGAAATGGTAAACGTCTGAGACCTGCATCACTTCGGGCTGTCCTCCCACATTAAGCTGACACGCCGCGATATAACTGGAATATTGTTAAAAGCGGCGTTAAACCCAACTCACTCACTATACTTTCTGTAAGTGGGATATTCATGTTAAACTGCGACATGGCATCTCATTGGGCTAGCACTATAAAATCGGCATAAGCCTGGACTAGTACAAGCAGCCACACACACACACACACACACACACACACACACGTTTATACACGTCGCTATACAAGTGCAAAATGCTTGAACGGGACGTTAAATCCCATTTCACATCACCTGACCGAAGGCTTATGGACGAGCATTACGAACAGTGTGAATCATATCCAGTAGCTATAGGTCACATGGCTACATAGCCTGCTGTCAATGTTTGTGATTTATCTGTCATATTCATGATCTAAAACTGAAGGCGAGGTGTTTTTCATTTCACCTTCATAACTTCAAAAGTTCATATAGACATTTCCTTTTACTTATGGAATGATCAAACAAGACACATACCCCTGTAACTGTCAGTTTAGTACGCGACACAAAAACATACACACATGTGTGCTGGTCCAAAAGTTGTAGTGAGTGACTTTGGTTTAACGCCGCTATTAAGAGTATTCAAGTTATATTGAGGCGTGTCAGCTTAATGTGGGAGGAAAGCCCAAAGTGATGCAGGTCTCAGACGTTTACCACTTCGGTGAAACCCACGAGCACGGGCATGGTGCTGACAAACCTACAAACATAATCGGGGCGAAAGCGAATTGCGGCGCCTTAGAGGACTGGGCCACACGTGCCCCTCCCCTAAAAGTTGTAAGCCCGACTTACTTTACAGAGTTGGCCATAACAAAGTGAACTGGTCAATGTCGTACATTGTTTGAGTAGTTCATTGCAAGTGTTTTTGGTCTGTTGAGGACGTTTGTATTTTAGTGACAGCCAGTTGAACGTGATAGGGGTCCAAATGGACACAGAGATGAAAACGAACGAGTACCGAGCAGTCATCAAGAGAAAAGAATCCCCCAGACATTCATGACCGCATGTCACAAGTGTATAGGGATAAGTGCCCTGGCTATGCCACTGTTAAACGTTGGGCAGCTATGTTTAAGGCTGAGAGAACAAGCCTTGATGATGACCCTGGTCAAGACGTCCCTCAATTTCCATCAATGAAGATTCAATCACGGAGAGGGAAAAACCTTCAATAGACAGATAGACGTATTACCATTGTTGAATTTGAGGAAGATAGGTCTTGGCCATGGATCCATTGAAACTATTATTCATGAACATGTACAGATGACTAAGCTATCTGTTCGTTGTGTGCCAAAGTTTCTAAAATCTGATCTGAAGGAAAAAATACCTGACATTGCCCAAGAAAATTTAGAGCTAATTGATGAGGTTTTCGTCAAATTAAAAAAAGAGATAAGTAACGTTGGTTGGTTGGTTGGTTGTTTAAGGCCGCACTCAGCAATATTACAGCTATATGACGGCAGTCTGTAAATAATCGAGTCTGAAACAGACAATCCAGTGATTAATATCATCAGCATCGATCCACGCAATTGGGATCGATGACATGCATCAACCAAGTCAGCGAGCCTGACCACCCGATCCCGTTAGTCGCCTTTACGACAAGCATAGTCACCTTTTACGGCAAGCATGGGTTGCTGAAGACCTATTCTACCCCGGAATCTTCACGGGTCAGATAAGTAACGAGTCATGAAAGATGGGTCTACCACTGTGATCCCGTGTCAAAACGTCAATCCATTCCTCTTCTCTTCTCCGGTACCAAAGAAATTGAAGTCTGGGATGCAAAGGGTGTGATCCTTTGTGATTACTTAGATCCTCTTCTTCGAGGTTTCTTGGTGTCCCCACCATATTTCTGCAATACTTGAGCATCCTAATGTCAATCTTCCAAAACGTAATGCTTGGACTTCACATGGCTTTAAGGGTCAATCAGATCTCTTGGTTGCAGATACATGCCCCCTCGCCAACGGCTACGTTACGTTTGACAACCCGACTGCATGCTACAGACTATCTCTGGTCAGGAAGACGTGGATGGATGCTAAGGCTGATTGTGAAGGAGATGGAGGTCACCTGGTTGTTCTGGAAGACGTGGACAAGCAGCAGCAAGTGATGGAAGCCACTGCCGCCATCAGGGGTGAGTTTCAATCGATGTCATAATAAAATAATTTCTGGGGTGCACGAGTGGCCCAGTCGTCTAAGGCGCCGCGATTCTCTGTGCAGAGTTGCGTCCGTTGGGCACGCCGGAAACCTAAGATTGTGGGTTCGAATCCCGATTCGCCCCGATTATGTTTCTTGGTTTGTCAGCACCATACCCGTGCTCGTGGGTTTCACCGAAGTGGTAAACCTGCATCTGAAACCTGCATCACTTCGGTCTTTCCTCCTACATTAAGCTGACACGCCGTGATATAACTGGAATAATGTTAAAAGCGGCGTTAAACCCAACTCACCCACTCACTGGAATGATCATGAACTGAATATCAGTTATTTCCCGGCCGGTTGTTTAATGTTTGAGTTGCTGAAGATTTACCACTCAGATTAGATTTCAGCCACCATACTATAAAACTCACGAGCAAGGTTGGTTGGTTGGTTGGTTTGTTGTTTAACGCCGCACTCGGCAATATGCCAGCTATATGACGGCAGTCTGTAAATAATCGAGTCTGGACCAGACTATCCCGTGATTAATATCATGAGCATCGATCCACGCAATTGGGATCGATGACATGCATCAACCAAGTCAGCGAGCCTGACCACCCGATCCCGTTAGTCGCCTTTTACGACAAGCATAGTCACCTTTTACGACAAGCATGGGTTGCTGAAGACCTACTCTACCTCGGATCTTCACGGGTCCGAATTCGTGATTCCAACCCACAGCCATATTATTCCGGCTTACCTGAAGCATACAACTCCATGAATGCAGTCCCTCACTAGGATTTGAATGAAAAAATAGCCGAAAGATAACTAAGCCATCCGGACCATCCAAAGACCATCCAGTCAGTGAGCTGGAAAATGTTATCCGACTCACACTTGTGTTATATCAGATGTAGTTACAAATGTTCTGCTACAGCTAATACTTACCAGCGTGAGTGTAACCACTATAGGACAGCGTGTCAGAAACCATACCCGTAATCAAGTTGGTTGGTTGGTTAGTTTGTTGTTTAACGCTGCACTCAGCAATATTCCAGCCATATGACGGCGGTCTGAAATTAATCGAGTCTAGACAGATAATCCAGTGATTGATATCATGAGCATCGATCCACGCAATTGGGATCGATGACATGCATCAACCAAGTCAGCGAGCCTGACCACCTGATCCCATTAGTCGCCTTTTACGACAAGCATAGTCGCCTTTTACGGCAAGCATGGGTTGCTGAAGACCTATTCTACCCCGGAATCTTCACGGGTGTGAGGCTGTTAGACAAACTGGAATAACCTCAACATCAGTCTGACTTCATCTGTCTCCATTAGTTTTAGAATTTAATATATTTTGTCTTTTGTGACATTTTCCTTTCCCCCTTCCATAACTGTTAACCATAATCGCGTTACCAGTCAGGGTATCAAAAGACCTTTCATTTGATATACAACGTCACAGTTGTAAGTAAGGTTACAATTTTCACAACTTTTTACATTGCTTGGATAATTATTTGGCCGCAATATTGCTTGTTTGATTGTTTGCAATTTAACGCCGCAAATAATCGAGTCTGGACCAGACAATCCAGTGATTGACATCATGAGCATCGATCCACGCAATTGGGATACGATGATATGCATCAACCAAGTCAGCGAGCCTGACCACCTGATCCCGCTAGTCGACTCTTACGACAAGCATAGTCGCCTTTTACGGCAAGCATGGCCTGCTGAAGACCTAGTCTACCCCGGATCTTCACGGGTCTCGTCACTTTTGATTAGGTGTGCAAATACCAACCTGTTAATGAAGTGAGTGAGTGAGTATGGTTTTACGCCGCTTTTAGCAATATTCCAGCAATATCACAGCGGGGGACACCAGAAATGGGCTTCACACATTGTACCCATGTCGGGAATCGAACCCGGGTCTTCGGCGTGACGAGCGAACGCTTTAACTACTAGGCTACCCGACCGCCCCTGTTAATGAAGATATAAAACTCTATTAGATGTCAACGGCTATTGGAAGACATTGCTAGTCCTGTCTTGTGTCCGGATCATCTTGTGGGTTCGAATCCCAAATTAATTCGCAAACAAATCTCCTATCCCAAAACTATTCAGTATGGGTGACTGTGTCAATGTGCCAAATTTGATGCTTTAACATTTCTTGAAACAATAATTTGGTTAAGCACCTTGACTATCAGTCCTGAGTCCATGAGCACAAAATTCATCCCAGAAGGCACAAGAGTGTTGAATCAAGTGTCAATGGCGTTATTGTTGGATTCATCTTGTACATTAGAGTTATTTTCGCTAAATCTGCTTCTACCCCATGTTTCAATGTATATCATTATTTGCAGGTGGGGAGGGTGTGTATGTTGGCCTTGATGACATTCATACAGAAGGAACGTACATATGGGCCGATGGCAGGAATTTCGTGAACACCTTCTGGGATGTTACCCAACCAACTCCAGGCGGCACTGAAGACTGTATGGGTCTGCACGGAGGCGGTCTCCACGACTTTCCCTGTGACACGGCCTTATATTACGTGTGCCAGATCGACATGATGGGGTCATGGTCAAACTAGAATTATTCATGGAGATGTTGTGTTCCGTATCAAATTACAGCCGTTTTTAGCAAAAAACAGTGTCAACAATGTCAATATTATTTAAGCATGCCACTTCACCCGAGAAAAACTGCAACTTATCGATGCGTATCTTCGACAGACAGCTATCAATGGATACTTAATATAAACGTATTTATATTTTTTCCCGAATATTTTGAATAAAACATGTAACAGTTATTGATCAACGCTATCCAACAATACTAGTGACAATGCAGAGGAGTTAAAAATCGTAATTCAATTATCAATATACAACAAAGGGAGATATTAACAGTTCTCAATTTCTGAATTAATTCACTTAAGCGGATCATAAAAATCTACATTTACAATGACAAATGAATGATTTTTTATTCGGGGTGAACCTAGGTATGTTCAAGTTTTGGTTCAAGGTATAACTTGCCATAAGCGGTTCATCATTTCTGTGGTCGATTTGCTTGTTTTCCCTTTGATGTTGCGTTTTAAAAATATGAACTTGTCAATATCTTCCTTTGAATTCTTTTATTTATTGAGTTAGTAGGAAAAACCCTATGTGCAACAAGAGAGAACGATTCTAGTGTTTGTTTCTTTCTTTCTTTGTTGGTTAACGCAACACTTAGCAATATTCAAGCTATACGACGCGGTGTGTAAATAATCGAGTCTAGACCAGACAATGAGGTCATGAGCATCGATCAACGCAATTGGGATACGATGACATGCATCAAACCAAGTCAGCGAGCCTGACCACCGATCCCGACGAGAACTAGCGAAGATATTGAAGCCGTTCATATTTGCTATCTTATGTTTGTAGATTTGTGTAAAAGAACGTGTCTGCATAAAGGTTTGGTATATTTTGTTTGTTCTTTCACGCCTCACTCTTGTAAAAAATCTAGACTGGACCAGACAATCAAGTGAGCAAGGGGTAGACTAGGTCTTCAGCAACCCATGCTTGCCGTAAATGGCGACTATGCTTGTCGTAAAAGGCGACTAACGGGATCGGGTCGTCAGGCTCGCTGACTGGTTGACGCATGTCATCGTATCCGAATTGCGAGGATTGATGCTCATGATGTCAATCACTGGATTGCCCTGTCCAAACTCGATTATTTACAGACCGCCGTCATATAGCTGGGATATTGCTGAGTGCGGCGTTAAACAACAAACCAACCAACCAATCATAACAATATTGATCAACAGATCAGTCCCCGATGAACCGTTTCATAGCAGTCATATAACATAATATATAGGCAGTGACGATAACACTACTGACTGTAGTCACGCAGAAGGTGAACGTGGCACGATCAACAAGAAATTCTTCCTGCAAATCAGCATCACCGCAGCTACCGTGCAGAAAAAAACAAGTCTCTTAAAAGACCCTGAAACAAATATGGCTTTTGTTTCCGCGACCACTACTGTAGCTAGCACACATGACAGTAGATTAGGCATGGAAATTTAAACCTTCCCTTCACATCCTGACAGTCGGGACACAATGGAAAAGTATCGATTTTACACAACGTTAATGCAAAGTAATGTATCTTTTGAACTTTTTCCATTGTCAGATACCAAAAACCAAATTGTATTCTGTACTTCCTTGACTACTAGCAATTATTTTGCTTTGTGTATTGTGAGAACCACTGTCAACGGTAGGCATGTACTGCCACCATTATGAGACTTAATCGAAGTTGAGTATACGCTGCACCGAACCGGCTCAAAGCATGATTAGTGGCTTGTGTATTGCGTTCTGTACAATAGTCAATAATACACACTACCACACGCGTGCTTAGATCCTTGTCGATCAGAATTAACGGCCTTAAGTAGACACCGTCGTTGATTAGTATTGACCAGGTAAAGGTAATTGTTACGTCAACGAGTTACAAATGGAGTATAAAATATCTGCGCGAAGTTCGCATCTGGAGTGAGAGGATTAGGTGAGAGGGGGGCGACAGGACTGGATATTCGAACACGCACATGTATGATTTCACAATGTGCAAAAAGCCTTATATATTTTTGCTGATTTGGATCGGTATCAATACCATATGTTCCTATGCTGAGGTATTTGATAGATACTCGGGTTACCATATTCTAAGCGGGATGTTAGAGTCTATACCTTGTGGGCCAACAGACTACTGCACAGTGACAAAATGTAGTAGTCACTGTCGCTGTAATGCTGCTTGTGTTGTCATCAACTACAACACAGTCACCAGCGTGTGCCAACTCCACGACGCCAGCGTTCTCTACAGCAACGCCACCGTCGAGGAGAACGTCCCCGAATGGATCATCCTGGAACCGCCGGACGGTAGGTGATCAGGAACTAACCATTTAAGAAAATTCACTAGCCCTTGCATGCGTTTGTGACAGGTGTCTCCGGTTGGGAAGGATACACTCACCTTTTCGCGAACACCATATAGCATCACTATTTGATAATGATTCTTAAACACATGCTTATGATATAGTTGGTTTGTTTGTTGTAATACTCCTGCTGTATGACGGCGGTCTGTAAATAATCGAGTCTGGACCTGATAATCCAATGATTGACATCATCAGCATCGATCCACGCATTTGGGAAAGGTTGACATGCATCAACCAAGTCAGCGAGCCTGACCACCCGGTCCCGTTAGTCGCCTCTTACGACAAGCATAGTCGCCTTTTACGACAAGCATGGGTTGCTGAAGACCTATTCTACCCCGGATCTTCATGGTAGTTTTAGTTGAGATTTCTTATGATTATGGAAATGCTTTTTGTCGCTTTTGTGGGTTTGGGGTTGAGAAGGGCAGTGTTTGTTAGTGATCGGATGTTGACGGGATGGGACGCGAGCTGTTTGATTGGGAGTGGGTTTACGACCGTCCCGGCGTGTTTTACAAATACTGGAAATAAGTCATTTTGCCTCAGGTTTTACATCCCTACAAATATTCTTCAATGACTGTCCCAAACATTTTGGGTTGTGTCCTCTTTTCAAG
This sequence comes from Haliotis rufescens, assembly GCF_023055435.1. Lineage (NCBI taxonomy): Eukaryota > Metazoa > Mollusca > Gastropoda > Lepetellida > Haliotidae > Haliotis > Haliotis rufescens. The sequence goes on from NW_025964368.1 coordinate 555,887, forward strand.
AAAAGATGTATGTGAATTGAAATCACAGAAAGTATTGGCAGAATTCAAATTGATTTGTTTATATTTTTGACCAAGAAATCTAAAAAAGGTATTTTGTTTAGCAAAATAAACACCAATCCAATTTAACACGTCACAGAAACAGATGGGAGGTAAGAGTTGTGTGCCTCTAAAGATATGGTATTTGAGAACACAGTCCAATTTTGCGGGATGCGTGGGATTTGTGGGAAAGGGCATTTAGGGAAGTGTTTGTTTCTTATGACCAGAATGCTTTTGGAGGGGAGCGGTAACGCGCCAGACACTATTTTTAACTTCCTATTGTTTCCTTGATGTCAAACCATACTTGCGACTTTTATATTAAGCAGTTTATCTATTGTTACGAGGTTAGTGAGTGATTGAGTTAAAATTTACCGTCAAAATGCCAATTTTTCAGCAACATCTTGACAAAAACTTAAATAATATATATATATCATAAATATATTTAGATTGAATAAAAACCTGTCAGCGATAGGCAGTAATTTATAACAATCAGAGCGTCGCTTACCAGATTATGAAAGTGACAGTCGGAATGTGATTTCTAATCATGCAACCTCGAAAATTTTAACACGGGGTATTCCGAACAATAGTTACGGGCTTAACGACTGAATCCATACAATCTAGACCATCTATTAGCCATTCCAGAATGTTCTTTTGTTCAGGTTTCAAATTTGTAATCGAGAATATGTCAAAATATGTTTCGAAGCGTAGTCGCCAATTTGAAATTAGGGCCGTAAAGCACGAGAAAGCTGCCATCTGATTGGTCATTCCATTGGTCGGTCAAAGTTCGCGCAAGGTCGGTTTGACCTGGCCCGTAATGGGATGTCCTCAGATCTTTGTTTAGCAGTAGCGAGAACTAAGATCTGATTTTAATGAGATTGGGTGGGTAAATCAGTGGAAGGGAACAGGCTATTTGATTGTTTAGCCACCAAAGTAAAATGATAAATACTACTTTTAACATTCTGGCAAGCGTAAAATGTTATTTGTAAGACGTGGATCTTAAATACCCTCTTAGGGTGACAATACTTTATCACTTCTTCAACCGAGTATACAACCACTAACAATCTTACTAATTAGCACAACCAATTATATAATAACACACTTTGAACATCAACATTTATGAATTAATTCTATTTCTTTTTAAAATCACATTAAATGAGAATGAAGATGACTAAAAAGTTCTTTGACTATTTTGACTCTGAAATATTTATACCTTGTGATGGACAAATCAATACAGTCAAGCAGGACGTGCATGAACGTAAATCTTTCATCACAAGGAATAGAAAAGGTGGTTTCTCACCTTTCAATAAATATTGATGAGGATATCTATCACGATCAATATGACATCGTCGCATTACGATCTCTTCTAACCTGGACTGACAACCCAAATAGGTAATTTATTGATACCCTCTTAGATGTCCCACTTCTGTTGCATAATATATCTGATGTAACATCTGTTCAAGAATTTATGATCGCTGTATGAAATTAGAAGTGGTATCTTAGAGTGCAGCTTTAGCTGCAGCATCAGCCATTGTGTTACCAATGATTCCATCATGGCTCCGTAACCAACAAACAACAATATCGTATTGGCCTGTATCAAAACCATTAAACAATTCAACAAAGTGGATGTGTACAAGACATATTCTTAATAGCCTGAAGGCAAGAAAGAGAGAATCTGAAAAACTTATGAACTATTAATGTTTAGATTGATTATTGATATATTTTATAGCTGTTAAAATGGCATTTGCTCGTGCTGTGAATTTGGAACTGTTTTCTGGTAATCTTAAGATATTGTTCTGGAACCAATGACTGTGGCACTAGGAACTGCGCCACCATCCTTGGATCCATACTGTAAATATAGCTTTATAAGTGTCATATGTGTTTCTTAATTGCTTGTATTCTTGTTGGTTAATTTGTTGGTTTGTATCTGATTTCTTTAGCATTATTAATGCAAGGTTCACCTTGGGCTTTAATAAAGGACGTTAAGGCGTGTGTATGGTCTAACAATCCTGTGTCTGAGGCATTCGATTGCCCTTTGGGTGTCAGGCAAGGCTGTGTACTTAGCCCGTTCTCTTTCCAGTTTGTTTATAAATGAAATAGTTCTTGAGATGGAAGGGGAGTGTCCGTTTGGTGTACAGCTCCATCCAGACATTATCAACATCCTTTTACTTCTATTTTCAGATGATTTGATACTCCTTGGTGCTAGTGTTTCTAACTTCCAGAAGAAATTAAGCGTCCTTGAGAATTTGTGTAACACCCGGAAAATGTCAGTTAATATGTCTTATACCAAAGTGGTTGTATTAAAAAATGGTGGTTGTGTGTCACGTTTCGAAAAAGTGGTTTTACAAAGGGAAAGGGTTGAAGATGTTTAGCGGCTATAATTACTTGGGTTTGTATTTTAATAATAGGCTTAACTGGTCTTAAACTCTTGATAAGATGCCCTGCAGGCGAAAAGGGTGTGGATAACTATCCTGAGAGGTATACATTCGCTACAACCTTTTTAACCAGATTTCCACTTCCAAATTTTCGATGCGAAGATCATGCCATTGCTTCCGTATGGTGCCGAGGTCTGGGGGTTTGAAAATGTAAAAAAAATGGAAACTGTGCAGTTATATGATTGCAAAAGGTTTTAGGGTTTAAAATTATCCGTATTAAATAATGATGTATTGGGCGAGTGTGGCAGATACCCCATTCGTGTATATGCTTTGACCAGATGTGTGAAATATTGGCTGAACATACTCAAGACTTCCGTTTACCAAGAAGTGCTACAATATGTTGTGCCTGTATGATGAACATGGTCGAGTCAATTGGGTAACTAAATTAAATAATAGCCTTTGTAAACTTGGGTTCGGAGATGTATGGATGTTTCATATGTATGGAAGCCGAAGGTCATCACCGATTATCTGGCCCTCTAAGTCCCCAGACATGTCCCCAATAGAGACTCTGAGGGATGTTTTTCTGGCGGAGAATGTACGCCAGAGACTCAGCACCCTAACGACGAGGCCCAGCTTGGGGTAGCTCTTCAGACGGAATGGCGGGTAATACCAATGGGAACCATACGCAAATTAATCAACAGTAGGCCATCAAGGTATCGTGTGGTTATATTGCCCAAGAAGGGGTACATAGCAGATATTGATCCATATGTGGTCGTGTCATTTGGGTAACTAAATTTAAGAATAGCCTTTGTAAACTGACTTCGGAGATGTATGGATGTTTCAAATGTATGGAAACCGAAACGTGGTGGGTTTTTTAAAAGACAACTTTCAGCAGATTTGGCATTGCGAACTTCCTGCAAGTTAAAAAATGTCAGATTATACTTTTTAAAACTTATGTTAAATGTGAACCTTAGTTGTCATTCTTTAATTCGCAAAATATTAAAACAACCTCACGAGATTCAGACTGAGTTGTCATACTTTGGAAATTGAGAATGGACGTCATTATAAAATTCCAAGAAATTTAAGAAAATGCAAACTTTGTAAATTAGACTGTGTTGAAACCGAGTACCACTTTCTGCTTATTTGTCCAACGCATGTCAAGTTTCGGCAACTATATCTCAAAGCAAAGTTCTAATGTAATCCTAACGTTCATAAATTTAACATGCTTCTGTCATCACCAGATACATATATTATTACACATCTAGCAAAATATCTATATTATGCAAATGAAGTAAAAAATGCGAAACTGAAGGTTTAAACCCGTCTGTACTCAAATTTAGTACACAAAGGTCTGTGGCCTATATGTATTGGAACAAAAATGATTGATTTGATTGTTCACCTTGGGCTTTACAATTTGCCAAGCAGGCGACGAAAAAGGTTGAGTGGGAGCTAAATCTTGTTTAATATATATTAGAAGCTGATTCCGAGTGGTGGAATCACAAGTGATGATTTCGTATTGTATATTTCCTCGGAGAGAGGATTAAATACGCAATAAAAAGCTGGATCTGACTGATTAGAATATAATTTGGAGATTCTAAGGATAATTTCCTACGGCTTCGTTTAAGGGATTGCTTATCTGCCTCAACATACAGATAATGTCCGAAAGGCTCCAAGGCAAAGCCTCAGTCTTTGATGATGGATAGTATCTAGTTTTTGTAAATTACTTTTACATACTCCACCATAGACGATGAAACAGTAATCAAGTCTAGAGCGGATCAGTGACCTGTACAAGTACACAAGGGTTGTCTGATCCTGTCCACAAATCAAGAGCATTCAAGCATTTAACTTTAAGGTATTTAATATGGCTATCAAAGATAAAGTCTCAAGAACTTCTCCTTTACAACTCTGAGAAGGGTGCCATTCAAAAATAGATCTGGGTCCTTATCCGACTTTTATTTTCTGCAGACACAATTTGTTTTTTATATAGAAAATTTAAACCCGTTTTCCACAGAACATTTGTGAATTTTATTCAGACCGATTTGTAACTGCCTCTTCATTGTATGCATATTATTACCAGAACAAAACAATGAAAAGTGATCCATCTACTGAATCAGCTAAAGCCTGTACCTGTGAAGATCCGGGGTGGAATAGGTCTTCAGCAATCCATCCTTGCCGTAAAAGGCGACTATGACCCGTGAAGATCCGGGGTAGAATAGGTCTTCAGCACCCCATGCTTGCCGTAAAAGGTGACTATGACCCGTGAAGATCCGGGGTAGAATAGGTCTTTAGCAACCCATGCTTGCCGTAAAAGGCGACTATGACCCGTGAAGATCCGGGGTAGAATAGGTCTTCAGCCACCCATGCTTGCCGTAAAAGGCGACTATGCTTGTCGTAAGCGTCGACTAACGGGATTGGGTGGTCAGGCTCGCCGACTTGGTTGATGCATGTCATCGTATCCCAATTGCGTGGATCGATGTTCATGATGTCAATCACTGGAATGTCTGGTCCATACTCATAAATGTTGATAATTTTGATTATTTTCTAATTTTGATTATTGTACAAATGCTGTAGAGGTGATCCAAACAGCTCCTTTTTTTCAGGCCATTTTGCTCCTCAGCTAAAATATTATCTCAATCTGGCATTTAAAATGTCACAATAAATTTTACAGGGTACAGAAATAAGCGAGATACCTCTGTATGACAGAGGATTGTGAACATCGGTGTCAGATTTAGCAATAGGATTAATGATACTCTGTTGCCATGCATCAGGTACTACACCATTATTAAAACAATGAGTCATTACTTTAAACAATATGTCAACGCAGACAGGATTTTTCAGACACTCAGCAGGAAGATTATCAACACCCGCCGCCTTTCTGAATTTAGCGCGTTCTATTGCCTTCTCTACTTCCACCAACGTAATAGGGACGTTCAAGGGATCAGTTTGTTTTATCTTCCTTTGTTATAACAAAATTGGATAATTCTTGCACTATATTATCCAGGTGTTCATTATCAAAATTTCTATCAGGGTGTGGGTCGTAACCGTATAGATTCTCAAAGTCATCCTTCCATCTTTCAAGGACAGAGCTAGTATCACAAACAATATTTCCTTCGGTGTCTCTGACCTCAAAGGGCAACTTACCTGAACGGTCGTAAGCTACACCTAATCTACCAATCATTTTCCAGAAATATCTTGTGTCAGTATTATCAAACGAGTCTGTCAGTTTCTTCTGCTTTTCTAGCTGATATAAGTATTCTCTCTGACTGCTATATAACTGATGCCTGGCTCGTTTCACGCCTGGTGATCTACATGCTAACAACTCCCTTTCTCGGGGCATGTTAGTGACCACTGGCGCTGTAACTCGTCGTTCCAATATGGTTTAGGTTTATTAACATTATGAATATTAACCGGTTTAGGTTTTGCACATGTATTAAGCTCGTGTTGAATAAGAGACGTGAATCTGTCGTAAGCTTCATTAAGACGATTGTGTGCATTCAAACTGGATTCAATGCGTTTGATACAGTCTTGTAAACGAACCACATCGTGAGATATCAAGAAATCCTAAGGGATATCTGGTCTATGAGCGGGTCTCTCAGGACGATCTGGGGCAATACCAACAGTGTACTGATCAAAAACATTGATAGCAACTTTGAATTCGAGCACAGAATGATCTGGGATTTTGTCAGGCACAGGAATATTAAGCATAGATATAATACTTGACATAGGTTTAACTTTAAAATCTGTGAGGTGACAAATGTGCTCGTGCGGTACCACAACATAGTCAACGACCGATCGCCCTGTAGTACACACATACGTAAAGTCGTTACTGTCACCAACCCTCCCGTTCACAAAGGAAGTCGATAAACATAGCTCCATAGCTATTTTCATTGCAATCAATGACTGACCTGGGATGTATTTTATCCACTCCCTCAATGTAATCCATTTGAATTCCACATCTAGCATTGAAATCGCCACACACACACAAGATACCTTCATTCTGATATGTGTACACCTGGTGTAGCAAGTCACTGAAGAACAGATCCGGGTCCCTTGCACGAGATGATCCTGCAGGTGGGAGATGCACAGAAGGTGATGTCACGGGCTTCTAATTTTAGCCATAAAATATCTTCAATTGTATCATCTAAAACTGAGATTTTGAACACATTGGTTAAGCTGTTCTTGATAAGGAATCCTACGCCTCCTGAGCCCCATTTAGCTTTCTTGTCGACTTGTTTCATATTATGACCGAACCATTTATAACCCTCAACTTGTATTTGTTCATCGTCGCGTAAAAATGTTTCACGGAGGGAAATGATATCATATTCACTAGCCTTGATAAGATTTTCTCGGAAAATAGAGTTTTCGTTACTTTTTGTGGACCAACCATACAAGTCCAATGGCACAGTCGCAAATCCTAATTCTGTACCTTCCTTTTAAAAATACTGCTGCCTTTAACATAGAATTTGTCTTGTTTATCTAGTTCTTTTACAAGGGTCAAAAGACTAGACTGTGTCTTCAACTCGACAGGAGACATGTTGTTCTCAATGTAAATATTTTCGTATCGCTTGTGTTGCTTTAACTTTGACTTATTTTTCATTATTCTTGATTTCTGCTCAGCATTGCTGACCCGCACAATCACTATGCCTGGTCTTTTACTGGGGCTCTCTTTCGCTCCACACCAGTAACTACGGAAGCCTTTTAGGGCCATTTGTTTTTTTAATTTTTTCGATACTATCTTGAAATTTCAAGATACTAAGTTGATATTTCAAGATTATTCACTTCAAACGTATTTTTACATCTTAGGATTTTAAAAAACTTATTATCTTGAAATTTCAACTTAGTATCTTGAAATTTCAACTTGGTATCTTGAAATTTCAACTTCTCTATCTTGAAATTTCAACTTCTCTATCTTGAAATTTCAACTTAGTATCTTGAAATTTCAACTTAATATCTTGAAATTTCAAGATAGTATCGAAAAAAAACAACAAACAAATGGCCCTAAAAGGCTTCCGTAAGTAACAGAGATGCCCCCTAATTTAAGATCATCTTTGAAGAGTGCAGACACTTTGTTTTCTGTGATGGTCGTGTTCTTTTCTTCATTAGCTTGAAGTGGTAGATTTTTTATAACGATCACATTATCACAGGTAGTGGCAGTAGCTGAAGCATAGGTTTTTTTCTAAAACCTGAACCTTGTCCCTCAGATGTGCGTCGTCTGCTACTTGTTTCTGCTTGAGATGTTGAAGTTTCTCGGAGATATGTCGCACTTATCCTCGAACTCATCCCTGAGTTTCTGCATTTCTTCAAGAACAACTTCTCTAATTTTATCGGATAAAGTGTTTTCTAGGGAACTAATTCTGGCACCCAAACTATCACCAACCTCGCGAATGGCAAACAGAAGGATAGAGTTATTTACATCATTTTGTTTACTCACATCATTTCCACTGTTTTCCTCCGATGTATGTTTTAACCGTTTTGTACACGGCGTATCCATATTATCGTCCTCTGCCTCACCAAAGTCACTTTTCTCCTCCAACTCTCTTTTTCTGGAGAGAGTCTCAGAGTCTGATGTTAGCTCAACACGAGTTGTCGACATGGCGGGCTTATTCGTGACGGTTCTCGCTCACTCACACACAGAGTTGAAAATATGGCAGTTGCAACGTTAAAAGTTTCCAATAATCGCTGAGCGTTATGGGAATTGTCCCTGGAGAATGGTCATGCAGGATATGTCTCGCCTAAAGCAAATATTTCGATTGAAACACTCAATGTTCTTAACTCTTGTCGGAGCTACAATGAAGAGGCAGTTACAAATCGGTCTGAATAAAATTCACAAATGTTCTGTGGAAAACGGGTTTAAGTTCTCTATATCAAAAACAAATTGTGTCTGCAGAACATAAAAGTTGCATAAGGACCCAGATCTATTTTTGAATGGCACCCTTCTCAAAGTTGTAAAGGAGAAGTTCTTGAGACTTTATCTTTGATAGCCAATCAATCAAGTCAGCGAGCCTGACCACCCGATCCCGTTAGTCGCCTTTTACGACAAGCATAGTCACCTTTTACGGCAAGTATTGGTTGCTGAAGACCTAATCTACTCCGAATCTTCACGGAAAATGAAATTATTTCATTACGAATGTAAAACTTTGTAACGTAAATTCTCCCTACCTAACACAGAGGGGCGTTTGACCACCCCTTTTAATTGCAACTTAAAATTTAGTTCTGTGTTTGCAAAATCTTAAAAAAATATAAACAAAAGTAACAAAAAATACTCACGGTCACGGATATCCGTTTTCATACATTTTGATTTGACTTTTAAAATCAACTTCAACAGAAAATATTCTTAAAATCTTCGAGACAGCTGTTGGAAGCGACATAATACACGCTGGTAAAGTAACAAAATTGGCGCTTTGCGAAACGAACAGTCTCAATTGACGAGTTAAATGAGAACTCTACAGTTTATAACGAAACATTTTCAAGAGAATAACAAAAGGCAAGAAGTGACATTAATTCCGTAAAGGCCCATTTGTCATAATTTTGCCTGTCAATGTGGAACGCACGTACACGTAAAAAGGACGTCAACAGTTTGTGTACGGGCTGGACACGTAATATAAAGGGAGACAATTTGAGGGGAGGTAACTCTTGTATGACAATAATTCAGTCCAAGTGTTATGTTCACTGCAGTAAAATATCAAGTGTTATGTTAACTGCAGTGAAATATCAAGTGTTTTTTTTACTGCAATGAAAATATTACTTTTCTCAGCTTTGGAAGTATATAATAAAGAGAGGTATGTAGCTCATGCAATGAAAATACGCCACTGTAATCTTCACCGTTATAAGAAGCAAGATTTACTTTTTTCTTTTCCTTTTGTTTCGAAAATCTCTGAAACCCAGGGAGATAATTTGATGATGAAGACTTTTTGCAAGAGTGTCACAAAGTTTATTTGCAATGTCAGATTTATCAGTTATTATTGTGTCACCATCTTTAAGATGCTGTACAGAAAAAATTGAACCTTTGCCTTTACTTGTCTTAATCATGTTCCATACCTTATTAATGGGCGTGCGTGATTTAATATTGGAGACATAGTTCTTCCATGATTGCCACTTATTTTGTTGGTTGGTTGGTTTGTTGTTTAACGCCGCATTCAGCAATATTCCAGCTATATGACGGCAGTAAATAATCGAGTCTGGACCAGACAATCCAGTGATGGATATCATGAGCATCGATCCACGCAATTGAAATCGATGACATCCATCAACCAAGACTTAAATTGTAATCGAGCATGCTCTTTCTACCATGTTTTCAAAGAGCGTCGTAGACCCGTGAAGATCCGGGGTAGAATAGATCTTCAGCAACCCATGCTTGCCGTAAAAGGCGACTATGCTTGTCGTAAAAGGCGACTAACGGGATCGGGTGGTCAGGCTCGATGAGTTGGTTGATGCATGTCATCGATCCCAATTGCGTAGATCGATGCTCATGATGTCAATCACTGGATTGTCTGGTCCAGACTCGATTATTTACAGACCGCCGTCATATAGTTGGAATATTGCTGATTGCGGCGTTAAACAAGAAACAAACAAAGAAACAAACCTAGCCTGACCACCCGATCCCTTTAGTCGCCTCTTACAAGCATAGTCGCCTTTTACGGCAAGCATGGGTTGCTGAAGACTTATTCTACCCCAGATCTTCACGGGTCTTACGAATATGAGGATTGGCAGCGGACTTGGGTATTGCAATTTCATTTAGTTGAGCTGAAAACTCTATGGGATCTAGTACATTTCTCTTTAATGTAAACACGACATAAATTATTTTTTTACCATGCTACAGGTGCCCCAAAGTTTGGCGAGTGGACGCTTGTATTCCGAGCAACTGCTGGACTGAACCAATCAGCCTTGGAAGAATACACCAACTCAAGTCATCGCGACGACCAGTACACCGTCGTCAACAACGTCCCCAAGGGCTGCTTGTCCCTCAACGGTTCTATACCATGTGACCGTCACTACAGAAGCAGATACCTCGACACTTGGGATCAGAGAGGCGTTTCACAGGTAATATGACCAAGTGTGGATCGTGTTGTCCTAGTTTCACAAGCACGTGCTAATGTTTTTCCATGTTGGAGTTCTAATCTAGCAGACAAAAATCCTGCTATATGATAACGATGTTGCAGAAAATTCTTAATTATATGATAATTCAGTAAGGATAAAAGGTCGTATTAATATATAAATAACGTCATGGAGAACAATATCGTACTTAAGAAAATATCTTAATTTTATGATAGCGATGTAAGAAACAGGTCGTATTTAATATGATAATTGAGAACAAAACACCATACTGAAATGATAAAAATCTTGTTTCGCTAGGGTGAGTGAGGTGTTACGCCGCTTTTAGCATAATTCCAGCAATATCGCGGCGGGGGACACCACAAATGGGCTTTCATACATTGCACCAATGTAGGAAATCGAACTTCGGGTCTTCGGCGTGACGACCGATCGCTTTAACCACTAAGCTACCCGACCGCCCCTGCTGAGCTAGAGAATAAAATAGTGTTTGTATGATAGACATAAGGAAAAGATATTTATATGACAGCGAAGAATCGAAAACGTGCGTAGAAGACAGGGGTCCATGCTTCAGCACACCATGGACATAGAAGATGAGTTATTCGCTTTTGTCATCAACAGGAAAATACATATTTTGCCGTATTATTGACAGTCATTCAGGTACACGGTGTCTGTTTGTTCAATCTTTAAGATTACAAACTAAATATTGAAAATAATCCAGAGTAAATGTCAGGCATATATGTTAATCTGGTTTTTTTCGTTAGCCTTATTGATTATGGATAGAATGCAGTGAAAGTATTTGCTTGCAAGGACGGCTTGTAGTTTAAGCACCAACAGACGAGTTGATGAACAGACAATGTTTGGATGACGTGCAGGTATCATTTTCATAGATAATTAGGTGTTTATAAATAACGCTTAATCTTTATGTTTTTTTATGAACATCCAAACCAGGGTTCTGTATCTAGAATCACATACCGTAACCTTGCTCTCTAACTGACAAGATTCCAACACAGGTTTTGCTGGGTCTCTACAAAGACGGCGAGATGATTGTCAATGTAACATTCGAATGTACCGGATGCAACGTCATTTCCTGGTTTGACCTTCTTCACGTGACAGCATCCCCATGGACCGATCTCCTGGCACCAGAAACTCCCCACAACTACTTCAGTGTTCAGGGGTAATGAACAAAAGCAACACTTTAAATCATTTATCGTACATCGTATATAAGGAGCTGGGCAATAGAACGTAAATACACTTGAAAATTGGATTTGACAAAAACATTACAAATATTATCAAAACGTTACTAGGATGAACACAGTTGCCACCACACTGCAAACGTAAGGTCCAAACCACAACCATGACACCCGTATCAAATACATCACCATCAAATAACCATTTTTTGGGTTCAATTTATGCCACCATTAAGCAGGGTTGTATACTTCCTTTTCCCGGCTTTTTGAGCAATATTTAATTCCTATTCCTACTTAAATTATTTCTTATTACAGATGGAATCATATTTTTTGTGGGGTGTTACATGTATAAATAATCTTAACCTTACAACCTTGATTTGAAGGAGGAAATCCTTTTCCCGAATGGGCCCGTGAAGATCTGGGGTAGAATAGGTCTTCGGCAACCCATGCTTGCTGTAAAAGGCGACTATGCTTGTCGTAAAAGGCGACTAACGGGATCGGGTGGTCAGGCTAGCTGACTTGGTTGATACATGTCATCGATTCCAATTGCGTGGATCGATGCTCATGATATCATTTACTGGATTGTCTGTTCCAGACTCGATTATTTAGTTCTCTCGCATACCAAACGTTTTCCTATCATTTTTCATATTATAACACATTCAATACCAACCACATTCTATCAGTTCCCTTTTAGCCATTTCTTGATCCTGCATTTCCAAATGCTTCATTCGACTCTTGCTCAAAAGTTGGCTTTTGAAAATAAAATCGCCTCATCAGATCTACGCATGAAGATTCAAAGTGATTCTCAGATCTATGGCAGATTCCACAAATAGGGCAGATATTTGCGTAAACTCAGATCTATGGCAGATTCAACAAATAGGGCTGATATTGGCGTATACTCAGATCTATGGCAGATTCCACAAATAGGGCTGATATTGGCGTAAACTCAGATCTATGGCAGATTCCACATATAGGGCTGATATTGGCGTATACTCAGATCTATGGCAGATTCCACAAATAGGGTTGACATGGGCGTAAACTCAGATCTATGGCAGATTCCACAAATAGGGCTGATATTGGCGTAAACTCAGATCTATGGCAGATTCCACAAATAGGGTTGATATTGGCGTAAACTCAGATCTATGGCAGATTCCACAAATAGGGTTGATATGGGCGTATACTTAGATCTATGGCAGATTCCACAAATAGGGCAGATATTGGCGCATACTGAGAACTATGGCAGATTCCACAAATAGGGCAGATATTTCTATAGAGCTAAACTCGTGTGGCCACCATCATCCTTCTCTTATTTCATGATACCCTGAAGGTGGGAAGGAATCAGGGTGTATGTACTCCTATCTGTCGGACTTCTACTTGTATTAACAACATCATCAGAAAGTCAAACAAACATCATTTATTCATAGACATACAAACACTTATTATTCATAGACAGACGGCTGTGCTTGTCGTAAGAGGCGACTAACGGGATCGGATGGTCAGGCTCGCTGACTTGGTTGATGTATGTCATCGATCCCAATTGTATGGATCGATGCTCATGATATTAATCACTGGATTGTCTGGTCCAGACTCGATTATTTGCAAACCGCCGTCCTATAGCTGCGACAAGTTTAATTTGGAACTGAACGCGCAGCGCAAGGTTTCAAATGTTAAAACAGCCATTAAACAAAATATGGCACTGTATATGATTGATCAGTCTGTTAACACCGCAATACTTTACTCAACATGCATTGAAAGCATACAAGCACGGCAATTCGTAAGCTATCATGAGGTGTGCACTTCTAAAGAAAACAAAGCAAGCTTTGCAAAGCTTTCGTTCTTCACCGCACGTCACCATTAAGACGCCAAACATTCATTCTGATGCAAAAGATATGGCGTCATAATCGTATATAGAAAAGCGCCAAATTCCAAGCTCTCTTTTGTCTCCAAAACTTAAATTACATTCTCATTGTAGGTTCCTATCGTGTTTTCTGCACAAAATGTTTTGCAACACATCCTTTGAATATTGCGGTAACCACAACTTTGCATTTTGTAATCTATAAGTTAAGATAAAATTACTTAAATATGCCTACCGACAATGACTGAAAAAGATGACTGTGCTGATATTAGCTTCCACGATGATGCGGCCGTCAATTCAGCTGTTTCAATCAGAGGGTTTATTGTGATTTGACCTCTGATTGACCAATCATAATCGAGTAATTCCCAAATCTATGGTAGAAATACGCTTTTATAGTTTTATGAGCCCCTGATAGCTATACAATCTTTGTGTCCTGTTCACATTTAAAAAAAAAAAAAACCCAAAATAACACACATCAAACTTGTTCGCCTTGCAAATTGTGAATCACGAGGTCGAGGAGATGCATTCACGAATATGTATTGAAAGATGCATTATTTCATTTCAAAACAAATCTACTTTAATTGAACTTTTATGAAGCACAGTCATTGTTTCCGTAAGTATATTAAGTAAACGTATCTTGCTTGTAGAGGCGGCTCTCGGCATTTCATAATGAACGAAAATTACGCTGGCTGTGAAAACGACCTGGGCTGGTTGGTGGTGATAGACCAGCCTGGGGGTGAAGGTTGTCTATGGGAGGCTAATGCGACGAGCTTCCCGTACTTCATGACAGCAGCTGGTGAAACAAGCACAAACTGGGACCACGGCAGTGAGTATAACAATCTAAGCTTTGTTTGTTTGTCTGCTTGTCTGTTGTTTAAATCCACACGCAATTGAGATCGATGACATGCTTCAACCAAGTCAGCGAGCCTGACCACCCGATCCCGTTTGTCGCCTCTTACGATAAGCATAGTCGCCGTTTACGGCAAGAATGGGTTGCTGAAGACCTATTCTACCCCGGATCGTCATGGGTCTCCATGCGAATGATGTCAATAACTGACTGCGGTCTGTAAATAATCGAGTCTGGACCGACAATCCAGTAATCTATGCGAATGATGTCACTTACTGGATTGTCTGGTTCAGACTCAATTATTTACAGACGCAGTCATATGGTTGGAATATTGCAAAAAGTAGGTATAAATGATATTTGCTTTTATTGCATGTAATGTTTATATACCCAATTGGGTGTCCCACTTCTTCTGCATTAGATTTCCGATGAAACATCTAATTACAGGTTTGTAATCACTATAGGGTATGACGAGTGCTGCCTTAGCCTCAGCATCAGCCATTGTGTTACCAACGATCCCAACATGCCTGGGTAACCAACAAAAGACGATGTCGTATTCGCCAGTAGCAAGATTATTGTGTAATTCATTGATGTTAAGTAAAATTGGATGTTGACACGAAGTATTTTTTATTGCCTGAAGACAGGATAAGGAGTCTGAAAGAAATAATTATTTACGTTAAGAAGCAGCGCTACGATTGCTTCGTGTAACCGGGCCCCTCTCTCGTGTTAGGTGTTGCCGGACATGCCTGTTTCTGAACGATGAGCAATTGAGATATTGGATTTGTCGGGATATTTATCTTTATCACTTTGTTTCAGACCCAGCCGTTGCCGATGTGATGGCGATCATGGTGAAGGTGTAGACATCATTATCAACATCCTCTGTAACAATGGAATTTAGTGATCAAGAAATTTAACCATAACCAAATGCAAACCATTGGCGTCTCGATGCCATTATCAGTCAGTCTCTTGTCCATGGCGACATCGTATCCTGGCGCACAACGATAACACAACATCATCAGCATAAGACAAGCTGTGTTGTCCATCTCGAAACATATCAAATAAAATTCGGACCCAAACGACGACAATGTTTTGTTCTATTTATGAGGCCTAAATACACAGAACAACTTAATTTGATTTTTGAGGCCATTTTGCCCAATATTACCAAAACGCGAAAATGCATTTTCAAAGTGTGTCCATTTAGCTACATGCATATGATTCTGGCGTATTCATTGAACTAGAATAGGTCTCAGCAACCCATGCTTGCCGTAAAAGACGACTAACGGAATCGGGTCGTCAGTATCGCTGACTTGGTTGATGCATGTCATCGATCCCACTTGTGAGGTATCAATCACTGGATTGTCTGGTCCAGATTAGATTATTTACAGACCGCCGTCATATAGCTGGAATATTGCTGAGTGCGGCGTTAAACAAACAAACAAAACAAAACGATTCTCAAGATATTAATCACTGGATTGTCTGGTCGAGACTCGATAATTTACAGACCGCCGTCATACAGCGGAGTGCGGCGTAATGTTGGTTGGTTTGTTGTTTAACGCCGCACTCAGCAATATTCCAGCTAAAAGACGGCGGTCTGTAAATAATCGAGTCTGGACCAGACAATCCAGTTATTGACATCATCAGCATCGATCCTAGCAATTGGGATCGATTATAGCCTCATTATCCGATCCCGTTAGTCGCCTTTTACGACAAGCATGGGTTGTTGAAGACCTATTCTACCCCAGAATCGTCACGGGTCTCTGAATATGACTATATATGTAAATGTTACGATACTGCGCCTATCTTCACGAATTATTAAAAAATGGGCAGAAAGTTCACGGAGACGAAGGCGAGAGATACAATACGATATTCGATTTTTTAGATGATAAATGCAAATTTTTTCCAAGAAAACATTTTATGGGAAAAAAACCAGTTGTGCTTCATGTGCGCTGCCCGGTTACAACTCATGGCGGGAACCAATACATCACTAAAAAGATATGACGTAAACGGTGACGTCATCCACGGCATCTCCGCTTGGATAGCCGCCAGCTCCAGACGTGCCCTGTCTCATTTTAACAACTTATCCGGAAGAAAGGACTAATATACACCAGCTATCAATGACATCAATATTGCACAGGGTGAGGCGGTCCTCAATCCTTTTGCGTCCAATAGTATAAACCAGACTGAAATGCAAGAATTCAAATCTACGTATGGTCCATACCCTTAGGCTTTAGGGTAGGAGACAAACTTAAAGCTAAAATTTGGCAAAACGAATTCGTTGAAATGGCCTCACTTTTGTCAGGTGATACTCACGACTAAAATCTTACAATTAATGTAAATGGTCAATCTGTCAATGTCTCCGATTCATCAAAGAAAAGGTTTTTGTCTATTGACAAATGGGTTTCTGCATTCCACTTTTTCATGTCGGTTAACATTCAGAAATATCCTGAGGATGTTCAGGCTATGTTAAAGTATGTTAGTACAATCAGAGAGCTAGCCCAGAAAGGGCGTAACTGGTATGCCTATGATACCAAATTTCGGAAGTTGAGGTCAGAAACAATTTGGGGAACAGTACACTGGGAATTATGGTTATAATTTTCGTCCCTCAAACCAAAGGCAATTTAAGGCAAAGACCTCAGGGTCTGCCAAATCTGCCATCCCAAACGGTTTCTGCTGCAGCTTTCATCTCGGACGGGAATGCAATGCCAAACCTTGTAGATACAGTCACTATTGTCCCCAATGCGGAGGTGACCATGGCTACAGTAAATGTGGGCAGAGGAAAGAATTTGGTAGACCAAACCGAGCAAACCAACCTCCCAACCCCAATAAACATGCATAAGATAGAACATTGGCTTGAAGGTTATGATAAAGAAATCACTGATTATCTATTAGAGGGTTCAAGTTTGGGTTTCGCATTGGATACGAGGGTAATTTAAAATCAGGAGATTGTCACAACTTAAAAAGTGCTTCAGATAACATAGATGTGGTCCAAAACAAAATACGCAAAGAATTAAGACTAGGTAGGATATCAGGCCCCTATAAACAGTTTCTACTAAAGGATTTTCATCTATCTCCCCTAGGGGTATGCCCCCAAGAAGTCCCAGGTCAATTTAGAATGATCCATCACCTTTCTTATCCTTACGGTAACTCTGTAAACGATGGTATACCTGAAAAGGCGAGCAATGTACATTATGCTTCCTTAGATGAAGCAATTGACATTATTGTTAGGATGGGCTCGGGGTCTTATATGGCGAAGTGCGACATTGAATCAGCTTTCAGAATTGTACCTACTTGGTTTCACCTGGAAAGGAGAATATTACTTCGATAAGTGCTTGCCAATGGGTTGTTCGTCAGCATGCAAAATTTTCGAGACGTTTAGCACTGCGTTGAACTGGATTGCAATTAACAAGCTCGGGATAGGACATATGCTGCATATTTTAGACGACTTCCTCATTATTTCTCAGGGCAGGGGCAAGTGTCGTTACCCGACCTGCGTTGATTTATCTCTTTGTCATTATTATCGGTAATATACTTATCAACCTACTTCCCAGCAGGCATTACAACGTTGAAACGTCACTCTTCAACGTTGAAACAACGTTGCAAATTGGTTTCACACGAAAATTGGACTGACGTTGACACTTCAACGTTGTTCCAACGTCAGTTGTCAACGTTGATGTATCAGAGAACCCCTTGTAAACCTTGAAAAAGTTGTTTTTTCAGTACAGCATCAGTGGTGGCCTCCCTGATATTTGAGATCAGTGAAATATTCTAGACGGTCATAATACACCAAAAAAAACTAACCATTTTAGTTTTCAGACACAACACAAAGGGCATTTTTGTCATTCGATCTGTCCTGTGCCAGCGGCATTGGGTGGTCAGGCTCGCTGACTTGGTTGATGCATGTCATCGATCCCATTTGCGTGGATCGATGCTCATGATATCAATCACTGGATTGTCTGGTTCAGACTCAATTATTTACAGACCGCCGTCATATAGCTGGAATATTGCTGAGTGCGGCGTTAAACAACAAACCAACATAAAATTCCAGTTTGTGGGTGGTGGTCTTCATTTCAAATGTCCGTGCAGGTAGCAAAGGTACTGTAAACCCCCATGGTCCCTAGTATGGTGGTCTACCTTCAGTTGCTGGTGATCTATAGCCCGTTTATATCTTATATCGTTATGTATAGTGCTATTCTCTTTTATAATTCCGTACTAGTTTTTATATCTTTTTCTGTGATAAATCTAGTTATTTGACTGTCCTTCGTTGACAGGTTTTTATATACGTTTCACTATATGTATTATGTTTAACTATTGATAGTCACGATATGGCCGAAATACTGCCGATGTGACTTAAAATTTTAACTCACTCACTTCATTTCAAATAAACCTTCGGAAGCTCTTTCAACAAGTAGCATAACTCTAGAATTAATATCAGCTAACTGTTTCTGATCTCACCAATCAAACTTGGCCTCAATCGGTTTGTTTGTTTGTTGTTTAACGCCGCACTCAGCAATATTCCAGCGGTCTGTAAATAATCTAGTGGACCAGACAATCCAGTGATTAATATCATGATCCCCACAATTGGGATCGATGACATGCATCAACCAAGTCAGCGAGCCTGACTACCCAATGCCGCTGGCACAGGACAGATCGGATAACAAAAATGCCCTTTGTGTTGTGTCTGTTGCTGAGTCCGCCACTACTTCGCTTACCCTGCAAAAGCCAAAGAAGGTTAACAGAGGCGTGTTCAGGAGGGCGGGCGCTCGCGATATTACGCGAGCGCCCGCTGTTGAACACGGCTGACCGCGCGAGCGCACGCGTGTACTCGCGATCAAGCGCGGGAGGTAGTTCGCCTAGTCATTCAAGATGGCGTCCAACATTGTGCAAATGATGGAACTGTGCCTAACAAACGGAGATAATACAAAATTGATCCCTCTTTCTGTCTTGTAATAAAACACTGAGAGCAGTGTGGGCGTAATCTAAATAAGTGGCATCCATAGCCTCCGCCGGCTTTGATAAGTCATCTAACGGCAACTCGAATAGAGCAGTCCCGACACCGCCATTTTGAATGCTGTGCCGCGAGAGCGAGTACGCGCCTTCCGTTCAGGAAGGCGTTATAGTGTCTCGCTGTTCGCTCGCGCGAGCGCCCGCCCTCCTGAACACGCCTCAGGTATGCCGATGAGAAAAGTGATGCTTCATAAAAATTGCTTCATACCGTGGGGAGGAGCTGCATGATGCGGAATAATAATTTCACTGTGATAGGTCGTCTTGCGTCAGTGCGCCAAGAGAGCCTGGACATCCCGGCAATGGCCTTCTGCACTGGAAAATGGTTACACATGCCCTGCATAGAATTTAGCCGTTGCGCTGATGACAAGGCTGAGACATAAGATCGCGCTGTACTGGGTGACCTACCTGACAAGGAGAGACCCGTGAAGATTCCGGGGTAGAATAGGTCTTCAGCAACCCATGCTTGCCGTACAAGGCGACTATGCTTGTCGTAAAAGGCGACCAACGGGATCGGGTGTTCAAGCTCGCTGACTTGGTTGATACATGTCATCGATCCCAATTGCGTGGATCGATGCTCATGATGTCAATCTCTGGATTGTCTGGTCCAGACTCGATTATTTTAAAGACTGCCGTCATATACCTGGAATATTGCTGAGTGCGGCGTTAAACAACAAACAAACCGATTGAGGCCAAGGTTTGATTGGTGCGATCAGGGACAGGGTTTTTTAACCGCTGAATCATGTCCTCGATGTATTAGGGGCCGGCCATTGAGCCTGCAACTAATTTGCTTACTTCTGTGATTAGGCGAGACAAATGTTAGGCGGGATATGGGTTGCCTGCTGGTCCGCTTGAGGTGCCGCTGCTCGAAACCGGGCCTACTGAAATCTCGAAAGAGCGTCTGCAATTATGTTTGCCTGGGTTGGTATATAACGAGCTTTGAAATGGAGTATGTCCCTCTCCATTTTTTGTCGAAGCTGTATGTTGTATTGTGCCTAAACTGTATGTCGTATTGTGCCCAACAGTCGCCCCCAAAGCGGGCAGCAGCGCCGCGGATCGTCTCGACGTAGGTGTGCAGCTCCTGCATTTTGTTGATGTGTGTGCTTCGCTTTATGACGATGCTGATGAATGTCAGAAAGGCTGATGTCAAAAGACCCGATATTAAGAGGCTTGGATGGCTGTTGCCTTGGCTTGAAGGTTACCTGCCCTGATGCATCCAGTTCCATGATAAAATTTGATCCTTCCTGTGTTGGCTTTCTACCTAGTGGTAACAGCGTTTTCATGTCGATGAAGTCTCCCCGGTGTATTTTCCCTAATTGCCTGTTTGACGTGAAACCCAATGTTTTCGGCGCTGGTGTTTAGATGTTGATTTCTGGCTAGCTGGGTTGCGGCTTTTATAATTGGCGGATTGGCAGTTTGAGAAGTTGTGATCATTTCAGGCTCGCCTGCGGCAACGTGGCCAGGTTTTGGTGCCCTTGACTAATGGATGGTGCATTTATTATTTGTTGATTGGCTGGCATTTTGATAAGCTGGGTTGAATTGTGTCAGGGGGTTGGCGATAGGTTTTTGGTTATCCTGTGAAAGAAGCATTACCGACATAATACTGACATGGTAAACGTTTTCATTAAACGGGTACCTACCTTGATTGTTGTCTAAGGAAAGAATTTAGATTGGCGGGCCGAACAGTTATAGATTGGAAAATGAAACACGTTAATAAACAATGCAGCGAGTGATGCATTTCATCGTATTCCAATTGCGTTGGACCCGTGAAAATCCGGGGTAGAATAGGTCTTCAGCAACCCATGCTTGCCGTAAAACGCGACTATGCTTGTACGAGGCGACGGAGGGATCAGTTGGTCAGATCGCGGACTTGGTTGATGCATGTCATCGATCCCAATTGCGTGGATCTCAAATTTTTGGTTTTGGTTTGTTGTTTTACGCTGCACTCAGCATTACTCTAGCTACATGACGGCGGTCTGTAAAATAATCGAGTTTGAACCAGGCAATCCAGTGATTGACATCATGACCATCGATCCACGTAATTGGGATCGATGACATGCATCAACCAAGTCAGCGAGCCTGACCACCCGATCCCGTTAGTCGCCTCTTATGGCAAGCATGGGTTGCTGAAGACCTATTCTACCCCGGGTCTTCACGGATTTATGGAAAAATTTGAATTTCAATCAACTATTCAATGGGTAACTATTCTAGCCCCTTGAATTAGCACACAAATATTGACCCAATAAACGTCTTAGGATATCCATAGTACATGTATCTTAAATTTGATATGCTTCATATTAACCAAATCCTCTAGTGGTTTCTAATTAACGCAACAAAATTATACCACATATTACTCACATCAACAACCAGAAACAGTGACGGCTTCTCTTGCAGGCTCGCAACTAAGCACAAAATAAGCACTGGGGTGTAGGCTGTAACATTGTCTTGATAACTTTGTTCATTTGCTACTTCAAACCACTTCTCATTCACACCCTGGACACACTACAGTAAACTACGGTTATTAACGAACTGACGGATATAACGAACTTACTTTTTGGTCCCGTTTATTTGCTGTAGTTATGATGTAGATATGCTTAAAACGAACTAAAATTAGTAGTCCCTTTAAATTCGTTATAACCGTAGTTTACTGTACCAGTGAAGAATCTGTTTAGGCGTGGACTTTCGGCAGCAAAGGCATCAGCTATTATTGTTCTGCAATCTACCACAAAACAAAATTTGGGTTAGGATCCCACCCTCCTGAAGGAAAGGCCATTCATTAAGAATGCCATCTGCACCTTTACCAGAATGGTTGATAAGTTCCCTCTGAAAACCGAATGTCCTGTCCACCATTTCTTCAATGTTGATCCATGAATACGCCTTTGGGTCCCCGAGAAACACGTCTTGCAGTTCACTCTGTACTCTTTTCACAGTTGGGTTCCAATTTACACAGCCATAGGCATCAGCCATGTTCTTTGATTTCGCACACTGCTCAGTCCATCCCCTGGTATTGAAGGCTTGAATGCACAGTTAAGGATCCTGATTGCACACACGTGTGAAGATAATTGGACTGAAAGCCTTAGAAGATCCTGTTGATTCAGTCGGACTTGTAGGAATGGAGCACAGTGTACAGGCTCAGCTAGGTTATCCCCAACACTTAGTTCTGCAAGTACAGACAATCAGCATCATGTATCTTAATATCTCCAAGTATATTATATCTAGATATCAAGTATATTATAGATATCAAAACTGTTAGTTGGTTTGTTCTTAAACGCCGCACTCAGCAATATTCCAGCTATATGACGGCGGTCTGTTAATAATCGTGTTTGGACCAGACAATCTTGTGATTGATATCATGAGCATCGATCCACGCCATTGGGATCGATGACATGCTTCAACCTAGTCAGCGAGCATGGGTTGCTGAAGACCTATTCTCTCCCGAATCTTCACGGGTCTCAAACTTACTGAGAAACATATCAAAACTGTAGGAGGTTGGTTGGTTCTTAAACGCCGCACTCAGCAATATTCCAGCTATATGACGGCGGTCTGTTAATAATCGTGTCTGGACCGGACAATCTAGTGATTGATATCATGAGCATCGATCCACGCCATTGGGATCGATGACATGCTTCAACCTAGTCAGCGAGCATGGGTTGCTAAAGACCTATTCTCTCCCGGATCTTCACGGGTCTCAAACTTACTGAGAAACATTATGTGGTGAACTTTGACCAGATCAGTTCCATCTGTATCCAAAAAGCTGTGAACTTTTCCAGCCTTTTCTATATGTCCTTTTTATTATTTATTTTATTATGGTTTTGTTTGTTTGTTGTTTAACCCTGCAGTCAGCAAATAAAAAAATCTGTAAATAATCTGCATCTGTATCAAAAAGCTGTGAACTTTTCCAGCCTTTCTCTTTTGGGTTTGGCAGCCTAAATGATGGCTCAGTGTTGAGTCCAGAGTAATCTAGTTGTTGTTTCTGTCTCAACGTTGGTGGCATTTCACTGATAAAAGGAACCCATCACAATATAAACTTTAAGAAAACATTTTTAATTTCATATCTTTTTAAACAAGGGAATTACTTGAATTTTACTTTTGGTTTTCATATGTGGAGTTTTGTCTCTACTTATTGTTTAACATTCGATATTAAGTATGTTTAAAAAAAAGTGATGGGTAAAAAACGAGTAAATTTGAGAGAAAGCTTTCGTAGAATATTGAGATAAAAAAACATTTCAACATGTCCTTTTTAATGAATATTATGATTTTGTTTGTTTAACGCCGCACTCAGCAAATAAATTTGTACAAAATGGAGTCTGGACCACACAATCAAGTGATTGACATAAGCTTTGGTTGGTTGGTTTGTTGTTTAACGCCGCACTCAGCAATATTCCAGCTATATGACGGAGCTCTGTAAATAATTGAGTCTGGACCAGACAATCCAGTGATTGACAGCATGCGCATCGATCCACGCAATTGGGATCGATGACATGTAACAACCAAGTCAGCGAACCTGACCACCCGATCCCGTTAGTCGCCTTTTACGGCAAGTATGGGTTGCTGAAGACCTAAGCATCGATCCACACGCAACTGTGTTGGTTTGTTGTTTTACGCCACACTCGATCCGCATTATTCCAGCTATATGATGGCGGTTTTGTAAATAACCTAGTCTGGACCAGACAATCCAGTGATTAATATCACGACCATCGATCCACGCATCAACCAAATCATCACATTCCAATTGAGTGGATCGATGCTCACGATATCAATATCACTGGATTGTCTGGTCAAGACTTGATTATTGTTCGTTTGTTTAACGCCGCACTCAGCAATATCCCAGCTGTATGACGGCGGTCTGTAAGTAATCGAGTTTGGACCAAACAATCCAGTGATTGAAACATGCGCATCTATGCACGCAATAGGGATTATTTACTGACCACCGTCATATAGCTGGAATATTGCCGAGTGCGGCGTGAAACAATAAGCAAAAAAAACCGAAAGTAAAGCAGGCTATTTTGAGAGTTTTGCATCAGTTTTGTCAGATATACAAGTTTACAACCATCCAGATAACCAGCAGATATACGATTGCAGAACCTTCCTATATAAAAACATGGATAAAATAACAACAGGTTTAGTTGAATATCGCTGAAAATACCATTTCTCTTGAATGGCAATGTGGTAAGTCACATCTGCAGAAAACAACATCAATGCTGTCATTTTTGTGAGGTCATTTTCATGTTTTAGAGGCAAGTATGGCAAAACTAGTCGTTATTTTAAGCACATTGTCTGCATCTTGGGCCACATTGTTAAGTTAACTAATAGAAGCCTGCACTGTATTAATTTTTTAATTGTCTTTTTTGCTTGACAACGGTATAATGGTCTATACCGAAACGTCAATCTTTACAGTATCAAAGAAGTTGTTATCCATACAATTGTGTCTACCTTGCACTGTATTCAGATAACCTCCGGTATATATAACTGCAGAAGTGCACGATTCGTGTCACCAACATTTTATCATAACACCTGTATTCATAGTTGTTTGGATCCGTGAAGATCCGGGGTAGAATATGTCTTCAGCAACCCATGCTTGCCGTAAAAGGCGACTATGATTGTCGTAAGAGGCGACTAACGGGATCGGGTGATCAGGGTCGCTGACTTGGTTGATGCATGTCATCGATACCAAATGTGTTGATTGTTGCTCATGATAACAGTCACTGGATTGTCTGGTCCAGACTCGATTATTTGCAGACCGCCGTCATATAGCTGGAATATTGCTGAGTGCGGCGTTAAACAACAAACCAACCAACCAATTCCAGTGCAGCTGATGTAGATTGAATCTGCTCATTGGTTCAAAAATGCATGATCAAGTTGTTGAGTGACTTCAGTGAAATCGTGTTACAGTACCATTGTAACATTGCTGAGTGCGGCGTAAAACAACAAACCGACCGATTGAACGGAAGGTTGATTGGTGCGATCAGAAACACAGTTCAGTTGGCTGGTCTTATTTCTAGAGTTATGCTACTTATTGAAAGTGCTTCCGAATGTATATTTGAAAGGAAGTCTACCCACAAACTTGAACTTTATGGGACGTGGATTATTATAGAACAGTTCTTGTGTATTACTGAGGATTTAGTATTCTCAAAAAAATGTATTCAGTTTATGTAAAACAATAAAGTTAAATGATTAGATGATACAAAGATAAGAAGGCGCAGTTGAAGTACGTACCTTATTTATAACTTGTATTTAATGCTTCATAGTCATCCAATATGAATCCGGGAACGGGTGCATAAAAAGTAGCACACATAATTAGGGAAAAACTATTGAAATACGATTGCTAGGCCACCATGAAAGATAAATAGAGGATTCATCATGAGTGTTTTTTAATAAGGGAAATATCAACCGAGTCTTAGTTAATCGGTATTTGCCGAGCCTTTGGCTCAAAGGGTCGGCAAATACCGATTAACTAAGACTCGGTTGATATTTCCCATATTAAAAAACACGAGTGATGAATTATATTTATCATTTTCACATTTTTGCTTCCCTTTTAAGGAATAATTGCACTAACATTAACATCAGCAATTTGTCGAAATTTTACGTATAGATCGTGCGTAGTGATACATGTTTTCCATAGCCGTGTAAACCAAAATAAACAACCTCTTAACTCCTTTATGGCATATTCCTTCGCTGAGAAAAAAAGTTCCTCGGATTATTTTAAACAAAATACTTGAACAGACTTTTGCAGAAAAATTGAAACTTTAATAACGGTAACAACAACGATTGTGTGTAACTCTGATTATATCTCTGGTGTAACTTCACTTATAATATATAGTTTCAAATCAAACCGCTCTCTCACTTGAAGAATGTCTCGCGGCTGAGAGGTCAGAGCAGATGCATCAGTCGGTGTCACTATCACTTTCGATTACAATCCGGCGTCTTTTGAGTGGGATCGGGCTTGGAGGTTTAACGAGGTTAATCGTTATGTTTCCACGGTTATCTCCCATTAGTTAGACAGCCAGTTGTCAGACACCGAAGTAGGGGATTAATTAGGGCAGTACCCACAACAATGGTACAGTCCTACTCAGTGAACTAATTAGGCATGTCTCAAGGTTCATTATTTGATCTTTCCCTACTTATTGTTATTCTCTGTTATAGTAATTTACTAGATTGCTACTCCAGTTGCATGTTGTACTCTGATTATAAGTTATTATGTTAATCCAATATGTAGTGTTTAATCTTTAAAAGTTGTGGAAAATGAAGAACTTCTCAACTAGACTACTACTCAAGTTACACTTGCACTTAGCTGCTTGTTATAATAACATTCTAAATATCTTGTTGATGTTGATTTTATGAACGTTTAAAAAATAAGTACATCTGACTTAACACGTCTTTTTGTTGTGTTTTATGATAGAATATTTTATTAAGATATCACGTGCAAATAACATATACATACTGCATAAAAACAAAAAAACAATTATCATCGGTATTGCACCCAGCCTTTACAGGCTTATGAGACATGTATAAAAGTATCCAAGTAAAACATTGTAAGCTTTTTTCTTACATTGTACCATCATCTTTTCTTATTCCAGCAGCCAAGGAACTGTCAATTTTGCTGGACACCTAGTCTGTCTTACAGACCCTGATACAAATATATATCAAATACAGCCCATGCAAGTCTATAATGTTTGGCAAGTCTAGATCACTGCAGTATGAAGAGAGTCACTGGGCTCCTTTTTATTATATTTTTATTAAGATAACTAAACAACTGTTTTTTTATGTACGATATGTTCATTTCAGAGACTAGATTTTAGTCTACTGGACACCATATTTTAACGTTATATGTACTTATTGAGATCGCAAGTTACCAAATGGCTTACTATTTTAAGTACAAAATAATAAGAAAAATAACCACCAAATCACCTGTTTATGTGTATGTTAACACCAGTATGATTAAACCACTTGATTAGTACATGCGTGCAAGTTTTAAATGTTAGGGAATATCTTCTAGTAGGAATACCAAATGATAATTTCAAAAGACATAGCTTTAGACTGTTGTCGATGTGTAACCTCTTTAGTCTTTAATTTCTCATCTGAGAAAATACTGTAAGCAAGAATAACAAGTGATAACTCCGCCAAATACCTCTTCAAACTATTTCCTGTAGGATCGCAGTTGGCTAGATTTTGTGATACAATATAACAAGTAGTGTAACCGACAAACACTTTTTTACCTGCAAGCTAACACCGACATTGTTTAACCCTTTGATTAGCACATACTTGCAAGCTGTTAATATTAGAGAGTATCTTCTATTAAGCATAACAAATTATACTTTCAGCAGACATAGTTAAGACTGTTGCCATTGCGTAACCTTATTAGTCTTTAAATTCTCAATTTAGAAAATAATGTTATATCTTGATGTTTAGCTATGTTTATTCCATTATCAATCAAGGTAACAGTATTGCAATTTGTTGTGCACTCAACCAGAAAAGTTGTTATTTTAAGGTGTCTAACAACTGGTTGTCTAACTAATGGGAGGACACCGTTCCCACCAGTAATGTTGCCAGCAAACATAGTGTTGACACCACCAGAAACATTTATTATTTGAGACCGCTGACTGTGTTGTCTACTGTCGATTTGGACATGACGCGAGGGGCCGCTCTGCATAACGGGAGTTTCATCAACAAGCTGGGATGTCACAGTGTGGGATGGAGTGTTTCGTGAAATGATGTTGGATATTTGCTTGTGCTGGTGAGGATTAATATGGCAGTAATTGTTCACAGAATGGGTGTTTTTGTGGCCAGTTATCTGCATTATTTGATTTGGCGGAACATTATTGTCATTCAACTTTTGCACAAGGTGTTTGTGTGCAGAGTGATTTGTGAGTCGTTTCGATGTTTGGAGACTGGCGGCATCGCAAATGTTTTTCATGAGAGAGGAAATTTTGTTTTTCCCAATACGAGAGCGGATAAACCACTGATCGCCAGGTTTAGGCATACATAAAGTGTGTGTGTGGATGTAAAAGGGATCGTCATCTCGACAGAAGTCGAGTGGACGCGTGGAGGCATACAACTTATACACCTGCACAGTTCACCGAGAGGGATCAGCAACATTAGCCCACATTTTGGGCCTAACGTCGCGACAATCACGAGGATTCTCACCGGACCTATTCTTTTCTTGTCTCATCGACAGTTCAAGATATTCGTGATCGCACCATTAACCTGCAATGTGATGTCCCCGCAACACATGTTGTAGTGATCATTGACACCTCTTAACCCGAAATGGATTGTGATGGAGAGCCATAGACAGTATATTATGCTCATTGGATTACTGATTCCAATGGATCCGGACTGCCACAGGGACTCCATCTCTTCATCACCAATCGGGTCGGCTCTCCTTGGTAAGTTGCCGCGCCCTTCTTTCTTTAGTTCAATTTTTCTCCCCTTTAATTCTTCCCGTGATCGTGAAAATTCTAAAGATGACGTGAGTGAATAGCCATACCCCCTTCGTTTTAGTGATCTCTCGATGCTGCTCTGAAAACCCGTGAAACTGTTTGGTTCATAATTTTCCCCATTTGTTTTTCGAACACTAATGAAAAACTTGCAGAGAAGTGTGTCTAGTTCGTTTGGGGGGATTTCATGCATTTGGCGAAATTCATTTTGGACTTTTAGAAAGTTATCGAACAGTTTCAAATCGTATAAAGTTTTCTTGGCTGTGTTTTTGTTTTGATTGTCTAGGATCACACCATCGATCATGCCGTCCTCAACAGCCACAAATCTTCCTTGGGCATCTTACGGCTTTGTGTTCGTCGTCTGTTTCGCCGTGTTCGACGATGGCGTTTCGATGATGAAACTTTGGCCACAGGGAAGTTTTGATAATCTGCCTTCATCACAGTCAAATTCAAATTCGGTACCATCAACCTGTAACCTGTAATATCCATTTTCAACACGGATATCACTGTAGCACTTCCCCTTTGATCTATTAAAACATCTCCAACATCAAAGGTATCCATGTTGTTTGTAAACACGTACTCACGTGCACCGGCGAAAAAAGTCCCACTTCCGGTTATCTTATTCGCATATCTAATTTGCATACTTATGTCATTGGGGTATGACATACATGTTTTTATGTCATAAACTTATGCCAAGGATAAATGCTTTAGTTAAATGATAATTAGAAAAATTTCCTTGAAATTAATTTGATAACCACAGGATTATCAGAAATAATAGGTCTTCTTGATATTTATAAGTACGCGGCAGCCAATGGAAACCAGTGTTCCCATTTGAACTTCTTGCAAGTAGTGAAACAAAATATTTAAAAAAAACTAGAATATGGCTTGTAAAATATTCCAAATAAGCAAACACTTTTCTAAGGCTTTTATAATGACAATGTGTGTGTGTGTGCGCGGGCGGGCGTGCAAATCTGTTTGTGTAGGGTGGATGTGTATTAGGTAAGTGTTTTATAGGCCAGGAGATTTAGAGCCAAAAGTCGGGGAACCTAAAACAAATTGCAACAGAAACAAATTGTTTTGTTTCTAGGTCAGAAATACCTGAGTATTCACATACTAAAAAAGTCTTAAGATATCTTAGGTGGGGAACATTAATAATATCAAAATTGAGGTTAACTATGAACATACCAATACTAAAAAAAAATCATGAACTGTTTTATTTTATCTTTTAAAGAAATATCTTGAAACCTTTTAAGCAATATACCTAGTGAAAGGTTATAACTTTATCTTTATATTGATATAAATCTGAAAATGTTAATCGGTTCGCCCCGATTAAGTTTCTAGGTTTGTCAGCACCATACCCGTGCTCGTGGGTTTCACCGAAATGGTAAACGTCTGAGACCTGCATCACTTCGAGCTTTCCTCCCACATTAAGCTGACACGCCGCGATATAACTGGAATACTGTTAAAAGCGGCGTAAATCCCAACTCACTCACTCACTGATGCGAAACTTGAAGTCAAGAGGTGGTTTGACAAGGGGAAGAGGAATGACTGAAATGCAGCGTTCTCTTGCCAGCATGTGCTGAAGTAAGCAACTCCATGCAAGAACTCACAAATGTATCATCTGATACTGATGACCACCACAAGGATACAACTAAACAACTACCAGACAAGCAAGATATTCACAAGATATTCTGTAAGTATTGCAGTATCTTGAAGACCGAAACCCTTTCTCTGAAGATTCAACTCTAAGGAGCATTGCTACTGGTGTGACATCAGAGACTGCAGTGAATGTTGACAAGGCAAAGGAAGTTTGTATTTGCATCTTCAAGAAAATGACAGGAAACAGGGTTGGAGATTTCAGCTTCAAAAAGATCAAGCCGTAACACTTGCTTCGCATTTATCAGTGAAGATTGATGGTGAAACAGTTCAAGTGGATCCACAGCTGTTATGTCAACGCTTAATTACTGCAGCAAACTGTTCACATGGGGAATGTGCTCAAATGTGAAATGTGTAGCCACCAACCAGCCCTGTTTGATTCCCATTCTCTGCTGCGAGAATCAGTTCTTGCAGACGCTATGTGGTCACTGTTGCCTTCATCTCAAACGTCTCCTACTGACGATGCCCACTGGATGGTGGTTCTCTCCTACACCGACTTCCATGGTCTTATGGTATGACGTATGAGGAGATTCTGGCTTTGTATGCTGAGTCTGATGCGGATCTTCTTATTGTACAGAAAGCTATAGAAGAAGCGACACAGGGACCAACAGTTCTCATCGGTGAAGACACAGACCCCCTCGTTCCTCTTTGCTATCATGCTGATACAGAGTCAGAGCTTTTCTTCAAGTCAGAAGTGAAAGAAGAAGCAACAGAGGATTTGGGATATCAAGAGAACAAAAGCTATCCTTGGCCCCTGTATTTGTAAGAGTATACTGAAATGTTCTTGTAGGAGTCATGGCCTTGACTGTTCTACTGCATGTGGCGAGTATATGGGTGTCAGCTGGGCCAAGTCCAGTGCACCACCCGTGAAGATTCCGGGGTAGAATAGGTCTTCAGCAACCCATCCTTGTCGTAAAAGGTGACTGCTTGTCGTAAAAGGCGACTAACGGGATCGGGTGGTCAGGCTCGCTGACTTGGTTGATGCATGTCATCGATCTCAATGGCGTGGATCGATGCTCATGATATCAATCACTGGATTGTCACACGATTATTTACAGACCGCCGTCATATAGCTGGAATATTGCTGAGTGCGGCGTTAAACAACAAACCAACCAACCAATTCCAGTGCAGCTGATGAAGATTGAATCTGCTCATTGGTACAAAAATGCATGATCAAGTTGTTGAGTGACTTCAGTGAAATCGTGTTACAGTACCATTGTTACAATTGCGGAATTATTCATCGTGTTAAAACATTTTCAGACACAATCATGAACTGAACAGTAGAATAACCTTTAATAGTGTATGTAGTGCTTGAGGTAATTTGCACATATGGTCTAGTTTTCACATCTAACCAAGGACGGCGAGAGTAACCTGAAATTATTAGACATGCACAACAATGGCAGATTTGCAATTATTTAATCCATTGAATTACATCTGGAAATACTTAGATGAGTTTCTTGTCTCTTAATTATTGTAAAAAGCATGCTCATTATGTAATAAGTATATCACTAATCACAGAGTGACTGATATGAGCTTTTCAGAGAGTAGTTACAAACATGTTCTCAGTACATTTCTCTTGTACTTATACCAATCAATCAAAATCAATTGAAAAGTTAATTAATAAAGAAATAATTAATCTTATGAGCTTACTTATGTAATAAATGATACTGTCTTGTAATAAGCTTTAAAATGATATGTAACATGCTGAATATATTTCCCAAAAAATCTTTTCATATTTTTCCAAGTGTATATTAATTACTTATTTAATTAGAGTCAAATTAAAATATTTTCCCCTCGATGGATTCACTAAGACTTTTAGTGTAGTGTTCACTGATTTTGACTGAGTACAAAATAGCTGGATTTATTTCTGTTGCAATTTGTTGAGGGTCAAACTCCTGGCCAATTAGTCTTGTATAAATGTCACTAGATATCTTTGGGCTTGTAGTAGATGCAAGAAAGAAGTCCTATAAAGCAACAAAACCCTTTCCATAACTATAACAAGTACATTATTGAAGATATTGTTATGTCATCGTATCCCAATTGCTGAGTGCGGCGTTAAATAGAGAATCTCACCCTCGTGTCTTTTGATATCAAATATATCAACACGAGTTGATAAAAGTGGGAAAACTCCGAGGCTTGCCGAGGATGTTTGCCACTTTTATCAATCTCATCCAAGCGATATCTCCTGTTGGAGCCAGTTTTGGATGATAAACAACAAACAAACAATCTCAGTGATCCATTCATATACGTTTCACCGCTATTTTGCCTTTTATGCCAAAAGGAATCTATTTCGTCAGACTATCGAGACAGGTTATTTTCTGGGGTTAACGTTTGTTATTTACAGCATAGTGAGTACACCACACTCTATGTAGGCTAGGGTATTTACACACCTCTGTATGACAGGAAATATCTGAATATTTAAACTATGAATTTAATAATGGTCGATCTCGCAGGCTGATGTCGGTTGCATGGTTGTGATGTCCGTCAATATGAGATACTCAAGTATGGACCCAATAATTACTTTTTCAACACCAGGACCAAGGGCTTTTTAATTGATTTTTTAAAGCGTTCGACAGAGTAAACCATGATTTTATTCTTGAAAGTTTAAAACGAGTTTGAGTAAATAGTAACTTCTTACGGTAAAAAATTATATCTATGTTCGCTAATCGATCATCTTGGTTGTGTTCGAGTGAAGAATGATCAACTGCAACATCGGCAACCGTCGCAAAAACTGTTTACAATGTGATTTTTAGAAGGAAATTGTGATACGGGAATATTTTTGCATTAAAACTACTTGAATGAAAGTTAATTTAAATAAAACTAGAGGTATTGGATTTCGAAGGGGCGGGAAGAATAGTATCTTAACGGACAAGGTATCGATGTATCGATTGATATCTACCAAATACAGTTGGTTGGTTGGTTGTTTAACTCCTCACTCTACAATATTCCAGCTATATGACCGCGGTCTGTAAATAATCGAGTCTTGACCAGACAATCCAGTGATTAATATCATGAGCATCGAGCCACGCAATTGGGATCGATGACATGCATGTATCAACCAAGTCAGCGAGCCTGACCACCCTATCCCGTCAGTCGCCTCTTACGACAAGCATTGTCGCCTTTTACGGCAGGCATGGGTTGCTGAAGACCTATTCTACCCCGGATCTTCACGGGTCTCCGGAATACAAGATCCCGGTGATGTTGAACTATTTCTACATGAATTTCTCTATCAGAGCATAGTTCAGTGAAATAAACCTCTTGGTGTAATTATATTCACAAAATAGAACGCTACTTAATTTTGGACATTTCTCAGTATACAAAGCTGTATATTTATAAGTTTAGATGTCACAATTTCCTTTAAACATGTTTGTGAGTGGAACGGCTAAGTGTGAAAAAGGGCCGAATTATGCACTTTGAGTTAAAAGTATGAAACTTTGTACAATAAAACCTTTAACCAGGGTGATTAATTTTGGCTGTAGGTCCAAGCAAAATGGCCGCCATTTTCAAGAACTGACACAATTAATACTATGAAACCGAATAACAACTTTGATATGAATAGGTATGTTGAAAAGTGCACATTATCAGCTCTAGACAAGATGAATAATTTTGGCTGTAGGGCCATGAACTTTGTCAAAACATTTAACGATGGTCGCCTTTCTCAATATGGCCGTAATGTCAGGTCAGGCCTGGAGGTGAGGTGAGGTGAAATTGGGTTTAACGTCGCGTCCAAGATTATCGCACTTATACAGCGTGCGTGTGTGTGCGTGTGTGCGTGCGTGCGTGCGTGCGTGCGTGCGTGCGTGCGTGCGTGTGTGCTTGTACTAGACCGGACTGATTTATAGTGCTAGCCCACTGAGATAGGTGCCGCAGTTTAACAGGAATACCCCACTCAGACACAGTATACTGACTCCGAGCCGACCAATTCTTGTTTTAGCACCTTAATGCCGAGCGCCAGACAGGGTAACAACAAGTACCATCTTTTAACGTCTTTTGGTATGACGCGGCCGGGGATCGAACCCCGGACCTGCCGCTCTCCAGGCGGACGCTCTACCACTAGACCACGGAGGCGGTCAGGTCAGGCCTGGAATTCTAGCCGCGCTGTTATACAGTTCATCGACAGTTTTCTCATTGCTGTTGGAAGACAGAAAGATTATTCGAATGCTGCCAACAACGAAGCCACAAATATGTTGAAGGTGAATACCACATGATGATTATATGCGAACAATATTCCAGTATCCGCAGTGAATACCTTCTATGTTTCATGTGAACTCTCACGCAGTGTCGAACTTTATACGGTTGATGAAAGAGAGGATTATCCTTCATAACATTGGTATATTTATTTTCATACATTGAGAAATACTTCTTCAACTATAAATACTCAAACATGGGCGACGTACGTTTCCTATAAGTGTATATAAGCCGGGGGCATATTTACTGTATAAACATATCTGTCTGTATCTTACGCAAGCTCCAAGCTACTATACTGATCAAAATAATACTGCGTTCCCTCGCAAATTTTTTTTTGTATTTATTAACGTTATCGATTTACTTATTATTAAAGTTTGATACAGTTATAATTCCCTTGTCCCTTCGGCCATAGTCAGACCCGTGAAGATTCCGGGGTAGAAAAGGTCTTCAGCAACCCATGCTTGCAGTAAAGGGTGACTATGCTTGTCGTAAAAGGCGACTAACGGGATCGGGTGGTCAGGCTCGCTGACTTGGTTGATGCATGTCATCGATCCCAATTGCGTGAACGATGCTCATGATATTAATCACTGGATTGTCTTGTCCAGACTCGATTATTTACAGATCGCCGTCATATAGCTGGAATATTGCTGAATGCGGCGTTAAACAACAAAACAAAATCAACCAAGTTGCGCGTAAATAATGATTCATTTGTACTTTGATCATGTCTATCAATTTCATTGAATGACTGAAAGTACAGCGGAGGCGAAGACTTCATCAACAGAGGCTCCATATATGGTCTGTATAGAAGGTTATACAAAAGCAAATGTTTTCCCATAGACTTTTATAGAAACGTTATTTATATTGGAAGTGTTCGGGAAACACTGTATTCCTTAAATAAGTGTAAAGAACTACAACAAAAAATATCACAAAATAAACTTATTAAAAGTAAAAGACAGTGCCAAAATCTGAAACAGATTCCTACTAGGGCTTCTTTCTCAAATGGAAAACAAGAATGTAAAACAGTACAAAAGTGTAACAGACCAATTTGTGCTACTTGCCCTCATGTTTTACAATGTTCTTCTTTTACATTCAAAGACGGGGAAGACTGTGTATGTCCGTGAAAATATGAATTGTGCTTCGAAAAACTTGATTTATGTCATACAATGTACTGGATGCAAGGCCGAATACATTGGACAGACAGGGGACACCCTAAGAGCGAGAGTGAGGGTCCACAGACAACAAATTAGGGACCCCTCTTGCCGGTGTATCCCACTCAGTCAACACATTGATCAGTGTGCCGGGAATAAAACACCAAATTTTGTGATATTCCGGTTTAACAAATGGGACAGTGATGCACTGGGAAAGATAAAAGAAAGTTATTTTATTAATACTTTCAAACCAAATTTAGTTGTTTGGAAATTTATATCTCCAAACTTGCCAAAACTTATAAAATGCCTTAGCTACGTTACAGTTAGACACCGATTTTCAGTATTTTAGACTGCTCTTCTTATAATGATAGCAATTATCCCTGTAGTTTGTCCAGATTCCCGATTGTTAATTCTGACTCGATCGCCGAATGACAAGGGCGACGCCATGTTTGTTCATAAACACTGAAAGGAGTCCCTACTTGACCTTTGATATTTGTATCTCTGTCCGTATGTGACCCCAACGGATATCGTTTTTATCCGTTGGCTTTATCCTGCCGAGACACCTACCCATTATATGATAAATATATATATTGAAATAAACAGGCATTAAAAAGTCATAAAATGTACATGTATGCAAAGTCTGGCATTAAAGCTGCAACAAAAACAAAAAATGTTGGCTAGCTTAGCCTGTTCCTTTTCCGAGTACAGGAAGCTAAACACACCAACACCTTCTTGAAATATCTGTGGTCAGATTCAGCATAAGTTATCATGTGTAAAAGGACACGTGGATCGATGCTCATGATGTCAATCACTGGATCGTCTGGTCCAGACTCGGATTATTTTACATACCGCCGTCATATAACTAGAACATTGGTGAGTGCGGCGTTAAACAACAAACAAACAAAATAAATCATTTTATTAACATCCTTAAAGAGGCGGCACATAATGTTGATATCTCATAAGAAATAAACGATTCGCTGCGTCCCTCGTGGTTTATTCTCCCCCCAGTGTTATATTGTTCGATAAACAACTCCCACTCGTCGTTTATTTCTTTAATATATCATATGTATTATACATTCATCAATATAACAATATACATTAACGTGGTCATCAAACGTTGTACTTAGGCACACATGTATTTCGTCGCAACCGCGGGGTTATTAAACATGTTCTAAACGCACTTCAAACTCGACTCGGCAGCTGTGATCACTATTTAAACGGAAATAGGCGGACTTTGCCGATCGACAACTGTGTCAACATGTTCTCCGGGAAGTCACGGCAGCCATTGTAATATTCGACTACCTGGTGTGCTATCACTGATAGTTTGGTTTTCAGGCTCTGTTGGGGCTTAGTAATAGTCATCTTTGTTCCTTACTTGGATGACAGCCAGGAAACGCTGAAGTCAGCGATTACATGAGATCACACGAGAAGATATTGCAGACAGGATGAGCGCCAGCTCAAGAGCTAAAAATAGATCCGGAAAACCCGACCGTATCTGAAGCTTACCAACAACGCTTGGCTGAACGGTGAGTGATTTGATTTGAAACTTTCTAATATTTCCATGTTCATGTCTTCAACTTATGAATCCGCAAATTATCAAACGTTTGATTAAGTTGAAATGACAGAGTGTCTGTAGAGTCTGGTTAATTAGGTGATGTATATGAACCAGTAGATCTAGACCTGACCTTCATGTTCCTGTAACCGAGACCCGTGTGGTGGGTCTAACACTCAAGACAAGACCCTGTGTCACCCAAGTAATAATATCGACCCAGTCTCACGCATCTTGTATTGGTTTTAAACCCCTTACCTCCGTCGGTAGACTAACATAATCTTTTTTTACAAGATATTTCTGTGATTTAGAAAATATGAATATTCTGAAACAGAAATCGACGTCGTGATGCAGGATGAGGATCACGGCTAATATTCATGTCGATAACACATCTACAAGGAATTGTGTCACTTTGTTAATAAACATTTAATTAAGTGGTACCTCACCGAATGGCTGTTAATATGAATAAGGTAAAACTGCTGAAATATGCTTTGATTGATCTCGAATGTGAAAGCGAAACTAGGGAACGTTTTGTCATCGACAATAAATTTATCCAGGTTCATTTTTTTCTAGTTCTTAGTCATGTTCAACTGCGTTGTGTTGTGGATATAACTTGTTCACAGGCGTGTCTTGATTGCAGATCCCTTGCACCAAGTCTTGAGAGAAGATACACGCATGGGTAAGTGTGTATGGGGTGGGGTGGGGGCTCTACTGTGTTAGGTAACTGTAGTCCCTCGCCATGTTTAAATATGGAGCTGAATTATTTCCTTCTGACTCTTGTTGGGCCGGAGTGTGTGTGTTTGGTTTAACGTAGTCGATAGATTGGAGGTTACGGGTGTGGGTACTCGATAGATGGGGATGAGGGGTGTGGTACACCATAGATTGGAGATTAGGGGTGTGGGTACTCAATAGATGGGGATGAGGGGTGTGGGTACTCGATAGATTGGAGGTGAGGGGTGTGGTACTCGATAGATTGGGGATGAGGGGTGTGGTACTCGATAGATTGGGGATGAGGGGTGTGGGTACTCGATAGATTGGGGAAGAGGGGTGTGGGTACTCAATAGATGGGGATGAGGGGTGTGGGTACTCGATAGATTGGAGGTGAGGGGTGTGGTACTCGATAGATTGGGGATGAGGGGTGTGGTACTCGATAGATTGGGGATGAGGGGTGTGGGTACTCGATAGATTGGGGATGAGGGGTGTGGGTACTCGATAGATGGGGATGAGGGGTGTGGGTACTCAATAGATTGGGGATGAGGGGTGTGGGTACTCGATAGATTGGAGGTGAGGGGTGTGGTACTCGATAGATTGGGGATGAGGGGTGTGGTACTCGATAGATTGGGGATGAGGGGTGTGGGTACTCGATAGATTGGAGGTGAGGGGTGTGGTACTCGATAGATTGGGGATGAGGGGTGTGGGTACTCGATAGATTGGGGATGAGGGGTGTGGGTACTCGATATAATGGGATGAGGGGTGTGGGTACTCGATAGATTGGGGATGAGGGGTGTGGGTACTCGATAGATTGGGGATGAGGGGTGTGATACTCGATAGATTGGGGAAGAGGGGTGTGGGTACTCGATAGATTGGAGGTGAGGGGTGTGGTACTCGATAGATTGGGGATGAGGGGTGTGGTACTCGATAGATTGGGGATGAGGGGTGTGGGTACTCGATAGATTGGGGATGAGGGGTGTGGGTACTCGATAGATTGGGGATGAGGGGTGTGGGTACTCGATAGATTGGGGATGAGGGGTGTGGGTACTCGATAGATGGGGATGAGGGGTGTGGGTACTCGATAGATGGGGATGAGGGGTGTGGGTACTCGATAGATGGGGATGAGGGGTGTGGGTACTCGATTGATTGGAGGTTAGGGGTGTGGGTACTCGATAGATTAGGGATGAGGGGTGTGGGTACTCGGTATATCGAGGATGAGGGTGTGGGTACTCAATATATGGGGATGAGGGGTGTAGGTTCTCGATAGATTGGGGATGAGGGGTGTGGGTACTCGATAGATTGGGGATCAGGGGTGTGGGTACTCGATAGATTGGGGATGAGGGGTGTGGGTACTCGATAGATTGGGATGAGGGGTGTTGGTACTCGATAGATTGGGGATGAGGGGTGTGGGTACTCGATAGATTGGGGATCAGGGGTGTGGGTACTCGGTAGATGGGGGCGAGGGGTGTGGGTACTCGATAGATTGGGGAAGAGGGGTGTGGGTACTCAATATATGGGGATGAGGGGTGTAGGTACTCGATAGATTGGGGGTGAGGGGTGTGGGTACTCGATAGATTGGGGATCAGGGGTGTGGGTACTCGATAGATGGTGATGATGGGCGTGGGTACGCGATAGATTGTTGGTGAGGGGTGTGCGTACTCGATCGATTGGAGGTGAGGGGTGTGCGTATTCGATAGATGGGGATGAGGGGTGTGCGTATTCGATAGATTGGGGATGAGGGGTGTGCGTACACGATATATTGGGGGTGAGGGGTGTGCGTACACGATAGATTGGGGATGAGGGGTGTGGGTACTCGATAGATTGGGGATGAGGGTTGTGGGTACACGATAGATTGGGGATGAGGGGTGTGGGTACTCGATAGATTGGGGATGAGGGGTGTGGGTACACGATAGATTGGGGATGAGGGGTGTGGGTACACGATAGATTGGGGATGAGGGGTGTGGGTACTCGATAGATTTGGGATGAGGGGTGTGGGTACTCGATAGATAGGGTGTTTTGGGTGTGGTACCCCATAGATTTTGGGTGAGACGAGTGGGTACTCGATAGATTGGGGATATCGGTACACAATAGATTGTGGGTGAGGCGTGTAGGGTAATCATTGATTTGGGTGAGGGGTGTCGGGTGTAGAGGGGTATTTAGGAGGAGTGTGAACATTGGAGAGCGTGATCAGTACATTAATGTCAATCTGTCATATAGTTTATAGTTTACTGAGGACATGTTATCATTCAAATTATCGATACGACCAATGTAAATAAAATACCATATACTTGCTTGTACATATGGCCGGAAGCAGTGTAAAGGATTCACAGGTATCTTTTTCCTCATCAGTGATGACTCACAAGAAACCAAATACGCTAGGAAAACTGTTTATTACGACTATCAACGGCGACACATGGATGAGATATGACACGTTTATGCACTATCCAAATAACCCGAAAATCAGTCGCAAATACCTGAAACCCTACTCTCGTGACGCATGCATTAATTTATGCACAAATGCGTTCTCACACGTCGGAGATGGGCTTCGATTCCCCCACATGTAAAATGTATTAAACCCAACCTGTTCAATTTATTAAACCCAACATGTACAACATATTAAACCCTACATGGTACAATGTATTAAGCCCAACATGTTCAATGTACTAAACCTCACATGTACAGTGTATTAAACCTCACATTTACAATGTATTTAACCCCACATTTACAATGTATTAAACCTCACATTTACAGTGTATTAAACCCCACATTTACAATGTATTAAACCTCAATGTACAACGTATTTAACCCCACATTTACAATGTATTAAACCTCACATGTACAACGTATTTAACCCCACATTTACAATGTATTAAACCTCACATTTACAATGTATTAAACCTCACATGTACAATGTATTAAACCTCACATTTACAATGTATTAAACCTCACATGTACAATGTATTAAACCTCACATTTACAATGTATTAAACCTCACATGTACAATGTATTTAAACTTACATGTACAATGTATTAAACCTCACATTTACAATGTATTTAACCCCATATTTACAATGTATTAAACCTCACATGTACAATGTATTAAATCCCACATTTACAATGTATTAAACCTCACATGTACAATGTATTAAACCTCACATGTAAAATGTATTAAACCCAACATGTACAATATATTTAACCCAACATGTACAAATTTGAAAACCCTACATGTACAATTGTCAACACTTTCTTGGTATCTCGCAGTGATGCAGCAGACATGATCGTAATGCCATGCTCTCTAGACCACGTGACAATTATGCATTGTCTGATTGGCTGCAGCTTCATTAGCTAGTATGTGGGAGTGTCCAGCCTGCACCCTGATCAACCTGCCGGACAAACGCTACTGCTCCGTGTGCTATGCCCCAAACCCCGCCCACCACGTGGACCCTCCCCCAGAAGATGACTTCCTGTTCGGGGGATCGGAGACTAGTCTTCCTGGAGGTCAGTGTTCATAAGCTACATATTCTTGACAATAACACGCAATCAGATATTTAAGAATAATCCCACTTTGTTCTCCATGAAGATCATTTTTACCTGTAGATATGACGGCTATGATTGAATCTGGAACAGAACTTTCCGTTCT
Source organism: Haliotis rufescens (assembly GCF_023055435.1). Lineage (NCBI taxonomy): Eukaryota > Metazoa > Mollusca > Gastropoda > Lepetellida > Haliotidae > Haliotis > Haliotis rufescens. Next base: position 597,560 of record NW_025964368.1, read on the forward strand.
GAATTCAATTTTTCGCGGTTACCTATAAAACAGCACTTCATTTTGAAAATGGATATATTTTTTATACGTTATATATTTTGGTCTCTCTGGATACCTATGATTCTTTGAAAATATCTGCTTGTATATCATTTAAATTTTTGTATTTTCTTCAGACATGGAACACAAGTTTTGAAGCAAAAATATGTGCAATAATTTAAGTGGAATAACATCATTTAAGTGGAGACCGCCTCCGTGGTCTAGTGGTAGAGCGTCCGCCCGGAGAGCGGAAGGTCGGGGGTTCGATCCCCGGCCGCGTCATACCAAAAGACGTTAAAAAAGATGGTACTTGTTGTTACCCTGTCTGGCGCTCGGCATTAAGGGGCTAAAACAAGGACTGGTCGGCTCGGAGTCAGTATACTGTGTCTGAGTGGGGTATTCATGTTAAACTGCGGCATGGTATCTCAGTGAGCTAGCACTATAAATCGGCATCAGTCCGGACTAGTACAAGCAGCCACACAAACACACACACGTACATGCACGTCGCTATATAAGTGCAATAATCTTGGACGCGACGTTAAACCCAATTTCACCTCACCTCATTTAAGTGGATACGTCCGAGAGAGAAAAATCCAAAGAGTGTGTGATGCACTGGTTGTAATTTGTGATGTTATGTGTAGGTTAATTGGTAAGGGAGGGAAATTTCACAAATATATAAAGTAACATGAAGGGTTGACATCCCATCCCCACAAGATGCACGGTTGATACGATTATCAAAAGATACAGAGGGTATCGGTATGACGCGGCCTGGTATCGAACCCCCAACCGTCCGCTCTCCGGGAAGTGAGTGAGTGAATACGCCGCTTTTAGCAATACTCCAGCAATATCACTCCAGAAATGGGCTTCACACATTGTACCCATGTCGGGAATCGAACCCGGGTCTTCGGCGTGACGAGCGAACGCTTAAACCACTAGGCTACCCGACCACACCCTCTCTCCGGGAAGACGCTCTATCCACCAGATTCCATAGTTAGGGAGGCATATGGGACTCACACGTCCAGTCATTCGTCACACGACGTGTTGTTACCATGAGAGATGTCCTTTAACGGGTTTCCACCGCAATACACATTCTAAATTCAATCATGCATTTCTTGGAGCCAGTTGAACCGGACACATCGATATCATTTCCAAGTCAATTCCATTTCAGAGTGGACGTGCGGTCAGTGTACCTACATCAACACGGACGTAACAGACCATTGCGGTATTTGTGGTACAGTTAAACCAGGCCAGAACCCAGACAGGGGACCTGTCATGGAAGAGACGGAGACAGATTCGCCAAGTAACCCTTTCACGTCTCAAACTTATCAAGGTAAACTATTTACTGAGCGTGGCTGATTGATGGATGGCTGACATGCCTTTTTGACCAACTGCTTTAGGCTGATACGGGCCGTCGGGTAGCCTAGTGGTTAAAGCGTTCGCTCGTCACGCCGAAGACCCGGGTTCGACTCCCGACATGGGTACAATGTGTGTCTGGTGTCCCCCGCCGTGACATTGCTGGAATATTGCTAAAAGCGGCGTAAAACCATACTCACTCACTCACTCACTTAGGCTGATACGTTTCAAAATCACTTCATCGAGTTATTAAACCTTTTTCGAGGCAATTTTATCGTCACATCCATAACACAGTATTAGCTAATACCCCACGTAATTAAATGATGTGGATTTCCTGTATTCCAGGCACCGGGATCAACCAAGGTGGAGCTTCGTTCTTAAACAAAGAGACTCGCATTGTTCTCATCGGACGGACAGGGTCGGGGAAAAGCGCCACGGGCAACACACTTCTCGGTGTGAACATGTTCCAATCTAGGGCCGGGGGGTCGTCTGTCACCAAGAGCTGTAGAGGGGGGAACGGTCAAAGGATGGGGCGCAACATCAACGTGATCGACACCCCAGGGTTGTTTGACACAGACATGACCAATGCTCAAATCACCAAGGAGATCGTCAAATGTATCGGAATGACCTGTCCTGGCCCTCACGCTATCGTCTTGGTCACCAGGATTGACCGGTTTACCCAGGAAGAGCAGGATACCGTGAAACATTTTAGAGACGTGTTTGGAGAAGGCATGATGGAGTATATGTTCGTGTTGTTCACAAGGAAGGACGATCTGGACCATGAGGGATCTCACATAGATGAATATGTGAGGAATGTTCCAGATAAACTTAAAGATATTCTCTCTGCGTGTGGCGGACGATACGTCGCCTTTAACAACAACGATAAACAACATGAGAAGGATAAGCAGGTCAATCACTTTCTGGACATGATTGACCAGAATGTCCAAACTCATGGTGGGAAGTACTACACGAATGCAATGTTTAGGGAGGCCGAGGAAGTCATGAGGAAGAGGGAGGAAGATTTCAGAAAGGAATTGGAGGAGAATAAGAGACGCGAGAGGGAGGCTATTGAGAAGGAGTTTGAGGAGAAATACAACAAAGACATGTCGGAACAGCAGGAGATAATTGAACAGCTGCAGATGAGTATAACGGCAATGGAAGGGGAGCAGACGACAAGGAGAGGTAACTCTGATGTTGCAGATCTCAGGAAACAAGTCGCGGAAATGAAGAGCGAAGCCGAGAACGAGCGACAGAGACGCATACAGCGCCACGAAGAGAGGATGGAGAGCCTGGAACAGGAAACTAGAGACTTGGAGAGACGAGCACGGGAAAGAGCACGGGAAGCAGTCGAACAGGAAGAAGAGTCATCTCTCGGGGAGATATGGAAGGGGCTCAAACACGTTGGGAAGGGGCTTTGGAAAGGAATTACAAGCATTTTCTCATAAATATATATATATATGTCATATTGAAAATAATATGACTTACACATTATCAATGTTCGCTGAATATGGGGCTTCTGATCTTAGTTATGTATATCCGTTTGATTTTCAATGCGCATAGTAGAGGTATCAGTTATAGGGTTTATTGCGATCTGCACATGGTGGTTTTTGGTTGCAAACTTTATCAATATATTATAAGAGTCGCTTTGGTCTGGACACGGTTCATACTTGGATTAACAGAGTTATAGAGTGCATTACTATTTATTTCGGGTCATTGATTGGTACAAAGAAAGTCAGACTTGTGACATTTTAGACAAACGAGAATTTGACACATCCCTCTTTAAGTCGTTCGACCTATCCACTGTGACAAAATATATTCTTTTATATCTATGTGATATATGTGCACCATTGCTACTGTCCATTTGGTATTACAGTTATATAACGAAGTAGGAGGATGTTGCTGAAGCCAGTGAAACCCCTTAGTCTGGAACCCGCATCTTCGGACAATTAATTGAGAAACATCTTAAGAATGCATAGGGACATTGTCAGAACCAATGCCCTGCCAATAAGGACATGTGCTGATCCTGAACATTTCAAACGTCACTGTCCGGAATAACGAGGTTTCATTGTATGTGTTATGCCAACGATGTTTTGACGCTATGCTACCACGGACATTAAGACCAATACATATGCCAATATCAATGCATGTATTACACGAATGTCAACCATTACATATGTTTGACCGTCAATGTGAAGACACTGTTACGTTTCTAGATTGATATGTTGAAATAGATATATAACTTTCTACTCCGTTGTAGATGGAAGATATAAGTCTATAAATGTTATTTTTATGCTCTTATCTCTGCCACAAGAACCTGTTAGCTGGGACTATTTCCAGCCAGACAACAATGCAGTTCATATAAATATCAATTATTAATTGTGTTTTCGTATAGTAAATGTCATATAAGGAATATAAAAATATGTTACCTTTTGGCGAGGGTCATACAAATATTATTTTTCTATTATAAAATATATTTTATGATACGAAAACAAAATAGGCTTATACTTTCTTTATCATATTATGTCATTGCTGAAACATAAGTTTTAAGACGTCTTTCGATTCACTAAGGCATGTTTGGAACAGCATAGGAACACAGTTAAAGGCGCCATTCATGATATAGTGCCACCAGATTTGCAGCCATGTTTGTTTACAAATTCACACATCGGCTGACCTCTATCTGCCCCTATTGGAAACGTAAGTCGTTGGCTTTTGGGCATTGCATCAATGTATTGAGCTTATTAAAAGAAGTGAACTCATTTGCATATTTACATGATACCAAGTGTAACGGATTGGTTTATGACACCGACAATACCATTCATTATGATAACACACATATTACGTCATTCCACTGTACAGTTAAGTTCAGTGTTTTTGAAATCTTTCCTTGGAAATGCTTACAAACTGCGGGGACAACCCTCAGTTACTTGAGCGCCATCCACCCTTGACGTCTGACAGTTATAAATAGTGGAACCCCATAAGTCCAGACCCCGATAATCCGGACACGACCCCGCCTTCCTGGTTGATACTGATGGAAACAGACGACATATTATTGTCCTTCCACTGTCCTGTTAAAATAGTGCTCACTTGCCATCTGTCATATTGTACCATTAGTATCAATTTTGAATTATGATACATTCTAATATTAATATACTACTCATCATTTTCTAAGGACCAAAATAGCAATATTAGTCAAATATGTGACCCTTGGCAAATGTTGAGTAGTATACATGCAACTACTGAATTGCACCACTGTGAGTGGTTTGGGTGAAATAGAACAGCCTCGTTGTGAAGTCAATCTCAACGTTATCACTTGGAACGGGACTGTCTGGATGAACGAGGTTACCTTAATGTTATGATACGGGAACTATGTTCCATTCTACTATAGGTTCCAACAGTGGACGATGAGTTGCAGTGTTGTTGTAATATAAACATAATATAACTTTTGTAACATATTTATGATATGATATACTAGTACCATGTACTATCTTCCGTTCGCTGTATTAGAACCAACTCGTGACGAAACAGAAGCTGCACGTATATGTTGTAGTTCGTCTGTAACGTCCATTTGATGGATTGTTTCATTAAAGTGTTTTTATTAAAGAACCAAATATATCTTTGTGTTATTCTTTCATTTAACATGAACCAACACAATAAGATGTTGGTAAAAGGAATTAGAACTAGTGATTTTTATTATTCTTTCCAAAATATCCCGTAAATGTACAACGTAAGGGCTAGAAAATAACCAGTCTCGATTAACCGACGAAACATTCCATTTTTCGTAAATGGCGAAATAGCGGTGAAAATTATATGTATGGAAAATTGATCAGTTGGAAAAGGCTGGAACATGTGACCTAAATATGCCCTACTGGAATTCCCTTTCAGCACAGGGGGCACGGGTGGCCCAGTCGTCTAAGGCGCCGCGATTCGCTGTGCAGAGTCGCATCCCTTGGACACGCCAGAAACCTATAATTGTGGGTTCGAATCCCGGTTCGCCCCGATTATGTTTCTAGGTTTGTCAGCACCATACCCGTGATCGTGGGTTTCAGCGAAGTGGTAAACGTCTGAGACCTGCATCACTTCGGGCTTTCCTCCCACATTAAGCTGACACGCCGCGATATAACTGGTATACTGTTAAAAGCGGCGTTAAACCCAACTCACTCACTCTCTCACTCACTCCCTTTCAGCACATAGTCAATACTCTGGTCTTTCGACTTATGCGTCAAGCAAAACAGTGACGCTGAAAGAGCACGGTATTGAAAGCCTCGTTTAAGAATTAAATACCGGTTTGAGTGGTCACTCCATTATTATCTTCAATACATATGAGACAAAATGCTGCATATACGTTGCGCCGGGAATTGACATGCAAAATTAAATGAATGATAACTTTAAATATGATATGTACAGATAGTTAAAACTTATTTTGTGACACTTACATAGTTTAACTGTCAGTAACTACAGAAATACACTTTTAAGATATGGATCTTGGTTGTCAAGTCGGATGAGTGAGTGAGTGAGTGAGGTTTTACGCCGCTTTTAGCAATATTCCAGCAATATCACGGCGGGTGACACCAGAAATGGGCTTCACACATTGTACCCATGTCGGGAATCGAACTCGGGTCTTCGGCGTGACGAGCGAACGCTTTAACCACTAGGCTACCCGATCGCCCCTAAAGTCGGATGAAAACACAAGAGAGAAATGATCTCTCTGAAAAAAACCCTGAATATGTATCCAAGATGTAAATGAAATAAGAACACGGTACATATAACCCACACATACATCAAGCATACAAGCTATAGGTGCTCTATCTTAATGGTACCTGAAGTGAACGTGCACTGTCAACTTGACTGTTTTATATACTTACACTGTAGTTATGAAATGTAGTGAAAATGTGAGAATTGATGGAGATTAGTATATGCTAATGACTTCATTAATACGAAAGTTTGTTGATCACGACAATATTATCTGCAACGTTACTGTCCAGAATAACGTTATGCAAACGATGATGATTTAATGCCAATACAGGTAATAAAACCAGCATTGGTATGGACACATTATAACACTGATGCTATTGTATTATCACCTGGATAGCGCGTTCTCACAGCAGCTTGTGAATAATCGAATCTGGACCAGGCAAACCAGCAATTTACTCCATAGGAGTGATACATCATGAACCTATCGCCACCTGTCAATCAAACTACATGATTGACCAATCAGATAGTCTCACTTGATACGCTTACAGAATCCGCCATTGTGTCCGACAACTTTAAATATGTCTGAATTATTCAGCAATGCAAATAGAGCATATCTTAAATACATGATTATACCTTGAAAAATAATTATTTCAACATCTTTTCAAGTTTCTTAAGGGATCACATTATCAGTATCACGTTGTTTTTTTCGTTGTTTCTTACTGATATATTTTCTGTACAGTATAACTGCCTACCTGCCCATAACTTCCTATAAGTAGAAAAAAACATTTTAAAGCAACTCGAAAGATGAAAGTAAAGTTACTTCAGTATATCCAAACCGTATAAAGGAAGACGAAATGCATTCGAAATTATCAGCCCTAATAGTTTACTGCCGCCTGAAATACTGGGATCTAGTTTAATGACGCCTGAAATACCTAAGACCCAGCTTACTGACCCACAAATACTTGAGACCCGTGAAGATTCCGGGGTAGAATAGGTCTTCAGCAACCCATGCTTGCCGTAAAAGGTGACTATGCTTGTCGTAAAAGGTGACTAACGGGATCGGGTGGTCAGGCTCGCTGACTTGGTTGATGTATGTCATCGATCCCAATTGCGTGGATCGATGCTCATGACATTATTCACTGGATTGTCTGGTCCAGACTCGATTATTTACAGACCTCCGTCATATAGCTGGAATATTGCTGAGTGCGGCGTTAAAGAACAAACCAACCAACCAACCACAAATACTTGGGACCTAGTTTGATGATGCCTGTAACAATGGCGAACTGGTTTACTGACGCATGATATACAATAGACTCAGTTTACTGACCCCATAAATATTTGGGAACTAGTTGGATGATGCCTGAAACAATGGCGGCCTAGTCTAATGGCGCCTGAAATACCGGGGACCTAGAGTGATGACGCCTGAAATACTGGGGACCTAATTTACTGACGCCTGAAATACCGGGGACCTACTTTACTGACGCCTGAAATACCGGGGACCTAATTTACTGACGCCTGAAATACCGGAAACCTAATTTACTGACGCCTGAAATACCGGGGACCTACTTTACTGACGCCTGAAATACCGGGGACCTTATCTACTGACACCAGAAATACCGGGGACCTACTTTACTGACGCCTGAAATACCGGGACCTAATTTACTGACCCCTGAAATACCGGGACCTAATTTACTGACCCCTGAAATACCGGGGACCTAATTTACTGACGCCTGAAATACCGGGGACCTTATCTACTGACACCTGAAATACCGGGGACCTAATTTACTGACGCCTGAAATACCGGGTACCTAATTTACTGACGCCTGAAATACCGGGGACCTAATTTACTGACGCCTGAAATACCGTGGACCTAATTTACTGACGCCTGAAATACCGGGGACCTAATTTACTGACGCCTGAAATACCGTGGACCTAATTTACTGACGCCTGAAATACCGGGACCTAATTTACTGACGCCTGAAATACCGGGGCCCTACTTTACTGACGCCTGAAATACCGGGGACCTACTTTACTGACGCCTGAAATACCAGGGACCTAATTTACTGACGCCTGAAATACCGGGGCCCTACTTTACTGACGCCTGAAATACCGCGGCCCATATTTACTGACGCCTGAAATACCGGGGACCTAATTTACTGACGCCTGAAATACCGGGGACCTAATTTACTGACGCCTGAAATACCGGGGCCCTAATTTACTGACGCCTGAAATACCGGGGCCCTAATTTACTGACGCCTGAAATACCAGGGACCTAATTTACTGACGCCTGAAATACCGGGGACCTAATTTACTGACGCCTGAAATACCGGGAACCTTATTTACTGACGCCTGAAATACCGGGGACCTACGAGGGGTGGCTGAAAAGTTCTAAGCATAAATGTAATGGATGGAGTTCATTGCTAATTATTTTTAAACATACTGTCAACGCTACTGGAGTTTCTGTATCCTACTGGTGAAGAAGGCTTCCTTAGCAGAAGTGACGCCATCATCATTTACTTTTTTACTTGCCAGACAGTTTCTTTGCAATCCTAGAAAATCGAAGCCATAACCTTGCCAGGTGATTTAACAGACTCTGCCATCTTCGGAGAAGGAGACATCAGATATTTCCAATGCTTTGGCTGTTGTTTAGTCTCAGCAAAAACGAAGTAAATTCTCACGAAAGATGATGTCCCTGGAGCGTTCTTTATCAGGGTCAGGACGCCAACGTGCTGAAACCTTTGACATGCCTAGTTAATTCCAGTATATGCTCTCTCGTGACAGATTCCTTCGGTATTGGCTGTGATAATCAAATCATGTATTTTATCAAATATTAGTAGTATAAAATAATCCGTAGTAGTGGCGGTTGAAGGTCTTCCTCCCGAGGGCACTCTTCGCTCTTGAGTGAGTGAGTTGGGTTTAACGCCGCTTTGAACATTATTACAGTTATATCGCGGCGTGTCAGCTTAATGTGGGAGGTCTCAGACGTTTACCACTTCGGTGAAACCCACGAACACGGGTATGGTGCTAACAAACCTAGAAACATAATCGGGGCGAACCGGGATTCGAACCCACAATCATAGGTTTCTGGCGTGCCCAAGGGACGCAACTCTGCACAGCGAATCGCGGCGCCTTAGACAACTGGTCCACCCGTGCAAGCTGACACGCCCAGATGTAACAGGAATATTATTCAAAGCGGCGTTAAACCTAACTCACTCACTCTAATCGTAGGCCTAAATAAGGTACACATACATTACGAATCCTGCCTAGTTAAACGATAAACTTGTCTGCTCATCATAAAGTGACACTGAATGGTACCAGAAAATATATAGTCATTCGGTACTCCACCCAACCGATTCTAGGAAAATCCAGTTCCAATAAAATACTTGTCCTTCTTTAGTGTGTATGCGGCGAGATAACCCTTTCATTTGGCTTGAACACGGATCATTACCTACCTAAAGATACTACAAGGAAGTGATCGACTCTTACAAGATATGTTAATATGTTTCCACGAATTGCCGCTTCGTTGACCATGGAACTCCCATAAAGAAAGCAGGTGAATGATTGTATGGGGCCAGACTGTCAAATCACTCCATACGCCATACGTACCTCTCTGTGGTCTCGTGTAAGTACACCTTCATCTTGTTGGACTGCTTTTTTTGTATTCATATTGTTGTATATACTGATACTAATCCCATTTGAATGATGTGTTGCATTTAGGACTAACTCATCTATGTGGCAAGATTCTAATATCATTTTCGTTTTCCTTGTCTTCACCGGAACTTACGCCCCAGATACCTTCTGGTGTGGTGCGTTCGTCATTCATCCGTCCATAACCTCCCGAACCAACTGAAGAGATGAAGATGTTTTTTTTCCACTTACATGTAAAATTGTGAAGTTGTTTGGGGTTTTACTCAATGTTTAGTGATACTGCAGCCCTTTCGCTGGGGACACCAGCAATTGGTTTAACACATTGCTTCCTGTGGGAATAGAACCCGGACTTTCTGCGTGACGAACCAACTCTCTGACCACAAGGCTACAACTGTAACCAAAATACTTTTCAAAATCGCCTTTTCAAAAACTAACAAGGCACAGACTTTGATAAAACCTTCGTATGAAGTGATTTGTTCATGACGAAAAAAGGAAAACAATCTAAACTTTGAAAAATGCCTATAATATATATGAGAGAAATAGATGTGATTGATCATAACAATACTTTGGTGCTAAAATATACATTTACTATAAAATGTCGACCCCACAGATTAATCAGTTTCCCCAATAACATTTTTTAACCGAAACTACCCTCCTCATTGTGGTGATACTTTCTATGGATAGCAAATCATTAAATATAAAAAAACAGTTATATTTTGATGTCGTACTGTCCTTTCACATCAATAAGACACCACATCACTGCCAAACCCGTTAAAACTCATATACCGTTTATGATATAACTTTCAATATCAATACACCTCGTGAACCACTGTGGGTGCTATTTTCACTGCTTACCTTCTAGGTCATGAATCATTGTCCCCAAAGAGCGGTGAATCAGGGTTAGAGTAGACGTTAGGTGCGCCAGTATACGTCAATCGTCAGATCATCACAACACAGCAATATGTTATTTCTACATGGTAATTTAAATAAAACATGTCTTTATTTCAGATGACATCTTTCGTTGTTTTGCTGTATAGGTCATCTAAAGTCTGAAGCATGTGGGAGTGTTCATTCTGCACGCTGATCAATAACGACAGCGATGTACGCTGTGCCGTGTGCGATATGGAAAGACCAAACCAGTATCCAGATCAACACCCGGTGTTAAGCCGTAATTTGGGTAATGACCAATCATTTAATATTCAGCAGTAGGGGGCGGGGGTGCCTGGATGTTTTGCTATAAGAGACATATTTACAGCCAAGTCTTCAAGATACACACTTTTTCCCCAGAAAGAGGGAACGGACAATGTTTTCCACGACAAATTCTGTTCAGGACACAGTATGTCCAAAGAACAATTATGATTTTGTAAAATCATTTACTCCAGACTTTTTTTTTAATCTGACATCTGACATTTCCGTGATGAGTAAGTGAGTAAATGTCATCTAAAGCACTGTTCTAACTTTTATGTAATCTATTCTGGGCCAGCGGTTAATTCAATGAGCAACGATCAACATCATCAGCAAGGTCACACACTGTGACTGGCTCAGCTAAAGGTTACCCAACGAACTCCACCAGTTATTGACGTCAAATATATATTCAGACATAAATGTATGGTGCATGTAGCTGTTCGCACATCAACATTGCAACTGTTAACGTCTTATTGCTAATATGTTCCACTCTCAAGCAGGCAACCTTGTCAGCCATTCACATTATTCGATCTTTTTCAGCTGGAGGAGCGCATGTATGGCCGTTTTCCCCCTGTCCTCTGTATAATCCACTGCATGGGCATGTTTGCTTTCTCTGTATGGTAGCGAATCATGCTCACCACAGAGGAGGTGACTGGGACACACCCTTTTTCCAAGGTAACAGACAAATACATATTTATGTAGTCGCTTCCACTGACAATACCTAGTAATATCATGGAGCAATTGTTTAGTGTAGTGAAAGAGTTTAATAGTAGCAAAGTCCCCTGTGAGCTGAGAAAGCAATTTTGACTTATTGTTATTTGTTTGCTTGTCTGTATGTTGATTGACGTCGAACATAACCGACTCTGGACCATGAACATCGATTTACGCAAGTCAGTGAGCCTGCTCACTGGATCCCGTAGGATGCGATAGAGCAATTCTAAACCGGATCTTCATTAGGGTGGGGATGGTGGTTGTGGTGGTGGTGTGGGGTGGTGTGGGGAGTTGTATGTACAGTAGTAGAGGATTATTATTGGTATGTGTAGAATGGAAAACTGGACGCCCAGTGCCACTGCATGCATGTCACCACCCGAGGGGATTCCAGATCCTCACCAACTAGTGTTGGTCGTCAGAGGAGACGGAATGGGTGATCATGTTCAGTGGCATGGTTGATTGCGTGTCATCGTACCCCGACGTCGGGGATTGCTGCTCACAATATCAACCATTTGAATGTCTGGTCCAGACTCAATTATTTACAAGCCGACGTCTTAGAGCTGGAATAATGCTGAGCGTGGCGTTACACAACAAACACAAAGGAACTCATATTTCTTGGAGTCGCTCTTCCTCATGATTGTATTACATTTACATATGATAATAGTATTTTTTAATATTTCTAGCATTAATATATATAAAAACAGTTTAAAAATATGTTGACGGTTTCCACATGCACTCAGTGTTTTTTCTTCAGGAAGACAGTTGCAGAGATATGGAGGAGAGAGGGACATATTTTCAGGCTTTGCTACCCCTCTTCAAAATGCAGGTAAAACTACCTAGGTTTCATTTTCTTAAAGGGTAATTTGTACTCAAGACATTAAGATGTTCATTCACATAACATTCGTTGTTAGTCTTAAGAAAGAGTCAGATTGTTTATGTTACGTTACTTGGCCGAGCCAATTGATCTGATTGTGAATTTTGGTGTGTCATCACCATCCCCGTAATGGCGGTTTCCTGCATGACTTCGGGTTTTCCTCTCACTTCGAACTGACATGCCATTATGGAACCCAATTACTGTTTAATTCGGCGTTAAACCCCACTCACTAATAGATGAATAAAGACAGATATAAATGCCACATACTAACACTAGAATGCACAGAAGCTAAATCAACTTCTTCATCGATACCTCTAGCCGAGAAGAGAGCATCAAGCAGGCAAATGGCGTCTCCCAGAAATCCCATGCCAGTGTTTGCAGAGACTCCAAGAACATCAGCTCAAGGTAAGTCAGTCCATATTCTTTGCGTTTATACTGAAAGTTTCTTTATAAGGCCAGTTTCTTAACTGAGGAAGAAATCTGCCAAAACCTTCGATTTGGTTTTAAAACCTGAATACATTCCCATTTTTATTTTGTATTGGATTTTAAAGCACCATTAAATCCTTACACTGAGAGATATATTGCTGTGTCCAGTAAAAAGTACCACCAAATCCCTGTCTCAGTCTGACTATGTTCCTTAATACAATACAAACGAAGGGCGTTCCGTATAATCACGGAAAGTATTTGAGACAGCGGAATATATATCATGTGTAGTCTCAAAACTCCAAAGATTTGCTTAAATATTTGGAAAGAACCAATTTCAATTATGTCAAAAAAATCTTATTTCATAACTGTATGCGCTACAACACCACAGGACAATATCATTTCGAATTATACAGAGAGAAGCTAAATTCACTTCTGTATCGATTCTTCCAGCCGAGAACAAAGCACCCAACGGGCAACATTCCACCACAGCGTCTCCGCAAAGTCGCGCCATTCAAACCTCGTCAAGCATTGCAGTCGCTCCAAGAATATCAGCTCCAGGTAAATCAGTCAAGATTTGTTGCGTTTTCATTGAAAGCTTCTTTTATATCCTTTTAATTCATGGACATTTGATTTTAAACCCCTCAGTAGTTTCTTGATCTACTTGGAGGCATCAGAAATGCAATAATACATGCACACTGCCTCAATAAAAAATGGTAGTGATGTCTACAGCAAGGAATTTGAGAACGCATCCACTCTATACTACCCATTAGTGACAGATAAAAAAACACCTGATACATAATGATACTTAATGAAACAGATGAGGAGATATTGTATCTGCAGCTACTTTAACACAGAACAGCTGTGTAGAGAAAATCGGTGTGATAAATTACTCTCAGTATCTGTGACCATACATGAAATCAGGGTTTGACTATCCACAGTTACTGGACAAGGAACACAACTTGCAGCAAATTCAAAAAGTGAGAGAAGAATTGTGTTGATGGGTAGGACTGGCTCGGGAAAGAGTGCAACGGGAAATGCAATACTTGGGTATAAAGCGTTTGAATCGAAAGCCTTTGGACTATCAGTTACCAAGACTTGTAAGAGAGGGACTACTTTCAGATTTGGACATAGATTAGAAGTGATAGACACACCAGGTCTGTTTGACACAGGAATGTCCAATGCTGAGGTTTCCAGGGAGTTGGTCAAGTTTCTTGGGATGACGGCACCAGGGCCCCACGTCTTTGTCCTGGTTCTCAGGGTTGATCGTTTCACGAAAGAGGAGCAGGACACCATGGAACACTTCAAGAAGATGTTCGGAGAAGGGATGCTGACCCACATGTTTGTGGTGTTTACGAGGAAGGATGACTTGATACATAATGAAACAACTTTTCAGACATTCCTGAATGATGCATCAAAGGAACTTAAACGATTACTCCAACGGTGCGACCACAGATGCATGGCTATAAATAACCAAAACCCATCGGATGTGGATGTTAAAACGTTCCTTCAAATCGTAGATAGTATCCACATACAAACCGGAGGCAGTTGGTACAGTACTGAAATGTTCAAAGAGGCTGAAAAGGCAATAGTTGAACGAGAACAGGAACTAAGGCAACAATTCCATGATGAAGCTCGCGATGAAAAAGCGAAACTGAAACGAGATTTTGATGAAAAGATTCACAACTTCACTGAACGATGTTCAAAAGAGGTTTCAAGTTTAGAACAGTCATATCGAGAACAGGCAGAGATACACGGTCTAAAGAAACAACTGCAGGAATTAAGGGCTCGTCAAGATGAAGACAAACGAAGACTTCAAGAAGAATATGCAGTCAAGGAAAAACAATATCAAGAAATATTTGCAAACATAAATCGTGATTACAGAGAAGAAGTACGGAAGGAAATACAAACTGAAAACAAAGATACGATGCGAAAAGTTGGCAGAATGATTTTAAGAGTTGTGAAACGTCTCATCCCTGTTATAGTGGGTGCCTTGGTAGCTCTATAGTGTTACTCATTGTCAAACTCAAACTCAAATTGAACAATAATGTATTATTATACCAACAAAAGGATTGGCAATTTAGCATCCTAGTATGATGGACCAATACTGTATGAATCTACATCTACATCGAGAGTATTATGCCAAGAAAAGAACAAACACAGTAAACAGTGTTCTACCAGGTTATTGCCTTCATAAGTACTTATGGCTTGGATCATAACTTTCCATAAAAGTGTATTTATATTAATGCCTATTTCAAGCTATGTGTACAAGTGTGATATGGGACCGACCATTTTCTAGAAAAAAAATCGTTCTCAAAAATACTTGATAAGAATAATTATGCTTCAAACTGTTGAAAAGAAATTGCATGCCACAAAAAAATACATTCTTGAAAGGTGTACTTCTTGGAAGGAGGCTAATGGTTTTGTAGCTGTATGTAATCCTGGTACAAAATGCCAGCCCCCCTCCCCCTACCCACTTACGTATAAAATGGTCGGTCCCAAATAATATTATTCTCGAGGAAGGTGACCTTCATCATATTGCCATTGGTCTTGGATGTAACATACAGGCTGAAACATCAACGTCTTTATCATTATTTGCACTTCACATCTTGTCTTTCAACAATTTGACAAATGTAAAGGACTTGAAATTCGAGGTGTTTCTTGGGCTCTGCTTTCAGCAGACATTTCATATGTCATATTTCATTATTTACAGTCATATCCAATCATAATCTATATGTTAATATACATCTATTAATGCCATATCTCTTTAAAGCCACACATAAGATTAACCATACTTTTACCCAAAGATTTGTTCTTACAAAGTTTAAAAAAATTGTATTATCGTACCTCTACATTTGGGAATAGCTTGATAATGTCATACTCAATATAACATCATTGATCATGATAACATTTTGGCCTTATTAAAATAGTTTGAGGTATCTAGTAGTAAAAACATTTCTTTGTATTTGATGCACATCCAGACTTCGACATTGACGCTCTTCTGACCACGGAATCATCCCTGGATAAAGAAGTTCGTATCGTGCTCATCGGTCGCACTGGATCAGGTAAAAGCGCTACTGGAAACACCATCACAGGACAGAAGCTTTTTGAGTCCAAAGTGGGAGGTCAGTCCGTCACTAAACAATGCAAACGTACTTCCATCCAGCGATACGGACGCAGAATTCAGGTAGTGGACACGCCGGGATTGTTTGATACAGGAATGTCAAACGCTGAGATAATTAAAGAGGTAGTTAAATGTATTGGACTTTCATCTCCGGGACCACATGCCATTATTTTAGTAACTAGAATAGACCGCTTTACACAGGAGGAAAAAGATACAGTGGAACACTTCAGGGCTGTGTTCGGGGAAGGAATGAATGAATACTTATTCGTGCTCTTCACTAGGAAAGACGATCTTGACGCTGACGGGAAGAAGATACACGACTTCATACAAGATGTCCCTGACACACTGAGACAACTTCTTTCTGATTGTAAGAAGCGATATATTGCCTTCAACAACAGACTTCCACAGCAGGATGGTGCCGAGGTGCGTACACTGCTCAACATGATCGATGCTAATATTCAGAGAAACGGTGGAACGTACTACACTACCGAGATGTACCAAGAAGCAGAGATGTTGATGAAACGGAGAGAGAAAGAACTTGGCCAGCAAATGGAGGAAACTGTAAGACAGGAACGACAACAGTTACAGTTGGATTTTGAGGAAAGGATCGACAAACTGAAAGAAGACAACGAGAAACATGTCAATGATCTTCAAGATAAACTCAAACTGTTAAATACAACGTCAAGTCAATCTGATGAAATACAGGCTCTCAAGAGGGAGATTGAAAACGCAAAGAAGGATGCTGAGATTGAAAAGCAACTGAATGAACGAAAACACAGGCAGGAAATGAAGACATTGGACAAGAAGCTGAAAGAGGTTGAGGAAATGGCACGTGAGAAAGCACGTGCAGAGGTCGAGAAGGGGGAATTGGGTGGTATCTGGGATGGATTTAAGCAAATTGGCCGTGGAATAAAGAATGCGTTCATGCGTATCCTTTCATGAAAGTGACATTGCATGTTTCACTGTTCTGTTTTGCGCAGTAAACAAAAGCACCTATATGTTGTCATATTTTTAGGAATGTAGCAACAATGTCAAGTTGTATAGTTGAAGTACTTAAGGTGACATATACAGACTATATTTATGCCATATCTGTAAATACATATTTTGTAGGTTGGTGTAAAGCAAAATAATCCCTCTTTTATTGAAAATAGTATCCAAGTCCAATCATTATGAAAGCGTTATTGTTAAGACATAGTCACATGGGTGTTCCAAAACCTACCCCAAAGACGACCAAAAGGTTTTAACGTCAGTGTCGACGTTTAATCTTAACCATCGAGTGCTATGTCTATCATACAACACAAGTTAACCATTTTAACAGCCACGTCATAGAAAATTTGTTACCCAAATGTTAGATAAAAACAGACGTAATTAACCGGAACATTTTAAGACGACTCTTAACATCCTATAATTTCAACTCAGGTGTGTTCCTAGAGATACGATATGTGGTGATTAACACCGCTCGACATGTACAAACGAAGCCGAGGGATGATAAGTAGACTATAAGATTGTTAGTTTTGACAATGCTAATGCAGCAGCAGACATATTGAATATATCATTACATGCTCCGTTTTTTAAAGAACAGTAAAACTTTACTTGACATTACAAACATACATATTCATATGCATATGCGTACCTTAAATGCCCGTAATGAAGAAATGCTATACCATGTATATGAAGGTAGTGTATTATGTACAAATAGGTTATATTATGCTCTAATGTGTCGCAGTGTGTAACAATAAACATCAGTTAGTGACCACATACATTCTGGTATACTTGTTTGGACTATTATCAATATACGAGATGACATCATATGGTACAAGAGGCACAGAAGCTCACCTTCAGATTTGTATCAAATGAGTGAGTGAGTGAGTTTGGTTTAACGCCGCTTTTAGCAATATTCCATCAATATCACGGCCGGGTACACAAGGAATGGGCTTCACACATTGTACCCACGTCGGGAATCGACCCAGGGTCTTCGGCTTTGCGAGCGAACGCTTAAACCTCTAGGCTACCCAACCACCCGGGGTACCTGCAGCCTCAGCTTTCTTAAGTGATGTAAAACACATTCACTTTTTATCTTTTAGTGGCGAAAAACATCCTCTCACCATATATAGTAGCCATATAATTATGACAACTCGAAATTAAACATTAGTACTGAGATTTTGGTTCAAAATTAAAACATACTATATCTTTAAGAAAGGTGTTATAAGTTTATAAGTGGTTTCTCACTGCGTATAATGTAAGCTTGATGTGGGAGGAAAGCCGAAAGAGAGCGGAAAGGCGGTGTTTCGATCCCCTGGGTGCGTCATATCAAAAGACTTCAAAAGATGTACTTGTTGGTACCCTGCCTGGTGCTATGTGAAAAGGCTATACAAGAAGGACAGGTCGGTTCGGAGTCAGTATACTGTGTCCGAGTTGGGTATTCATGTTAAACTGCGTCAAGGCATCTCAGTAGGCTAGCACTTTAAAATCGGCATCAGTCCGGACAAGTACAGACTCAAACCTGTGTCATAGTTCGAAAATATGTCATATCTTCTTCTATTTTTCATAAATAATTTTGACTTTATAAAATAAGACTAAACAACATATTTTGTGTATATTACTCAATGACTTGTGTACTAAAAGTCTATCTCAGTCGGCGATGATATGCGCCGGCCTTCATTCACAAGGTTTGGTTGATAGGCATTATGTATTAAGCGTTAAGACTACATGCGTGTAGTTGATAGGCAGTATGTATTAAGCGTTAAGACTACATGCGTGTACCGTCCGAAGTCTACTATCAGTCGGTTTTGATATACGCCTGCCTTCATTCCCAAGATTTAGTCTATAAGCGTTATGGGCTAATCGTTAAGACCACATGTCCAGCGAGAGAAGTAAACATTACTCTGATAGTATGATAACGCGCTGTCCGAGAAATCTTACGTAATTTTAGTCATTTCTGCATACTCATGTCCTTCAAAACTGCGAGGTAATCTCTAAATTCAGATAGTCAGCACGTTAGATTAGCAACATTGTGTAGGTATTGTTAAAGTAAGTAATAATTGAAAATGCGACCATATGATGACTTAAGAGCATCGGTGGTATAAATAACGGCCTTTGTTCCGGGTACCTCACTGATGAGATACACGGAATAAAGACTGGCCACTAACAGATGCTTCTCTTGGTTGTCTTAAGGTAAGATATGTTCACTTCATATATATTGTATGTTCTTAAACTATATTCCTATTTTTCCTGTTTTCTGTTGCATTCTATGTTATTAGTTGCTTTGAATATAATCAACATTTTAAATTCGGCATTATTGATTAAGGTAATCAGTAAAGTTAGTATTATAGTTAGGTTAGATCATGTAGCACGAGAAACAATCTAACAATATAGTGTATATTCAAATAGTATAAAATATAATGTGATAACGTTTTTAGACATTGGTTCAGCAAATTAAAATTACACATAATCGGGCTCGTGGAAGCAAAGTAATTCATGTGCATCTGTTGTCATTTGTATATTTTATTGATTATTTGCAGTTGAAGTGTATGTAAATGAATGTATCTTTAAATGATTACTGTGTGTGTTCCATTCAAATGATTCAAACTTATGATTCAAACTACCCTTGATGTAATTTATGTTTAAACAATGTACTTATTAAGCGAGGCAACTATACTGTACACGCAAAAACCCGTGAGCGGACATAACACTTGTTGTTTAATTCATTTGCTGATGTATTGCTATATTTTCAGTATTATTAGTCTCTATTTATGTCTACATTGTACACATTGCCTTTTGGTTATTAACGGTAGTTAAGATATAAAACATGTGGCCATATTATTTAATAAGCAGACTGAAATCTTATTAACATTTGTGTATTCTTATCATTCGGTTTACGTTATATTCTGTAAGGTTGTATTGAAGTAAAGCTCATCATTACGTTTCCCATGAACATTAAAAGATCATGTAAGATTATTTAAGTTATTGGTGAGATATTCATTAATATTTGTGTATTCTTATTATTCGGTTTAAGTTGTATTCTGTAAGGTTGTATTAAAGTAAAGCTCATCATTACGTTCTTCATAAACATCAAAGATCATGTAAGCTTATTTTAGTAATTGGTGAGATATTTATTAATATATGTGTATTCTTATTATTCAGTTTAGGTTATCTTCTGCTAGGTATATTAAGGTAACGCTTATCATTACGTTCTTCATAAATAGCTTAGATTATTTTAGTTATTGGTAACACATGTAGTACGTGTCTTACCAAAGAGTTAGCCTATTTATTTAAAATACATGATGCTATATCACGTGTTTTATATTTTCAGCCAAATGTAAAGTGTCTTCGTTTCATTGTTAAATGCAATTGTTTATTGTATGATACATTGTAAGATTTATACTGTAACTGTTAATTCATAATTTTCGGAATACTTTAATTGTCTTAGGTTGTACTTTGTTTATGTTTTATTGTGATATGTAAATGACTGATGAGATACACAGAATAAAGACTGGCCACTAACAGATGCTTCTCTTTGCTGTTGTAAGGTGTGCGGTCCAAGCTAATTCCCCGACAACTAATTCTAGGAATAATAATCAGCCTAGACCAAACATAAACCGTTAAAGGTTATTATAGGTCATAAGGTTTATTATACCTGCATGCACGTCGCCACATAAGTGCTATAATCTTGAACGCGACGTTAACCCCATATCACCCTACCTCGCTGGCAAAATTCCTCAATCTTTTCATAATGAAAGCGTCTTTGCCGGTTGGCTGGGACTGTACTGTGTCTGAGTGGGTAATGTTAAACTATACAACCGACTTTACTCCGGACTAGTACAAGCAGACACACACAAACACATACAACCATTCGCTATAAATCCTAAATGCCTTTGAACGCAATTTCACCTCACAGCCACATGCACAAGAAATGTATTATTTACTCCAAACATGAAGCAAACAGATTCTGACCTCCGCAACATTCCTGTTCCATTGGTTCACAAAGCAAATGTACTTCGCGATGCGACACCCGAATACATGAACAAGAACTATTTACCATGATCTATTGTGTATGTACGCCTAAATATTCAACTTGGATCTCACGTGGTGTTGACAGATAATGGTGCATATTTATCACTGATATAAGGGTAAGTGTACTGCGTTGTTGATCTACTTTACCTTACCATGCAAGTGATCGACACTTGTAGATTACATTGCGTCTTTGTGTCGCATTTGTGTGTTGTTGTGACCAGGGGCAACGGATTATATGGTAAACCGAATATGACTAATGTGAATTTCGTGTTGCTCCCGTGTACCGAGTGTGTTTAGTGAACACAGTGAAACAATTTCGATAATTCGGAGTTTCATTTTGGGACCACAATATACTGTGAGTGAGTTCGGTGTAACGCCATTCCGACCCGTGAAGATCCGGGGTAGAATAGGTCTTCAGCAGCCCATGCTTGTTGTAAAAGGCAACTATGCATGTGTCAGAGGCGACTTACGGGATCGAATGGTCAGGCTCGCTGACTTGGTTTGATGCATGTCATCGTGTCCCAATTGCGTGGATCGATGCTCATCATGTCAATCACTGGATTGTCTGGTCCAGACTCGATTATTTACAGACTGAGGTCATATAGCTGGAATATTGCACACAAGCAAAAACAAGCAAAAACAGTTATATCACGACATGTCAGTTTAATAAGGGAGAAAAACCCGAAGTGATGGATGTCGCAGACGTTTGCCACTTTGACGAAACCAATGGTGCTAACAAACCTAGAAACACATTTGCGCCAAACCGTAGTCGATCCCTGAGATCTTCAATAGTTCCTGGCACGCCTAAGGGACGCAACTCTGAAAAACTTATCCGGGAACCTCAGACACCTGGACCACTCGTACTAATATACTGTGAATATCAAATTAAAATGTGAATGAATTTTCGAATTCTATGGTTTTTTTAATTACAGTTACCGTGAAATGAGAAGATGAATAATTCTGTGAAGCGAAATAATATATAACATCATAATTATCATCAATTTTCAGAGATCAGTAAAATTATAACATTTGCTACTGTTGCTTTATCAGCATTGCTATCTGCAGCCAGTTATAATTCTTCGCATTTTTCACGACAATCAGAGCGTGTTATTTGAGAGTTATGATTTGATTGTTATTTAACGCCGCACTCAGCAGTATTCTAACTATATCACGGTGGTTTAGGGTTATGAGTGTAACTTCAAATACTCCTTCTTTATCCCTCCCCCCAAAAACAAAACAAAAACAAAACAACAACAACAACAACCAAAAACAAAACAAAATAAAAACAAAAAAACAAACAACAACAAAACAAACCCCCAAAAACAAACAACAAAACGAAAAACAAAAACACACAGAATACAACACTGGTTATAATTTGATTGTTATTTAACGCCGCACTCAGCAGTATTCTAACTATATCACGGTGGTTTAGGGTTCCGATTGTAACTTCACATACCCCTTCTTTATCCCCCCCCCCCCATAAACAAAACAAAAAACAACAACAAAAAACAACAAAACACACACAAAAAAGACAAAAAAAACAACAACAAAAACACACAGAATACAACACTAAGTAACTGCAACAATAGCTAATGTGCCCCGAGGATCAGTGCCTTCAAGCTATATTCAGGCTTAAAATAGCCGTCCAATGAAATTACACTTGTGAGCGACATAAATCATGTGCCGAGTCAGTGACAAGTCATGTAGAGATGGCGACGTGACGTTTGAAAAAAAAGACTTGGATGAATGGAAATAAAATACCCTTGATAATCGAGGATGTGAAGATCACTGCGTCAGCGTTTCCTTGTATGGTACGTTATATTTATTGTATATGAAAAAACTACATTTACCTTAAGGATACACGCCAATATAATGTCGTCTGAAGGATCTTAAAGAACCTAAAAAGTCAAAACTCTTTGAAAAAATATTTATTCAAGAAATGAGTACGGGCTTGAAAATATATAAATACAAAATGTCATGAGTGAATCAGTTGCATAATGTATACGTTGATATAAACCTGTCAAAGTGAAGCACAAATTCATGCGTGGCAAGATCCATTGAAACCTCAGGATATGTTATGATCTTATCTTGAAAATAAGTTTATAGTCTCTCGGCATATTTTTCTCTGCCTTGAAGATAGGGTCCAGCCTTGGCTCAACACCATCTTCTGGGGATATGTGGAAGTTCTTCAGTAGTCCGGCTAGGACGAGGTGGAGCTCTGGCTTGGCCACGTGCTCCCCCAAACATGCTCTGCGTCCGACAGCGAAGGGGAGAAAGTGAGTGAGGTTGGTCTTCACCTTCCCTTCCTCCGTCAGGAACCGTTCTGGTTTGAAAGTCTCCGGGTCCTCCCAATGGTCTGGGTCGTGGTGGATGGCCCAGTGGTTTATCAGGACGTTTGAGTTCTTGGGAACATCATATGGCCCTGCAGAAACACCGTCAGAGACTTAATTAGCAAATATATAGAGGTTATCACACGACTGCGTTTGGGGATGGTAAATATCCTGCATTAGGAATAAACATTGTATTTAGCGAGCCTTGGCGAGGCCTCGTGCCCTCGCAAAATTGTTTCGAACTTTATATCTCCAAAGTTGCCAAAGTTATAAAATGCCTTAGCTACGTCACAGTTAGACACTGATTTTCAGTATATTAGACTGTTCTTTAGATAATGATAGCAATTATCCCTGTAGTTTATCCAGATTCCCGATGGTTAATTCTGACTCGATCGCCGAGTGACGAGGGCGACGCCATGTTTGTTTATAAACAGTGAAAGTAGAGATATTTGCATGTCTGTTGGCTTTATCCTGCCAAGAAACCTACCCATTATATGATAAACGTGGTTACGTGGTGTAAAGTATTTCGACATGTCAGCTTATAGTGTGTCTGTGCGTGCGTGCGTGCGCGCGCGTGTGTATGTGTGCTTGTACTAGTCCGGAATATAAGCTGTAGTGAAAAGTACAGAAGGGAGAGAACTCTGATTATGGAGTACTGCTGATCCACACATAAAATATTTATAGATACACCTATCATCTGAAAGGTGATACCGACATACCAATAAACACAACCAGACTGAGTGATTCTAACCAACGATCATCGGATTCTGGCACGACCAAGGGTTGCAACTCTGCACAATCTTAGATGACTGGGCCACTCGTGCCCCCATTAAAATTGGAACAGACATGCAAGTTCCATGAATTGCTATGAACTACTATGAATTACTATGAATTACTATAAATAGGTAGTTGTCCGCAGTCTTTTGTTCTGTAAGTTAGATGTTTAAAAACTAAGTTTAAAAATAATGCAGGTTAACTTTGCGACATATTTCAAATTGAGAAATAAACAACATCTACTACAAAATACCCCTATACCGGCGTACCACCATTTAATGCATTCCACTGGTCCCTGAGAAAACGCACGAGCCCGGGGCCAATGGACCAGCGTAAATGTCGAACATTGCATACCTATTGTAGCGTCTGTTATAGCCCTGTGGGGTAGTCCGAAAGGAACGACAGTGCTAAGCCTCATGCTCTCGTATATCACAGCTTGGAGGTAGCACAGATAGGGGCGGTCTACAAGGTTGGCCATGCACCGGGACTCTGGAAACAAAGACATTATTTCAAAAATATGCGGATAAAAACGCTTTTATGACGCATACTTTCACCAAAACATATGGTCGGTAGCGAAAAACAGTAAACTATGTTTATAACGAACACGTTTATAACGAACTGACAGATATAACGATTTGTATTTTTTTGTAGCGGCAATTGCTGTATATTTTATCATATACAACGAAAAACGGTCATAACGAAGTCAAGATAGTGGTTCCTTTGAGTTCGTAATAACCGTAGTTTACTTTGAGAATAGACATCAAATGCCAGAAAAATAATTACGGGTATTGTGATGTCTTTTCGGTTGTCCGAAAGACATTGGGTTTATTAGGCTCTACTTTCAGTCCATAATGTCTAAACTATGCAAATAAGCAATCAATTTGATAAGCACATATGAAATAGCTTAGTGATCCATGCGTTTTTGCAATATTCCACTTTCTATCTTCGAAACTGAAGTTCAAGCAAAACACTGGAATTGGTCAGCGGTCCCATACCTAGCACCTCGTCCAGTTCCTGATGGACCTTCTCCTGAACGTCCTGGTGAACAGCCAGATACAGCAACGTCCACGACAACGTCAATCGGACAGGATCGTTACCCGCTAGAGCAGAGAGAAGAGACATATTTGTGAGTGTTGAAATTTTTCACCTGTACCATGTATGGTGGTAATAAAACGTGTTATATATCTTCAAATGACACTTCAGAAGCTGTGCTGTCAGTGATTCCTGGTTAGAAAGGGTCTCCGTAACCTTCTGATGGTCTATGAGGCGACTAAATGGATCGGATGGACGGGCTCAGAGACTTGGCTGATAGGTGAGGTGAGGTGAAATGGGGTTTAAGATTGTTGCACTTACATAGCGACGTGCATGTACGTGTGCGTGTGTGTGTGGCTGCTTGTACTAGTCTGGACTGATGCCGATTTATAGTGCGAGCTCACTGAGATACCATGCCGCAGTTTAACATGAATACCCCACTCAGACACAGTATACTGACTCCGAGCCGACCAGTTCTTGTTTTAGCCCCTTTATGCCGAGCGCCAGACAGGGTAACAACAAGTACCATATTTTAACGTATTTTGGTATGACGCGGCCGGGGATCGAACCCCCGACCTTCCGCTCTCCGGGCGGACGCTCTACCACTTGGCCACGGAGGCGGTCACTTGGTTGATTGAGTGTCATTGTACTCCAACGGCGTTGATTATTGCCCAAAGTATCAATCACTGGATTGTCTGGTCCAGACTCGATATTTTGACATAGCTGAAATGTTGCGGAGTGCGGCGTTAAACAACAAACAAATAAACAACAAAATATCAGTTAAGACAGACTTGACTGACGATTTGACTTGTTTGATAAAGATACAAACAGCTCTGTTGAAACCACGCACTGAAAGAAGTTGAAAGTCAACTATGCCCTCATTGTTTTGTTATGGTAGATGCAACAGGGTTGGTTGGTTTGTTGTTTAACGCCGCACTCAGAAATATTACAGCAATATGACGGCGGTCTGTGTAAACAATCGAGTCTGAGCCAGACAATCCAGTGATTGACATCATGAGCATCGATCCACGCAATTGGGATCGATGACATGCATCAACCAAGTCAGCGAGCCTGACCACCCGATCCCGTTAACC
This sequence comes from Haliotis rufescens, assembly GCF_023055435.1. Taxonomy (NCBI): domain Eukaryota; kingdom Metazoa; phylum Mollusca; class Gastropoda; order Lepetellida; family Haliotidae; genus Haliotis; species Haliotis rufescens. The sequence continues at coordinate 623,828 of NW_025964368.1, forward strand.
GCCTCTTGCGACAAGCATAGTCGCCTTTTACGGCAAGCATGGGTTGCTGAAGACCTATTCTACCCCGGATCTTCACGGGCTGTTAATAGGGAGATCGGTGTGACTTTTACGTTTCAGTTATGTAAATAGTAATCGCAACTATTAAGAATGATGCATTAATATCATCACGACCCATTGACTACGCTTTCTTTTTTCTTTCATGTGCTAGTATACTTCTATTACTCGATCGGTAGGTACATTGTCGATTTAAACCATGAGGCTTAATTTCACGTCGATATTGTTGAAAAAAATAATTTATTTTGCCTCGTATATTACAAAATATAAAACGTCAAAGCCAGAGAATAATTTTCTCGCGTACAAGATTTATGGGGGTAAAGGCAAAACAGAGGTGAAAATTATATGAATGGATCACTGAAACCCAATTCGCGAAAACGGTAGGCAAAGAAACTGTTCGAGGACATGATTGATGTCCTGCTAAAAAATGTGTTGTGAAAAATACAATTGTTTGTTTCCTCCTTGCACAAAAAGATTATTATGTCTTAAAGCAGTGGCCAAAACATATTCTGTCTTTATAACAAACTTATGATTCCAGACACCTTCTCTCCCTAGAATATGAAATGATCGGTCTCTGGGGCATAAACCAGTGAAGATCCGGGGTAGAACAGGTCTTCAGCAACACATGCTTGTCGTAAGAGGTGACTAGGTTCGCTGACTTGTTTAATGCATGTCATCGAATCCTAATTGTGTAGATCGATGCTCATGATGCAATCACTGGATTGTCAAGTCCTTCTCAATTCTTTTTCGATGACTGTCATATAGCAGGAATATTGCTGAGTGCGGCGTTAAACAACAACACCAACAAACAAACAAACCCTGAGGTATAATCAAGTGCGCCTAGACCAAGATTTGTTGGATGCTACAACCTCACTAACTACATGCACTGTTATATGTTTTTGTAAGCTTTCCACACCGCGTTCGTTACTGCAGGTAAACATGAGTAAAACAGCCCCTTCCGTTAATCCCAGGGGGCACGGGAGGCCCAGTCGTCTAAGGCGCCGCGATTCGCCGAGCAGAGTTGCGTCCCTTGGACACGTCAGAAACCTATGATTGTGGTTTCGAATCCGATTATGTTTCTATGTGTCAGCACCATACCCGTGCTCGTGGGTTTCACCGAAGTGATAAACGTCTGAGACCTGCATCACTTCGGGCTTTCCTCCCACATTAAGCTGACACGCCGCGATATAACTGGAATACTGTTAAAAGCGGCGTTAAACACAACTCACTCACTCACTCACGTTAATCCCAAACACCGATAACCATCATTAAGATATGTGGCACTTCGTTGACTCACCATTGAACATGTCCAGTATCGTATGCACCACGTGATCATCTGTCAGACGCTGAGATACTTCCACTTCCTCCTCCTCATCTTCAAGCTGGGACAACAAGATGGCGTCTAACACATCCCGTATGTTCTCTACAGTAAAACAATGATACATTGATGAACATCGTTCTGGAAATTTATATTTCCGCTAATACCTGATCTTATGCGAACCCACATATTGTACTGTGGTATTTGTCGGGTCCAGCTTAATAACACATAAACTCATACCTACAAACGTGTGAATGTATTCACATTACAGATAGGAACAGCCAAGTGAGTGAGTAAGTTAGTAAGTATGGTTTTACTTCACATGTACCACAATGCTAACCATATCATGGCGTGGGGCGATATCAGTCAATAAGCACCTTTAAAGAAAGATAATTCCCTTCAATAAACCAACCCGACCCCAAGTTAATCCATTAGCACTGCTATAATAGCTGCACACAGTCCTACAAGTGTAGCGGCCATAAAATCTCCGAGTCCCGTGATGGAAGGTGAACCACGGACCTTCTGATCAGAAGTCGGACGCCTTGTCCACATGACAAAAGAGGTTAACCCCGTCAGCAAGCTGACAAGGTAAGGATGTCATCTGTGGGAGGACTTCACGCCCTGCTACTTACTTCCCTGTCAACAGAAAGCACGTCCCGGGCCGCATAGTAGGGCACTGAGACTTATCTTGCTCAAATTTAATATGAACGTGCTCAGCCCCACGTTGGGCGCCAATGTAGCGGCCATAAAATATCCGAGTCCCGTGATGGAATTCGAACCACGGACCTTCTGATCAGAGGTTGGACGCCTTGTCCATATGACCAAAGAGGTTAACCCCGTCAGCAAGCTGACAACGTAAGGATGTCATCTGTGGGACGACTCCACGCCCTGCTACACAAGAAACATAACATCGATGCACCGCTTCCGAGAATTATAGTTCTCTTTGCAGGTACGGGTTAAGATTCACAGAGATTTTACTTGCATACAATACGATTAGTAATACTAAGTCTTTGTTTCAAGATACCAACAAAAACATGTAATGTACGTGCAGGAAGTCAGAATGTAAGTATAAACTAATGGGCGGTCTTACCTGGGTTAAATGTTTCTTTATGCATCTCGACTCTCTTTTCAATGTAATTCTTTAATTTCTTGACGGTCGTGAGCATCTTATTAAATCTTGGTGTTGGTAGCCACTTCAGAGGCGGGATAATATCCTCCCAGAAAAAAGATCCCGTCAGCTTGCTGTAGTCGTCCAGGAGCGCCATAAACTTTCTGAAGTCGTTGCTGCCTATATCATGCCTACAATAAACATGGCATTATTACAACTGCTGCACACAATCTTACAATAAACGTCACTACAGGTCCGTCATACAGTCCTTCAATTAACGGGACATCAGTACAGGTGCTGAAAAACGCGCGCAACGATCCTCACCATCGCTGAAATGCCTTATGACTCTACAATAAGTTAACTGAAGACGAAGCCCAGTGCTAGACGTCACACTCACGTCTTGTCGAAGCAGACACCACACATGATGTTCACGTCGATGAGGGACAAGTAGGGCAGGGGATCCACCGCCGTCTTCTCCGTCTTCAGCAGCTCCATCGCCTTCGTCACAGACTGGTGGATCTTGTCCTCAAGATGGAAACCCGACAAGAACGTGTAGGACCTAATAATAATAATAATAATAATAATAATAATAATAAAAACTACATTTACTGCTTCTTCTACTACTGTTGCAACGAAGAGAGTGAATGTTGTTTTGTGCCACATATCCAGGCCTAGCGTTTGATAGCATGACGAAAAAGGCACACCGTCGGGCTATGAAGCTCTCCCGGCGGACGCTCTACCACTAGACCACGGAGGCTGTCCACGGCGTGTCAACTTAATGTGGGAGGAAATCTAGAAGTGATACAAGTCTCAGACGTTTACCATTTGGGCGTAACCCACGAGCACGGGTATGGTGCTGACAAACCTAGAAACATAATCAGGGCAAACCGGGATCTGAGCCCATAACCATGGGCTTCTGGCGTGCCCAGGGGTCGCAACTCTGCACAGCGAATTGCGGCGCCTTATACGACCAGGTTACCCGTGTCCCTGTTTTGTTTCACCTATATCATTTCAGAGTATGAACGTTAAGATAAAGACATCTGCCGAGCAGGCATGTTACCACACCTGAGTGCCATACTTGTCACCTTCCGCTGGTGCTGCAGTGTGGGCGTGTAGTCTGAGAACAGGATGCCCTTCTGACCACAGGTCATCTGTTTAACTGCAACATAATATGTCAGTCAAAATTATACAAAGAAGTGACTGAGTTCGGATTAACGCAGCTTAGAACAATATTTCATTTAGATCCCTGATTTCGACTTCATGTGGAGCGGCGCTAACTATATAAACCTACTGCCACTTGTGCCTAATGTATTGTAGGTATCTTCCTATCTCGTAATAACCTCTTGGGAGGTTTTACTTTTTCCTAGTAAGACCAGGTTGAGGTTTTACTTTTTCCTAGTAAGACCAGGTATGAGGTTTTACTTTTTCCTAGTAAGATTTGGATTGAGGTTTTACTTTTTCCTAGTAAGACCTGGCATGAGGTTTAACCTTTTCCTAGTAAAACCTGGAATGCGGTTTTACTTTTTCTAGTAAGATCTGGAATGAGGTTTTACTTTTTCCTAGTAAGATCTGGAATGAGGTTTTACTTTTTCCTAGTAAGACCTGGAATGAGGTTTTACTTTTTCCTAGTAAGACCTGGTATAAGGTTTTATTTTTTGCTAGTAAGACCTGATGATTTGAGTAGCAGATGGAATTTGGAGTGTTTCAAACGTCAATTGTTCCCTGATCGAAGACAAGAAATGAAACTATTCTATTATGGATGACGGGAATCGAACCTGCGATAGGTTTTGTAACCCACTGTTTTGTCACGGAGGCACCGGGACAAGTGGTGAGGGAACGTTCAAGTTCTGATGGCATGACTTTTTCGGCTACCCTTTTGCCTCGGTCTTACGTCCTCGACCATAACCTCGGAGTCGTGCTTTATCCGTCATGTACAAACTCTGTGGCAAAACTCTCACCTGAGTAAGATTGTGGTCGCGCTGTGAAGGCAGACTGTTGCTTGACGAATGCTTCATCCACGGCCTGCCTGGTGTTGAGATACATGGTAGCAACACGGCCTGCAAACAGGGTAACAAACATTATATATATACAGTAAACTACGGTTATAACGAACACGCTTATAACGAACTGACGGATATAGCGAACTAACTTTTTAGTCCCGACTACTTGCTGTAGTCATGCTGTATATGTACTTATAACTAACTACGGTTATAACGAACTAAAATTAGTAGTCCCATTGAGTTCGTTAAAATTTTATGATGAAACATTTGTAAAATGTATACATATTATTCACTTTACTAGTCTCATGAATGACAGTTTCAAATATCAATATTCACATTGACAGGTTCCATTCCTATATGTACTTAACACGAAGCGTTAGGGATGAGGAATACTTTTGGAATATTTTTATGAAGATGTGTGCTCGGTCTTCACTACAAAATAGTATCCCCCATGATATTATGATCCCTAATTTTATTTTGTTCACTTGAAATGTATATCCACAAAGCCGTTGATGAATAAGAACATACGAGTGAGTGAGTGAGTTAAACGACGCTTTGAACAGTGGTATATCAGTTATATCGGGTATGTCAGGGGATATACACCGGGGTGTGCCTACTGTACCGACTGAGAAGCATTATGAAGGAAATGTGTGATTCCAACCCACGATCACTGAATTCTCGAACATGTGTTTGTTTGTTTGTTGATTATATTGTTAGATTATGATTGGATACGCCTGTAAATAATGCAATATGACATATATAATGTCTGCTGAAAGCAGAGCCCAAGAAACAACTCGAATTTCATATCCTATACAATTATTCAATTGTTGCTTGTTTGTTTGTTTGTTTGTTTATTTATTTGTTGTTTAAAGCCGCACTCAGCAATATTCCAGCTATATGACGGTGGTCTGTAAGTAATCGAGTCTGGACCAGACAATCCAGTGATTGACAACATGAGTATCGATCCACGCAATTGGGATACGATGACATGCATCAAGCAGGTCAGCGAGCCTGACCACCTGATCCCGTTAGTCGCCTCTTACGACAAGCATAGTCGCCTTTTACAGCAGGCATGGGTTGCTGAAGACCTATTCTACCCCGGATCTTCACGGACCGAATATGTGTTTGATATTGAAGAGAACCATAAGTATTGTTACCATAGTATTATGAATGGTGGCATTTAAAGTATTAGATATATTCTTTTATCTCTGACAATACCTTTGTAAACCGTCATGTAGGGTCCAAAATATCTTGCCCACTCATACAGCGTCTCAAGGGTATCATCTTTTAAATCTGCGAAAATAAACAAGATGCAATTGTCAATAGCACTGATAACTGTAGATTCGTTGTTGAAGAAGTCTTTATCATCGGCCGCATGGACGATACATGAAGTTGCTGAAATACACACAATGAAATACTGTATTTGCTGCAGTTGTTATTGCAACTGCTTCCCTACGAAAGCCTTGTGGTTCAACTTTGGTAGCATTAATTTATGTATATATTTTTTTTATAAAATTCTCGTTAATTCAATTATTTTCTCGAAGTTTTCGGGTTCGCTCATGTTATTATCTCAAAAGCTCGAAATTTCGATTTTTTTTCTCGTACATTCGATTATTTTCTCGCTACTCCGAGGGTTTTTTCTCTATCCTTCAATTATTTTCTCGCTATTTCAAGTTTATTTTGAAAAACCTGAAACTTCGAGAAAAGTAATCGAAGCAACGAAAAAATAATTGAAATAACAAGAAAAAAATAGGAATTTCGAGTTTTTTAAATAAACTTGAAAAAAACAAGAGCATCGAAATTACAAGAAAATAATGAATGTAACGAGCAAAAGTTCGAAATTTTGATTTCTTAAAAACATACTTGAAATAAGGAGAAAATATTCGAAATAACGACATTAAACTCGAAATTTCGAGAAAATAATTGAAATAACGAGAAATTTCCATTGAAATATTTTTACCAAAACATCATTAGGCTTTCGTGCTTTGTTCCTCAATGTTCTCTTGGGTAATTAATTACCTGTGAAAACGGTTTGTAAAACCTGACAATATATCAATATTATAATACTACACGTTAATTAAGTTATAATAATATTTCAGGGAAAATGAAAAGCATCATGACCCTCTACCGTATACACAAAGATATAAAGTGACTGAATGGTGTGAAACGCCACTGTCAGCAATATTCCAGCTATGTCACGGCTGCCTGTAAACATCCAAACCAGTGGTTGACACTATGAGCAACGACCCACGCTGTCGGCACACACTCAGTCCGATATTGTGATAGACCGATCCTATCCGATTGTTTGTTTGTTTGTTTGTGTGTTTGTTGTTTAACGCCGCACTCAGCAATATTCCAGACGGCGGGCTGTAAATAATCAAGTCTGTGATTGACATCATGAGCATCGATCTACGGAATTGGGATACGATGACATGCATCAACCAAGTCAGCGAGCCTGACCACCCGATCCCGTTAGTCGCCTCTTTATACGACAAGCATAGTCGCCTATCAGCATGGGTTCCTGGAGGCCTTTTGAGTAACCTGGAGCTTCATGGGTACGATCCTACTTAGTTGGCTCTCACGACAAGCATTGGGGACTGGGCATCTGTTGCCATCTATGCCCCGAGATCCTCATATATGAGCCGACCGCCTCCGTGGTGTAGTGGTAGAGCGTCCGCCAGGAGAGCGGAAGGTCCGGGGTTCGACTCGACGACATCAGTGGTCAAACTAAGCAATTGGACATGAACTACCCTTACCTAGAAGGCTGCCGAGTAACGGAAGGCCCCTGGGCCCCGGGGGTAGTCTTGGGAAAGGGCGTGTCCACCACAGGGTGAAGAGCCCCGCTGTGACGCCGATGATGGCGCATTGCCACATCTGGGACAACTCGAGGAAAGCTGCTAACATCTTCTTTTTGTTGAAATTAGCCCTGCATTAACTGCCCATGCGTGGTAATCTGTGAACTGGATTGATACATCTTTTAGTACAAACTATATTGTTAATTTTTATAGTGTCACGTGCTGTGGTCTTAAACTAGAACACGTGCACGAAATACCTCTCTGAAAATGATTTTGTTATTGACGCAATATATTCACCAAAACACAGGCACAAAGGATGAGGTCCTTCGAAAATATAATCCAATCAAAAGAAGTCAAAGAACAGCCAATTTTTTCATGTGACTTAAGTTACTCTGTCTTGGCCTATAGTCAAAGGGGAAGAGCGGGTGCTCCTTAACTTCTTAGGAGTAGTATATATCGATTTATCCGTTGTTCGTGAAAACCGAGTCAATATTTGACTAAACTAGTGCCACTCAGGTTGCTGTCGGGACCACACAAAAATATTTGTTACATTTTTTTTTAAATTTGACCAATTTGACTCTTATGTTTCCGGTTTGTTATAGGTTTGTTTGTTGTTTAACGCCGCACTATTCCAGTTATATGAAGGCGGTCTCCAAATAATCGAGTCTAGACCAGTGACTGACATCATGAGCATCGATCTTCGCAATTGGGATACGACTATATGCATCCATCAATCAAGCGAGCCTTACCATCTGATCCCGTTAGTTACGTCTTACGACCGGCATTGGTTGCTGATAACTAATTCTATCCCGGATATTTAGTTAAACACTTTGTTACGGGTGCCACCGGTGTTGAAGGACACGCACACCTTTTCGCGAACACCTGGCAAAATCACTACGTGATAATGATTCATAAACACATGCTTATGATATAATGAGTGAGTGAGTATGGTTTTACGCCGCTTTTAGCAATATTCCAGCAATATCACGGTAGAGGACACCAGAAATGGGCTTCACACATTCAGAACCCGGGTCTTCGGCGTGACGAGCGAACGCTTTAACCACTAGGCTACCCGACCGCCCCCTTATCATATAGTCGCAGTCGTACAACGGGATGTGCCTTCAGCAGAGATTCCGGATGATTAAGTAAAGGGTTTGTTCGCTTTTCTTTACATACATTAGGCAAATTGTTACTATGTAGTGCCTGAGCAACAGTCAAGTCGAATACATCCTCAATTATAACCATCATCATAGTCATTATCAATTTCTCAAAGAGTTTCCAAATAAGGTTGTTTACATGTTAGGTAACGCTACATTTATTGACATCTCAATTCGCAGTAAAGCTTAATACACGAAATACTTTTCTGAAAAAAGATTATTATACAAACATTTCGTTCTACAGCGAAAATTCGTTAACTGGATGCCCCGCGGAGCATTAAATATTTACAGATTTCATGGTTCGAGACAAACGGACATCCGACACTTGACCATTTAGTATATTCGCTTTAAACAATATAGGGAGATATCGGTGTGTCACTGCATTTCTACATGTGTATACAGTTAACTACGGTTATAACGAACACAAAAGGAACAATAGACGGAGTTCGTTATAAGCGTTTAATCTAAAGCATACCGCAAATGACCGGGACCAAAAACAACAGTTCGTTATATCCATCACTTCGTTATAAGCATGATCGTTATAAACGTAGTTTACTGTCCTATGGAACATCATATTCCTGAAACTGAATTACTTTGTATAACCCGTTGTAAAGTTAAAACAACGTAAGTCTCGATTATCTGACGAAACAGATTACCGTATTTCCTCTATTAGACGCCGGGCCTCTAATAGAAACCGGGTCAACTGTTCAGTGCAAAAAATAGAAGCCGGGCCTCTAATAGACGCCGGGTCGATCAATTGATACAATTAATGATCCCTTTTTGGGACCTAAAATCCATAATGAGGACTCAAAATATTTCAATTTCGTGACGATTCGGGACATTCGTGGTCATAGTGAAATGGGGGTATTCATAGAAGCCGGGCCTCCAATAGACGCCGGGCCTCTAATTGACGCCGGGTCAAAGTCTTGTACGAAATAAATAGAATCCCGGGCGTCTAATAGAGGAAATACGGTACACTGGGGATAAAAGCCTAAATAGTGGTTAACCTTATGATTGGAAGTCTGAAAAGCACTTGCTAGCGAAAAGGGTAATCGTGTAAGCATAGAATACTTAGAACTGTAATTATTATTGAAGCAAATTTCAAAAGTATTTTTCCTCAAAGCAAAATGGCTATAACGTAACAATATGTTTACATCTTAGTGAACAATTATCTATCTTTCACTAATATAAAATACCATAGTAAATTGTATCGAAAGGGTACCCATCACACGTAATGAACAATCGATGCCCATATAAAATCAGCTTGAGAATCATTTTCAGCTGCCAATAATATTATAATATATTCAAATGAAAACAAAACCTTATAATATTATTATTACGGAAAAATACAAAGTATCAAATCACAAAGATATACCTTTAAATATGACCTACCTCTCTGCAATGTAAACCCCAGAATATATCACGCCTGTGCAAGACCTGAGTTGTACGCCACTGACATCGCCTGTTGGTGCACACGCAGTACTTGCAACCTACCCTCAGTCTGTTATTTCTGTTGCCCGGGGGTAGGCTGGACCTGCGCTTCCCCCCAGCCATGACAGTCTACCCCACGGAAAATAGACCCTTTGTTGTGTCCGCCATATTTACCTCCCGATAAGACATGTACCATATCCCCCTTATCTGATGAAACGGCCCTGGGCAGCGGTTGACCTTACGTAATATTAGCTGTATAAACAACGACATGAGTCCTTCATTAACCACCTGGATCTGAAAAAAGTCTACCAGAATACAACACTAAATGTATAAGCTATGTATTCAAAATTTAATTATTGTTTTGTACACAACAATAACATTAATCTCATTTATTATAAATGTATTCAACATTTATTAATGTGATAGTTACACAGCAAATTATATGCAACAAAAGTGGTGGTAGGCCAACTATTTATAAGGATTGACGTTTTGTACTCTCTGACATGATAGTAGATTTTTATGTACTCGTGAACTTTTTAGAGGAATGTATTAATTAAAATAAAAGCGACAAAGCCCTTTCCATATTCAGTTACCCCTCCAAAAACAGAGTCGTTTGTACGATTCCGACTATATCATGAGCATGTGTTTATAAATCATTATAAGACAGTAAAATAAGTTTTAACCTCATCGGTTTAAATTTATTCGTATTTACCGCATCACGAATATGTTTTGAGATTCAGATTGGTCGCACACGTATAGTCTGTCATACAGACCCTGAAACAAATATATCCAATACAGCCCATCCAGGTCTATAATGTTTGGCAAGTCTAGATTACTGTCGTATCTGAAAATGAAGAAAGTCTCTGGGCTCATGTTTATTGTATTTTATAACTATAATTTAACAACTGTTTTTTTCTGTAAAATATGTTCAATTCAGAGACTAGATGTTAGTCTAGCACACGTATAGCTATAGTCCCTACTACAGACCAAGAAACAGCTTGATTGTTGGAATGGTGGTACACTCAAGTCATTAATATTGCATCTGCATCACAGTGGACTGTTAAAGGACCCTAATCAGTGTCATTGTGAAATCAAAAATACCCCTCAAAGCCTAAGCAAGTCTACATCAGTTTGGGAAATTTGAATTTCATGACATTCTGAAAGTAGAGATACACTCAGGGCTCTTTCTATTATCTATTTAAAGACGATTGTAACAAAATAATCTGAAATTATTTTTATTTCAGACTACATGTATAATATTACGTACATTAGCATCAAGTAGCAGTTTCTAGGGCAGCACGCTTTGTGGGTCGTGTGAACAATTTTCTGTTGTTTTCGTTATCGTCCAGAGACTTCCATGTGTGAAGAAATCTTGCCACACGCACTCGTCATATGTGTCGTTTCGATAAAGCTAGATTCTACACAATTTTATGGCGGTGTTTTACACACTCGTGTACAGCAGTGACCTCGCTGTAACCCCCGGCTATGTACCGACACGCATGGGTGAGCCAGTTGTCTCAGGGATGTGATACTGTCAAACGTCGTCACGTGACGTGCATTAAGACGACGCACTGAGTGAATAACCGGTTTATTCATCCTGGGCTTTCTCACTGTTTGAAGAAAATTAAAAAAGCTCTATAACTAATATATTTTACTGTTAGGGCATATCATTGTCTATATATATTTTATTTTATTTCATTTTATATTATTTTATATTATTTTATTCTCTATTATATTATATTATATTGTATTATATTATTTTTTTTATTTCTTTTTATATTTTATTTTATTTTATATCATATCATATCATATCATATCATATCATATCATATCATATCATATCATATCATTTCATTTCATTTTATATATTTTCATTTAAATATTTTATTTTATTTTAGAATTTAAAACTCGCTCATCGATGCATAGTAAATGTTCACTATACATCCACGATATCTAAAATCCAGTGGTTAAACATGTACAAGCTAGGCCGACATTAATTCAAGTCAACCAACCAAAAACTCCGTATGTTATTCGATGGTGATATGTTTGATACGGGGATCATAGTTGAGTTCTGGACCTTGCAGTGTTTCCACGCCTGTTTCCAGCCTAGTAACGTTTTGATGACGTTCGTAATTTTATTGTCAAATCCAGTTCAGAAGTGTATACTTTCTTTTTCTCGACATTTTTCATACTTAGACAGAAACAAGACAATTGTATTTCAGAATTTGCTTTGTTCTTATTCTTTATTATCTAAACAAAATAGAGCCTCGCCATTATCAGTATTATTACAGTAAACTACGGTTATAACGAACACGCTTATAACGAACTGACGGATATAACGAACTAACTTTTTAGTCCCGACTATTTGCTGTAGTTATGCTGTATATATGCTTATAACGAACTACGGTTATAACGAACTAAAAATAGTAGTCCCTTTGAATTCGTTATAACCGTAGTTTACTGAACGTGTCAGAAGAAATGTCGAAAGCTTTCATGTTAAACCGACGTACTTGTTTGTATCTCTGACATGCCTATCGTGATGAAAATCCGACGTTCACTTGCTGAATAAGCCGAAAGGGTAATAGGTAGAGCTTGTTGTAAATCACGAATTGTCTAGGCTTGCTTGTGAAGTACATATATGTTATAGGGGTAAACGTGCTAGTATATGTACCACGTGAACGCCAGTATATGTATGTATATCCATGCTCCCGTTCTCCCTATTGAAACAAACTTAATGACTGCGATAGTACACGTAGTTGTCCAATTTTTTATCACGAACGTATATACTACCTAATTTCGTTTATCCGACATACTCGTTGATCAGACGTAATCATATGCAACCAACAATGTCGGATTAATGGGACTTGACTGTATATGAAGGGCTGCATTTATCAAGTACTCGTATAGAGGAATCGATTGGGGATTAAATATTCACCTGTCTTGAATGTGAGTGGTGGGTAGTCGGACATGTTTACCCCTTTCGCGAACACCTGGTGTCATTGATATTCAGCGATCCGTTCATATAATTTTCACCACTATTTTCCCGATAACGTCCACTGGAATTTATTTCGGAAGATAATCGAGATTAAATATTGTCTGGCATTGACTTTTAGAATTAAATACCTTTCACGATGAATATCCTATGGTATACATATGTATTACCTACGTGTATGATTTATATATTGTTGATACAGTGTCATGTATCACTATAAATAAGTAATATATACATTGACATCATTACGCTTGAATAAATTCACAAATCGTATGTGCTGTGGTATACATCTTTCCTGTTAGTGAATATGGATGAATAATTCATGGCTAAAGTGTATTTTTTTATATTCTATTTAATTCCATATATCCAGAACAAAAGTCTTGAATACGTTTTGCACGCTTAATGTAAGGAGATATTAACGGGGTTTAAAGTTGTTGCATTACCTGCGCATGAGTGTAAATTAATATATTATTGTTAAAGTGTTTTATACAGGGTACATTTTCTTGAAGTTAACTGTCGGTGACCGCTTGCAGCAGATATCCGTCTGAATATACCACATAACAGCTGACCTGATTCAGCGTGACCCAGGGCATTGCTTGCCTTACGGTCACGTGGTGTCGGGGAAACATCCCCCCTCACTGTCACCGAGCACCTGAGTGCCACTATTCAATGCATGCACCCAGCTCACAGTACGACACATGGAGTTAATAGGAATGGTGAATTGAACAATGTCACTTACTGGTGCGAATGTAGAGTTGTCTCCTCTTACGTCTTTAGCCGCATGTGAATCCGCTCAGGTGAAATGTACAACAGTGACTCCTCTCGCTTGCGGTGAGCGCCCCGTACCGTGACGAGGCGAACCAGTGGGGCCCTGTTTAGGTTCTTTCACGGGTGTCCTTGAATCGCGCTTCGGGGACAAACCAATGAAATAAGAGTGAGTGAGTATGGTTTTACGCCGCTTTTAGCAATATTCCAGCAATATCACGGCGGGGGACATCAGAAGTGGGCAATGAAATAGGAGAAATGTGTGGAGTGGAAAGACGTGGGTTCTGTATCATCAAGTGAATAAATTGGTACCTGGTGTTTTGTATTTATTATCACCGGAGGCCCTGTATAGGTTTTATCATAAGTGTCAAGATTGTTTATGACTGGTTTCAAGGGTTGGCAAATACAATTAACAACTTAAAGGGTGTGTCATAAGGTTGAGTGGTAGAGCGTATATGCACATGCTGATACTGTGGGATGTTTTACCATCGGGATAATATAATGTCCACACGATACATGCTGAGAGCGAGTGAAGGGTTTTAAAGGGGGTAGGGTGGAGGTGGGGGAGGGGAGATACGTGTGGCCCCGTCGTCCGAGGCGTCGATATTTGCTGTACAGAGTTGCGTCCCTTGGGAACGACAGAAACCTACGATCGTGCGCTTCAACCCGAGTCGCCCCAATTATATTTCTAGGTTTATCAGCTCCATACCCGGGTTTCACCAAAATGGTAAACGTCTAGGACTTGCATCACTACGTGTCGTAGACGTGTAACACGTTAAACACCTTGAGCACTGACAAGTTGCTGACAAATCAATGTTTAGCGTGGACACGAGGACACACTTATTTACTCCTTGCATGCCGAAGTGCCGCACCTCAGTACAGCAAATTGCGTCTCAATCAGGGGACATTGGTACCTTGATGTGAGCAACAATCCACGTTAGGACATTCATATATCCCAGGTTGGGACATTGACATCATGAGTAACGATCAACGTTGGGACATTAATATCACGAGTAACGATCCATGTTGGGACATTTATATCATGAGTAACGATCCATGTTGGGACATTTATATCATGAGTAACGATCAACGTTGGGACATTAATATCACGAGTAACGATCCAGGTTGGGACATTTATATCACGAGTAACAATCCAGGTTGGGACATTAATATCACGAGTAACAATCCAGGTTGGGACATTTATATCACGAGTAACAATCCAGGTTGGGACATTAATATCACGAGTAACAATCCAGGTTGGGACATTTATATCATGAGAAACGATCCACGTTGGGACATTTATATCACGAGTAACAATCCAGGTTGGGACATTTATATCATGAGTAACGATCCAGGTTGGGACATTTATATCACGAGTAACAATCCAGGTTGGGACATTTATATCACGAGTAACAATCCAGGTTGGGACATTTATATCATGAGTAACGATCCAGGTTGGGACATTTATATCACGAGTAACTATCCAGGTTGGGACATTTATATCATGAGTAACGATCCATGTTGGGACATTGATATCATGAGTAACGATCTAGGTTGGGACATTTATATCACGAGTAACGATCAACGTTGGGACATTAATATCACGAGCAACAATCCAGGTTGGGACATTAATATCACGAGTAACAATCCACGTTGGGACATTGATATCATGAGTAACGATCCACGTTGGGACATTAATATCACGAGTAACAATCCAGGTTGGGACATTTATATCACGAGTAGCGATCCAGGTTGGGACATTTATATCATGAGTAACGATCCACGTTGATACATTTATATAATTAATAACGACCCACGATGGGACAGTAATATCATTAATAACGACCCACGATGGGACAGTAATATGATTAATAACGACCCACGTTGATACATTAATATAATTAATAACGACCCACGATGGGACAGTAATATCATGAGTACCTATCCACGTTGGGACATTGGGACATGAAGATAAGTAACGATCCACACTGATATTATAAGTGATGAACTTCTTTGGGACATCCATATCTTGAGTTGTTATATATGTTGGTTCACTGATTTCATCAGTAGCAGGGGAGGTCGGGTAGCCTAGTGGTTAAAGCGTTTGCTCGTCACGCCGAAGACCCGGGTTCTATTCCCGACATGGGTACAATGTGTGAAGCCTATTTCTGATGTCCCCCGCCGTGATATTGCTGGAATATTGCTGAACGCGGCGTAAAACTATACTCACTCACTCATCAGTAGCGACCCATGTCTGGACATTGATATCATAACTAAATACATTCGCTGGGCCGTTGATATGAGTTATGATCCACGTTGACACACAGATGACCATTTTCTCCTCGTAACAGTCGGATTCTGCTACAAAATGCCAAAGTTATCGAGTTGCATCGCCACAGGATGAGATAATCAGGAGTTCAAAGAACTGAATGTTTCGCAAGATACGTGTCAAGTAAGCATGTCTTTATAAAATAATATCGCAAACCATTATTTGACATACTTGTATTCAAATCTAACGTATGTTTTCTTTCCACGAAAACCTACATTTTCATTAGTGTACATTTCCTACTTCCATTGGGTACAAAAAAGTCGAAGAAGACTATTATTGTTTTGTTCCTTTCAATGTATTTTTAAAATTACAAAAAAGTAGAACATGATCAAAAGTAGATATAGGCAGCTACGGTGTTTCAAGGTGGAATATAGACATAGATTTTCTGTACATTCAAGAGTAGGTCATTAGCGTACACATACTTCACACAAAGAATTAAGTAGCTTGTACAAAGACCGAGGGTACAGAAAGACCACATATATATATGTAGTTGGTGGAGGACAATCCGTGTTTTGCCTTCAGTATATATCCATGTATATTCACGTTGACACGTTAATAAAGAAAATGTTGTCTATGTTAGTGAATGAAATTTAGTCCATGCTTGTTCTAATGGCGTAATGTTAACAGTTTGTGACATGTTGAATGATATGAAGCGACAACAATTCATCTAAAAAAGATAATTAAGTTTGAGGATCGCTTCAATGAAAAATCGATCTATTGTTTTTTAATATTCAGATGTCACAGATGAAGCAAAGCTAGATGTGAAGAAAAAAACACGTCTTATATAGTTGAAGATTACACATAGAGCTTTGAGGTTAAAAAAGGCTTTAAAGTGAGACACTATTTCTAACCAGATTATTCCCACGTAAGTAAATAAGTATATAAGTATAAATATATAAGTAGTATAATTCTGTCTATTTCATGTGTAACTCGTCTTCTGGTTACTTGTGAACATCACATGTGGTAGGCCGTCTTTTCACATATCACACCAGTCTGTTTTTGATGACAACCTTATAGCGCTTAGGCAAACAGGTGAAGCTTCCTTGTGGTTCAAGGTCAGGGGTCACCCCGTCCGGCAGACGAATCTCAAAAGATCTCATGAAAGACGCCAAGAGAAGATGTAGTTCCGGTTTGGCCAACGCCTCCGCCATACACGATCTCTTGCCGACGGAGAATGGCATCCAACTTTCTGGCTTTGGTGCAAACCTTCCAGAATCATCCAGGAAACGTTCTGGATTAAAGACTTCTGGTTCTTTCCAGTGTCTTGGATCATGATGGATAGCGAAGAGGTTGGCCATCACCATTGTCCCTTTGGGAATCTCGTAGTCACCTGAAAGAATGTGAGTGAGTGAGTGAATGAGTGAGCTGGGTTTGACGTCGCTTTGAACAGTATTCCAGTCATATCACAACGTGTCAGCTTAATGAGAGAGGGAATCTCGAAGTGATGCAGGTCTCAGATGTTTTCCACTTGGTAAAACCCTCGAGAACGGGTATGGTGCTGACAAACCTAGAAATATAACCGGGAGTCGAACCTAGGTTTCGCGCAAAAGGAGAATGTTATAAAAACAAACACAGATGCAAAAAGAGGAACAGTGAGTGAGTTGGGTTTAACGCCGCTTTGAACAGTGCGAAATGACACAGGTCAAGTATTGAAACCCGCGCTTATAGGACGGGCAGAGCAACGGGTCACACGCGACGACTCCGGGATTCGATCCCACGGTCTGCGGATTCTTGTACAGTTCATCGATGCATTTTTGCAAATTTAATCGTGGTGCCCTGGGCCACTGGGCCCTCCGTGCCCCCAAATAAGAAGATATTAATATAAATATGTAAGATAAGTAAAAATCATCGCAAGTTGTTGCCCATGTATACAGACACGAATATCAAGACCAACCATGAACTTTTTGAGTGAGTGAGTGAGTATGGTTTTACGCCGCTGTTAACAATATTCCAGCATTATCACGGCGGGGCACATACGGAATACGCTGCACTCATGTGGGAAATTGTACCCGGGTCTTCGGCGTGACGAGCGATTGCTTTAACCACAAGGCTTTCACACCGCCCCTTAACTTTTGGAAACACACTGATATTAATCGTAGCCATGACGTTAATGATAAACATAAATTTCTGAACTGCGCCCGTCTTACCGAGCGTTGTATCACAAGTGGTTGAGTGGGGGAGGCTGAGAGGTGCAACAGTCGCCATCCGCATACTCTCATATAACACGGCCTCGGTGTACGGCAGCTTGTGTCGCTCGGACAACATCGGCACTCGGCGCTGACCTGTGAATTCACGTGTTTCATGAACAATCCATACCAACAATTATACTTACAACCCAGTAGGAGGCTACTGGAACATCCTTGTTATTAATATTACATCCATATCCCGGTTTCTTGTTACAGTTGAACTCATGAGTCTTACGGACCGACAATTTGATATTCTTGGGGGGGGATTTTTAAATTTTGATTATGGGCCTGAATTGTAAAAATGAAAAACACCTTGCAAAAATGTAATTTTACGGCGGCAATGTCTTGTTTTTTCAACAATCTGAAGCATCATTATTTTGAGTCTTTGAGCCCACTTTGAGCCTTAGGAATATAGCATTAGAAAAAATAGAATAGAAAAATAAGAACACCCGTACTTTACATAGATGTTCTGCTTCACCCAAGAAAAAGAAATCTTATTTCAAACCCTCAGAAACTATTAACGTACTTCAGGCTCTTTGGTGTCTAAATTTCAGGATACATAAGTTGAAATGTCAAGATAATGATCTTGATATTTCAATATACTAAGTTGAAATTTCAAGATACTAAGTTGAAATTTCAACTTATTATCTTGATATTTCAACTTATTATCTTGATATTTCAAGTTAATATCTTGAAATTTCAACTAAGTATCTTGAAATTATAACTAAGTATCTTGAAATTTCAAGAAAAAAAACCAAAAACATAAATGGCCCTAAAAAGGTTCCGTACAGCGGGGTATACAGTACAGATCGAGCAATACATATCGTGTAATTGTTGGACCTTCCTGGGAAGACACTGTCTAAATGCCTGTGTTTAACTTCGTAATCATCACCTTGTTAAAGTCACTGACAGAGAACAATTTGAATTCCAAAGGTGTTTCTTACCTATCACGCTGTCCACTTCCGCATGGAGTTTCGCCTGCACTTCTGGGTGTGCAGCTAAGTACAGGATTGTCCAGTGAAGAGTCTGTCGGGACGTGTCCACCCCCGCTGCGAGGAGAAAGCTCACAACGTAAATTCCGCTGCAGAATTTTCAACGAATACTCATGTCACCTAAAGGTGTCATTTACAATCGCGAGAAACGATTTTGGATTCCATCTCAAGGGGAATTGATAATGTCGTTGTTATCGTTACTCGTTATACATAAAAAACAAGTGATTTCATCAGGTGCTTAAGTATTAAATATAGAAAAAACAGAGTCCAGATATTCGTGCTTGTCAAAATTACACCTGAAGAGCCGTTGAACGGCGAAAGATCTTGTGTGGATAAAGGAGTTTTGACAAGCACGTGCAGGAATATCTGGACTATATATATATATATATATATATATATATATATATATATATATATATATATATATATATATAATAACTTTAATTTAAAATCGAAATGCAAACACAATTCAAAATTTTCAAATTCAGAATCTAAACGTTTCTGTTTACATTCACGTTGAAATGAGATAGACATTAGTATTGACCAACTTCAACTTCATTGCAATAATTTTCAGATATCAACATAATAATATGATCTCTGTTTCAAGTAGTAGCTTCCTTCCCAGCTTTTAACAAGGTTATACATTTTATTACCTTGAAAAACATCCGATACGGTCTGGCCGAGATGCGTGTTGGTAATCTGCGCAAGTAGTTCCGGGTTCTCTTCCGCCTCTGCTTCCTTCTGGGCAATCAACATGGCGTCTGTGAAGTCACGTTGTGTATCTGAAAATCAGAGTGAGTGAGTGCGAGTGAGTTGGGTTTAACGCCGCTTTTAACTTTATTCCAGTTACATCACGGCGTGTCAGCTTAATGTGGGAGGAAAGCCCGAAGTGATGCAGGTCTCAGACGTTTACCACTTCGGTGAAACCCACGAGCACGGGTATAATGCTGACAAACCTAGAAACATAATCGGGGCGAACCGGGATTCGAACCCACAATCATAGGTTTCTGGCGTGCCCAAGGGACGCAACTCTGCACAGCGAATCGCGACGCCTTAGACGACTGGGCCAACCGTGCCCCCCTGGAAATCAGAACTCATCGTCACATGTAAGTAATACTTTCGCCGTCACACTTTTCGCATGTTCTTAAAGATGGAATTCACCAAAGGTGTTTGAAAGTATTTTCAGTCCAAGCAGATAATTTCCAGACCAAGAGTGAGTGAGTGAGCTGGGTTTAACGCCGCTTTTAACAGTATTCCAGTTATATCACAACGTGTCAGCTTAATGAGGGAGGAAAACCCGAAGTGATGCAGGTCTCAGACGTTTACCACTTCGGTGAAACCCACGAGCACGGGTATAATGCTGACAAACCTAGAAACATAATCGGGGCGAACTCGGATTCGAACCCACAATCATAGGTTTCTGCACAGCGAATCGCAGTGCCTTAGACGACTGGGCTACCCGTGTCCCCTCCAGACCAAGACCTTAATCTTGACAACTTATTAACATCCATCGATTACCAAGTCTCAGGACTGTTAAAGTAAAACTACAAACCAGAATGATACAACCATGTTCCTAAACTCTTAAATGATCTTGAACTTTGACATAACGGGACTAACGGGATCTGGTGGTCAAGCTCGCTGACTTGGTTGATGCATGTCATCGTATCCCAATTGTGTGTATCGATGCTCATGATGTCAATCACTTGATTGTCTGGTCCAGACTCGATTATTTACAGATCGTCGTCATATAGCTGGAATATTGCTGAGTGCGACGTTAAACGACAAACAAACAAACAAACAAACAAACAAAACAAACAAAACATTGGTTCAGGGTATCTATCGTATACTGGATAATCGAGATGGTTTACAAAAAATAGGTACGTAATAACTTGTTGCACTTTTTACAAAATACTCACCCGATGAAAACGTTTCTTTATGTACGTTGATCCTTTTGTAAATGAATCCCAGCATAGAGTCTTGTATCTTCATAAACTTCCTGAATTTAGCTGTTGGATAAAGTCTTATCGGAGGAAAAACATCTTCCAGGAACCCATTCCCTACCTCTTCCGAGAACGTGTCAAGTCCTTTACAGAATTCCAGAAACTCTTCATTATCCGATGAAAACCTAAAACAAAATATTGTTTGGGGGTTTTTTTTGTTTAACGCCGCACTCGGCACTATTCCAACTACATCACGGCGGTTCGTAAATAATCCAGGATGGACCAGACAATCCAGTGATTGATATTAGAAGCATTGGGATACGATGACATGCATTAATATAACGCGCCTGATCGCCCGATCTCGTTCGCCGCCTCTTACTACAAGAAAGGGTTGCTGAAGATCAATTCTAACCCGGATCAGGGGCGGTCGGGTAGCCTAGTGGTTAAAGCGTTCGCTCGTCACGCCGAAGACCCGGGTTCGATTCCCGACATGGGTACAATGTGTGAAGCCCATTTCTGGTGCCCCCCGCCGTGATATTGCTGGAATATTGCTAAAAGCGGAGTAAAACCAAACTCACTCACTCACTCACTCTAACCCGGATCAACCAGATCGTTGAACAGTTCATATGAGCCGGTTGAGTTAGGGTGAAACTAGTATTTTTTCATTATCCTGAATCAACTTCTTTCATCGGAAAGAAGGGGCGGTCAGGTAGCCTAGTGGTTAAGCGTTCGCTCGTCACGCCGAAAACCCGGGTTCGATTCCCGACATGGGTACAATGTGTGAAGTCCATTTCTGGTGTCCCCCGCCGTGATATTGCTGGAATATTGCTAAAAGCGGCGTAAACTCATACTCACTCACTCATCGGAAAGAAAGATCACATAGACCAACTGTAAATGATATGAAGTAATATTTATGTTGCTCACTTCTCATCGAAGCAGATCTTGCTGATGATGTTGAAGATGGCGAGGTTGATGTAGCGGTAGATGTCGAACGGTTCTGTCTCTGTTTCCATCTCTGCTGCAACCGCTTCCATGACTTCAACTATCGTGTCCTGAAACTTCTCGCCCTTCATGTAGTACCTACATGTGCATTACAAGCCATCCTTTAATACTATTTTATACCGATGTTACTAACCTCAATAGTTTCTCTAGTTTCAATGTATTAACATTACAGTTTGTACTCTATGTATGTTTGTTTGTTTGTTGTTAAAAGCCGCACTAAGTAATATTCCAGCTATATGACGGCGGTCTTTAAATAATCGAATCTGGACCAAACAATCCAGTGATTGACATCATGGGCATTGATCCACGCAATTGGGATCGATGACATGCATCAACCAAGTCAGCGAGCCTGACCACCCGGTCCCGTTAGTCGCCTCTGACGACAAGCATGGTCGCCTTTTACGGCAAGCATGGGTTGCTGAAGACTTATTCTACCCGAATCTTCACGGGTCGTACTCTTTGCAGGACATGTAGGACATGTTGAACGATAAAAGTGATACTATTTTTGGTCACAAAGAATGTAGTAAAATAACCCTTTCCATAATTAAAACAAATTTCTGCAAAAAGGCGATTGTACGATACAGACTATATCATGAGCATGTGTTCATGAATCACTATCAAATGGGGATGACTTACCTTAAACCTTCAAATGATACCAAAAAAATGTGTAAAATACTCAAATTTTGACATGTACATTACTTTTATTCCAGTTGGACCTTGAATATGACTGATTGCTGATCATGAAGAAGTTCAACATAATCTGAAAATACCATAAGACGGTTTTTTCGACTATATTTCGTGATAATATAACACGAGTAGGTAGTTCGTAACTGTATGAAATAGCTCAGACACAAAGGTTTATCAGTATTCAAACACACAAATCTATATGATACATTTCTCAGTGTAAGGGTGACATTGTGACCTGTTGCAGAATAAATGCATACATAGTTATCTTTTCTTACATAAAGATACTAGCTTCTGATTGTTAAGGAGCGGACAACTCTCTTCCCATTCGTCACCACTCGCCCCTTTCCGTAACCTGCAAGCTATACGGCTGGTCCCGGAATAACACGAATTGGTCACGAATGCACCCATCCCATCCATGACCAACTCGTGTTATTTCGGGTCTTCTTGTAGGTTACGGAAAGGGGCGAGTGGTGACGAATGGCTCTCTCCCATGCAGCCCGCTCTCATGTGAGGTACAAATTTCATGTTACCCGCTGGGAAATCAGTCGGAACACATCGTAGCTTGCTTATCTCGCACAAGCAGAAGAATCGTTCGGTTTCTGAAATAAACCGATGTCTATCCGAACGCATTGTTTAAAGCGAAGTAACTCGGTCCGTTTGCGTCGTCTACTACGAGTTTTGCCAAGTCGTGTAACTGCGAGCATGTATTCCGGACCTGCATGAAAGAATGTCGGTGAGATATGTTCGCATTCGTGACCAACTCGTGTTATTCCGGGACAAGCCGAATAGCGACTCGTTTCCCTCCCATGGCCATTTTTGCGACCGGTTTCCGTCTTAGCGCAAATGGGCATACCTAAAATAATTGTCAACACATTGCATAATGGTTCACATAGATTTCCCTATATATCATATATAATTCAGATGCAACTTAAAGCACATCGGGACGTGCGGAATTATACAGTATGATTGAACACATTTAACTGTATGTAGGGTATATTTTTAGATGCAGGACATATGTCAAATCAAAAATGATTTCTGTGGGATTCTTTGACGAAGAACTTGAAATCATACGCGCATTCTGATTGGTTTGTCGTTTTGACATTCATCGATAGGGGACGAGTCTTCTTGCAGGTTCCGGAAAGGGGCGAGTGGTGACGAATGGATATATTCGTTGTAAACCGATCCCTCGGGGCATATGTGATGTACCCTGTGTGTGAGCCTCGCCCGACGGTTCGGGGTACATACGCTCACACACAGGGTACATTACACGATATACCCCTCGAGATCGGTTGACAACTTTGTAAACACAAAAGAATTAGTCACTACCACACAGTTGTTTCTAGACTTACTTGAGGGCTCTCAATGCCAGCTTCCGATGGAGTTGCCATGTTGCTCCATAATCTGTGAAGGCAATGTCCTTCCCTCCCTCCGTGAAAGCCTTTCCTGAAATTTATGTTTTGTTCGTTTGTTAGTTTGTTGTTTAACGCCGCACTCAGCAATATTCCAGCTATATGACGGCGGTCTGTAAATAATCGAGCCTGGACCAGACAATCCAGTGATTGATATCACGAGCATCGATCCACGCAGTTGGGATACGATGACATGCATCAAACCAAGTCAGCGAGCCTGACCACCCCCTCCCGTTAGTCGCCTCTTAATAATGATCAAAGCATCACTTGTTGAATGGTAAATATACGTTGTGAATACAGGATTTCAATGTTGTTCGTGTATTATATAGTAGTTATTTATTGACCATACCCGAGAACGTCATCGGCCGACCAGCAAAGGCGACAGCTTTCTGCACGAACGCTTCCTGCACCGCCTCCACGTTGTTGAGAAACACACAGCTTACAGGACCTACACAGAACAAGTCATGTTTACAGTCGCTAGTTTTATATATCCAACTGTTTACTTTGTACGGAGTTCGTACCACGAGCCGTAGCGCTACAACTGTCGGAAGTCTATGTTAAAGTATGGGAGTGACATCTTCCCAAGGCAAGAGAGTTAACTGACTTTAAAAGTCCAGTTTCCACGAAACTGGACTTTTATAGTCAGTTAACTCACTTGCCTCTGGAAGATGGGGAGTGAGGGTCGTCTTAGCTGCACGATCGTTTTGTGGATGGGGCCCCTGCATATCAGTGGTAGACAGCACAATCGCCTTGAGTGAGTGAATGAGTGAGTGTGGTTTTACCACCTTTTCAGCAATATTCCCGCAATATCACTGTGGAGACACCATAAATTGGCTTCAGAAATCGAACCATGTGGGGAAACGAACCCGGCCCTTCGGCAACAGTATATGCCAACGTTCACGGCACATGTCGCGGGGCATTGTTCATAGTCGCCGAGGTTCACTGTACATATCGTCGGCATTAGTCACAGCAAACAAAATATACTTGAAGATGACGATGTTGTTGATGATGATGGGTCATGTTGATGATGGTGATCATTACAATTATAGCAAACATGTCAGACTTGATTTTTAATACCCCCTCCCCTACATGTAAGGGTCCGTCCGTAAAAATATTTTCCGGAGCATATCTCGAACGCTATTCAATCTAGCCTTACGAAACCGAAAACACTTATTGGTCACACTGAGCGCTGGTGCCTGTTGCTGTTTTGACATTTTCCAACATTGTATTTTGGACAGTTTCCATGGAAACGTGATGAACTTTGAACCTTGGCGGGTAGTGTCATTTCCGGAACATGTATATCTAAATATATACAACCTAGCATCTCTCTTAAAATTACTTTCAGAAAACTTTCTGCTCTTGTCATGTCAGTATTGATGCCTTTGAAATACTTATAGCTCTTTCTGGGCGTTATCCAAAACACAAGAAGTGTCGGCCTACACGAAAACTTTATGAGCTTGTGATAGATGCAGGTTAGGTATACATGCCTGTTGATTCAGTGATGTAAATCCCAATTTTTATTGTTTGAATTTGGAAATTAACAGAAAATATTATAGAGTAGAATTTTGTTGAGGTAAAATGTATTTGTATTCAGAAAATATATAAGTATATAGAGGCTTCTTCATGCTTTTTGTCGAATACGATTTATATTTCGTCGAGTGAAGCCTCAAACCCCATATTGTTTCGAGATCGGTATACAATGGGAAGAGAATGGTAGGAATGACAAGGGGTATGATATGGAAACTGACATTTATCATCCGACACTGGCTCCCACAGAAGATATCGCTTGGATTAGATCAAGCGATATCTACACTGTAGATATCGCTGCAATGAAATTACATCACAATGCTTTGCAGACCATTGTGACGTCACTGGTTACCATGACGTCACAATCAAATGACATCAATAATGGCTCTGCTACTGAAGCTGTTAACAGTACTTTTTCCACTGAAGACACTGCAGACACTACAAATTGAACAAGTTTGAAAAATGGTGTTGGATGATAAATAAAATCTCACCCTCGTGTCTTTTGATATCAAATATATCAACACTCGTTGATAAAAGTGGCAAAAATCCTCGGCAAGCCTCGGAGTTTTTCCACTTTTATCAACTCGTGTTGATATATTTGATATCAAAAGACACTCGGGTGAGATTCTCTATATATCCTTTTTATCATATACCATAACATCAAATTGTAAAATGATTCTATTTGCAAGTGAATGCAATTCATTTTCACCTTGTTTGAAGGAAATGGCCGCTGGAAAGCTAGCCGAGCCGACGAGCAGACGACGCACTAAGGGAAGTAACTCCAATTTCTTACCATCCGGGCTGCTGTCAATCGCCCATTCAACATGCATTGCCAAGCCATATAATGAGTGAGTGAGTATGGTTTTACGCCGCTTTAAGCAATATTCCAGCAATATCACGGAGGGGGACATCAAAAATAGGCTTCACACATTGTACCCCTGTCTGGAATAGAACCCGGGTTTTCGGCGTGACGAGCGAACGCTTTAACCACTAGGCTACCCGGACCGCCCCGCCAAGCCATATCAGCCTGGCAGGGGTGGAATACAGGTCTGGTTTTTACACCCCCTGTGATATGACCGTCCCTATGCTGGTTATATTGCTCATGCAAAATGCCTCACATCATTGATAGGTATGTGATAATTTGTCATAGCAGGGAGTCTCTAAAAGCCATTGTTTATGTGTAATTGTATTACAGATTAATGTACTCTGTACGCCGAAAAGGAAGGTACGGAGAAATGTCAGACTTCTGTTCCCCTGTGTATTTATAGGACCGCCTCCGTGGTCTAGTGGTAGAGCGTCCGCCCGGAGAGCGGAAGGTCCGGGGTTCGTTCCCCGGCCGCGTCATACCAAAGACGTTAAAATATAGTACTTGTTGTTTCCCTGTCTGGCGCACGGCATTAAGGGGCTAAAACAAGGACTGGTCGGCTCGGAGTCAGTATACTGTGTCTGAGTGGGGTATTCATGTTAAACTGCGGCATGGTATCTCAGTGTGCTAGCACTATAAATCGGCATCAGTCCGGACTGGTACAAGCAGCCACACAAACACACACACGTACATGCACGTCGCTATATAAGTGCAATAATCTTAGACGCGACGTTAAACCCCATTTCACCTCACCTCACCTGTGTATTTATATGGATCATTGGTGATATCCCTATACTCAAGAACAATATAAGCCTATATAACAAAACTGCGCATGCTTTACCAAGGTGAAGGGTCATCACCGGGCCGAACTGCTTCTCCCACTGTGACAGCTTCCGGTAGAGCGACACGTTTTGTATAGCTGCAATTGATTGTATTAAAATCCACTGATTATTTTTGTACGTATCAGAGCTGGGATACACTTAACATTGCCAAGCAGAAGAAGGATGTAAATTAAAAAAAGGAAATTGATTAGTTTCAAAGTTTAAATATAATATCCATCCCAACGTAAAATCAGGACAGTTTTTAGGTGAGGAGATTTCGTATTTATAAACTATTTATAAACTTGCATAACTGTCTAACTTACCTAGAATGTTGCCAAGCAACGGGAGACCACGTGGTCCCGGTGGAAGTTTGTGTCGCTTCCGGTTCATCAGATACACCATCACCGCCAAGCCCAGACCCAGAATTAGCGTTGTTCGGTACTCCAAAACGATGGCACTGAGCGATTCCAAAGTCCCACCCATGGTGTTTGACTACACTGAAAATATGAGAAACCTATTCAAGTCGACATAATTTATATTAATTGAATCGGAGAAAACATTAGTGAGTGAGTATGGCTTTACGCCGCTTTTAGCAATATTCCAACAATGTCACAGCATGGGACACCAGAATCGGGCTTCACACATTGTACCCATGTCGGGAATCGAACCCTGGTCTTCGGCGTGACGAGTGAACGCTTTAACCACTAGGCTACCCGACCGCCCGGAGAAAAAATTACGATATTATATCCTGGTTATATCATCGTATCCCAAATGCGTGGATCGATGCTCATGATATCAGTCACTGGATTGTCTGGTCCAGACTCGATTATTTACAGACCGCCGTCATACAGCTGGAATATTGTTGAGTGCGGCGTGAAACAACAAACAACAAAATCTTTTAAACAGGATTTTCAATGTTTTCGAAACACACCAGTGGCATATACTGTAAACTACGTTTATAACGAACACGCGTATAACGAATTGACGGATATAAGGAAATGTTTAAAATCACCGTGCATTTGCTGTATATTTGCTGTATGTATGATGTATATTTGCTTATAACGAACTAGGGTTATAGTGATCTAAACTTAGTGGTCCCTTTGAGTTACCCGTAGTTAACTGTACTTAGGATTCGTGACAATACTGAGGCAACAGGGACTTCCTCCAGTGTGCGTTTACGAACTATCATCTGAATATTATATCCCTCATATGTTATTTTTGAAACAGGCTGCTTCTAAATCCACTAATGCTATCTTGTATAACTTCATTCATCAATGTGAAAAAAAAAGATCAAACCCTTAACCAAATGAAGTAAGACGAGTTCTATGGATGATCAACTTCTTTATTACAATTAGTGCGACGTCGCACTAATTGTAATAAAGAAGTTGTTCATCCATAGAACTCGTTTTACTTCATCACACCAACTTCTAAATGCCACTGAAAGAAGCCTTGACCAACTGTTTGTCCTTAGTGTTATAATGTGACGTGTCATGCTTTAGGTAACAATGACAATAATGCCACATTAGCCACCCGTATGGACCCTCACGCACACAATTCACATCGAGGTCACATCGACAGCGGGGTATGTCGGTCCACGGACCTATATAACAAGTTGTACAAGTCCGTGGTCAGTCTGAACCACACCGTGTGACATTCTGTGAGTGGGAAACACCACGGGCCGTGTCGAATTTACATTAAAACGTAATAATCTATTATGTAGACATGACGATCCAAAGTCAAAACTGTTGACAAGAGGATGTGTCAGTGCATAGAAAATAGCCCTGATGTAATATTTATACGTCGAAAGTAGCGACAGAAGACTTGCCACTAGCTATGCTTGGTGTTATTGTGTCAATGCTAATCGAATAATTCAGTAAAGACGGGTACTTACGGTTATGAAGATTGATCCGGTGCTATGTTGCAAGATCTGCTTCAAGATATATGTCTCAAGATGTCTGTTATGCCGAGACACTGACAACCAAAACACACACGGGGTTATTAGGATGTCTGATTGTTTGATCACGTGACATGCTTGTTTACAATAGCTCACGAGGGGGCGAGTCACACGCAGGCTCGAGACAGATCAGAGGGCAGTTCAAATTCAGAAGCCATTTAAGGGCATCAAATATTTCGGTGTTTTATATAATAGCTATGACCGTCATGCAACAATAGGCGACCTATATATACCGGATCGGGTGGTCAGGCTTGCTGACTTGGTTGATTGATGTCATTGTATCCCAACTGCGTGGATCGATACCTATGACATAGAGAATCGTTTAAGAATAGGTTTTCAACAACCCTTGCTTGCCGTAAAAGATGACTACGCTTGTCGTAAAAGGCGACTAACGGGATCGGGTGGTCAGGCTCGCTAAGTTGGTTGATGCATGTCATCGTATCCCAAATGCGTGGATCGATGCTCATGATATCAGTCACTGGATTGCCTGGTCCAGACTCGATTATTTACAGACCGCCGTCATACAGCTGGAATATTGTTGAGTGCGGCGTTAAACAACAAACAACAAAATCTTTTAAACAGGATTTTCAATGTATTCGAAACACACCATTGACGATGGAAGACATATATAGTAAACTACGTTTATAACGAACACGCTTATAACGAATTGACGGATATAACGAAATGTTTATAATCCCCGTGCATTTGCTGTATGCATGATCTATATATGCCTATAACGAACTAGGGTTATAGTGATCTAAACTTAGTGGTCCCTTTGAGTTATTTATACCCGTAATTAACTGTACTTAGGATTCGTGACAATACTAAGGCAACAGGGACTTCGCCCAGTGTGCGTTTACGAAATATCATCTGAATATTATATCCCTCATATGTTATTTTTGAAACAGGCTGCTTCTAAATCCACTAATGCTAACTGGTACAACTTCATTCATCAATGTGAAAAACCCTTAGATCAAACCCTTAACCAAATGAAGTAAGACGAGTTCTATGGATGAACAACTTCTTTATTACAATTAGTGCGACGTTCGGTGTAGATCCTAACACCTTTATCAAGCAAGTGATCACTAATTGTAATAAAGAAGTTGTTCATCCATAGAACTCGTCTTACTTCATCACACCAACTTCTAAATGCCACTGAAAGAAGCCTTGACCAACTGTTTGTCCTTAGTGTTATAATGTGACGTGTCATGCTTTAGGTAACAATGACAATAATGCCACACTAGCCACCCGTACAGACCCTCACGCACACAATTCACATCGAGGTCACATCGACAGCGGGGTATGTCGGTCCACGGACCTATATAACAAGTAATGTCAGTCTGAACTAAACCGTCACCGTGTGACATTCTGTGTATGGGAAACACCACGGGCCGTGTAGAATTTACATGAAACGTAATAATCTATTATGTAGACATGACGATCCAAAGTCAAAAGTGTTGACAAGAGGATGTGTCAGTGCATAGAAAATAGCCCTGATGTAATATTTATGCGTCGAAAAAGGCGACAAAAGACTTGCCACTAGCTATGCTTGGTGTTATTGTGTCAATGCTAATCGAATAATTCAGTAAAGACGGGTACTTACGGTTATGAAGATTGATCCGGTGCTCTGTTACAAGATCTGCTTCAAGATATATGTGTCAAGATGTCTGGTACGCCGATACACTGACAACCAAAACACACAGGAGGATATTGGGAATTCTGATTGTTGATCACGTGACATGCTTGTTTACGATAGCTCACGAGGGGGGCGAGTCACACGCAGGCTCGAGACAGATCAGAGGGCAGTTCAAATTCAGACGCCATTTAAGGGCATCAAATATCTCAGTGTTTTAAATAATAGCTGTGACCGTCATGTTACAATAGGCGACCTACGGGATCGGGTGGTCAGGCTCGCTGACTTGGTTGATTGATGTCATTGTATCCCCATTGCGTGGATCGATACGTATGACATCAATGATTGGATTGTCTGGTCCAGACCCGATTATATATTTACAGACCGATGTGTTTTAGCACCATGAAGAAAGTTTTGACTTCTATTATAAACGTAGGTTTTACTACTTTAGTGAAGAAGCTGTGATTGAATGTTTTTGTGTAAGATTTTTATGTTCTTTTAAACGTACACATCCCTCCCGAAATAATAATATGTTTTTCAATATTTGGTGGTGTCTCTTGATGACTTTTGCTGAATGTAACCACGGATATTTTCAAGCAGGTGACATTTGGTGCGGGACTGGGGTTTGTGTGTTTAGTTTAGCTTCTTGTACTCAGAAAAGGAACTGGGTAAGCTAGCCACATTAGCTAGCCCTTTGTTTACAGAGTTTTGTGGGATAATTTATTTTTTGCGGTAACGTACAGGCGTCCTCTCACAAAGAATATCTCATGGTCGGCCCCTAAGTAACTGAGAGTACGTTTTTTACTGCGCCCCCAATCGTTTCTTTATGTACATTGTACATGTATTCCACGAAATCAACGCAAGTGAAAGTTATGCAGTTTAAACTGTGTTGAAACGGAATACCACTTTATATTTATCCGTGTTTGATAACTTAAGACAAACTTATATTAAAACAAGTTTTATCTCCCTCCAAAGTATCACAAATTCAACCTCCTTTTATCATCTGTAGTATACACTGTATACATTTATTATACTTATGATGCTTATATTGAAAGAAACGTATTATCCAATGTTATTATTCTATTCTGTACACAAAGGCCCGTGGCCTATACGTATTTGGTAAATCAAATGGAAGTTGAAATTGTGGTACGGATGGTCATCAACTGTATTCCCTGGTTTAAATTGACCACGGAGCGTCTATCCAGTTAACCGCCCTTCTCATTCTGTCATCTTCCCGAGGCAAGAGAGTTAACTGACTATAAAAGTCCAGTTTCCACCCTTGCCGAACTAGGCTGGTATTATGGAGTTACATTTTGGCTGGACTAAGGAGTCTATGCATAGTCCAATCAAAATTACGCTCCGAAATCGAAATCCAGTTCGTAAATTGTCATGCAGATTTCAGTCGATTGCAGGATTTGCAAAGCATGTGCCGCGCTTATTCGTTGTCAACAGATATTTTCTAAATCTTAGCATGTTTTTAATCAAGGTGCTCACGTGATTTGATGCACTTCGCAATGTAAGACCTTTTATCACAAGTTATGGATCTTGATTATCGATCAGATTGTCTTGACTGGGCGCCGCCGTTTTGTTTGAAGCAAATGCAAGTGATACGAGAGGTGGAATCTGATTGGTCTATAGGAAAGGAATAGAAGGGACATAACTCGCAACAGCCACTGGTGGCGCTACGATCGAGCCCAGGAATTCCAGCCTAGTTCGGCAGGGGTGGAAACTGGACTTTTTAAGTCAGTTAAGTCCCTTGCCTCGGGAAGATGCATTCTGTTTGATATTGCAGTAATTCAAAGGAGGTCACTCTGCACGTGCACTGAACAGTCTGAAAGGAATGCTGGGTAATCTCATGTCTACAACTATTATCCTTAGAATGTTATTTTTGCTAGAACAGGTGAAAATCTGATTTCCACCAGAAACTTTACAATTAACATCGTATGACATTAATCAACCACAGAGAGTAAAAGAATATATGTATACAGTATCCATAGTTAGGTCCCAATCGTGGTCGAATACAATACATAAATACAGTACTGCGACGTCGGTGTATGTATAGTCAGGGTTTGTGTCAAGGTCAAGACTGCTGCACTTCAATGTCACATTCACTTGCGTTCATTTCATGGAACGAGCTTGTACACATCACCGAGTGTATAGAAGTAGCCCCATTTTCCCTACCGCCCAGCCTTACTGTACTGCAAAAGCCCTAACTGAAGGAGCTGCTTTTCCTCAGGTTGTGAATCTCTCATCTCACTGGGGCTCCTTTTCAATTTGAATGGAGTTGTTTGTTTCCATCAATTATATTTGTTCAGTGACTACACATCAGTATACGATGCAGTAGACTCGCAGCGGAGCCAATATTGGACTTATAGGACTTATAGGGTAGAGCTGGACTCTATAGGGTAGAGTTCGTTTCCGGAGCATAACTCAAAACCCATTCAATACATTCTAAAACTTTGTACGACAACATGTGATTATCGAGCTCCAATATTTCATATTTGTATCTATGATATTAAATTAAATATAACGACTTTATTAGGTACAATTAATTTCACAAAAATCTACCTGTGCGTTTCTTTTTTTGAAGAGTGTATATATTAAAGTTACTTTAGAAGTCTGTAGGAAAACATTTGGTCTTTACGTAAACCAAAAACGCGTCCGCCGGTTCGGGCTCGACACATTATGAATTTTTCTGAACGAACTCCTTTTTATTCTAACAAATTACAATTAATTACGTTAAACAATCAAATCAACAAGTGAATACAATGTTTGAAGATTTGTCTTGTATCCGGAACTCAAAATGACGAGATCACAATTTGAAACACTATTCCTCGGACGCTGTATTTTGGAAAAGGGACTTCTTCCTATCTAGGTCCACGAATATCAACTGCGTAACGTACCTTCATTTTAGTATTACTCATTAAACCTGTTTTTGAAACGAACTGCTTCAAGTCTAACCACTCATGTCATCTTATTTAATTTCCGTATTTTTATTTTCTCGGGGGAATGTCGGTGTAGGGGACTATCGGTTTTGGGGAGTGTCACTGTAGGTGAGCGTCGGTGACATGTACTACGTAGAGGGCATCGCGAGTCAGGTGCAAGATTTATATGACCATCATATGATTATCGTAAACCCGTCATTGAATGACAAATTAACTACAGTCATGTGAAAGAGTCGTATGTTCTGAAACTTCTGTTGAGTGTGCTTGAGCCATGGACTGTTTCGATGCGTCATTCGTGCCTCCTCTTGTTTTATATGGTTAGTGCCTTTCTCTCATACACTGTGGGTTCTTTCACGATGCACGTTAGAAAGATATAATACGTTAAAAATATGTTTTCGTGGTTTTAATATATATTAATTGTAATCAAGTAAACGTAATTTTTTTAATAAGTAGTCATTTCTTTGGGGATGAACGTAAGTAAATACATTGTTACAGAAATACTTGAGTGGTACACTCGCAACCAAGTTTGTAACGGAACTCGGTGTCAAGAGGTTGGTATCTTGTTAACAAACACTGTCAGAGGTTGGTATCTTGTTATCCAAACACTGTGTCACCGGGTTCGTGTCTTGCATCCAAACACTCTGTCACCTAGTTCGTGTCTTACAACCAAACACTGTGTCATCGGGTTCATGTCTTGCAACCAAACACTGCGCCACCGGGTTCGTGTCTTGCAACCAAACACTGCGCGACCGGGTTCGTGTCTTGCAACCAAACACTGCGCGACTGGGTTCGTGTCTTGCAACCAAACACTGTGTCACCGGGTTCGTGTCTTGCAACCAAACACTGCGCGACTGGGTTCGTGTCTTGCAACCAAACACTGCGTCACCTGGTTCGTGTCTTACAACCAAACACTGTGTCATCGGGTTCATGTCTTGCAACCAAACACTGCGTCACCTGGTTCGTGTCTTACACCCAAACACTGTCACCGGGTTCGTGTCTTACAACCAAACACTGTGTCATCGGGTTCATGTCTTACAACCAAACACTGTGTCACCTGGTTCGTGTCTTGCATCCAAACACTGTGTCATCGGGTTCATGTCTTGCAACCAAACACTGCGCGACCGGGTTCGTGTCTTGCAACCAAACACTGCGCGACTGGGTTCGTGTCTTGCAACCAAACACTGTGTCACCGGGTTCGTATCTTGCAACCAAACACTGCGCGACGGGGTTCGTGTCTTGCAACCAAACACTGCGTCACCTGGTTCGTGTCTTACAACCAAACACTGTGTCATCGGGTTCATGTCTTGCAACCAAAACCTGTGTCACCTGGTTCGTGTCTTGCAACCAAACACTGTGTCACCTGGTTCTTGTCTTACCACCTAACACTGTGTCATCGGGTTCATGTCTTACAACCAAAAACTGCGTCACCTGGTTCGTGTCTTACACCAAAACACTGTCACCGGGTTCTTGTCTTACAATCAAACACTGTGTCACCTGGTTCGTGTCTTGCAACCAAACACTTCGTCACCTGGTTCGTGTCTTACAACCAAACACTGTGTCATCGGGTTCATGCTTTGCAACCAAACACTGTGTCACCTGGTTTGTGTCTTGCAACCAAACAGTGTGTCACCTGGTTCGTGTCTTACAACCTAACACTGTGTCATCGGGTAAATGTCTTGCAACCAAACACTGCGTCACCTGGTTCGTGTCTTACACCAAAACACTGTCACCGGGTTCTTGTCTTACAACCAAACACTGTGTCACCTGGTTCGTGTCTTGCAACCAAACACTGCGTCACCTGGTTCGTGTCTTACAACCAAACACTGTGTCATCGGGTTCGTGTCTTACAACCAAACACTGTGTCATCGGGTTCATGTCTTGCAACCTAACACTGTGTCACCGGGTTCTTGTCTTACAACCAAACACTGTGTCACCGGGTTCGTGTCTTACAACCAAACACTGTCACCGGGTTCTTGTCTTGCAACCAAACACTGTGTCATCGGGTTCATGTCTTACAACCAAACACTTGCATCAGGTGGTGGCTGTTTTGTTAAGAAACAATGTATTACCGGATTGGTGTCTTGTTACCAAACACTGTGCAATAAAGTGGTGTCTTGTTACTAAACACTGTCATCAGGTGGATGTCTTGTTACCAAACACTGTCATTAGCGGGATGACTTGTTACCAAACACTGTCATTAGCGGGATGACTTGTTACCAAACACTGTCATCAGGTGGATGTTTTGTCACCAAACACTGTCATCAGGTGGATGTCTTGTTACCAAACACTGTCATCAGGTGGGTATCTTGTTACCAAACACTGTCATCAGGTGGGTGTCTTGTTACCAAACACTGTCATCAGGTGGATGTCTTGTTACCAAACACTGTCATCAGGTGGGTGTCTTGTTACCAAACACTGTCATCAGTTGGATGTCTTGTTACCAAACACTGTCACCAGGTGGGTGTCTTGTTAACAAATTGTGTAATCAGCTGCAGGTGGGTGTCATCAAATCAACCACTGCCTTGAAAACAAAGGGGAAATGGGGGCCCAGCCGTTTAAAGCGCCTCCATTCGCCCTCTGAGTTGCATCCCATGAGCATGCAATAAACCTCAAATTATGGGTTCGAATCCCGATTCGCCCCGATAAAGTTTCTCGGCTTGTCAACACTATAGCCGTACTCGTGAGTGGTAAACGTCTGAGACCTGCATCACTTCGGGTTTTCCTCCCCACATTAAGCTGCCACGCCGTGACACCGGAATAATGTTCAAAGCGGCGTTAAACCGAACTCATTCAGCAATCGGTTGTTGCCCATGTAAGATATACAGGGATGTTTTAATTGTCATTGCCAATGCCACACAAAATCCAATGTAGAATTGCACACGAATCTTATCAACTTTATAAATGAAACACCTTAAATACTTTTTCAACCACAACAAACCATAGCCGTAATATTATATACCTTATACGAAATTTTTATCCTGTATTGGTTCAGTTTTTTTTATAAATAATAGAGTCTGGACCAGACAATCCAGTGATTTGCAATTGGGATAAGATTACATGCATCAACCAAGTCAGCGAGCCTGACCACCCGATCCGGTGAGTGAGTTAATCTCTTTATCAATTGACCTGCTATGTGTATCGTTATGCCAGGCATTGGACACAAAACCCAACATATCAGGGAGGCATCCCTTTTGACAGAAGACGTTTAAGTTAACTGACGGCTAACCACGAGCCTTGCCATTAGTATCCATGGACAGCCATGTTGTTGGAATATAAATCAAACGCGAACGGAAGAGTAAAAGCTTCTTTATTTTAATAGTGAACCCGTACACATGATACATAACATGACAGGAGGTCAGCGTCCCTCTCAGCAACGTTCTAGCAACATCACTGCGGGGGAATCGAATGTCCCGAAGATTTACAATCGAACCACAAGGCTGCACAGTCTCTCCTTATATTGTCTATACGTCAACGTCAAGTACTCTTAGTCTGTTGCTAATAATGATTTTGCTGAGATTACACCTCCGCAACTGTGAAGGGAAACCGTAACGCCGTCACAAAACACGGGAGAAGCTGTGGAACATAAAAGTGTCACGCTTTCAAATATTGAATTCTACACTTACCACAGATAACCATTTTGAACATGCTATGCTAACACACTCTCTGCACAGACAAGTTGTCTACAAACCATCTAAATCATGTTAGTTTATCAAGTTATATATATTTGTATTGTATGTTATTGCAATTAAATGTTGCAGTATATTAAACCTGTAATATTAAAGAAAACTAAAAATGTTTAAATTGTGTAAATCTCGGCTATGAGTGAGTGAGTGAGTTTGGTTTTACGCCGCTTTTAGCAATATTCCAGCAATATCACGGCGGGGGACACCAGAAATGGGCTTCACACATTGTACCCATGTCGGGATTCGAACCCGGGTCTTCGGCGTGACGAGCGAACGCTTTAACCACTAGGCTACCCGACCGCCCCATCTCGGCTATGATTTAATTTATTTAAATCTAGGTTTTTGTAATTAGTAATGTACAATGTTTCCATCTCTTTATTCGTGTATGAGACAAGAATCTAAGTGTTGTTTTCCGGAATAGGTTATGTTATAAACATGATTAGTTCCGTGTAGTATCCTGTATGTAGACAGTATAGCTGTATTACTCTTGGTTATAAAAGTATATGTTACTTAAGAAATAAACGACTCTGCAAGGAAAACAAATATGAGGGGCGCAGCATGAATGAATTTTGTAAGATCCCTAATTTTATTACACAGAATATTTATACATCTTCCTGTACACAGTACACAGTTAATGTAACTGTAAAACTATTTACCAAGTTCTACCGATGTGTACTATTTATTTTACTTATTGTTCCTTTTCAAATGTTTCAGGGTCTTACAATAAAATAACTCCCATGTTCTATTGCTGGAACAAACGTTAAAACACCTGCAGCGTGTGTTTGTAAAAAATTCACTTTTTACTGCCCAGCTACACAGTAACGACTTACGATGAAAGAAACTGCTACACTGCTTCTTTACATTAGTAAAGACAAAAAAAACAAACACCCGCCATCAATAACCAGTCTCGATTATCCGCCGAAACAGATTCCGTTGGGCGTAAAAGGCAACATGGTGGTGACAATTCAATGAATGACTCATTGAAAATCAATGATGACACCAGGCGTTCGCAAAGAAATATCATATTTGTTTAACATTGATGCACAGGAGTTCGGACATTTCTTTCAGCTTACTGAGCTGTGCGCCTTCGAAAAGAAAGACGCACGTATGCCTTCAATGTTTTAAACGCTTTCTAAAGGTAAACAATCTCATTAAAATCAGATCTTAGTTCTCGCTACTGCAAAACAAAGATCTGAGGACATCCCATTAGGGGTCACGTCAGAACGACCTTTCATCCGACCAATCAGGGCGTCGCTTACCAGATTATGAAAGTGACAGTCGGACTGGGATTTCTAATCCTGCAACCTCGAAAACTTTAACACGGGGTATTCCGAACGATAGTTACAGGCTTAACGACTGAATCCATACAATCTAGACCATATACTTGCCATTTCAGAATATTTTATTGTTCAGGTTTCAATATTTTAATCGAGAATTTGTCCAAATATGTTTCGAAGCGTAGTCGCCAATTTGAAATTAGTGCCGTAAAGCACGAGAAAGCTGCCTTCTGATTGGCTAATGTCGACTTCTTGTCAGTCCTTCCATTAGTCGGTCAAAATTCGCGCAAGGTCGGTCTGACGTGACCCGTAATGGGATGTTCTCAGATCTTTGTTTAGCGATAGCGAGAACTAAGATCTGATTTTAATGAGATTGAAAGGTAAAGTACAGACACCTAAA
Source organism: Haliotis rufescens (assembly GCF_023055435.1). Classification (NCBI taxonomy): domain Eukaryota; kingdom Metazoa; phylum Mollusca; class Gastropoda; order Lepetellida; family Haliotidae; genus Haliotis; species Haliotis rufescens. Next base: position 663,098 of record NW_025964368.1, read on the forward strand.
TCCTTGCTTCAACTGTAATTTCGTATTCATTAGGAATGCTCTGAAATGACCCCCCTCTTTGTTCAAAGTTCAGTTTGGTTCCCGGTGGGAGAGACACTTTCAAATGTCTCATAATGCCAGCCAACAAGAGGTGAAGCTCGGGTTTGGCCACGCTCTCTCCGAGACACACTCTCCTTCCGGCGGAGAACGGAAGCCAACCTTCTGGTTTAGCGGCCATCTTGCCAGTCTGGTCCAGAAACCTCTCTGGTTTGAATACTTCCGGGTCACGCCACTGTTCCGGGTCATGGTGCAGAGCGTGGTGGTTAATCATGACCAATGTTCCTTTTGGGACTTCGAAGCCTCCTGTAAACGTAATCATCAAAATATGTTCCACTGAATCAACGACATGCGACATGAAAACACGACCGTAACATCAATGCTTTTGGTCAAGGTTCTTGATGCTGCAGGGGGCAAGGGTGGCCCAGTCGTCTAAGGCGCCGCGATTCGCTGTGCACAGCTGCGTCCCTTGGGCACGCCAGAAACCTATGATTGTGGGTTCGAATCCCGGTTGGCCCCGATTATGTTTTTAGGTTTGTCAGCACCATACCCGTGCTCGTGAGTTTCACCGAAGTGGTAAACGTCTGAGACCTGCACCAACATTAAGCTGACACGCCGTGATATAACTGGAATACTGTTAAAAGCGGCGTTAAACCCAACTCACTCACTCACTCTTGATGCTGCAAAAAAACCATAAAAATCCTTATTTTTGAAACAAATGCTCATTATTACTCTGCTGACCCTTGTAACGTCATTTTGAGAAAATGTCACTTTATGTAATTCACTATGGTGACTTAGTCGAATGGTGATTGACAAGATTACGTGAGTGAGTGAGTATGGTTTTACGCCGCTTTTAGCAATATTCCAGCAATATCACGGCGGGGGTCACCAGAAATGGGCTTCATACATTGTACCCATTTGGGGATTCGAACCCGGATCTTCGGCGTGACAAACGAACGCTTTAGCGTTACAACGACAATATTTCAGCCATATCGTGATCACATATACACAGAGGAATCATGGTATATGCTAAGTATATTTTATTGCTAAGTATAACTCTTCAAGATAATGCTGATTATCATTCCCCGGTAGTGGGAGGAAAGGAATAACGTAGCGTTGTGACATCAACATATTCAGATGTTACGAGTGCTACGAGCTCATGTACAAGTTCTACTTTAAAGATACAACGTAGAGTAAATATTGTTGTTTGTTTGTTTATTGGTTGTTTAACGCTGCACTCAGCAGTATTCCAGCTATATGGGGGCGGTCGGGTAGCCTAGTGGTTAAAGCGTTTGCTCGTCACGCCGAAGACCCGGGTTCGATTCCCGACATGGGTACAATGTGTGAAGCCCATTTGCGTGTACCCCTCCGTGATATTGCTGGAATATTGCTAAAAGCGGCGTAAAGTCAAAACACTCACTCACTCCAGCTATATGACGGCGGTCTGTAAATAATCGAGTCTGGACCAGACAATCCAGTGATTGACATCATGAGCATCGATCCACACTATTGGATCCACATGCATCAACCAAGTCAGCGAGCCTGACCACCCTATCCGTCAGTCGCCTCTCATATTACGACAAGCATAGTCACCTTTCACGGCAAGGTTGCTGAAGACCTTTTCTACCCCGGATCTTCACGGGTAGTAAACATTATTGAATAGATCCTACATATCGGTAACTGTAACCTACCAACGTGTGTGTCACACAGGGACATATGTGGAAGACCAAGAGGCACCACAGTGGCGATCCTCATACTCTCGTACAGCACGGCCTCGATGAAGGGGAGATTACTCCTGTCTGAAACCTTGGGGAAGTGACGGGGACCTGTGGGTTTGTAATGAAGTGAAAAATGCTTAACACCGTACCAGAAATATTGCAATTATTCGAGGCGAGTAATGAATTAGACAAAGACAATTAATACGTCTCCAGCTAATATTTTCATGACATATTATCTTTAAGATCATCATATCAAGGCGATCAGGTGATATTTGCAAGAAAATGTAACGTGGCACTATGAAGACAACGTTGAGTGGTGTGCCAAAGTCAAAGATTGTTTGTTTGTTTGTTGTTTAACGCCGCACTCAGGAATATTACAGCTATATGACGGCGGTCTGTAAGTAATCGAGTCTGGACCAGACAATCCAGTTTATTGACATCATGAGCATCGATCTGCCCAACTAGGATACGGTGACATGCATCAACCAAGTCAGGGAGCCTGACCACTCGATTCTATTAGTCGCCTTTTACGACAAGCACAGACACCTTTCACGGCAGACATGGGTTGCTGAAGACCTTTTCTACCTTTGACCCACAGACGTGGAATTTCAATATTCGGATAAATCCTAAATTTCTTTTTTCAATTGTTTGTTTGTTGTTTTACGCCGCACTCAACAATATTACAGCTATATGACGGCGGTCTGTAAATAATCGAGTCTGGACCAGACAATTCAGTTTATTGACATCAAGAGCATCGATCTACGCAACTAGGATACGGTGACATGCATCAACCAAGTCAGGGAGCCTGACCACCCGATCCCGTTAGTCGCCTTTTACGACAAGCACAGCCACCTTTTACGGCAAGCATGGGCTGCTGAAGACCTATTCTACCTTGGACCTTTGGCCCTAATTGTGTGCGTATATAATGGAATATTTGGTGTCCAATTATATGCTTTTATATGTAATATTTTGTATCCAGTTGTAAGTTTAAGGGATGACATATTTTGTATCCAAATGTTTGCGTATTTGAAGCAATCTAGGTAGGAAATAGTTTAATACGACAGTAGCATCTTTTTAAAAGGAAGAAAAACAGACACAGGATGGCTTAGCAGATAACGTTCTTGTAAAACCTATTTCTGATATCACAATAACAAAGGCATACAGAAGTGAAGCGGATTTCATAATTGGCACAACCTCCGTTTAGCGGAAAAGTCCTGCTGGTCGGGTTTGAACAGTACTTGAGTTATGTTACTGCATGTCAGATTAATATGATGCCAAATGTGTCTGAAGCGATGCAGGTCCTAGATGCTAAATAATCTCACCTAGGGCCTTGTCGACCTCCTCGTGCACCTTGTCCTGGATGTCAGGGTGCATGGCCAGGTACAACAGCGTCCACAACAGGGTCAAGCGGGACGTGTCCAACCCAGCTGTAATGGGTGAGTGAGTGAGTGAGTGAGTGATTTGGCCCTACTTTCACGCTGTCTAGAACAGGAATGCACAATGGGATGCAGGCTAAAGGTTACAAAATGTATCGAAACCCACGAGCAGGGACTCCACAACAGGGTGAAGCGGGACGTGTTCAAACCAGCTGTAATGAGTGAGTGAGTGAGTGAGTGATTTGGCCCTACTTTCACGCTGTCTAGAACAGGAATGCACAATGGGATGCAGGCTAAAGGTTACAAAATGTATCGAAACCCACGAGCAGGGGCACGACCGAGAAACATAATCAGGGCGAATCTGGAATTAAAATGCACGATTCTCGGATCCCAGCGAGACGAAGGAACGAAAGTTTTCTCGCTGGCATCATGTTTGTTTGTTGTTTTACACCACATTCAGCAATATTCCAGCTATATTTCGGCGATCTATAAATAATCGTATCTGGAACAGGCAATCCAGTGATTGACATCATGAGCATCGATCTACGCAATTGGGACACAATGACATGCATCAACCAAGCCTCACCACGCCTCTTACGACAAGCATGGGTTGCTGAAGACCAATCCATTCTAACCCGGAATCTTCAATGGACGGCACCTCAGAGGAAAGAGCCATTCGTGCCACCCAGCATAATACTTATTATGATAATGACAAGCGTGTCGATGACCATGTTCTGCTTTGAAAGGTTGGTTGGTTGCTTGGTTTGTTGTTTAACGCCACACTCAGGAATATTCCAGCTATATGACGGCGGTCTGTAAATAATCGAGTCTGGACCAGACAATCCAGTGATTGATATCGTGAGCATCGATCCACGCAAATGGGATCGATGACATGCTTCAAAAATGTCAGCGAGTCTGACCACCCGATCCCGTTAGTCGCCTTTTACGACAAGCATAGTCGCCTTTTACGGCAAGCATGGTTTGCTGAAGACCAATTCTACCCCGGAATCTTCACGGGTCCTGACACCAAGTGTTCAGAGGTACTTTCTATGTTTTAAGTGCGTGATTTCACTGCAGTGATACGTGTTCCATTCAGAACATATCTGTGGCCTTAATATTTCCTCTGTGGAATTTTACCTCCAAGTATGTCTGCTAATGTCCGAAGGATGTGTCTGTCTGACAGCTGTGACATCAGATCGGGGTCTTCCTCTTCACGTGCCTCATCTTGGGCCTCAAGCAGAGCATCACAAAAATCACGGGTAGTACCTGTCGATAAAACACTCATACAGCTACTGACGAGAAGGATTAAAAACATTAACAATACTCAAAAACGTCAACGGCAGACAATGTCTGCAGAAACAGATTCCACTGGGCGTAAAAGGCGAAATAATGGTGAAAATTATATGAATGAATCGCTGAAACTCAGTGATGATCCAGACCCGTGAAGATCCGGGGTAGAATAGGTCTTCAGCAACCCATGCTTGCCGTAAAATGCGACTATGCTTGTCGTAAAAGGCGACTAACGGGATCGGGTGGTCTGGCTCGCTGACTTGGTTGATGCATGTCATCGATCCCAATTGCGTGGATCGATGTTCATGATGTAAATCACTGGATTGTCTGGTCCAGACTCGATTATTTACAGACCGCCCTCATATAGCTGGAATATTGCTGAGTGCGGCGTTAAACAACAAACCAACCAACAGTGATGATCCAGGTGTTCGCGAAAAGGGTGAGCATGTTCTGCTCTTCCGGAAGCTCCAGCCACTCGCACAATTTGCATGAGGAAGTTGGTTGGTTGGTTGGTTGTTTAACGCCGCACTCAGCAATATTCCAGCTATATGACGGGGGTCTGTAAATAATCGAGTCTAGACCAGTTAATATCATGAGCATCGATCCACGCAATTGGGATCGATGGCATGCATCAAACCAAGTCAGCGAGCTTGACCACCCGATCCCGTTAGTCGCCTTTTACGACAAGCATAGTCGCCTTTTACGGCAAGCATGGGTTCTGAAGACCTATTCTACCCCGGATCTTCACGGGTCCTGAAACTCAGTGATGATCCAGGTGTTCGCGAAAAGGGTGAGGATGTCCTGCTCTTCCGGAAGCTCCAGCCACTCACACAATTTGCATAAGAAAGTAAAAGGGTCTGTTTGTTGCATGACGCCGCACACCTGTACTCCTGCCATACGACGGCGGCCTGTAATCATTCGAGTCTGGACCCGTGAAGATTCCGGGGTAGAATAGGTCTTCAGCAACCCATGCTTCCCGTAAAAGGCGACTATGCTTGCGGTAAAAGGCGACTATGACCCACGAAGATCCGGGGCAGAATAGGTCTTCAGCATCCCATGCTTCCCGTAAAAGGCGACTATGACCCGTGAAGATCCGGAGTAGAATAGGTCTACAGCAACCCATGCTTGCCGTAAAAGGCGTCTATGAACCGTAAAGATCCGGGGTAGAATAGGTCTTCAGCAACCCATGCTTGCCGTAAAAGGCGACTATGCTTGTCGTAAAAGGCGACTAACGGGATCGGGTGGTCAGGCTTGCTGACTTGGTTGATGCATGTCATCGATCCCAATTGCGTGGATCGATGCTCATGATATCAATCACTGGATTGTCTGGTCCAGACTCTATTATTTACAGACCGCCGTCATATAGCTGGAATACTGCTGAGTGCGGCGTTAAACAACAAACCAACCAACCTGATCATATATACAATCGAGTGACAGTGGACCAGACAATCCAGTGACACTACAGCGCAGTACAGATTTACTTGAACGAAGACGATATGCTATTTTGAATTACGTCTGCTGCGTACAAGTGCAGAGAAACAGTTACAATGTATATTCGTTTTGCAACACAGTGGGAGCAGATTTAATGTCGCAGCAGCACGACATAATTGATGACTGAATTTCACGACCATTGTATATATTTTGTTGGGGTGGGAAAGGAGCTGTATACGAAAATGAAGGAAAACAAATAGCTTGTCAACTTGTTTAGATGAAAAATATAGATCGTTCACTTGCTCAATATTGTAAAAAAGTAATATGATGTGAGTAATAGTATGTTTTTTTTAAGTACGTACCAAAATACCAAAAAGTCACCTTTTGATTGTGTTTGCTTGTGTTTGTTCAATCGCTCCCGCAAGTACCCATCGAATTTGTCAGCCAGTTTCAACATACGCCTCATTTTCCCTGTAGGGAAGAGCCGGAGTGGGGGAATGACATCCTCGAGAAAGCCGTTGCCGACTTCATTCGTGAAGGTATCTGATATACTTATCATATCCTTGAAGTACTTGTCGTTGACATCACATCTGAAAGGAAGAGAGTAAGTGAGTGAGTTTTTCACAGTTAGTTTGTTTGTTGTTTAACGCGAATCTGGACCAGACAATCCAGTGATTGACATCATGAGCATCGATCTACACAAGTCGGATACGATGACATACATCAACCAATCCCACTCGATCCCGTTAGTCGCCTCTTTCAACAAGCATATTCGCCTTTTGCGGCATACATTGTTGGTTGCTGAAGACCTATCATAACCCACCTTCCTGAGGCAAGAGAGTTAACTGACCATAAAAGTCCAGTTTCCACCCTTGCCGAACTAGGCTGGTATAATGGAGTTAGATTGTGGCTGGACTAACGAGTCAATGCATAGTCCAATCAAAATCGCGCACCGAAATCGAAATCCGGTTCGTAAACTGTCATGCAGAATTCGGTCGATTGCAGGATTTGCACAGCATCTGCACCGCCAACTCGTTGTCAACAGATATTTCTGAAATCTGTTCATGTCTTTTATCATGATGCTCACGTGATTTGATGCACTTCGCGATGTAAGACCCGTTTTATCACAATGTAGATCTTGATTATCGATCAGAGCGTCTTGACTTGGCGCCGCCATTTTGTTTGACGCAAATGCAAGTGATACGAGAGGTGGAATCTGATTGGTCTATAGGAGAGGCATAGAAGGGGCATAACTCGTAATAGCCAATAGTTGCGCAACGATCGAGTCCAGGAATTCCAGCCAAGTTCGGCAGGGGTGGAAACTGGACTTTTAAAGTCAGTAAACTCTCTTGCCTCGGAAAGATGATCATAATCCGGATCGTCACGGGTTGTTTTGAACAAAATTCAAGTCACATCACGGCGTGTCAGCTTTACGTGATGGGGGGGGGGGGGGGGGGGGGTGTCATCTAGACAAAAAACTCGGTTATCATCTCTATATAGCTCAACATACTTACGTCTCATTATAGCAGATGTTGTTGATGATGTTAAAAACGATCAGGGAGATGATGTCATGTGGGTTAAACGGCCCTTTCTTCTCTTTCATCAGCTGTATGCCCTGGGTGAGGGAACGTTCTATTCCACCCTCAAGTTGGTTTCCCGTCATGTAGTGTCTGTGGGGGTAAAATGAGTATCATGGTTGGTTGGTTGGTTGGTTTGATGTTTAACGCCGCACTCAGCAATATTACAGCTACATGACGGCGGCTGTAAATAATCGAGTCTGGACCAGACAATCCAGTGACTGACATCACGAGTATCGATCCATACAATTGGGTTGGTTGGTTGGTTTGTTGTCTAACGCCGCACTCAGCAATATTCCAGCTTTATGACGGCGGTCTGTAAATAATCGAGTATGGACCAGACAATCCAGTGATTAATATCATGAACATCGATCCACGCACTTGGGATCGATGACATGCATCAACCAAGTCAGCGAGCCTGACCACCCGATCCAGGTAGTCGCCACCTAAGCATTGTCGCCTTTTACAGCAAGCATGGGTTGCTGAAGACCTATTCTACCCCGGATCTTCACGGATCTGTAGTAATGTGAACGCAATGCAATACATTTAGATTTAAAGAGTGTTTCCAGCAAATGGTCAAGTGACACCTTCCTGGTACGTTGATATGCATTATGCTGAAAACGTAGTGCAATTGGTGGGATGGTTGGAGCTGCTATTTTATTGATATCAACAGTGAAAACAGTATAACTATTTGCTTAAAAGGTGTCGGTCTAATGTTTTACTTCAGAGCCTTTGTAGCTAACTTCCTGTGCAGTTTCCACGTGGGGCTGTAGTGCCCAAGGGCGATACTGCGTCCTCCGTCGCTGAACAAGTCCGCTGGAAACACACAAAATTAAGTCCTTGTAGCTATCAGTGCTACATAAATCAATACTATTAAACACGGATGCCAGTTACAACGTGGTTGAGTTTGTTTGTTTGTTTGTTTGCTTGTTGTTTAACGCCGCGCTACAGCTTTTTGACTGCGGTCTGTAACTAATCGCGTCTTGACCACCCGATCCCGTTAGTAGCATCTTGCGACAAGCATAGTCGCCTTTTACGGCAAGCATGGGTTGCTGAAGACCTATTCAACCCCGGATCTTCACGGGTTTACTAATGTTGTTGCATTAAGGGTTGCATTAAGGGTTTAAGAGGTCACCTTCTCCCTAAGCAATTTCGGCTGACCTGGAGTTTCTTAAACTATGTGGTATCCTAATGTAATGTAAGAAATTAGCTGTAGCTGGTTCGTGTACATATTGAGCGGCTCAGCTCCTTTTACAAAACCCTACCCCTAAGACCAGGCCCGCTCTAAGTTCGAGTAGCTCAGCGGTGAAAGTGTTCGCTGGGGTGGGGTTTCCATGTTAAACTGCGCTGTAGACACCACATATAACTCCGATTTCATCTCAGTAACGATGCGAATTTTCCAAATGTTTATGCACATAACTGGCTATAGAGTTATGTACTACTACTACTACTACTACTACTACTACTACTACAACAACGATGCTCATGATATCAATCATTGGATTGTCTGGTCCAGACTCGATTATTTTACAGACCGCCGTCATAAAGCTTGAATATTGCTGAGTGCGGCGTAAACAACAAACAAGCAAACTACAATTACATATTTCAAGATGTAACAACAATAAAAACGACGATGATGATGATGATGACGGTGATGATGATAATTACTTGAGTACGACTGTGGCCTCCCAGCAAAGTCCGCCTGCCGTTTCACCAGTGCTTCCAAGACAACGTCTATTCTGTTTAGTGTCACCGCTCTCAGAGGCCCTGTATCGAAAAAAGATGCGTTATAAGAAAAATATATCATGTACATCAGTTGAACTGATATTGAAATGTATACATATGATGAAATAAAAGAAAAGCATTCACTTTAAAATTGAAGCAATATCGTAAATCCATAACCGATGTTAACATTAACGGAGGCTGTCCATGTCTTCCTACCCATATTGACTGTGATAACGGGTCCGTACTTTGTCTGCCATTCAATCAGCTTCTCAAAGATGGTGGCGTTCCTGAACTCTGCAACAGATGTAGAAACGTTGGTACTGAGTTATGGCTAAAAATTGTGCCAGCAGCACGTAAATACTCTCAAGTAATGAACGCTCTGTATGTTATAGACCGCCTCCGTGGTCTAGTGGTAGAGCGTCCGCCCGTAGAGCGGAAGGTCCGGGGTTCGATCCCCAGCCGCGTCATACCAAAAGACGTTAAAAGATGGTACTTGTTGATACCCTGTCTGGCGCTCGGCATTACGGGGCTAAAACAAGGACTTGTCGGCTCGGAGTCAGTATACTGTGTCTTAGTGGGGTATTCATGTTAAACTGCGGCATGGTATCTCAGTGTGCTAGCACTATAAATCACCATCAGTCCGGACTAGTACAAGCAGCCACACACACACACACACACACGTGCATGCACGTCGCTATATAAGTGCAATAATCTTGGACGCGACGTTAAACCCAATTTCACCTCACCTCACCTGTATGTTATACAACAGTACTGAATATATCTTGTGAATATACATTTGTAATATCAGCTACATTGAAACCTAGAACTCCATTATTCCACTGTGTCCTAATCATGACTTGCCTCATATTTGTACTTGTCTATATGTAAGTCAGAATATGGAAACTTCACGGGTCTACATAACGTAAAAGGTGTAAAGAAACTAATTAAATTTAATCTATCATAAGAATATTGTGTAACGAAAACCTTTGTAAATAAAAGCGAAAAACCCCTTAAATCCGGGGTAGAATAGGTCTTCAGCAACCCATACTTGCCGTAAAAGGCGACTATGCTTGTCGTAAAAGGCCCATAACGGAATCGGGTGGTCAGGCTCGCTGACTTGGTTGATGCATGTCATCGATCCAAATTGCGTGGATCTATGCTCATTATATCAATCACTGGATTGTCCGGTCCAGACTCGATTATTTACAGACCGCCGTCATAAAGCTGATTATTGCTGAGTGCGGCGTTAAACAACAAACCAACCAACGTTATGTGCTTCGAATTCAACCTTCAAATAGTCTAAGGAACGTTCTTTTAAGAACATGTAAACCATCACAAAGTATCCCCGGAGTCTTTTTTATATAGAGATGATCGTTTGCTTGTGGGTGAGTGAGGTGGCTTTAACGCCGCTTTGAACAGTATTCCAGTCCTATTCCGGCGTCTCTGCTTAATGTGGGAGGAAAGCCCGAAGTGATGCAGGTCTCAGACGTTTACCACTTTGGTGAAACCCACGAGCACGGTTATGGTGCTGACAAACCTAGAAACATAATCGGGGCGAACTGGGATTCGAACCCACACTCATAGGTTTCTGGCGCATAGTGGCGCCTAAGTCGACTGGGCCACCCGTCTCCCCTTAAGTGTTTGTTTGTTTGTTTGTTGTTTAACGCCGCACTCAGCAATATTCCAGCTATATGACGGCGGTCTGTAAAATAATCGAGTCTGGACCAGACAATCCAGTGATTGACATCATGAGCATCGATTCTAGCAATTGGGTTGGTTGGTTGGTTTGTTTTCTATGTTTTGTGTATTTCATTTACCCATTCCCGGATTCATATTGGATTACTATGAAGCATTAAATACAAGTTATAAATAAGGTACGTACTTCAACTGCGCCTTCTAATCTTTGTATCAGCTAATCATTTAACTTTATTGTTTTATAAACTGAATACTTCTGAATACATTTTTTGTATGTAAATACTAAATACTCAGTAATACACAAGAAATGTTCTATTATAATCCACGTCCCATAAAGTTCAAGTTTGTTGGTAGGCTTCCTTTCAAATATACATTCGAAAGCACTTAACTCATAACTCATAACTAGCATAACTCTAGAATTAATATCAGCTAACTGTGTTTCTGATCGCATCAATCAACCTTGCCTTCAATCGGTTGGTTTGTAGTTTTACGCCGCACTAAGCAATATTCCAGCTATATGACGGCGGTCTGTTAATAATCGAGTCTGGACCACCCGATCCCGTTAGTCACCTTTTACGACAAGCATAGTCGCCTTTTACGAAAGCCTTTTATAGGTTTACTGAAGACCTATTCTATCCCGGAATCTTCACGGGGCCCACGCAATTGGGATACGATGACATGCGCGCAATTGGGATACGATGACATGCATCAACCAAGTCAGCGAGCCTGACCACCCGATCCCGTTAGTCGCCTTTTACGACAAGCATAGTCGCCTTTTACGGCAAGTATGGGTCGCTGAAGACCTATTCTACCCCGGATCTTCACGGGTCCTCCCCTTAAGTGAAAAAGGGTGAATGTACAATGTATATTGAACTTTATCTATTGGGCATGACTAATTGAGAAAATTACGCGTTACCTAGCAGGTTCCCGAGTAGGGGCCAGCCTCGGGGCCCCGGGGGTAGCTTGTACCTCTTCTTGGTGACCAGATAGACCGCCACCCCCACGGCCGTCCCTACCAGAACAGCCCGGCCGGTGAGGCTCCCTGGTAGCCACTTCTCACACCGCCTGACCAGGTCAAGGAGCTGGTCCGAGTAGGGCAGTCTCTGCAGCAACTCCACGTCCAGCATGGTCAACCTGTGGGTCAGTGGACAATGATTTAGTGAACGAGTTTGGTTTAACGCCGCTTACAGCATTTCAGTCATGGCACCGAGGGTTAGCTTTATACTGGCTCAAAACCCAAGGTTGCGCAGGTCCTAGACGTTAACCACGGATGTATGGCACTGAAAAACCTAGAATCATAATCGCGGCAAATCTCGGATGCGAACTCAGGATCATAGCATCCTGACATGCCTAAGGGACATAACTCTTGGTAGGTGCACTCGTTGGAAGGGACGATGCTCACAGGGGAGGATTGTACACACTCCGCTTTGTAAAAAATCCACCCGATCCTCAGTTTATTTACCTCTTACGACTAAGTACTGCTGCCATATTTATGACGCATTCATCCCCATGATAGTAACGTTGTTTCTGTCGGCTGCAAATACTTAATTAATGCTTTTTGTTTATTGTTTAACGCCGCACTCCGCAATATTCCAGCTATATAACGGCGGTCTGTAAACAATCGAGTCTTGGACAGACAATCCTGTGATTGATATCATGAGCATCGGTCCACGCAACTGGGAGCTGGAATATAGCATAATTCCAGCATAATTATATTAACCACAAATAACACAACGCTGTTGTGGGAAAAAATATTATTTATTTTGAGTATTTGGCAATACAGTTGATACATTTGTATAGGGTAGGTCTATTTAAAATTAGTTTCTTGTTTAACGCCGCACTCAGCAGTATTCCAACCATATGACGGCGTGAGTCTGGACCAGATAATCCAGTGATTGACACCAAGCGCATCGAATATGATGTTATGCATCGACCAAATCGGCGAGCCTGACTACCCAGTCCTGTTCGTCGCCTCTTACATGGGTTGCTGAAACCTGGGTCTTTATTTAAAATGTAGAAAATCGAAGGAAATGGAAGCAATTTCTGGCACAAATGTAAACATGTGGAAATAGTATCAAAACTGCCAACAACATTGGCAGATGAACTTACTCAAATAATAGATCACATTCTTTTTACACTTGGCATTTGGTTATAATAATGTAAATGAAAATACTAAGGGCTCCATATGGCAAAAAAGTCATACTAGATAAGGTCTTTTTGTCACAACCACAGATGCACATACTCAAAATATTATCACGTAGTTTGAGAACATTTCAATACCGGGACTAATCAATAACAGAGATTCCTCGTCTCTTGTTTTACGTTTTTTGGTCAGTTTCCTTTTTGTATTTCTTTCTTTCAAAGAATAGTAATTGTGATCATGATGAGTTGAGTTACTTTTTTTCTATGTACTGTTTTTTTATCCAGTGTCAGTAACTGTTGTGGAATGTGGTTTACTTGTAACATTGACTGGTTTGAGTTCATATGATGATGATTGATTAGTTTGTCGTTTAACGCCGCACTCAGCAATTTTCCAGCTATATAACGGCGTTCTGTAAATAATCGAGTCTGGACCTGACAATCCAGTGATTAATATCATGAGCATCGATCCACGCAATTGGGATCGATGCCATGCATCAACCAAAGCCTGACCACCCGATCCCATTAGTCGCCTCTTACGAGAAGCATAGTCGACTGTTGTGATGTAACATGACAATTCATCCATACTACTAAACAGAAGTAAACTGCTTGTCCATTCGGATCAGTCTGACCCAAACCATTCCGCTGATGAGAGTCAAATAATGCATACGAATCAAAATCCGTAAAAATTGCAATAGAGACATCATTAAAAGTTACCAAAAGTGACTGGGATATCAATATTGCTTGTTGAACTGATTCTATAACATTTGTTTTCCCTGCTTCAATATTTGGAGCACATGTGACGGGGCTATAAAACTGATTATGACCTAAATACCCCTCATACCCTTCGGTGTTAACTACAGTCTGTATGTGACTGTAGAGAGCTGTGCCTTCATCAAACAAGATTATCGAGGTCAGTGGAACACGGTACAGACGCAAACAGATTTGAGCCATGGGACACAAAATGATAGTGACCAGAGCTACGGCTGTACATTGAATTCCATTAAACGAATGAAAAATACTACAGCCTTGATGCAAATTCGCCGACACACTACTCCGATTTTGCTTTGACTTTGCTACCAAACGTTTCACATGTGGCTATGTGCGGTGCACTGATTAACGCCGCACACGGGGGACTGGGTTAATTCAAAATACGGAATATAACTATTCCAAATATTTCCAGTGAACATGAGCATCCAAGCAATCAAAAGTGTGGTATGTAGAATGTAGAATTCAGCCATATTACATTTAAATTGAAATGTCGTCGTTGTTCATGAATAAGCATATTCAGAACATATTTTATATTATGCTGTTATTTACGATCTCCGGAGCACAGTTCTTCTTTTGTATGCACCGTGAAAAATCAGAAAATTAGTCCTTGAGGAAAAAAGGACATCGGATTACACATGAATGGTTTAACAATGTCAGCTAATGACCAGAAACGGTCAGATGCATCATTTAACTACATACAGACGATTTTGAAGTATCTCTTATTGCTGGAAAAGAATAGCATCAACATTCGACATTTAATCATTTGTTTCCGTAAATGCGTGGCTTGAAATTTCAAATAAACCAACATGTCGACATACATGCTACAAAATGAACGTTTCCCGTATACTTCCCCGCCCTTAAGGGCGGGGAAGAATGACTGGTCCCTCAGACAGTGTAAACAGTCCAGAAAACACTGCGCCGATCGATTCGTTACTTTCGTAATGTATTAACAGGTGAATATAAGACAGAAACAAGCATGTTGGTCCACTATATATAATCTGTTAGAATGGTTGAAGCAACCAGAGACTTACTTGAACAGAAAAACAGTTGGGACCTGAACAATAGCTGGTGCAGCCTGTTCGAACAAGCTTGATAGGCTGGTGTGACCTTCACCTTGTGAAATTGCGGTTCCACGAGGGAGTCCCCTGTGAACGTGAAATTGAATTGTTAAGGTGTCCAGTGTGGCGGGTCCTACCTGCAGGACAGAACATACTTGCCCTTTTCGCGAACTCCTGGTGTCATCACTGATCCATTGATATTATGTTCACCGCTATTCTGCCCTATAGCCCAATATGATCTCTCTCGGCGGATAATCGAGACTGGTTATTCTCTGGCCTTGACAATTTATTTTTCACTGTACACTGTATTTGATTTATGTGCCATTCACATATAAATTAGGTTTGCGACTAGGGTTTACTTTACAAGTAAATTGAATAGACTCAATACCTTTGACAAAATTTAATTTGCCTCTGACAGCCCATTCTCAGTGAGTGAGTGAGTTAAGATTTAACGTCACATCGGCAGTATTTCAGCCATATCGTGACGAGAAGTACATTAATAATACACATATTTATACGAAATAAAAACCTGTCAACGAAGGACAGTAAAATAACTAGATTTATCACAGATTATATCTAAAACTAGTAGTTAGCCATAAAAATATAACATCATACGAAACAATACAAGATAAAAATGCAGCCCATTCTGAAATTTGGTCCAGGTCATTATTGAGATTATTACCAACTATATCCGGATCATCTATGATCACATACAGAGATGTGTCATAAGCTTTGTTTGTTGTTTAACGCCGCACTCGGCAATATTCCAGCTATATGACGGCGGTCTGAAAATAATCGAGTCTGGACCAGACAATCCAGTGATTAACAACATGGGCATCGATCCACGCAATTGGGATCAACCAAGTCAGAGAGCCTGACCACCCGATCCCTTTAGTCGCCTCTTACGACAAGCATAGCCGCCTGTTACGGCAAGTATGGGTTGCTGAAGACCTATTCTATACCCGGATCTTCACGGGTCTGTGTCATAAGCAAAACGTCTTTTATTACTATTTCTTCCTTCAGCAATATGATTGATATAAAAAATAGACAACATAGTGATCCCAAGACCATATTCATATAGCGACGTGCTTGTACGTGTGTGTGTGTGGCTGCTTATTCTGGTAGTGTGGCGGGTTTAAGGCACTAGCCCACTCACATGACATACTAGTCTCAGGACTAGACCACTAAAACACGAGGTGGTCATTGCAATATTTAACACTATCCTCAAAGTAAATGTCCAACCTGTGTCTGTATTTATATCAATTACAGTAAACTACGGTTATGACGAACTCAAAGGGACCACTGTGGCGAGTTTATGGCGCTAGCCAAATCACATGACATACTAGTCTCCGGACTAGACCACTAGAACACGAGGTGGTCATTGCAATATTTAACACTATCCTCAAAGTAAATGTCCAACCTGTGTCTGTATATATCAATTACAGTAAACTACGGTTATGACGAACTCAAAGGGACCACTAATTTTAGTTCGAAATAACCGTAGTTCGTTATAAGCATATCTACAACACAATCACATACAAATGGCCGGGACTGAAAAATAAGTTCGTTATAGCGGTCAGTTCGTTATAAATGTAGTTTACTGTTTTTCAGGATTCGACTGTATAAGCAGGGTCCATCGTGTTTTAGCTGAACTAGTGCTAACTGCAGCGAAATACGCACGAACAGACATATGGGAAATAGAAAACACCACCCTGGTGAGTTCATGAGATTACCTTACCAATACGAATTGACAAAAATTCGTTCACCCAGCTCTATTTGGTTGTTGGTTGGTTTGTTGTTTAACGCCGCACTCAGTAATATTCCAGCTACATGACGGCGGTCTGTAAATAATCGAGTCTGGACCAGACAACCCAGTGATTAATATCATGAGCATCGATCCACGCAATTGGGATCGATGACATGCATCAATCATGTCAGCGAGCCTGACCACCCGATCCCGTTAGTCGCCTTTTACGGAAGCATGGGTTGCTGAAGACCTATTCTACTCCGGATCTTCACAGGTATCAGCTCTGAGGTCTGTTTAAAACTATTTATCTATCCCGCTGCACATTGAAACAAATATTCATAAGGAAAGATAAAAAAGAGTAATCAATTATATTTATTTACACGTATCACCATCCATGCACATTTGGCAAATCCAATTAATAATTAATTCAGTACCCGTGTACAGAATGACAGACCTATGGTAGAAGCTATGACCTTGATTCTGCAACGATATCAAAGCCACGAGGCACATTTGCAAAGGATCCCCCATATGGCGCAAAGTTCAATTTGGTTCCAGGTGGGAGAGACACTTTAAAATGTCTCATAATGCCAGCCAACAAGAGGTGAAGCTCGGGTTTGGCCACGCTCTCTCCGAGACACACTCTCCTTCCGGCGGAGAACGGAAGCCAACTTTCTGGTTTAGCGGCCATCTTGCCAGTTTGGTCCAGAAACCTCTCTGGGCTGAATACTTCCGGTTCACGCCACTGTTCCGGGTCATGGTGCAGAGCGTAATGGTTTATGATTACCATGGTGCCTTTTGGAATATCGTAGTTCCCTGAAGACAGGTTGAAATATATAATTGCATATACATCTATATATAGTAGTATGCTGCTTATACATGATAATAGACATGTATGCGTACAACTCTAATCGGGTAGTTTAACGTAAGTTCGAATAAGAAGGGACAACGCTTAGGGACCAGTATAAAGGTTCGACGTTGGATACAAAAATTGATTACTTAAGTTTTGAGACACCGAAAACACTTATTTTTGAAAATGTTTAATTTAGAAGTTGAGTGTCGACTTTTGTCATGCATTCTCTTTTGCCCTGCTTTTTTCAGAATGTTTATAGACTGAAGTTTATTTACTTGGGTGTTGAGGCCCGTGAAGATTCCGGGGTAGAATAGGTCTTCAGCAACCCATGCTTGCCGTAAATGGTGACTATGCTTGTCGTAAAAGGCGACTCATAGGATAGGGTGGTCAGACTCGCTGACTTGGTTGATGCATGTCATCGATCCCACTTTGTTAATGTGGACATTGGAGTTAATAGTACTGTACTGTCGAATAGGTGCCTCACTTAGAGAGTCTTGGTTCGAATCCCGGATCCCGAACCCAAAAGTGCAAGAATTTGAATTTCTAAGAAAGTGTTATCAAAAATATAACATTTGTTACATTTGACCACATTCTTAAAGGCGTTGTGTATTTATAGCTTTCGGCCGGGGGGGGGGGGGGGGGGGGGGCGTGCCAATTTACACTTATCAGGGGGGTATACAAAATACGTGACCTCGACTGCCAGTTGTGTGACAATGTGCGCTGGAGACTAGGCGCCTCACTCTGAGAGTGTGGTTCGAATCCCGGTCGGAACTCAACCCCAAAAGTACTCACGTCATTTGATGCACTTCGCGATGTATAACCCGTTTTATCACAATATAGATCTTGATTATCGACCAGATCGTCTTGACTGGGCGCCGCCATTTTGATTTTGTTTGAAGCAAGTGCAAGTGATACGAGAGGTGGAATCTGATTGGTCTATAGGAGGGACATAACTCGTAATAGCCACTGGTGGCGCTAAGATCGAGCCCAGGAATTCCAGCCAAGTTCGACAAGGGTGGAAACTGGACTTTTGAAGGAGTATGATGACACTCCCTCAACCAAATCACCGAGCCTTATCACACGATCCATTTGGCTGCTTGTTACGACTGGCATTGGTTGATTGGGACCAGTTATAACTTGTAATCTGTCAGAGGCAGAGACGCATGCAAACTTTTCCCAGTATCCACAAGGTGGGGTATACCGACTTACCGACTTTGGTATCGCACAGTGTGGTATGCGGAAGGCCAAGAGGAGGGACTGTAGAAATTCTCATACTCTCATGTAGCACCGCGTCGGTGTAGGGGAGATCACTCCTGTCGGACACTCGGGGAAATCGACGTTGACCTGAACAACACATCATAATGTAATGGCGAGTACAGGTTAGTATCCTTAATTTTGTACAACTTTGATTTAAGGAAATATTTTGCGTTTGCCTTTCGTATTAGGGAACAGTTGTCATTGAGTGATTTTTTTCCCGCCACATTCAGCAATATTACGGCTACATCTCGACAGACTGTCAGTGATCGAGTCTGGACCAGGCAAACCGGTGAGTGAAAGCATGAGCACGTCCAGCGCAACAGGGGCGCCATGACACAAATTTAGAAATCACAGCAAGTCCGATCGCCTCATCTATTGTTTTAGTTCACAGACTTCAAGAACAGCGGCTTCTATTGTTGGAATGCGCTTGGTGTTATGATCACTTTAGTGAGTGAGTGAGTGAGTGAGTGAGTGAGTGAGTGAGTGAGTGAGGTGGGTTTGAGACCGTTTTAACAGTATTCCAACAATATCACGGCGGGGGACACCAGGAATGGGCTTCACACATTGTACCCATGTGAGGAATCGAACCCGGGTCTCAAGTGCAACGAGCGAATGCTTTAACCACAACTCTCTATCCAACCGCCCCTTATCACAATATGATAGTGCTCAATAAACACATGCTCATGACATAATCAGAATGGTACAAGCGACCCTGCTTTGCAAAATGTTCTAATATTTGTGGAATATGGCGCTGGTGAACTCCTTACACCTGATCAAGTACATCCAGTTGTAAACGTCTAGACAGATTGTGTAAGTAATTCGCTGTTGAAAATGTCTCCGCTCTCCCTGTTAATTATGAACGTGTATCATAGTATTGCAAGATAAATGTTACTTGAATCACTGTTTGTTGTTTTACGCCGCACTCTGCAATATTCCAGCTATATGACGGCGGTCTGAAAATAATCGAGTCTGGACCAGACAATCCAGTGATTGACATCATGAGCATCGATCCACGCAATTGGAATACGATGACATGCATCAACCAAGTCAGCTAGCCTGACCACCCGATCTCGTTCGCCTCTTACGACAAGCATATTTGCCTTTTACGGCAAGAATGGGTAGCTGAAGACCAATTCTTCCTCGGATCTTCACGGGTCCTTAAATGATTGCATTTGTTTGATGCGACCTCACCTAGGGTCTGATCCACCTCCTCGTGCACCTTCTTCTGGATGTCAGGGTGCATGGCCAGGTACAAGAGCGTCCACAGTAGGGTGTAGCGGGACGTATCAACCCCGGCTATAGAGGATACAGGGTACGTATTGTATGTCAGCATAAACAATATCCACATGACTTCCTTGTTGTATTCAGTGTAAACTGTCACTCTCGCTACCAATCTCAAATTTATGATATTAATATGATCAGTAAGTACTTAAATAAACGTATTTCAGTTACCACCGAGCACGTCAGGTTTATGGGACAGGACAACGTAAAGTTAACTCGACTCTTAGACGATAAACGGTTTAAAGAAACCAACGGGAATGGGCTGGCGATTTGTCTGTTTGTTGTTTAACGCCGCACTCAGCAATATTCCAGCTGTATGACGGCGGTCTGTACATAATCGAGTCTGGACCAGACAATCCAGTGATTGATATCAGCATCGATCCACGCAATTGGGATATGATGACATGCCTCAACCAAGTCAGCGAGACTGACCACCCGATCCCATAAGTCGCCTCTTACGGCAAGAATGGGTTGCTGAAGACCAATTCTGACCCGAATCTTCACGGGTTGGTCTGACTGACAAACCTGGGGTCATAATCGGGGACATTACAGATGCCCTTACCTTCCATAATGTCGCCCATTGTCATGGTCACGTGAGAGTCTGTTATTTGTGACATCACTTCCGGGTCCTCTTCTTCTTGCGCTTCTTCCTGGGCTAATAGCATAGCGTCACAGAAGTCGCGAATGTTATCTGTTAAAAAAGCATAAGATCATTCTGGAAACATGGACATTTTGGCTTTTGAATCGTCGTACATAAGAATAGAAGATGAGGTGAAATTGGGTTTAACGTCGCAGCCAAAATTATTGCACTTACATAGCGACGTGCATGCACGTGTGTGTGTGTGTGCTTGTACTAGTCCTGACTGATGACGATTTATAGTGCTAGCTCACTGAGATACCATACCGCAGTTTAACATGACAACCCCACTCAGACATAGTATACTGACTCCGAGCCGACCAGTCCTTGTTTTAGCCCCTTAATGCCGAGCGCCAGCCAGGGTCACAACAAGTACCATCTTTTAACGCCTTTTGGTATGACGCGGCCGGGGATCGAACCCCGGACCTACCACTCTCCGGGCGGACGCTCGAACAAGAATCGAAAATCAGGATATAACTGCATTGTACCTGTTCTTGTGGTTCTATGCATGACACGTTGGTCAAGCATGAGGTGCCGGTATTTGCCTCACCAAGCAATGTATTGGTACCCGGTAAAAAGAGAGACTGTGAAGTTAACTCTTTTTGCTCCTGCCAGCACCCCTGAAGGCTGTGAAAGATCTGAGAAAGTCTGATTGTAATCTTGCGGTTCATAATTGACCTTATATATTATAACAAATATTTGTGTGACGTTGAACGATGTTCTATTTACAATACTACCCAAAACGTAAATATATATTCCCATTTCCCAAATGCGTGGATCGATGCCCATGATGTCAATCACTGGATTGTCTGGTCCAGATTAGATTATTTACAGACCGCCACCATATGGCTGGAATATTGCTGAGTGTGGCGTTAAAGAACAAACAAACAAAAACAAACACAATGCTTTGCAGGCCATTGTGACGCCACAGGTTACCATGACGACACATTCAAATGATTGTCACCAGAAATGGGCTTCACACTTTGTACCCATGTGGGGAATCGAACCCGGGTCTTCGGCATGGCGAGCGAGCGCTTTAACCACTAGCCTACCCCACCGTCCAAAAATCATCTGGTAAGATTTAACGTCAATATCTAGTACAACGTTGTTTCCAACAACATGATCAAAGAATTCCATGTTTGTATAAACACCAGTTTACGTGCACCAGTGAAAACATTGCCGTTTCCGGTTATCTAATTTGTTTACATATGTCATTGGGGTATGACATACATGTTTTATGTCATAGCCTTATGTCATGGACAAATGTCTAAGTTAAATGATAAATTCAATAAACTATCCGACCAAACATCCGACCATAAACTTTTACAACTGACCAAGTCACTGTTTCTCGACAGATCTAAATGGAGAACGGAGTGAGTGAGTGAGCAGGATTTTTACGCTGCTTTTAGCAATATTCCAGAAATATCACGGCGGGGAACACCAGAAATGGGCTTCACACATTGTACCCATGTGGGGAATCGAACCCGGGCCTTCGGCGAGACGAGCAAACGCTTTAACCACTGGTCTACCACTACGCCCCGGGACCCGTGAAGATCCAGGGTAGTATAGGTCTTCAGCAACCCATGCTTGCCGTAAAAGACGACTATGCTTGTCATAAAAGGCGACAAATTGGATCGGGTGGTCAGGCTTGCTGACTTGTTTGATGCATGTCATCGATCCCAATTGCGTGGATCGTACTCATGATATTATTCACTGGATTGTTTGGTCAAGACTCGATTATTTACAGACCGCTGTCATATAGCTGGAATATTGCTGAGTGCGGCGTAAAACAACAAACCAACCAACCAACCAACTTCTGTATCGTACCCTTTGAGAAGGTCCGCCTATGTTTTTCGATATCCCGCCTGATGTAACCGAAGAACTGATCAGCCAGCTTCATCAACCGCTTCAGCTGCTGCGTGGGGAAGAGGCGGAGAGGCGGGATGACATCCTCGAGGACGCCGCTGCCGAATTCGTGCAGGAAGGCGTCTAGGCCAGATATCATGTCCTTAAAATACGTGTCTTCCAGGTCACACCTGGAATGCAAGATGAGAAGAATTTTGGCGTTGCATTCAGTTTGATCTATTGTTAGTACATAAACTGAGGAACAAACGAAGGTAGGGGGAAATGGGGTTTAACGTCGCGTTCAAGATTATTGCACTGATATAGCGCGCGTGCGTACGTGCGTGTTTGTGAGTGTGTGTTAAAAAGAAAATTTGATTTTAATCTTTTAAAAATTAAAAAAAAAAACATTCCGCATAGTACACAACTGCTAATGGGTATCTTAGACATTTTATCTTTGAAAATCAATATATTTGCTTTTTTCAAGCATATTAGGGGTCACGTGATTGCAAATTATATTCTTATCCTTGTCTTCATAAGAACCATTTTTTTTCATAAACGTACCTAGCCACGGATTATCTTTTATAAAAAAAAACATTTGCGTGAATGGACATAATCAAATTTAATAATTCTTACAATTTTTAATTACATGTACTGATTATAAAAAAACAAACCTCCCTATACTTTCTTTTGCCCCTCAGTTTATTACGCTGTCTTCATGTTGTGAATCACTGGATTGTCTGGTCCAGACTTGATTATGTACAGACCGCCGTCATATAGCTGGAATATTGCTGAGTGCGGCGCTAAACAACAAACCAAACCAACAATATTAAGCTGTCAAGTCTAAATACATGTCGGAATGGTACAGTGGACTCGTTCTTCGCAGATATTTCTCATGATTATGAAATGTATTGTTTATGATTGCATTTTGACAGTGGCTGAACATCTCTATGAAATCCTTGACAGGAATGGTCTAGATTGTCTATAATAAGAGAAGTTGGGATTCCGAGTTAGAAAACGTCGCCAACAACCAATGCTGGTCGTAACCGGCGACCAAATGGATCGGGCCGCCAGGCTCGGTGACCCCACTGTACCATTGTACCCCGAGACCCGTGAAGATTCCGGGGTAGAATAGGTCTTCAGCAACCCATGGCCATACTTGCCGTAAAGGCGACTATGCTTGTCGTAAGAGGCGACTAACGGGATCGGGTGGTCAGGCTCGCTGACTTGGTTGATACATGTCATCGGTCCCAATTGCGTAGATCGATGCTCATGATGTCAATCACTGGATTGTCTGGTCCAGACTCGATTATTTTACAGACCGCCGTCATATAGCTGGAATATTGCTGAGTGCGGCGTTAAACAACAAACAAACAAAAATTGAACCCCCAGGGTTTCGATCGTTGTTCACAATATGAATGACTGGATTGCCTGATCGAGACGTGATTATTTACAGCCACCGTCATAAAGCTGGTACGTTGCTGTGTGTGACGTTAAACAACAAAGATATAAAACCTAGGGGTTCCTTTAAAGCGATGATCGATTTGAAAATGTAATTATTTTATTTAGAATATGATCACGTACTTACGTTTCATTAAAGCACATATTGTTGATGATGTTGAAGACAACTAGAGATATAATATTGTGGGGGTTGAATGGTCCCGTTTGTTGTTTCATCAGCTCGATGCCTTTACTGAGGGATCGCTCCAGGCCAACCTCGAGTCTGCTTCCTGTCATGAAGTGTCTGAAACAGTTTTATCATACTTCGATGTCAGAATGAACGGATCTGATTGGTCCACGTGATCTTGATAAAATACTATATATCCCACCTTGGGGGAAATTAAATTTATCACCCGGAATAAAATCCCTCATACCCCGCCACGAGCAAGACAGGCTGCACGTGGATTTCTGAGAGGAAGAAGCCAAAAGCCTCACTCTTCCCCCCATTCACTGGATTGTCTGGTTCAGATACGATTATTTACAGACGCGCTCACATATAGCTGTCTGTTTTATTGACCCAAGAAACCGATATTGACCGAAGGCCGCTACTAGATGTACACTTGTATTCGTTTGATAGTAGTGAGTGAGTGAGGTTTTTACGCCGCTTTTAGCAATATTCCAGCAATATCACGGCGGGGAACACCAGAAATGGGCTTCACACATTGTACCCATGTCGGGAATCGAACCCGGGTCTTCGGCGTGACGAGCGAACGCTTTAACCACTAGGCTACCCGACCGCCCCTCGTTTGATAGTATGCTAGCATACGTACCTTAAGGCTTTCGTGGCCAACTTTCTGTGCAGTTTCCACGTGGGACTGTAGTTGCCAAGCACAATGTTCCTTCCCCCATCGCTCAAAAGTAAGGCTGATCAGAAACAACATAATATTGATTACCAGCGAGTGCGTAAGTTGTAATAGAAATGTTAATCTAAACCTCTTTGACTTGTATTTTTAAGCGAGTGAGTGAGTATTGTTTTACGCCGCTTTTAGCAATATTCCAGCAAAATCACGGCGGGGGACACCAGAAATGGGCTTTACACATTGTACTCATGTCGGGAATCGAACCCGGGTTTTCGACGTGACGAGCGAACGATTTTACCACTGGGCCACCCGACCGCCCTTTATTTTCAAATGAAAGAGCGTATGTCCCAAATGCTAAACTCAACAAGCGTTCTTTTGTTAGAGCCGTCATATAGCTGGAATTGTGCTGAGTGCGGCGTAAAACAACAAACAAACAAACAAACAACAACATCTTAAGTTAGAAACCTATAGAAACATGCTTGAATATGTATTAAAGATATGAGCATAACTTTTGCATCGTTATAGTAATGAGCCCCTGTAATTCTATCACGTGTCACATGACCAGTACTACTAACGTGAAAAGGAATGGGTATATAATTCACTTTACCAACAGTTAACAATTAAATCATAAAACGTTAGTTAAAAATATCTTCAAATATTACAGACACGAGTAGGACTGTGGTCTCCCAGCAAAGTCGGCCTGTCGTTTGACGAGCGCCTCCATCACAACGTCAATACTGTTAAGGGATACCATCCGTTCAGGGCCTACAGATACAGGTGCAATAAATTAGCTTATCAGTATCTGAAGAAGTACGTTGTGATATATGATTGCTGGAGTACATGTCTTCAACGTGATAGGGCGCAACTCGCTGTTTACTTATCCGAATAACAGGATCGGGTGATCCGGCTCAGTGACCTGGTTGTGAGTGTCATCGTAGCTAAATAATGTAGATCGATGAGCATGTTGTCAATCACTGGATTATCTGGTGATTTTTTACAGACCGCCATCATACAACTGGAATATTGCCGAGTGCGGCGTTAAACAAAGAACAAACAAATAAAAATCATCCGAATATCGACATGATCAAGATTATATGGTTATAAGACGAACTATTGTTTATGCCTTTCGAAATTTATGTTTTGAGTTTTGGTTTGTTGTTTAATGCCGCACTCGCACCCGCAATTTTCCAGCTATATGACGGCGGTCTGTAAATAATCGAGTCTGGACCAGACAATCCAGTGTTCGATATCATAAGCATCGATCCACGCAATTGGGATACGATGACATGCATCAACCAAGTCAGCGAGCCTGACCACCCGATCCCGTTAGTCGCCTTTTACGACAAGCATAATCGCCTTTTACGGCAAGCATGGGTTGTTGAATAGCTATTCTAGCCCGGCTCTTCACGGGCCTCGAAATTTATGTATTTCAATAAGATTGAATGACTGAAAGTCAGGCAGCGTTATTTCAGAAATATCATAGCCAAATGTAAATAACGAGAAAAAACAGTGGTTGATAGCAAGAGCACACATTGAAAACACCCGATCCTCATTTTAGTCCGCATGGATTGCATGGGAGTTTGTCCACACAAGGCTGACTTCTTAAGAGTTTAATTATATAAGGAATAATACGTACTCTAATATACATATGTTCATGACAATGTCGTTTCTAAGGAACTAATATCCATATTACCCATGGTGAGATGAGAATGGTCTTCATGTTCTAAACATGGTGAATTATAAAGCTAATCATTTTAATATCAAAAATGGTGAGGCAATCAATTTAATATGAACAAGATACAAGATAAACATGTCATAGTAATATGAAATATGATGAGGTAATCAAGTTGTACCAAATGAAACGTTCTGCAATATTCCAGCAATATCACGGCGGGGGACACAAGAAATTGGCTTCACACATTGCACCCATGTCGGG
Source organism: Haliotis rufescens (assembly GCF_023055435.1). Classification (NCBI taxonomy): domain Eukaryota; kingdom Metazoa; phylum Mollusca; class Gastropoda; order Lepetellida; family Haliotidae; genus Haliotis; species Haliotis rufescens. Next base: position 689,764 of record NW_025964368.1, read on the forward strand.
AATCGAACCCGGGTTTTCGGCGAACGCTTAAACCACTAGGCTACCCGACCGCCCCCATAGTAGCATTAAACAGTACATACCAGCTGGGGATACGAGTTTCCTAGTTTCTAGGTTTGTCAGCGCCATACCCGTGCTCGTGGGTTTCACCGAAGTGGTGATCAAAGACCTGTATCACTTCGTGTTTTCTTCCCACATTAAGCTGACACGCCGTGGTATCACTAGAATACTGTTAAAAGTGGCGTTGAACCCAACCCACTCACTCACTACATACCAGTTTCTTTTACCAATAAGCCATTTATAAGTTATTCACACTTACAAGAAAAACAAGGTAAGATAAGTTTCATATTGGTATGAAACATAATAACATTAAGTTTGTTTTGTTTTTTTTATCTCCGCCACGAAGTGGAAGAGGGACAAAGGAATGAGCGCCGACCGTCCGTCCGTGAGTGAGTGAGTGAACATGGTTTTACGCCGCTTTAAGCAATATTCCAGCAATATCACGGCTGGGGATACCATAAATGGGCTTCACACATTGTACCCATGTCGGGAATCGAACCCGTGACGAGCGAACGCTTTAACCACTAGGCTACCCGACCTCCCCCGTCCGTCATGTTTCGTTTCCGGAGCAGAACTAAAAAACCATGAGAGATATCTTCACCAAACTTGGCACATAGATAGGTCTAGTGGTGAACGAGTACCTTTTGATAATTTGGGATTTTTTTACAAATATATTGTACGAGTTTCCACGAAAACGACTTTGACTAAGTTTTAAAATGGGGGTAGTGCTCCACACAACCGGACATGACATGTTGGCGGGAGATATGAGTATTTCATGTTTGTTACACATATCCTGAGATTAATTTCTTGTACACATGAAACGTGCTAAGATAAGCGTCTTACCCATATGAAACATGCTAAGATAAGCGTCTTACCCATATGAAACATGCTAAGATAAGCGTCTTACCCATATGAAACATGCTAAGATAAGCGTCTTACCCATATGAAACATGCTAACATAAGCGTCTTACCCATATGAAACATGCTGAGATAAGCGTCTTACCCATATGAAACATGCTAAGATAAGCCTCTTACCCATATGAAACATGCTAAGATAAGCGTCTTACCCATATGAAACATGCTAAGATAAGCGTCTTACCCATATGAAACATGCTAAGATAAGCGTCTTACCCATATGAAACATGCTAACATAAGCGTCTTACCCATATGAAACATGCTGAGATAAGCGTCTTACCCATATGAAACATGCTAAGATAAGCGTCTTACCCATATGAAACATGCTAAGATAAGCGTCTTACCCATATGAAACATTATAACTGGTCCGTACTTCGTCTTCCATTGGTTCATCTTCTCATACATGGTCGTATTTTGGAAATCTAGGAGATAAACGTACATGTATATATACGAATCATTCAGTTAACACCTTGGTCTTTCAACGAAACAGGCAGACTTATTTTTCTGGATGATAAAATCCTGGGAAATTTGCAAAGTACGAAAACACCTAGTTGCTGAAATACTGCCCATGTGACTATTCAATTTCACTCACTCACTCTGACGGTCTCAGTTTAACGTTGAGTGACTGATTGAGTATGGTTTTACGCCGCTTTTGGTAAGATTCCAGCAATATTACGACGGGGGCACAATAAATGGGCTTCACACATTGTACCTATGTAGGGACTCGAACCCGGGTCTTCGGCGTGATGAGCGAACGCTTTAACCACTAGGCTTCCCCCACCGTCCAAGTTCAATGTGGAAGCCAAAGTCGAAACATGGTTTTAAACTTTAAAAATATTAGGTTACCTAGCATATTCCCGAGTAGGGGCCAGCCTCGGGGCCCCGGGGGTAGCTTGTACCTCTTCTTGGTGACCAGATAGACCGCCACCCCCACGGCCGTCCCTACCAGAACAGCCCGGCCGGTGAGGCTCCCTGGTAGCCACTTCTCACACCGCCTGGCCAGGTCAAGGAGCTGGTCCGAGTAGGGCAGTCTCTGCAGCAACTCCACGTCCAGCATGGTCAACCTGTGGGTCAGGCTGAATAAAATAACCATCTTTGTCAAATGCAGGTTTATGCGACATTAAACTGAAGAATATGATAATAAAACTAGTTTACACCACACTGTATGCTACACCGTATAAAGGACCCCCGACACAGACTGAGTAAAGGACCCCTGACACAGACTGAGTAAAGGACCCCTGACACAGTATGACTAAAGGATCTCTGACACAGATTGACTAAAGGACCCCCGACACACACTGACTAAAGGACCCCCGACACAGACTGACTAAAGGACCCCCGATATAGATTTGACTAAAGGACCCCCGACACAGACTGACTAAAGGACCTCCGACACAGACTGACTAAAGGACCCCCGACACAGATTGACTAAAGGACCCCCGACACAGATTGACTAAAGGACCCCCGACACAGACTGACTTAAGGATCTCCGACACAGACTGACTAAAGGACTCCCGACACAGATTGACTAAAGGACCCCCGACACACACTGACTAAAGGACCCCCGACACAGACTGACTAAAGGACTCCCGACACAGACTGACTAAAGGACTCCCGACACAGACAGACTAAAGGACCTCCGATATAGATTTGACTAAAGGACCCCCGACACAGACTGACTAAAGGACCTCCGACATAGACTGACTAAAGGACCCCCGACACAGATTGAATAAAGGACCCCCGACACAGACTGACTTAAGGATCTCCGACACAGACTGACTAAAGGACCCCCGACACAGACTGACTTAAGGATCTCCGACACAGACTGACTAAAGGACTCCCGACACAGATTGACTAAAGGACCCCCGACACAGACTGACTAAAGGACCCTCGACACAGACTGACTAAAGACCCCCGACACAGACTGACTAAAGGACCTCCGACACAGACTGACTAAAGGACCCCCGACACAGACTGACTAAAGACCCCCGACACAGACTGACTAAAGGCCCCCCGACACAGACTGACTAAAGACCCCCGACACAGACTGACTAAAGACCCCCGACACAGACTGACTAAAGGCCCCCCGACACAGACTGACTAAAGACCCCCGACACAGACTGACTAAAGACCCCCGACACAGACTGACTAAAGGACCCCCGACACAGACTGACTAAAGGACCCCCGACACAGACTGACTAAAGGACCCCCGACACAGACTGACTAAAGGACCCCCGACACAGACTGACTAAAGGACTCCCGATAAAGACTGACTAAAGGACCTCCGACACAGACTGACTAAAGGACTCCCGATAAAGACTGACTAAAGGACTCCCGACACAGACTGACTAAAGGACCCTCGATATAGACTGACTAAAGGACCCCCGACACAGACTGACTAAAGGACCCCCGACACAGACTGACTAAAGGACTCCCGATAAAGACTGACTAAAGGACCTCCGACACAGACTGACTAAAGGACTCCCGATAAAGACTGACTAAAGGACTCCCGACACAGACTGACTAAAGGACCCCCGACACAGACTGACTAAAGACCCCCGACACAGACTGACTAAAGGACCCCCGATATAGACTGACTAAAGGACCTCCGACACAGTCTGACTAAAGGACTCCCGACACAGACTGACTAAAGGACCCCCGACACAGACTGACTAAAGGACTCCCGATAACGACTGACTAAAGGACCTCCGACACAGACTGACTAAAGGACTCCCGATAAAGACTGACTAAAGGATCTCCGACACAGATTGACTAAAGGACCCCCGACACAGACTGACTACAGGACTCCGGACACAGACTGACTAAAGGACCCCCGACACAGACTGACTAAAGGCCCCCCGACACAGACTGACTAAAGACCCCCGACACAGACTGACTAAAGGACTCCCGACACAGACTGACTAAAGACCCCCGACACAGACTGACAAAAGGACTCCCGACACAGACTGACTAAAGACTCCCGACACAGACTGACTAAAGACCCCCGACACAGACTGACTAAAGACCCCCGACATAGACTGACTAAAGACTCCCGACACAGACTGACTAAAGACTCCCGACACAGACTGACTAAAGGACTCCCGACATAGACTGACTAAAGGACCCTCGACACAGACTGACTAAAGGACTCCCGACACAGACTGACTAAAGGACTCCCGACATAGACTGACTAAAGGACCCCCGACACAGACTGACTAAAGGACTCCCGACACAGACTGACTAAAGGACCCCCGACACAGACTGACTAAAGGACTCCCGACATAGACTGACCAAAGGACCCCCGACACAGACTGACTAAAGGACCCCCGACACAGACTGACTAAAGGACTCCCGACATAGACTGACTAAAGGACCCCCGACACAGACTGACTAAAGGACCCCCGACACAGACTGACTATAGGACTCCCGACATAGACTGACTAAAGGACCCCCGACACAGACTGACTCAAGGACTCCCGACACAGACTGACTAAAGGACCCCCGACACAGACTGACTAAAGGACCCTCGACACAGACTGACTAAAGGACTCCCGACACAGACTGACTAAAGGACCCCCGACACAGACTGACTAAAGGACTCCCGACACAGACTGACTAAAGGACTCCCGACACAGACTGACTAAAGGACCCCCGACACAGGACAGTTGGAGCTGAGTGATGGACACACAAGCCTACCTGCAGACATCCAGGAACGAACTGCTACCATGTGATGTGTTTGCGAGATTATGTCCCCATGTTTCAAGTACTGGCGCAATGATGTTGTGCAATACAAAGTCGTTCAAAGCCCGAGTTGTATCATTTGGATCAGTTGTAGCAGTAGTAGCGAGATAAGTGTCAGTCACTGATTTGTCATTGATGTTCTCAGCCTGAAACGTCTTGATACTCGTTATCTGACCCTGTTTACCATTGACCTTGACCTTGACCTGTACGTCCACCTTTCTACCCAAACTACAGATAAATACTTTGTTTTACTGTGGAGACAAATATCACATCTTTATGGGTTGAATCGGTTAATTCTGTGCCAGTGGACGTGGGGTATTTAAAGACAACAACTCCAACTCAACATTTACGCGTTCATCTTCAGCGACCCGTGAAGATCCGGGGTAGAATAGGTCTTCAGCAACCCATGCTTGCCGTAAAAGGCGACTATGCTTGTCGTAAAAGGTGACTAACGGGATCGGGTGGTCAGGCTCGCTGACTTGGTTGATGCATGTCATCGATCCCAATTGCGTGGATCGATGCTCATGATATTAATCACTGGATTGTCTGGTCCAGACTCGATTATTTACAGACCGCCGTCATATAGCTGGAATATTGCTGAGTGCGGCGTTAAACAACAAACCAACCAACCAATCATCTTCAGCATATATTCCTAATTACCCCGGGTCTTCACGGGCCCTAACGCCCAATGGAATCGGTTTCAGTAGAAAATCGAGACTGATTTTTTTCTGGCTTTGACGGGGTTTTTCCACCTGCACATGAACGTAGCAAATGCATTCTTTATTTAAAATTACAATGAAAAATATTCGGCACATAGAAGTTTATCTATCGTGGCAGTCAACTCGTGTTGACGACGGCACAAACAAACAATAAAAATACATCGATGCTAAGCTCGCCCATTGCGTGAAGATTACCGTTTGTTTGTTTGTTTGTTGTTTAACGCCGCATTTAGCAATATTCCAGTTGTATGACGGCGGTCTGTAAATAATCGAGTCTGGACCAGGCAATCCAGTGATTGACATCATGAGCATCGATCTACGTCATTGGGATACGATGATATGCATCAACCAAGTCAGCGAGCTTGACCACCCGATCCCGTTAGTCGCCTGTTACGTCTTTCTAGTGAGTTGGATTTAACGCCGCTTTAAACACTATTCAAGTTATATCGCGGCGTGTCAGCTTAATGTGGGAGCAAAGCCCGAAGTGATGCAGGTCTCAGACGTTTACCACTTCGGTGAAACCCACGAGCACGGGTATTGTGCTGGCAAACCTAGAAACATAATCGGGGCGAACCGGGATTCGAACCCACAATCATAGGGGGCCCTAGGGACGCAATTCTGCACAGCGAATCGCGGCACCTTAGACGACTGGTCATGGGTTGCTGAAGATCTATTCTAACCCGGATCTGCACGGGGCGTAGATAATTAAAACCAATGAGTTTCATTGATGGTCAAACATTGAAAAAATTGTTGCAGCACTGTACCTTGTGGACGCACTCGCACTCCGTACAGAGTGTACCTTGTGGACGCACTCGCACTCCGCACAGAGCTCAAGCTACATGAGGCACAGCTGTAGAACACAGAAAGGAGACCGCGCCAGTTCATCTTGACCTAGATCCAGGACAGCCGAGGCTCCAGACGGGGAGGCGTATTATACGTGTAATAAATTTGATCAAGTGATGTGAGGTGAAAATGGGTTTTACGTCGCGTCCAAGATTGTTGCCATTATGTGTGTGTCTGGCTGCTTGTACTAGTCCGGACCGATGCCGATTTATAGTGCCAGCTCACTGAGATACCATGCCGCAGTTTAACATGAATACCCAACTCAGACACAGTAGACTGACTCCGAGCCGACCAGTCCTTGTTTTAGCCCCTTAGTGCCGAGCGCCAGACAGGGTCACAACAAGTACCATGTTTTAACATCTTTCGGTATGACGCGTCTGGGGATCGAACCCCGGACCTTCCGCTCTCCTGGCGGACGCTCTACCACTAGACCACGAAGGCGGTATTCGTACATTAGAATCTAATTTTAGCATAAATAGTCTGTGATTATGGAAAGGGATTTGTCTGATTCATTGGAAAACAAAATCACCAGTGGATCTATTACGAATTGATGCCAAATGCAAGGAAGATATCAGTATGACATAAAGCGTACACATCAGTCTCATTTTGAAAGCGTATGCATGATAATAAGATTAAGATGTTGGCGGTTATTCTTTGGCCAAAATATACCACCTGTTTCTGCTTGTCCGCACTGTTGATTAGTCCCCGCTGTATTCCGCGATTGCGGAATATTTTGCAGAAAATTCCTTTATGTGCAGAATTTTGCATTTTTCTGCCGCAGAATTCATCAAATATTCTCCAGAACTTTAACATGTGAGTTGACAGCTGTTAAAAAGAGTAAACGGGTTTTTTAAATGAACGGTCGATATTTGAATTGTGCAGTGTATTAATTAAATCATTCCAAATACGTATTTGAACAATCATTCAAGGACCCGTGAAAATCCGGGGTAGAATTGGTCTTCAGCAACCCATTCTTGCCGTAAAAGGCGACTATGCTTGTCGTAAGAGGCCACGAACGGGATCGGGTGGTCAGGCTCGCTGACTTGGTTGATGCATGTCATCGATCCCAATTGCGTGGATCGATGCTCTTGATGTCAATCACTGGATTGTCTGGTCCAGATTCGATTATTTACAGACCGCCGTCACATAGTGCGGTGTTAAACAAATAACAAACAAACATCAAGATGAAGCTGGAAGCAGAAGTTGAGGAGGCGGTTGTGGACGTAGCCAGACGGGCAATCACCCGAGACAGACAAAGGCAGTAAAATATCGGTATTTACATATATTAATTCCTCGAACTGACAGATACCATCCTACACACTAACAGGAAGAGGCATATTAAAAACGTATGAGGATCTTGGTGATAAATAGTAATATCATAATACTGTCTGACATTTGTAAAGTGCAGCTCATATCGATGTTTTTGTTTGTTTGTTGTTTAACGCCGCACTCAGCAATATTCTAGCTATATGACGGCGGTCTGTAAATAATCGAGTCTGGACCAGACAATCCTGTGATTAATATCATAAGCATCGATCCACGCAATTGGGACCGATGACATGCATCAACCAAGTCAGCAAGCCTGACCACCCGATCCCGTTAGTCGCCTTTTACGACAAGCATAGTCACCTTTTACGGCAAGCATGGGTTGCTGAAGACCTATTCTACCACGGAATCTTCACGGGTCGAATGAATGAATGAACTCTGTTGCCTTTGTTTTTATTACACTTGTGAAGAATATAAATTAAAAATACTGCAAATCGATCTCTAAAACTTAATAGATGCTTAAATAGCACTAAATACACAATGCCTTCATTTCAATTACCAAATTATCTGCATTCAATCAATAAGAGACACCGCGACAAGTATCCCTTAATGATATGTCTGATGGCAGTGTATTGTATTGTTGAACAATGATTGTAACAGTGTTGCATTGTTTCTGTTGAGATTCGATAGGCGCTCATTACATTGTATTTGGACAATGATTTGTCGCCAGGAATTTAGTCCCATTTGATGTAAGCAATCGTCAGATGCAAGAGTGGATTTGTAACTTCAGGAAACGGCGGGACTCGCCTAGCATTGTATATAGCCTTACATCACTGTGTAGAAAGTTCTGGAAACTAGTTACTGTCATCAAATTATATATTGTCATTGAATATTGTACTACCACTCTATTGTGTACTGTAATTGTAATTGTGGACTAAAATCACAAAGATGGAAGCTTTTCAGTAAACGTCAATACTTTAACAGAATGTTCAAACGTTCTTCGTGGCGACCGACGCGTTGCTCTCTTGTCTCCCTAATGAGTCATGTGTGTCTGTATTGTACAGACGGGGCAACGTCGATGGTTTCAACTGTATGGTGTGTTGTATTATGACCCTGCAAGATGGATACCGTGGCAAATCATCGAAAGAGCCCAACTGTCAACAGTGAGTGAGTGAGTGAGTTTGCATTTAACGTCACATCGGCAATATTTCAGCCATATAGTGACGAGATCGATTTATACATTAATAATAAATACATTTTGACTATATAAAAACCTGTCGACAAAAGACACTAAAACAAACTAGACTATCACAGATATGAATATAAAACTAGCATGGAACTGTAATGAGTGAATAATATTATGGTTTTACGCCGCTTTTAGCAATATTCCAGCAATATCACGGCGGGGGACACCAGAAATGGGCTTCACACATTGTACCCATGTCGGGAATCGAACCCGGGTCTTCGGCGTCACGAGCGAACGCTTTAACCACTAGGCTACCCGACCGCCCCTCATGGAACTGTAAAAAGATGTAACAATACACAAGATATGAAAAAACCGGGGTATTGATCGCCAACCACTGAAGATAGATCACCATACTGGGGACCATGGGGACTTACTGTACCTTTGCTACCTGCACTGTCAACAGAAGCCTGACCGCTGTGATATCTTAAAAGCTTTAAAGCTAACATAACGCCATATCTTTTTCTTGCTCCAAAATTTTCTTTTGGTAATACAAGAGAATACATGATGAGTTTACAGTATCAAAGATCCCCAATGTCAGTGGCACTAGTTGTCCCACATGTTAACTATTATCAGTTTAATGATCAGTTTGCATCTTACGCCCCATGGGATTTGTTTCGTCAAATATCCGATTGATTATTCTGTTAAGTCGACGCTTTGTATTGATTATACTTGTAAAAAACTGCAAATAGATCTCTAAATCTTAAAGACACTTCAATACATATGGCTTAACAATACACAGACAAGCACCAGATAAACCACATCTCCTTTTCAATACATTCCCATCACTTTAATCTGCATTGAATCCATAAGTGAAACCACGACACGTGCACGTCTCCCTTGGTGATTGCACAAACATATGTTCATATTGTAAATATTTACCTAAAGTGTATTCAGTTTGAACAATTCATTAGTTAATGAGCGCGAAAAAACACTCTTGTCTCCTCAGATAATATAATACCTTTTAAGTACATTCTCATATTCATTTGCATTGAATCGATAAGTACATCAGCGACATCTGTACATATGCCTTGAATAGGTCTTTAGATGACAGTGACTTCAGTTGTTGATGAGTGCGAGAAAGATGCTGGTAGCTCTGATAATCCTTCTAACGGGTTCCTACACATCAGCCTATATTGGAACTGGACGAGGAACTAAAAGCACAAATATGGCAGACGTTTTAGTAACTATGAATATCCTAATTGAATTTTCAAACGTACTTAGTGGCGTCCGATGCGTTGATCTCTGTCTCCAGAATGAGGCGTGTGTGTCTGTATTCTACAGACGGCAACACCGGCGGTGTCAGCTCCACGACGTGTTGTTCATGTCGCCGCAGGACGGAGAACAGGAGACGGGTACAGTGTACTACAGCGTCACAACAGGTGAGGATATATTCATTATTTCATTGAGGTGTGGGCGAAAATACAACATGTACTTTATTGAATCCAGAGCAACATTGATGGTATGAACTATGCTATGAGTGAGGGAGTGAGTTCCTATATAACGTCACATCGGCAATATTTCAGCCATATCGTGACGAGACAAAATTTGACCTTCATAATATATATGTAAACTGTATAAAGTCCTGTAGATGAAGGACAACAAGGAGATTATCACAGACATATGTTTAATACTAGTATATAACCATAAAATATGACTATTCATAACATTACAACAGATCGAATTGGGCTTTCAAAGTTGGCTATATGCATGGACCCCAGCAGAATTTATACCATCCCTTTAATAGCTGGTGATTATTGACAGGGTTTAGCCGGAGATTTAAAACATACAAATATTCTACGAAAAAAACACTGGTAGACATAAAAATACTTTGATTTATGTGGGCTTACATACCCTTTCAGAGGGACTATAATTTTAATAATACTTCAACCCCCTTCGAGGATATTGCCACTAACTATCTCAGTTAAAATTATATAATACCAATTTATAAAATACATTACTTTCTACATCAAAATTTATTAAATAATTCTATTTCCTTTATAAAAACGATAATTAAATGAGCATGTATTTCATTAAAAAGATCCTTTATAGATGACACTTCAATACAGTCAAACAGGACATGCTTGTCAGTGATATTTTCAGCACAAGGGATACAAAATGGAGGATCCTCACCTTTCAATAAATATTCTTGTGTGTACCTGCTATGGCCAATACGACATCGTCGCATTATGACCTCTTCAAATCTGGACTGTCAACCCAAGTAGGTATAACCGATAGTTGGTTGGTAACATCTAATAACTGGCTTATAATCATTGTATGGGATCAGAAGTGGTGTCACAGATTTGTTGAGTGCTGCTTTTGCAGCAGCATCGGCCATTGTGTCACCAATGATTCCAACATGGCTCGGAAACCAGCATAATACGATGTCGTATTGGCTCGTGGCAAGATCATTATGTAATTCAGCGATTTGGAGTATAAGTGTATGCTTATATGACATATACTGAACAACAAAAGTTCCTGAGACATTGAATAAGTTTTAATGCAAAGTTATGATTTTAACCAAATCTGAAATAATTTCGGTTTGCATCAGATGAAAGACTCCTATAAGTGTTCAAATGGTTTAATTTGCCATACTGACAGAAAATGCGTGCATTTCATAAAAAAACATGAACTTGCCAAAATGTCAATTTACAAATCAATAGCGTGTGTATCCACCTCTGGTTGCGGTGTACATCTTCGTCTCATGGAATGGACCAGGCGTGGCACAAAGTCCTGTGGGATAGATGAAAAATCAATACAGTCAAACAGGACATGCTTGTCAGTGATATTTTCAGCACAAGGGATACAAAATGGAGGATCCTCACCTTTCAGTAAATATTCTTGTGTGTACCTGCTATGGCCAATACGACATCGTCGCATTATGACCTCTTCAAATCTGGACTGTCAACCCAAGTAGGTATAACCGATAGTTGGTTGGTAACATCTAATAACTGGCTTATAATCATTGTATGGGATCAGAAGTGGTGTCACAGATTTGTTGAGTGCTGTTTTTGCAGCAGCATCGGCCATTGTGTCACCAATGATTCCAACATGGCTCGGAAACCAGCATAATACGATGTCGTATTGGCTCGTGGCAAGATCATTATGTAATTCAGCGATTTGGAGTATAAGTGTATGCTTATATGACATATACTGAACAACAAAAGTTCCTGAGACATTGAATAAGTTTTAATGCAAAGTTATGATTTTAACCAAATCTGAAATAATTTCGGTTTGCATCAGATGAAAGACTCCTATAAGTGTTCAAATGGTTTAATTTGCCATACTGACAGAAAATGCGTGCATTTCATAAAAAAAACATGAACTTGCCAAAATGTCAATTTACAAATCAATAGCGTGTGTATCCACCTCTGGTTGCGGTGCACATCTTCGTCTCATGGAATGGACCAGGCGTGGCACAAAGTCCTGTGGGATATCTGTCCATATCTTCTAGGCATGTTTCGAAGTTCCTGGAGTGTCTGTGGAACACGTGGTTGACGTCGAAGGCGCCGAACCATCTCATCCCACATGTGCTCGATTGGTGAGAGATCAGGGGAGCGAGCCGGCCAAGGGATGACATTCACGTTGTTCTGAAGAGAATCCTGAACAAGTCGAGCAATATGAGGCCGGGCTTTGTCATGATGAAAGGTAATGCTTGGGCCATGACGATGCAAAAACGGTAGAACAACACGGCAGATGATCTCGTCGCAATAGCGCCGTCCATTTCCCTCTACCACTATCAAACGGGTCCCCTGTCTTGCGGGAATCCTGGTGTTTCTGTGGACATTAAATTGTCTTGCAACATGACATTAACTGGATCCTGCTTCAAGCATACCAATGGCTCCCAGAGGCTCATTTTCGGACAGGCGTGGCATTTCGTAATGTTGAATAATTGCGTAATTTTGTCGTATTTCTGAGTGGTTGTTGTCAGCACGATGCTAAACAATGCATATGGAATATGCGTTAACGGACATGTTTTTATACCCATTCTTGGGTAGTGAAATGCATGGGGCTTGTATAAAAGTCAACTTTTGCATGGAATGGATGCTTTTATATGGCAGTTGCGTTTATGTGACTTGATTCCATACATGTGCTACAATATTGAAAAAAAACAACTTTACTTGTTTGAAAAATACACTAAAATATTGGTGTCACAGGAACTTCTGTTGTTGAGCATACATTCCCATACAATAACATGCCAGAAGTTCGGACATGGTGTTAACACTTGCCCCCGTGTAGAAAGAGCAACTGGAAATAAACAAAATAAAATTCAAAAGAAACATTAGTTTTGCAGATGCAAAAAAACTTGTCCAAACCACTGAACCAAAAGAATCCTACGCTTCCATCACCAGAACACCCCCTGAATCACACACACACACACACACTAAAGTAACCAATCCGCCAGTCACCATATCCTCAATTACTTGTCAAACCAATTTGACATGTGTAAAAACGGAACAGTCCACACAAACTGAAGATTCACTTCCAAACACATCTCCAATTCAGCCTGAGTCATCTTGCGATCAGGATTCAACAAAGGAACAATCGTCACCTCCGTAAGCTTTACAACATATTTCTCATACAAATGTAAAACAAAGTGTTAAAAGCAAACTGAAACCTAGACCTTCAAAGACCTATCAAAGTGGCAGAGTCCCAAAGGGATCAGAAAATCCAATCAAGATATTCAATAAGTTTGGATCACTTGAAGACATGGATGGGTCTGACAATGACTCTGAATGGTGAAGATTATAATGAAGTTTTTTTCCATTCATGAGCTAAATACTGCCTTGGGACAAGCTCATGACACTGCTACAGGTGCTGATAATATCCACTATCAGTTACTTAAACATTTACCCAACTCCTGTATAGAAACACTATTAAATATATTTGATAATATATGGACAATTGGCAATTTCCCTTCGTCATGGCGGAATGCTGTTATTATTCCAATACGAAAACCTGCCCCGGATCACATTGATCCTTAAAATAAGAGACCAATATTGCTTACTAGCTGTGTTTGTAAGACCATGGAAAGAATGGTCAATAATAGATTATTGATATGGTACTTAGAAACAAATAATCTTAAAACAAATATTCAATGCGGTTTTACGAAAAATAGAAGTACTATTGACCATTTGGTTAGATTAGAATCATTTGTTAAAAATGCTATCATCAATAAACAACACACCTTATCTATATTTTCCGATTTAGTAAACGTATGATACGACCTGGAAACATGGAATTTTAAAGGATCTTAATGAGATGGGGTTGAGAGGTCGTTTGCCTAATTTTATATCACAGTTTTTAACAGATAGGCATTTCCAGGTACGTGATGGATCCATCTTGTCTGAATTCGATCAAGATCAAGGTGTGCCAATAGGTAGCATATTATCAGTTACGTTGTTTAGCATAAAGATTAATAGTTTAGCTAAGGTTTTGAATGACTCTGTTGATGGGTCGTTATTTGTTGACGATCTGAATGTATCATGTCAAGGTAAAAATATGCGCACGATTAAAAGACAGTTGCAACTTTGTTTGAATAAAGTCAATGTTTGGGCAGAGCAGAACGGCTTTAAGTTTTCTAAATCTAAAACTAATTGTATCCATTTCCAATCTCATTCAAAATCAGATCTTAGTTCTTGCTATCCCTAAACAAATATTTGATGACATCCCATTACGGGTCACGTCAGATCGACCAATGGAATGACCCATCAGAAGGCAGCGTTCTCGTGCTTTACGGCACTAATTTCAAATTGGCGGCTTTGCTTCGAAACATATTTTGACAAATTCTTGATTACAAATTTGAAACCTGAACAAAAGAACATTCTTGAATGGCTAACAGATGGTCTAGATTGTATGCATTCAGTCGTTAAAACCGTAGCTATCGTTCGGAATACTCCCGTGTTGAGGTTTTCGAGGTTGTATGATTAGAAATCACATTCTGACTGTCACTTTCACAATCTGGTAAGCGACGCTCTGATTGGTCAGATGAAAGGGCGTTCTGACGTGACCCCTCATGGGATGTCTTCAGATCTTTGTTTAGCGGTAGCGAGAACTAAGGTCTGATTTTGATGAGATTGATCCATTTCTGTCGAAAATATAAACCACATAGTGAACCAGAATTACATCTGGCTGGAACTCCAATTAAAGTAGTAAAAGAAGCTACATTTTTTGGAATAATTTTTTATCATCACCTTACTTTCTTACCACATATTAAAAATATTAAATATTGAAAGCTAAATGTCAGAAGGCACTAGATTTACTAAATGTCGTTTCTAATTCCAAGTGGGGAGGAGATCAGACGACCCTCCTTCACTAATATAGATCATTTGTCCGTTCTAAACTCGACTATGGCTCCATCATCTATGGTGGAGCCTGTAAAGCAATCTTAAACTTTTAGATTCCATCCACCATCAAGGTCTAAGACTGTCTTGGATCTTTTAGAACATCTCCTAATGACAGTTTGAGGCTGAAGAACCTTCATTTGAACAGCGCTGCATAAAACTATCTTTACAATACATAACTAAATTATATTCAAATAAGTCTAATCCAGCTTACCACTGCGTTTTTAATCCTCTTTATGAGGATCTTTTCAATAAAAAAGTCATCCCTTATTCCACCACTTGGAATCAGAATTAAACCTTTCATTTCTGCTGCCAAAATTTAACTTGAAAATATATCTCCTTTCCGCCTGCTTTCTTCTCCTCATTGGCAATTGGTTAAGCTACAGGTGGATCTTACATTATCTAAACTAAACAAATCTGACACTAATCAACTACAGTATCAACAAGAATACAATAAGTTAAGAAGCGAATATAACACTTACAAATAAATACTTACAGATGGATCCAAGGATGGAGGCGCTGTTGCCAGCGCCACCATTATTGGATCCAGAACTATATCAACTAGATAAACAGATGACTCTTCAATTTTACAGCAGAATCAATGGCCATATTAGCTGCTCTAAACTATATCAATAGCCAGTCTAAACATAAGGAATTTATTATTTTTTCAGACTCGTTGTTCTGTCTTCAAGCAATAACAAATTTGTCGTGTCAGCATCCAATTTTACTTGAAATAATCGAATTACACAATAATCTTGCAACTGGCCAATACAACATCGTCTTATGTTGGTTACCCAGCCATGTTGAGATCGTTGGTAACACTTTGGCTGATGCTGATGCTAAGGCAGCACTCAAGAAATCTGTGACACCACTTCTTATACCATACAGTGATTATAAACCTGTCATTAGATGTTACATCAGAGATCTAATGCAGAAGAAGTGGGACACCCAAATGGGTATAAAAAAATTACATGCAATAAAAGCAAATATTGGTTATACCTACTTGGGTTGTCCGTCCAGATTTTGAAGAGCTATGAAGATTTTGAGTCTGTGTCTGTGTGCACATTCAACAGCTACGAAGGCGTGTGACATGTTTTACTACTCTGCAGTTACTTTCAATGCCCTTGGATTGCAAATGGGTTTAATTTAAATGGATTGCCATCAGCAGATGCAATGACTATAAACCGAGGCCAAGAAACAGTATTTGGAGCGGCAGCTTCATCGTCAGACGAAATGCAGTCAATGTGTCTGCGTTCGTTATTCTTTGATGAACCAGATTGTGTTTGTAGAGACATGGTGTAATAATAAAATTCAACACCCCTACTCCCAACCCGCCAAGGAGTGACAAGTACAATGTTGCCAGTCTGCAAACATCAGGGTTACAAAGGTGTCATACTCCAGAAATGATATCTCAAAGATGATTTAAGCAATGATATCTTAAAGAAAAAAGGGCAGGCTGGTTCGGCCCATGAGGCAGTTCCTAAGAGCACAGAATTCAGAGGTCTTTATAACCAGATTAGCCCATGAGCCACCACCTTCTAGGCATAGGACTCTTGGCAAAATTTATAACATCAAAATTATTTTTTTTGCATATTGCAAATATCATTGTTATGATGAACATGTTTTGGAAATCAAACTTCCATGCACAGGGTAAGGCGTGACCAGCTGATCGATAGAATCGGACCCATTCTACCACCCGTCTAGGTGAAGTAAGGAACACTGGTTGCTGGCTCCAGTGCCCTCAACCACCAGAATACCGTCCTCAACCGACACAGGGGCGCAACCCATGGCAAACAGGTTGCCCAATTTGGTCGCCTTTTATGACCAGCAGTGGGATGTTATGGACAAATTCTGCCCCAGGTCCACTCAGGGGAAGAGCTATTAGCGTTACCCAGCACTCACCATGGGGAGGTTGCTCTTCACGCGTGGTGAACTATGCTGTGACGTCCAGCAATGCCATAGCAATATACATTCTTTAGGTATATGTCCTGTTAAATCAGTCTGTTTGACAAAAAACGTGCTTGCTAAAATTTGCTTCATTCATGTGACCTTCCTTCGTAATAGGGATCCATCGTCTTAGAAATCGTCTTATCAATCAGTCTGAAATGTTCGTGCCCAGTCAGTGCCATAACGTTGTGTTCACTGTGGGCTACACTTAATAAATGGCAGACAGTACTATCATACTATTATATTTGTAGGGGCGGTCGGGTAGCCTAGTGGTTAAAGCGTTCGCTCGTCACGCCGAAGTCCCGGGTTCGATTCCCGACATGGGTACAATATGTGAAGCCCATTTCTGGTGTCCCCCGCCGTGATATTGCTGGAATATTGCTAAAAGCGGCGTAAAACCATACTCACTCACTATTATATTTTTACTTATCATCAATACAGTTGTGATACATATCTGTTTCCTAAAACGTTTTTGACATTCTGTAACCAGTCACGATGGTATCATATTTCCAGGATTCGCTTTCTTACATAACGATGATCAGTGCCCTTGTCTGTCTCAGGTGATTGTCCATCTGGCTACGTCCACAACCGCCTCCTCAACTTCTGTTACCAGCTTCATCCTGAGACGATCTTGTATGACGATGGCCTAGCTATCTGTAAATCCAGAGGAGAACACCTTGTTGTCATTGACAGTGAGGACAAGCAGAACCACTTAGTCAAGCAGATCACCTCGTCATCAGGTGTGTATATTTTACTCATACTGTTGTATGCACGTTTACACAAAGACTTCTATCAGACTGATATACACTATAAAAAGAAACGCATAGGTGTTTTGAGAATTCCAATTAGAATTTTTTCCCAGCAATCGTAATAAACACAATGCTTATGTTTGATACCTGTTAATCATGTCATGTTTGTTGTGCATTGCGCGCAAACACATCTCAAAATGGTTTTTGTTGTAAACGTTTATCAGCAAAAATACAAAGGATGCACAGAAATTGCTTTCAGAAAAAGTCTTCAGCACAATGCACATGCAAACAAGAGTAGAGACACTGACTATAAAAGACCGTACAAAATTCATCAGTTCATTCATTACAAATTTTCTGACGTGAACGGAAATCGAAAAATGACAAGATTGACTGCAGCTGACCACAATCGCCATTGGACGTTTGGAAGCAGGGGAGTCCCAGTCTGCCGTTGCAAGACACTTCAGCGTTCACCAAAGCACAATATCTCGACTATGGGATCGATATACCCGCACTCATTCGACTCAAGATCATCCCAGAAGTGGAAGACCAAGAGTGACCACCCCTGCTCAGGATCGGTACATCCGGTTGCATCACCTTCGGAATCGATATGCAACAGCAATGGACACTGCTGAACAAGTGCCTGGTATACGAAGAATTTCTGACCAAACAATCAGAAATCGACTGAGGGAAGTGGGAATTCGAGCGAGACGACCTAAAGTTGGACCTGTCTTGCGACCTCTACACCATCAACAACGTGTCCGGTGGTGCAACAGAGTGCAGGCATGGGATCTCAGGAACTGGCGACGCGTTTGGTTCAGCGATGAGTCACGTTTTCTTCTTCAATGACGGGATGGAAGACAACGTGAATACCAACGTCGACATGAACGTTTTGCGCCGAACTGCGTTCGACAGGTGGACCGATTTGGTGGAGGGAGTGTCATGGTGTGGGGAGTCATATCCTCAAGGTTGGACCACAGTTAGTGGTTGTCCAGGGCAATCTTACAGCAAACCGATTCTTCGTCCTCACCTCCTCCCAACTTTGGACGCCAACATGACAACGCTCGACCCAACACAGCACGTGCAACAGTTAAATTCCTTGTTAATGAGAACATCAATGTCCTTCCATGGCCGTCCAAATCGCCTGATCCCAACACGATTGAACATTTGTTTGACGAACTTGATCGACGCGTCCGTCAACGTCACCAGCGTCCCCACACACTGGCACAAATCGCCAACGCCTTACAGGATGAATGGCGAAGAATTCCCCACGAAAACATCCGACGACTTGTGCAATCTGTGCCAAGGAGGTGTCGAGCAGTGACGGTTGCAAGAGGTGGGGTGGCCAGGTACTGACCATGACGCCCCCTTGTGGCTACACATGTGCAATGACTGAAATGAATTAATGCTGACAATGACGACAATGCTTTTGTCGCTCACTGTGTCTAATTTCATTCTGTGTAGATACGACCGCCTCCTTGGTCTAGTGATAGTGCGTCCGCCCAGAGAGCGGAAGGTCTGGGATTCGATCCCTGACGGCGTCATACCAAAAGACGTTAAAAGATGGTACTTGTTGTTACCCTGTCTGGCGTTCAGCATAAAGGGGCTAAAACAAGGACTGGTCGGCTCGGAGTCAGTATACTGTGTCTGAGTGGGGTATTCATGTTAAACTGCAGCATGGTATCTCAGTGGGCTAGCACTATAAATCGGCATCAGTCTAGTACAAGCAGGCACACACACGCACAGATACACACAGACACATACAGACACACACAGACACACGTGCAATAATCTTTGACGCGACGTTAAAACCCATTTCAGCTCACCTCACCTGTGTAGATACTTTTACATCCGCTTAATAAGTATCCTTATTTTGTAACTATTTATATCGTCCTAGCATTAAACATTAGTTTTAAAAACATTCAGGGATGATTTTTGTTTTTAATAAAAGCGACAGAAATCTATCTGAAATCATTAGAAATACATGTTGTCTATTGTACAATTCTGATTTTTTCATAAGCATGTGTTGGCACGGGTAGCTTAGTCGTCTGAGGCGCATCTTTCAGAGGCAAGAGAGTTAACTGACTATAAAAGTCCAGTTTCCCCCCTTGCAGAACTAGGCTTGTATTATGATGTTATATTTTGGCTGGACTAACGAGTCGATGCACATTCCAATCAAAATCACGCAATGAAATCGAAATCCGGTTGACAAACTGTCATGCAGATTTCGGTCAATTGCAGGATTTCCAAAGCATGTGCACCGCCAACTCGTTGTGAACTGATATTTTCCAAATCTTCTCATGTCTTTAATCATAGTGCTCAAATGATTTGATTCTCTTCGCAATGTAAGACCCGTTTTATCAGAATATAGATCTTGATTATCGATCAGATCGTCTTGACTGGGCGCCGCCATTTGAAGCAAATGCAAGTGATACGAGAGTAGAAATCTGATTGGTCTATAGGAGAGGCATAGAAGGGACATAACTCATAATAGCCACTCGTGGAGCTACGATCAAGCCCAGGCAATCCAGCAAAGTTTGGCAAGGGTGGAAATTGGACTCTCTTGCCTTGGGAAGATGTTTGAGGCGCCGCAATTTGCTGTGCAGAATTGCGTTCCTTGGGCACGCCAAAAACCTAGAATCGTTGGGTTCGTATCCCGATGTTTTAAGGTTTGTCAGCACAATACCCGCCCTTCCTCCCACATTAAGGTGACACGTCATGATACAACTGGAATAATGCTCAAAGTGGCGTAACTCACTCATAAGCATGTGTTTATGAATCCCTATCTTATAGTGATGACAATAGGTGTTCGCCAAAAGTCCAGTGTTAACTAGAACAGACACGGAAACATATCTAAAATATTTTTTTCTGAGCAAGAGTCGTATGACGCTCTTTGAAATCTGAAAAGAAAGGGCATGGTCAATTGTACCGCATACTTTGTGAAATGTAGACACCAAATTCTGGTGCTGCCCGACATGATGGGAATATTGACTATTGTAAAGTTGAAGTCATCCCTTTGTCATAAATCTGTGTAAGGAAATCTACTATCGTTGAACGATATCTTAAGTTGAACTTCTTGGCCTAATACCCGTGTTTTGATTTTGCCAATCCGACCAGAAATTCCGATCCAAGTGGATAGAGAAACAGATCAGTAACGAGGGAAGCACAATTGTGCCCATATCGATGTACGTTTCTTACCCAAATGTGATGACCCCAAATGCCTCAAAGATGTAATATAGGAGGAAGTCTAGCATTTCACATATTGTCACATTATCAGAAGGTCAGGAGGTTTTCAAAAGTTGTTGTAAATAAAGTGACAAAACCCTTTCCATATCCAATAGTAATATCTGCACAAAGCAGAGTCGATTGTACGATTCCGACTATGTCATGGGCATGTTTGGATGATAGCTGGCTGGGATCGAATGGGTTAAGTTATTTCTATTTTAACAACCAAGGTTGCACCAACCACAAACTGTGGCCTGTCTGTGTGATTGCCACTGTCGCAGATTTGTATGCTATGTACTTCTCGTACATCATCAGGGGCGGTCGGGTAGCCTAGTGGTTAAAGCGTTCGCTCGTCACGCTGAAAACACGGGTTCGATTCCCGACATGGGTACCATGTGTGAAGCCCATTTCTGCTGTCCCCCGCCGTGATATTGCTGGGATATTGCTAAAAGCGACGTAAGACCATACTCACTGACTCTCAAACATCAGGACGGCTCCCCGTGTCATATGTGACCTATAATAAAAGTGATTCCTGTATCACATTCAAAACAGATTTTAGTTGTGTAACATTATATTTTTCAAAAAGAGGAATACAAAAACAGACAGACGGTTGATAATTCGGGAATATAAAAATATTTAAATTCTTTCGGCGGGAGGGAAATTTGAATGCACGAGAGATGAGAAACACAACAATAAGTAACTAAGATTGGACGGTTGAACTTAGCAATGCCATATGGATGTGGTGACAAATAAAAGAAAGACGTTAGCAGTCTTTCTAACCAACGAACTGCCAACGTCAATGTTTTGAGCCTGTTTCCAGCATTCCAAAGACGTCAATGAAGCCATGGTCAGAAGAAAGATCAAAGGCCAAATTGACCCATACTTCATCGAGACTGATAGTATTAATTCCGATTCAATCAATCGACTGGTCACGCCATGCCCTGTGCATTGAAAAGTGTCACCTCAGAAATATAAATCAAACCATTTTTTGATGAAATATGATAATATACTTATAGGTAAATATTGCCTGGAGTCCTATACCAGAAGGCGCTGGCTCATCGGCCAATCTGGTGATGTCAACCTCCGAATTCTACATGTCTCCAATGTTCTGTCATGTGCCGAACCAACTGGACATTTCTTTTAGTAGACAAATGTAGCTATTCGTGTTGTATTTGCTGGAGTATACCACACCTGTAGCCCTGGTGTTGCAGCCTGGCTTCCACTGTAGCACCGTCCTTGTGGACACTCGATGGCGGGTGGGGAGCAGGGATGCTGAAACATATTATCTCACCATGTCTTTAAATCTACACTCTGGTTCATCAATAGCATACAAACGTCGGAATGTAGATTCTCTTTCATCTGATGAAGATGTGCCTTCACAAGTTGCTGATTCTTGGCCAAGGTTCAATGTCATCGCATCCGCTGATGACAATCCTCTCAAACTTAATCTGTTTGTTATTTCTAAGGGAATTCAAAGCATCTGTGGGGAAATAAAGAACGTTACCCGTCTTCGTTCTGGTTCATTCCTTGTTGAGTGTGATCGGAAGCAACAATCTGTTAATCTGCTGAGTATCCAGCAATTTGTTAACACAAAGGTTGTTGTTTCTGCACACAAATCACTTAATTCCAGCAAAGGTATTGTCCGAGATCGTGCTCGCTGTCTCGCAGACATGACAGAGGATGAAATAGCTCATGAATGGTCAAACCAAGGTGTTACGTTACCTCAGTTTATCGTTTTACCAGAAAAACACAGGATGGAAGTATTGTCAACACTCAAACGTACCTTTTTACTTTTTCCCTCTCTGCTATCCCCAAAAACATTAAAGCTGGATATTTTAACATTGGAGTGGAGGTTATGTCCCCAATCCACCCTTGTGTTACAAATGCCAAAAGTTCGGCCATGAAGCCAAATTTTGCACTCCCAGGACATGATGCTTTCATTGCAATGGAACTCATAAGAGTTCAGAGAATTACACAAATGACATCAAATGTGCCAACTGCGATGGACAGCACTTGTTCTCATCAAAATCCTGTCCTGTCTTTGATCGTGAATCAAAAGTAATGAAAATCAAATGTACCAACAATATTTCATAGAAGCCAAAATATGATTTCTTCCATCCCAAACACCTTACACCAAAACATTTCAGCTGCCGTGTCTGCTCCAACTCCAGTTGTAAAAGTATCCACACCTGCACTCAAACTGTTATCTCTTGGGTCAAGGATACTCAGATTACACTAGACGATTCCATCCAGATGTCTCAAAATAGCCCCTTGCTAGCAACATCTGCTTCCAAAACAGAGTCCTTCATCTGAACCTACAGCAACGAAACAATTAGAATCAGAATCTATTAATAACATTGACGATTGTCAAGGTAAAGGTCCAACAAACAAAAAAAGCAAATGAGGAGAAGGGCAAGGGCTCTCCAGCACTTGAGGTGCCTTCTCCTACTACAACCCCTCTAGAGGTACATAATACTTTTGGACCTCTGGAAATGGAGGTAATATAGAGCAGCAGCCCAGAGCACTTTGGTCAAACGAACAAGGTACCAATATCCGAACACAGGAACATTAACTGTGTAACCCAACATATTCATATATGGATGTCTGCCGGGGAGCCCCTGCTGCGTGCGGCCCCTGGCCCCCCAAAAGAAGGGGCCATTCAAGGGCTTGATCAAACATTGGAGGTACCACATGAAAGTAAGTGTAAATGAACTGGTTCATCTCACAGAGTACAGAATGGGCCACGCCAGACAAATCTTCCTCTGCATAAGGCCCGCCAGACACCCCCATATGTTGACCCTTAATGCACTCAGTGGACACTCTGGTAAAATTTGAGAGTCGACAAATGGTCAAATTTATGTTTTGTTCTTAAAGATGGAAGGATTTTAGTGAGATCACGTATTTTAGTGAAATCACGTATTTATAAAATCAGGTCTCTGAATACTAGTATTGATATCATAGATTAGGCCTAGCGTTAAAATGGAATGAAAATGGCATGAATCTGATTCTTGTGAATATATATCTGATCAGCTATGAAGTCCTCAAAGCCTGCTATAGCCTGATAGCTTGGCTATGGATTCCTACAAACCCAAACATGCTTAGGTAGTCCTCAAAACCTGCTATAAGAATGGTAAATGACAGTCCCTAATACCATTTGGAAATTCTTCAGGCGCTCTATGGCACTCTATGACCAGCTCCCCAAGCCCTGTGTCATTATGGGCGATTTAAATGGACATAATCCACTTTGGGGTAGTGCTGATTCAAACCGTAAAAGGAAAACATTAGAAGATTTCATTTCTGACAATGCTTTATGCATTTTTAAGGATAACTATTTACCTATTTACATGCAGGTACAGGCTACTATTCATCTCTTAATCTATCACTTATCAACTCTGAGCTTCTACATTTATTCGAATGGTCAGTCCACGACGATCTTTGTGATCATTTTACGACGATTCTTTAAACAATAACTCCATCTGATGTTCCACCATCATCAAGATTGAATTCCACTAAAGCTAACTAGCCTTTATTCGAGTTACTCTGTACGAGCAAATTACATCCTAATCGTTTTATTGATGTTCCTGATTCAATAAAAGTGTTCTCTGATGAACTTAATAATATAGCTGATGAATGCATTCACAAATCCTCTGCAAATCCACACATCTTTAAACCATGGTTTAAGGATACTTGCAAACAATAGGAAGGCAAGGGAAAAAGCTGAACATTTTTTCCGTCACCATCCTTTTGTACATAATTTAAATAAATTCAAAATTGCAAATGCCAAAGCACGGCGTACGTTTAAGCAAAATAAACGCAAGTTTTGGCAAGCTTACATGTCAAAAATATATTCACGTACGCCCATGTCGCAAGGTATGAAACATGATCCAAAAAATCAAGGGTACGGGATCTAAATCTGGCATTCGCCATCTTAAGAATGGGAATGAGTTGTTAACTGATCAATCTGATATTGCAAGTAAACTGGGTGAAACTTTGGCCAAACAGTCTTCCTCTTCCAATTATGTGCCTCAATTTCAAAAATGTCAAAAACAGCAGGAAAAGAAAGCTATTAATTTTAATTCAGATAATGTGGAAGATTACAATGAAATATTGTCTATTCATGAGTTACATACTGCACTCGGACAGGCTCACGATATTGCTACTGGAGCTGATAACATACATTATCAACTCCTGAATCACTTACCAGAATCATGTTTACAATCACTGTTAAATATCTTTTATGAAATTTGGACATCAGGGCGATTTACACCGTCTTGGCGTAATGCCATTGGTGTTCCAAAACCTAAACCAGAACGTGATCACACAGATCCATCGAATAATCGACCAATCTCACTGACAAGCTGCGTTTGCAAAACCATGGAACGCATGATAAATAATCGACTTATATGGTACTTAGAAACAAATAATCTCATTACAAATATACAAAGTGGTTTCCCTAAGAACAGAAGTACTATCGATCATTTAGTGCGTTTAGAATCATTAGTAAAGAATGCCATAATAAACAAACAACATGTAGTGTCTATCTTTTTCGATCTAGAAAAAGCATATGACACTACATGGAAAAATGGTATTTCAAAAGATTTACGTAACTTTGTACTGCGAGGTCGTTTGCCTTAGTTTATATATCCAACCTTTTAACAGACAGACAATTTCAAGTCCGCGTGGGTTCTACCTTGTCTGATCAGGATCATGGTGTCCAACAAGGCAGTATCTTGTCTGTCACATTATTCAGCATTAAAATTAATAGCTTATCGTAAGTTTCAAACGATTCAATTGATGGATCACTTTTGTGGATGATTTAAATATTTTCTGTCGTGGCAAAACCATGCATACAATCGAAAGGCAACTGCAGCTATGTTTAAATAAAATCCAGAAATGGTCTTTGGAAAACGGATTTAAATACTAAAAATCTAAAACAAACTGCATTCCTTTTTGTAGAAAATATAAACCGCATAAAAATCCAGAACGTTTTTAGATAACACTCCTATTAAAGTTGTAAAAGAAGCCAAATTCTGGGTATAGTTTTCGATCACCATTTGACTTTTCTGCCTCACATTAAATATTTGAAGAATAAGTGTCTGAAGGCCCTGTACTTACTGAAAGTTGTCTCAAATTCTAAGTGGGGAGGAGATCTGAAAACCCTCCTTCAACTATACAGAGCACTTTTCCGCTCCAAATTAGATTATGGCTCCATCATTTATGGTAGAGCTTGTAAAAGCAATTTAAAAATTCTAGACCCTATTCACCATCAAGGCCTGAGGCTTTGCCTTGGGACCTTCAGAACTTCGCGGGGGCACAGGTGGCCCAGTCGTCTAAGGCGCCGCGATTCGCTGTGCAGAGTTGCGTCCCTTGGGCACGCCAGAAACCTATGATTGTGGGTTCGAATCCCGGTTCGCCCCGATTATGTTTCTAGGTTTGTCATCAACATACCCGTGCTCGTGGGTTTCACTGAAGTGGTAAACGGGCTTTCCTCCCACATTAAGCTGACACGCCGCGATATAACTGGAATACTCACTCACTCACTAACTTCAGAACTTCGCCGATACAAAGTCTGTATGTGGTAGCTGATGATCCGTCCCTTCGACAACGTCGCATTATATTATCTTTGCAATATGTATCTAAATTACGTTCTTCGAAATCCAATCCAGCTTATGACTGTGTTTTTAATACTCTATACGAAAATCTCTACCAAACAAAATTATCTCTTATTCCACCTCTTGGAATAAGACTACAATCTCATATTTCTGCTGCGCAAATAAAACTTGGAAACATTGCCCCCACTCAGCTTTTCTCTTCTCCACCATGGCAGTTTTTAAAACCAGAGCCGGACTTAACATTCACTAAACTAAAGAAATCTGACACAAATTAACTAATTTATCAACAACAATATCATGAATTACGAAGCACATATGATACTCTCAAATCTATATTTACAGATGGATCCAAGATGGGGACGCTATTGCCAGCGCCACTGTCATTGGATCCAGGACTATTTTATCCCGATAACCAAATAACTGTTCTATTTTTACAGCGGAAGCAAATGCTATTTTAACTGCACTCAAATACATCAACAGCCAATCTAAACATAAACAGTTCATAATTTTTTCAGATTGTTTTTCTTGCATCTAGGCTATGTCTTCCACACTTCCACTTTTAATAGAAATTATTGAATTGTTTAATGATCTTGCTACTGGCAATGCGACATCGTCTTTTGTTGGTTACCCAGCCATGTTGGAATCACTGGGAACACAATGATTGATGCTGCTGCAAAAGCAGCACTCAACAAATCTGTGACGCCACTTCGTTTCACATACACCGACATCAAACCTCTCATCAGATGTTACATCCGAGATCTGATGCAAAAGAAGTGGGACACCCAAGTAGGTATTAGTAAATTACATGAAATGAAACCAACTATTAAACACCTACTTGGGTTGTCAGTCCAGATTTGATGAGGTCATAATACGACGATGACGGATTGGCTATAGCAGGCACAAACATGAATATTTATTGAAAAGTGAGGATCCTCCAGTTTGTATCCCTTGTGAAGGGAGAATCACCGTCAAGCATGTCCTGCTTGACTGTATTTATTTTGCCATCACAGGGGATAAATATTTCAAAGCATCATCCATTAAGGATCTTTTTAATAGTATTGATTCTCGTTTAATTATTTTTTTTTAAAGGAAATAGAGTTGATTGAGAATTTTTGATTGATACGTATGATAAAATATGAATGTTTTAAAATTGGTAGATTAAATTAGCAACTGAGATTGTTTGTTGCAGTATCCTTGAAGGGGGTTAAATACTGTAAAATGATTGTCCCCCTGAGCGGATACGTAAGATCCACATCGTTCAAAGTAAATTTAAGCCTACTGCGATTTTAATAGTAGTATAGTCGTTAGTTTTAATTGACGGCTAAACTTACATATAATCGCCAGCGGCTGAAGGTATGATGTAAATCCTGCTAGGGTCTACATTCAATAGCTGGTGAACTATGGGCCGTTTTTTCATTGTATTGTTCTGTTTGGTAAAAGCTTGTTAGGATCAAATACTAGTTTTAAAAATAGCTATAGGTGATAAGTCTAGTAATTTTACTGTCCTTTGATGACAGGTTTTAATGTTGTCTAAACTGATGTTTTCCTAACGTAAAATTTACCTTAGTCACGGCTGCAATATTGCCGATGTGACTATAAATACTCACTCACTCACTCACTCTTCTAAAGTATGGCTACCCTACATGAAAGGCAGCCTACATGTAAGCACTGTTTGATCCAAGAAGATGGTACAAGTGACATGTCAAACGATATACAATTATAGACTTTTCAGGAGGTTAACACCTGTTTTTTTATGAAAACAATATTGACAGAGGACTCCATCTAATGGCTGGGTTTTTGTCGCTTTTATTGTATTGACACCCTCGAGTGAGTGAAGGAGTGAGTGAGTGAGTGAGTGAGTTAAAATTTTACATCGCATCGGCAATATTGCAGCCATATTGAAATGAATTGACACCGTGGAATATTGCTGCGTGCGGCATTAAACAACATACCAACAAACAAACTTTTATTGTATTGTAAACAACCAGGATAGGATAAATACATCAATGCAAATGTAAGGTTACAGAATAAACATTGGTATGACAAACAAAACATCACAAGCAGTAGTATTGTAGCATGCAAAATGTATCAAAACATAAAAGGATGTGCGATTGATATGCCGAGAAAATCAAGCATATATTCATTTCAACAATACACAAATAGTTGATGCTGTATCAATTGTGTTTCTGTCAAGCACTAAATATACTGATACACTCTTATTTGCAGACACTAAGCCTTGCAGTTACTACATCGATGGGTCGGACGCAGCAAATGAAGGGCACTGGGTATTTCATGATGGCCGCAATATGACGTTCTTTCCCTGGGCTCCGGACTATCCCCTTGGCGACAGTAGGAGGGACTACATGTTGGCTCACAGGAATGGAAACTTCCTATGGCGCAATGCGATAAATCTAAAATATAAGCATTGTTACATTTGTGGGAGGGATGTGTGATATGCTGAATGTTGCAGCAGTGGACATTATCACGCCTCCAAGATGTGATTGTGTAAGGAATACATCCTGGATCTGTAATGTAATGAGTGATTGTTGGTTAGTTTGTGTGTTTAACGCCGCACCCAGCAATATTCCAGCTATATGACGGCGGTCTGTAAATAATCGAGTCTGGACCAGAATTTGACTGAAACTTTAGCGACCTGGTGACGATCATTATATTTACATGTATAAAATCTTTATACCGTGTGGTCCTAAATTAAGAACACCAAGAACAATTAAATGTTTTTTGTCTTGTACAAAAATCTAGAGTTTTTAAAAGTTATACGGTGAATAAGAAGACCTGGCTTTATGCCGTCAAAGGGGGCACGGGTGGCCCAGTCGTCTAAGGCGCCGCGATTCGCTGTGCAGAGTTGCGTCCCTTGGGCACGCCAGAAACCTATGATTGTGGGTTCGAATCCCGGTTCGCCGCGATTATGTTTCTAGGTTTGTCAGCACCATACCCGTGCTCGTGGGTTTCACCGAAGTGGTAAACGTCTGTGACCTGTATCACTTCGGGCTTTCCTCCCACATTAAGCTGACACGCCACGATATAACTGGAATACTGTTAAAAGCGTCGTTAAACCAAACTCACTCATTATCCTTACTGTACATCCGGCTTCATTACCTGTGTGCTATTTTTTATTCTTTCTGTACATTCAACTTCAGCGAGTCATCTGTATGCTACTTGTTAACTATAATGTGATGGAAATGTTAATCTGCTTACTACATATTCTGCAGATATAACTCTCCTCACTTGGTTGCAGTCACCTATCAAATTGATAATGGCGTGAGAATCTACATAGAAACATCGCTATAAACCAGAAATTATCAAGAAAATTGTGCGTTTTCCAATAATTGTTCATGACATCACAAACGATTGCATGGGGGACGTTCCAACGATAGAATAACTGAGCTCCACTTGAGCTGGGGGCGGTGGGGTAGCTTAGAGGTTAAAGCGTTCGCTCGTCACGCCGAAGACCCGGGTTCGAGTTCCTACATTGGTACAATGTGTGAAGCCCATTTCTGGTGTCCCCCGCCGTGATATTGCTGGAATATTGCTAAAAGCGGCGTAAAATCACAAAATCACTCATTCACACTCCACTTGAGATCTGGAAACCAACATTCGTCTCAGAAAAAATACTATGGGTGGTCAGGGTAGTACTGCTGCATATTTTATGAACGATTTGTCTTCTCTCATGTTTGCTGATGATGTTTGTTTGTTTCACGTTGCTATCGGACTCAAATAATGATGTATTTGTTTGTTTGTTTGTTGTTTAACGCCGCACTCTACAATAATCAACCTATATGACGGGGGTCTGTAAATAATCGAGTCTTGGCCACTAGTCTCGTGTGATTGATAACATGAGCTTCGACCCACACAATTGGGATATCATGACATCAACCAAGTCAGTGAGCCTGACCATCCGATCCCGTTAGTCGCCTCTGACGGCAAGCATATTCCCCTAGCATGGGTTGCTGAAGGACTATTACTGATGATGTCTCAGCAATGTTTGACATATGTTCGCAACTGCAACGAACGTTAAATGTACTGGAAAGTTTTTGTAATCATACTGGTATGAAAGTAAACCTGAATAAAACTAAGGTTATTGTGTTTATTAATGGTGATCCCTTTAGGTTTTATGAAAGTGGTTTTGTGATGGTACACCCACTTTATATCAATATCTGGGACCTATATTCACCCAGTACACTGGAATGTCCCAGGAGAGATCAGATAGTACGGGTTGAGATCAGAGTGAACTGGGAGAGATTGAAGTGTGTCGGGAGAGATCAGCTAGCACGGGGTGAGATCAGAGTGAACTGGGAGAGATTGAAGTGTGTTGGGAGAGATCAGATAGTACGGGGTGAGATCAGAGTGAACTTGGATGGATTGAAGTGTGTTGGGAGAGATCAGATAGCACGGGGTGAGATCAGAGTGAACTTGGAGAGATTGAAGTGTGTCGGGAGAGATCAGATAAGACAGGGCGAGATCAGAGTGAACTGGGAGAGATTGAAGTGTGTCGGGAGAGATCAGATAGCACGGGGTGAGATCAGAGTGAACTGGGAGAGATTGAAGTGTGTCGGGAGAGATCAGATAGCACGGGGTGAGATCAGAGTGAACTGGGAGAGATTGAAGTGTGTCGGGAGAGATCAGATAGCACGGGGTGAGATCAGAGTGAACTGGGAGAGATTGAAGTGTGTCGGGAGAGATCAGATAGCACTGGTTGAGATCAGAGTGAACTGGGAGAGATTGAAGTGTGTCGGGAGAGATCAGATAGCACGGCGTGAGATCAGAGTGAACTTGGAGAGATTGAAGTGTGTCCGGAGGGTGTGAGTGAGTGAGTGAGTTGATAATTAATGTCACATCGGCACTTTTTCAGCCATACCGTGACGAGAAGTTGTACATTAAATATACATATATTTAGACTTTATAAAAACCTGTCATCGAAGGACATTATGATAACTAGAATATCAAAGATAAGATTTAAAACTAGTTGCGGAACATTTAAAAGCATTAAGTATTAATGAACAAAACAATATAAAAATGGGCTAGAGATCATCAGTAACTAAAGGGAGAACACCATACCACGGACCATGGGGACTTACAGTACTTTTGCTTCCTGCATGGACCCTGGCAGGATTTATATCAACCCTTCAGTCACTGGCGATAGTTTACCAGTTAAGCCTTATATTGAAATGACAAAAAATACTACATATTAAAATTCTGGCATGCATAAAAATACTTTGAATGATTTGGGACTTAGGGGGACAATAATTTTACGCTACTTCAACCCCCTTCGAGGTACAGCCACTAACCATCTAAGTTATGAATTTGCACTACCAATTTATAAAATAATACATAAAACACATCCAAATTTATGAACAAGTTCGATTTCTTTTAAAAAACCTAATATTAAACGAGAATGAACACCATTAAAAAGGTCCTCTATTGTGTTAACACTGAAATATTTATCCCGTGGGATCAGAAGTGGTGTCACAGATTTGTTGATTGCTGCTTTTGCAGCAGAGCCATTGTGTTACCAATGATACCAACATGGCTGGGCAACCAACAAAAGACGATGTCATATTGGCCAGTAGCAAGATCATTAATTAATTCGAGAATTTGAATTAAAATTGGATGTTTCGAAGACATATTTTTAATCGCCTGAAGGCACGATGGGGAATCAGAAAAAATAATGAATTGTTTATGTTTAGATTGATCACTGATATATTTTAGTGCTGTAAAAATGGCATGTGCTTCTGCTGTAAATATGGAACAGTTATCGGGTAATCGTGAAGATATTGTTCTGGATCCAATGACAGTGGCACTTGCAACTTCGCCACCATCCTCTGATCCATCTGTAAATATAGATTTATAAGTGTCTAAAGCGTGTCTTAGTTCATGGTATTCTTGTTTGTAAATTAATTGGTTAGCATCAGATTTCTTTAGTTTTGTTAATGTCAGGTCTACCTCTGGCTTCACCATTTGCCAAGGAGGAGATGAGAAAAGTTGAGTAGGAGCTATATTTTGGAGTTTAATATTAGAAGCTGATATTACAGATTTTATTCTGATTCCGAGTGGTGGAGTGAGTGTTGATTTCTTATTGTAAAGATCTTCGAAGAGAGGATTGACTATACATTCAAAAGCTGGATTTGACTGATTAGAACATAATTTAGTGATGTATTGTAAAGATAATTTTAGACGGCGTTGTTTAAGAGAAGGCTCGTCTGCTTCTATATATAGACTGTGAATGGGAGACGTTCTAAAGGCTCCAAGGCAAAGCCTTAGGCCCTGAAGATGTATAGTATCTAGTTTTTGTAAATTACTTTTGCAAGCTCCACCATAGACGATGGAGCCACAATCAAGTTTTGAACGGATCAATGACCCGTATAAGAGTAAGAGGGTTAGATAGATCAAGTGCCTTTAGGCATTTAGCCTTAAGGTATTTAATATGTGGAAGGAAAGTTAAGTGGTTATCAAAAATAAGTTCCAAGAACTTGGCCTCCTTTACAACCTTGATAAGGGTGCCAATCAGAAATAGTTCAGGGTCCTTATGTGGCTTATATTTTCTGCAAAAATGTATGCAATTAGTTTTTGATTTGGAAAATTTAAACCCGTTTTCTAGACACCACTTGTGAATTTTATTTAGACATAATTGTAATTGCCTTTCTTTTGTGTGCATAATTTTACCACGACAAGATATATTAAAATCATCCACAAAAGGTTATCCATTAACGGAATCATTTAAAACTTTTGACAAACTGTTAATACTACCTTGTGGGACACCCTGATCCTGATTATAATGATCAGACAGGGTTGTACCCACTCGGACTTTGCCTGTCTGTTTAAAACTGTGATATAAAATCAGGCAGACGGCCTCTAAAACCAAAATCATGAAGATCTTTTAAAATACCATGTTTCTATGTTGTACCTTAGGCCTTTTCTAAGTCGAAAAAGATCGATACAGCATGTTGTCTATTAACAATGGAATTTTTAATGAACGATTCTAAACGCACTAAAGGATCGATAGTACTTCTGTTTTTCCAGAAACCACATTGTATATTGGTAAGAAGATCATTTGTTTCCAAGTACCACACTAATCAATTATTTAACCATGCGTTCCATAGTTTTACAAACAGAGACTAGGCACATTTTCAGATAATGTTGATGGTGGGGGCATTTCATGTTTACGGCTGGCAAACAACTTTTCTAGACGTATTGATATGTTCTAAATTGATTTGGGGGGTTTGCCCGGCTGTATCTTCAACGATTAACCCACAAATTTGAAGAATTGAAAATGGCCGCCAATGAAATTTAAAAAATTATTTTTTGTCATAATTTTGGTACTAAACATGGCGGGACGACAAATAAAACATTTCTCTGTATGTTTTCATGTACAAGGAATCCATTGAAACCACACGTTAACTCACAATATGTCAAGAAATCAAGATGGCCGCCATATTAGGGCAAATTCGATTATTAACTGCATCGTCTGATGCAAACAGAGTCTTATTGACATGAGTGACTTAACTTTATCATACTATATGGTTGTAATGTGGGAGAAACTAACTGTAAATGATACAGCTATAGTTAAATATAGTTGTTTGCCTTCACCGTAAACAATTTTGAATGAAAATTACCACAGTATTGTCACTTATCAAGGTAGTATAGGAATGAGCTGCATAGTGAATGTGAAATCGCATCTCTGTAATTTTTCTCATATTAAATATCAATCCATGCATGATGCAAATATAACATTGCAGAAATATGAAACTTTTATCTATTATTTTCAATTGTTGTAATTTTACATAACTAACTGTGTGTGAAGGACCACTTGGTGACATAGTTTATGTACCATCAGGTAGAATGTTCCTGCATTCTTCAGCGTGCTTGTGACATTTGCAAGCTTCAATGCACGGTAAGCGCATTTTTCTGCTGCTACAGAGCTAAATCAGGCATCCCTTGGAGCATCCACATGACATGATCTCTGAGCATGCCTTTGGGATGGGCGGTAGAGAGGCTAGAGAGAAGTCGTGGTACCAGCTGCCCATCTTTGCGATCCCAACCCATATCTGTTACCATGGGAAGAACTGGAGAAGGCACGTGGGCTTGAATCCAGATACTGGCTTGGTAATGGCTTCGCATGATGTCAAATCTTGCCGCATCAGATGTGGGGGGTTAGGCTTCTTGTGCTCGTCCTACACAGAACAATATAACTCGTGCCTCCTCACACGTGTCTGCCTCGGGTACTCCATATAGCTGACCGATGAACTTCTCTGCAGATTTTGAGAAGTTACCCATTCCCAGATGGCTCAAGTTGCTGTGTTGATGCTGGAAGACACACCAGGCTGTCTTTTTGCTGTGACCACTGAGCTGGGAAACACTGTCACATCCAGTAATTGCATGGAAAGCTATCAATGATGATATCTGGTCGATGTGTAATTGACGATGAATCTCACACACTGGGATATATTTAGGATGTTTTGATGTTCCAGCTTTCATCAGCAGGTTCACGCATACCATTTTGTCGAAGTGAACTAGGAGCAACACAAGGACATCTGTGGCGCGTACAGACACAACCATTAACTCCATAAGAACATGAATACAGTGCAAAATTAGACGTGTATCAGCTTCCTCGTGATCAGCCTCAATCAAAGTCTTGTCTTGGATGTGATGACTTTGCAACCGTAGCTATAGCTTCGGTGAATCCGCCTGCAACAACCACTGACCACTAGGACGATGATCGATCAAATAGTTCGACTGTAACAAGGCAAGATCTGCCTTGTTAACTTCAAGTGCCATGAATTTCGACCAATCAGATGGCAGCGGAACCGACTCACTTTCAATAAGACGTCATACTAGTTGTTTTCCTTTCTTACGCTTGGTCCTCGCTCCTGCTTTGATTGACTCTGGTCTGTAGTGATCAAACTTAATATCAATCCTCTGAAAGGTGGCTCTCATCTTGTACACGATGTCTTCAAATGTTTTTGCATATAATCCAAATGTACTTATGTTTTGGGGTTTTCCGAGAGCCATCACTAGCGCCTGACCATCAATCAGCAAGCAACTTTGTCCATCCAGTGCAAAGGTTGATGATGTCAGTACATCTTTGGTCAATATGTGCACAGACTTGTTCGTTGAGTGCAGGCTACCATTGGCTGTGGCAAGAGATAGCGGATCAAACATAAGCTCATACTGGAGGATGTTGTACAAGGTGACCTCACGTCCTGCCCTATAACCCGTTATTAGCCTTTGCAAAATGTTTCTGTCCATCTTTATTGTACTTTGTTTGCCTTTGGCGTCTTGCATAACAGTGTAAAGTGAGGCAAATGTCAGAGCCTTATTCTTGTGAATGGGAGCTCTGAGATCGACATGCTTTGCATTTGCTGGAGCTAGGCACATACGTTTTGTAACAAACTCATCAAGCTACTTTTTGCCAAGATATTCCGCTCCAAGTAATGACTCCTGGATAGGAGCAATGGCTAGATCCTTGTTGATCATGTTCTGTAGTGTCGCTACTTTGTTATGTTGCTTCAGTGACGTAACCAGTCTTACTATATCTCGATCATCTTTCGTCCTTCTTCCTTTGGTACACTCGTTGTGAGTGGAGCATTAGTTTAGTCTGTGATGCCATCAGCGTCCTCAGGTTATATGACAGAGTCCACCGGCTTAGTGCAGAAGCTACTTTCGTGATGCCGACCAAACCCCCACTCTTCTTCCCAGTGGCATTCAACCATTCTGTACTTTGGTTTGGAGAAACTTCGTTGAATCGTCGGTTTGCATATGTTTGATTACAAACTTTCCCTGCTGGAACTCATGCACGATGTTTAGTGGGAGCTTGGCCATTTCAGCCAGGTAGACCATCCCCCATCGGGCATAGTTTACGTGGTCATATCTAAAGAATAAAGGGAGCATACGTCTGAAAGTGGAGTTCCCATGATCCATCACGCTGTGCCCTGGTAATGGCATGATGACGGAATTGCAATGTCCGCTTCATTGGCTAGTGTGCAAAATCTTTCCCACACATCAGTAAGCAGTAGAATGTCAGCATGTGATGCTTATTGTTGAAGCTCATGACAAAGCTAAGTGAATACCACATCACTGGCATTTTCAGTTAATTTGCTTATTTTGTCAGTGCTACGTTGTAATCTTACATGGCAGCTACTGTGATGTTTGCTGTCAGCTGCAGTGAGGTCGTTTACACAGGCCAGTCGTGTCCTCAAAATAGGGTCGTACTTGGCTGCTTCCAGGATCCGTTTGCTAACTTGCTTCTCTTGTATAAGATGAACTTTTTCCTTGGTCTCTTTATGGCAATATATGCACATGTTCCAATTCATCTGTTTCACATTGCTTCGTAGAAGGGTCCTTTGTGCAAAGGTTGTGGGCACTGATAAACTAATCTGCAGCCTTCAATCTTTCAAGTTTGTAAGAACTTGTATAGGAGGCACGTCATCCATTGTGACATGCTATCGATGGAAAAGGACACAAAGCTAACACATCTGTTAGCCGATTAGTTGCAGATCTAAAATTGTCATTCCGTAACTTCTGCCGAATTTGTCTTGCATCATGAATTGTCTTTAGGCCATCGGATATAGAGGACAAAGTTTATGCTGTTTCTTGTCTTCTTGGAATATTATACATTTGTCAAAATATAACACAGCTCCCCGTTTCCTTGAAGCTTGACTGGCGTCCATTGCTACCCATATACCCAGTTATAGTCACTTTATATCACACATGAATAGTTGTACCTGAAAACATACAAAATTAAGTTTTGTTTATGTTCTTACCATGCTTGGTACCAAAGATAAGACAAAAATGAATTTTTAAGTTTCGGTGGCGGCCATTTTCAATTTATCAAATTTGTGGGTTAACTGTTGAAAATACAGCTTGGCAAACCACCTTAATCAATTTAGAACATATCAATACGTCAGGAAAAGTTGTTTGCCAGCCGTAAACATGAAATGCCTCCATCACTTTTAACATGTACATTTTTCCAGATTCTGCCCAGTCTAACACAGCTTGTTAGAGATATAGGTCGGTAAGTTGATGGATCAGATTGATCCCGCCCAGGTTTGGGTATGGGGATAACAATGGCATTATGCCATGAAGGTGGAAACGTCCCTGATGTCCAAATTCATCGAATATAGTCAACATAGTTTCAAGACATGATTCGGGCAAGTGTTTCAGTAGCTGATAATGATTATTATCATCGCCTGTTGCTGTATCATGAGCTTGTCCTAAGGCAGTATATAGCTCATGTAGTGAAAATACTTCATTGTAATCTTCACCATTATCAGATGTAAAATTATTTTTTTCTTTTCCTGTTGGAGCTGATATTTTTGAAATTCCGGAACGTAATTTGATGAATACGAATGTTGAGATAAAGTTTTTCCAAGTTTATTGGCAATAGCAGTTTTATCAGCTAGTAAAGTATCGCCATCCTTCAGATGGTTAACTGTGGAGTGTGATCCCTTGCCTTTGATCTTTTTAATCATGTTCAATACCTTGGACATAGGAGTGCGAGAGTTTATTTTTGAGACATAGTTCTTCCATGATTGACGTTTATTTTGCTTAAATAGACGTCTTGCCTTGGCATTTGAAATTTTGACAGTGTTTAAATCTGCCTTCTTACGACATTTCCTAGCTTGTTTGCAATCATCATCAAACCATGGTTTACGAATGCGTGGGTTTACAGAGGACTTTGGAATTGATTCATCAGCAATTTTATTCAGTTGATCTGAGAACAACTGCTGGATCATCAGTGGGATTAATGCGTTTAAGCACGGTGGGGAAATGGTCACTTCCAAATAGGTCATCGTGGACTGACCAGGAGAATTCATTTAACAAAACTGAATCCGTCAGAGACAGATCTAAAGATGAATATGTGCCAGTAGCAGGGTGTCAGTAAGTGTCCGAGTCATCATTAAAGATGCAAAGATCTTTATCACAAACAAAATCCTCGATCACTTTTCCCTTTTGATTAATGATAGAACTTCTCCATAAAGGATCTGACAACAACTGCTGGGTCATCAGTGGGATTAATGCATTTAAGCACGGTGGGGAAATGGTCACTTCCACATAGGTCATCGTGGACTGACCAGGAGAATTCATTTAACAAAACTGAATCCGTCTAACAAACAAAATCATCGATCACTTTTCCCTTTTGATTAATGATAGAACTTCCCCATAAAGGATTATGCCCATTTAAATCACCCATGATGATACAGGGCTTTGGGAGTTGGTCGTATAGTTTTTGAAGGTTATTTCGCTGAAGACTCGAAGATGGAGGAAGGTATAAGGAGCAAAGTGTGAAGGCAATATGCAGTGTAAGTCTAACTGCAACTGCTTGCAGATTCGTGTCAAGCGGAACAGGACTGTGAACAACGCCCCGCCGCACCAAAATAGAAGCACCTCCAGTAGCTTTATCTCCTGGAGGAGAGAAGGAATGATAGGAACTATACTGCCTTAAATCAAATTTATCTGTATTTTTCAAGTACGTCTCTTATAAACAAATTGTTGATGGATATAAATCTGTTGTTAATAACTGCAGTTCGTTAAATTTGTGCCTTAGTCCTGTGCAATTCCATTGAAATATATTTGCATGGTTCATGGTGGTTCTTTAGGAGATTGCTAACGTGAACGTGAAGAGGAGTCACCACTCATGGAAGATGGAGTAACATCCATCTCGAGGGGATCAAAGAAATTATGAACATCTACAGATGTTTCAGTGAGAGTAGGGATCTTAGTTGTTATTTTCTTGTTTTGTTTTTTCTTTTCTTTCTTGGGTATTGCAGTTGATGGTTTTATACTTGCTGGTATTTCAGGAGTTTTAGTTGAGGCCATAGCCTGATTCACAACCTGAGATGCTGAAGAGATGCCGCATGATTGACTATCTGTATCATTTGTCTGACTCTCTGATGTTCAGAGTGTGCCCACGTCAAGTCAGTTTGACATTCTATAGATCTTGTGGTAGAAGGTCGAGAGATAGCAGCAGCATAGGTTTGCGCTATGGGTGGCTGGCCCATGGTGTCTGTGCACCGGCCGTACAGTTTCTTAATGGATGGATTGATGAATGGCTGGCTGGACGGCTTATCCGTCAGCTGGAATGCTGTGGTAGGCAGGCCCGTGGGGCCATACGGCGTCTGGCTGGTGTGGCTGATTGCCGTGGACGGTCTGTCTCTGGCCGTGGTCCATGGGCTGGCCGTGCGGCTCAACTTAAAGATCTTATGTAGGCTGGCCTACGGCCGTGGACGAAGATCTGGTAGTCTTTGCCAGAGCTACTGTTGTGATCTAAGCGTCCATATCCGACAGCTTAGCATCAAGCATGTCCTTCATCATCTCCAGCTGTTCTCTCAGAAGTTGTCGGATGAGGCTTAGGGTGAGAGCAGGAGATGGTGGGGTCGCTGGAGTAGAAACTGACTTTTCAGTGATGGGTTTATCTACTTTTTTTCTTTGCCACCTCTCTCCTCTTATCCTTAGTCACGGCCTCTGACATCTTGGAGAATATCCCTTCGGATGTGTTGGTGCATTTCTCACATCTCTTCTCCCTCTGCACTTCGAGCAGTTTAAATGAGGATCTCCCGTGATCATAAATCGACCACACTTCTTACACCCGGGGGTGATGGAAGACTACATCGCGACCTCACAAACCCCAACACCAGCTGTACTCACGTGCGTTTATTCTCTTTCAGCAGCAATATTAGTTTAAATATATATTGATTAATATGTCTGTTATTATATAATCTTATTAGAATAATCTTAGGTTAATGTGATCTACTACCAGGTACTAGACCCGTGAAGATCCGGGGTAGAATAGGTCTTCAGCAACCCATGCTTGCCATAAAAGGCGACTATGCTTGTCGTAAAAGGCGACTTACGGGATCGGGTGGTCAGGCTCACTGACTTGGTTGATGCATGCCATCGATCCCAATTGCGTGGATTGATGTTCATGATGTAAATCACTGGATTGTCTGGTCCAGACTCGATTTTTAACAGACCGCCGTCATATAGCTGGAATATTGCTGAGTGCGGCGTAAAACAACAAACAAACAAAACAAACAAACCAGGTGCTAGATTGTCCCTACTACTATAGTAGGTGTTGACACCAGCCCGCACAGCAAAAAAGTGATATGGCCGCCATTGTAACGTCAGGGCGTGGGCAGTTACGATACTACATGGCGGCATCTAACTGTGTGTAATTGACAGTGAAGAGGACGTCTGTTGAAAATCTGAAAATCTTAATTAGTGTGAGTGTAGCCAATATACAGGATTTATGGCAGATATGAAATAGAGGTAGAACTTCTGTAAGAATTATGTATTGTACGTAATAATTTCGGTATCCATGCTTGAAGTCCACGAAATCCTTACCCTTTCTGTAACCTCACCCGTTATCTCGAAGTCACAACTACCATTCCCATTCTAATCCCCTCTCAGGACAATCCTATGGCCTATCGGGACAAACTGTACTGCGCCAGTGTGATGCATATATCTACCTTCCAACAATTCAGATTTGTTTGTTTGTTGTTTAACGCCGCACTCAACAATATTCAAGCTATGTGACGGCGGTCTGTGAAGATTCGAGTCTGGACCAGATAATCCAGGGATTAAAATCATGCGCATCGATCCACGCAATTAGAATACGATGACATGCATCAACCAAGTCAGCGAGCCTGACCACCCGATCCCGTTAGTCGCCTTTTACGACAAGCACAGTCGCCTTTTACGGCAAGCATAGTCGCCTTTTACGTCAAGCATGGGTTGCTGAAGACCTACTCTACTCCACTTTATTCTACAAGATAACTGTCTAAACGTCCGTTATGTTGTAGGTTCAATTTTGTTTGATTGTTGTTGAGCTTTATGACGGTGGTCTGCAAATAGTCTGGAACAGACATACATCTACACATTTGGGATACGATGACAAGCATCAACCAAGTCCAACTCTTGCTTGAAAGGGTTACAACATCCAAGGCCTGAGCAAAGCTTTCAAAAATGTCTCCTGATAGAAGGTGATGACTTTGATGCATAAGTGGCCAAAATGATACAATTCCTTACTTTTACTTGTACAATGTGTTCCCGTGGAGCCACCATTCGCGCAGGATACGCTGAACCTTTTGCGATAGCTGATATCATCACGTGCTTTTAATATAGTCTGAATCGTAATTAGATGTGAGGTAAAATGAGGTTTAACGTCCAAAATTATTACACTTATATAGCGACGTACATGCACATGTGTGTTGCTGCTTGAACTAGTCCGTATGTGTCTGTGTGTATCTGTGCGTGTGTGTGCCTGCTTGTACTAGACTGATGCTGATTTGTAGTGCTAGCACACTGAGATACCATGCCGCTGTTTAACATGAATAACCAACTCAGACACAGTATACTGACTCCGAGTAGACCAGTCCTTGTTTTAGCCCCTTATTGCTGAGCGCCAGACAGGGTCACAACAAGTACCATCTTTTAACGTCTTTCGGTATGACGCGGCCGGGGATCGAACCCCGGACCTTCCGCTCTCCGGGCGGGCGCTCTACCACTGGACCACGGAGGCGGTCTTCGTACATTAGAATCTATTTTAGCATAAATAGTCTGTGAAAGGGATTTGTCTTTTTGATTGGAAAACAACATCATCCCTGGATCTATTACTAAATTATGCCAAATGCAAGGAAGATGTCAGTATGACATGAAGCGTACACATCAGTCTGATTTTGAAAGCGTATACATAATAATAAGATTAAGATGTTGGCGGTGATTCATTGGCCAAAATATACCATCTGTTTCTGATTGTCAGCAGTGTCGATAAGTCCCCGCCGTTTTCCGCGATTGCGAAATATTTTGCAGAAAATCCCTTTTTGTGCAGAATTTGTGCAGAATTTTGCATTTTTCTGCCGCAGAATTCATCAAATACTCTGCAGAATTTTAACATGTGAGTTGACAGCTGTTATTAAAAGTGTAAAAGTTGCACAGGTTTATTGAAATGAACGATCGATATTCAAATTGTGCATTGTATTAATTAAATCATTCCAAATACGTATTTGAACAAATGCAATCGTTCAAGGATCCGTGAAGATCCGGGGTAGAATTTGTCTTCAGCAACCCTTTCTTGCCATAAAAGGCGACTATGCTTGTCATAAGAGGCGACTAACGGGATCGGGTGGTCAGGCTCGCTGATTTGGTTGATGCATGTCATCGATCCCAATTGCGTGGATCGATGCTCTTGATGTCAAACACTGGATTGTCTGGTCCAGATTCGATTATTTACAGACCGGCGTTGAGGCGCTCATTGCATTGTATTTGGACAATGATTTGTCGCCAGGAATGTAGTCCCATTTGATATAAGCAATCGTCAGATGCGAGAGTGGATTTGTTACTTCCGGAAACGGCGGGACTCGCCTAGCATTGTATAGAGCCTTACATCACTATGTAGAAAGTTCTGGAAACTAGTTACTGTCATCAGATTATATATTGTCATTGAATATTGTACTACCACTCTATTGTGTACTGTAATTGTAATTGTGGACTAAAATCACAAAGATGGCAGATTTTTTCAGTGAACGTCAATACTTTAACAGAATATTCAAACGTTCTTAGTGGCGTCCGATGCGTTGCTCTCTTGTCTCCCTAATGAGTCATGTGTGTCTTTATTCTACAGACGGGGCACCGCCTATGGTGTCAACTGTATGGTGTGTTGTATTATGACGCCGCAAGATGGATACCGTGGCAAATCATCGAAAGTGCCCAACTGTCAACAGTGAGTGAGTGAGTGAGTTTGGATTTAACGTCACATCGGCAATATTTCAGTCATATAGTGACAAGATCAATTTATACATTAATAATAAATACATTTTGACTATATATAAACCTGTCGACAAAAGACAGTAAAACAAACTAGACTATCACAGATATGAATATAAAACTAGCATGGAACTGTAAAAAGATGTAACAATACACAAGATATGATAAAACCGGGGTATTGATCGCCAACCACTGAAGATAGATCACCATACTGGGGACCATGGGGACTTACTGTACCTTTGCTACCTGCACTGTCAACAGAAGCCTGACCGCTGTGATATCTTAAAAGCTTTAAAGCCAACATAACGCTATCTTTTTCTTGCTCCAAAATTTTCTTTTGGTAATACAGGAGAATACATGATGAGTTTACAGTATCAAAGAGCCCCAATGTCAGTGGCCCTAGTTGCCCCACGTGTTAACTATTGGTTGACTTTAGTGATCCTTTCAAGGAAGTTTTAATTATGAGATTGCATCTTACGCCCCATTGGATCTGTTTCGTCAAATACCCGTGGATGATTTTTCTGTTAAGTTGATGCTTTGTATTGATTATACTTGTAAAGAACTGCAAATAGATCTCTAAAACTTAAAGACACTTCAACATATATGGCTTAACAATACATAGACAAGCACTAGATAAACCACATCTCCTTTTCAATACATTCCCACCACTTTATCTGTA
Source organism: Haliotis rufescens (assembly GCF_023055435.1). NCBI lineage: Eukaryota > Metazoa > Mollusca > Gastropoda > Lepetellida > Haliotidae > Haliotis > Haliotis rufescens. Next base: position 733,880 of record NW_025964368.1, read on the forward strand.
TTGAATTCATAAGTGAAACCACGACACGTCTCCCTTGGTGATTGCACAAACATATGTTCATATTGTAAATATTTACCTAAAGTGCATTTAGTTTGAACAATTCATTAGTTGATGAGCGTCAAAACACGCTTGTCTCCTCAGATAATTAATAAACTTTTTCCAGTACATTCCCATCTTCATTTGCATTGAATCGATAAGTGAATCAGCGATTCATATGCCTTGAATAGGTCTTTAGATGACTGACTTCAGTCGTTGATGAGTGCGAGAAAAATGTTGGTGGCTCTGATAATCCTTCTAACGGGTTCCTACACATCAGCCTTTATTGGAACTGGACGAGGAACTAAAAGCACAAAGATGGCAGACGTTTTAGTAAATATCAATATCTTAAGTGAATTTTCAAACGTAATCAGTGGCGTCCGATGCGTTGATCACTGTCTCCAGAATGAGGCTTGTGTGTCTGTATTCTACAGACGGCAACATCGACGGTGTCAACTCCATGACGTGCTGTTCATGTCGCCACAGGACGGAGAACAAGAGACGGATACAGTGTACTACAGCGTCACAACAGGTGAGGATATATTCAATATGTCATTGAGGTGTGTAGGCGAATGGTTTAAAAACAATAATGCAACATGTACTTCATTGAATCCAGAGCAACATTGATGGAATGAACTATGCTATGAGTGAGTGAGTTAGTTACTATTTAACGTCACATCGGCAATATTTCAGCCATATCGTGACGAGACAAAATTTGACCTTCATAATATATATGCAAACTGTATAAATTCCTGTAGATGAAGGACAACAAGAAGATTATCACAGACATATGTTTAATACTAGTATATAACCATAAAATATGACTATTCATACCATTACAATAGGGCCATAAAAGTTGGCTATATGCATGGACCCCAGCAGGATTTACACCATCCCTTTAGTAGCTGGTGATTATTGACAGGGTTTAGCCGGAGATTTAAAACAAACAAATATTCTACGAATAAAACACTGGTAGACATAAAAATACTTTGATTTATTTTGGCTTACATACCCTTTCAGAGGGACAATAATTTTAATGATACTTCAACCCTCTTCAAGGATATTGCCACTAACTATCTCAGTTAAAATCATATAATACCAATTTATAAAATACATTACTTTCTACATCAAAATTTATTAAATAATTCTATTTCCTTTATAAAAACGATAATTAAATGAGCATGTATTTGATTAAAAAGATCCTTTATGGATGACACTTTGAAATATTTATCCCTTGTGATGGAAAAACCAATACAGTCAAGCAGGACATGCTTGACAGTGATATTTTCATCACAAGTGATACAAAATGGAGGATCCTCACCTTTCAATAAATATTCTTGTGTGTACCTGCTATGGTCAATACGACATCGTCGCATTATGACCTCTTCAAATCTGGACTGTCAACCCACGTAGGTATAACCGATAGTTGGTTTAATTTCATGTAATTTATTGATACCCACCTGGGTGTCCCACTTCTTTTGCATAAGATCTCGGATGTAACATCTGATAACTGGCTTATAATCATTGTATGGGATCAGAAGTGGTGTCACAGATTTGTTGAGTGCTGCTTTTGCAGCAGCATCGGCCATTGTGTCACCAATGATTCCAACATGGCTCGGTAACCAACAAAATACGATGTCATATTGGCTAGTGGCAAGATCATTATGTAATTCAACGATTTGGAGTATAAGTGTATGCTTATATGACATATACTGAACAACAAAAGTTCCTGTGACATTGAATAAATTTGATGCAAAGTTATGTTTTTAACCAAATCTGAAATAATTTCGGTTTGCAACAGATAAAAGACTCCTGTAAGTGTTCAAATGGTTTAATTTGCCATACTGACTTCAGAAAATGCGTGATTTCATTAAAAAAACATGAACATGCCAAAATGTCAATTTACAAATCAATAGCGTGTGTATCCACCTCTGGTTGCGATGCAAGAAACACATCTTCGTCTCATGGAATGGACCAGGCGTCGCACAAAGTCCTGTGGGATATCTGTCCATATCTGCTGGAGGATGTTTCGAAGTTCCTGGAGTGTCTGTAGAACATGTGGTTGACGTCGAAGGCGCCGATCCATCTCATCCCACATGTGCTCGATTGGTGAGAGATCAGGGAAGCGAGCCGGCCAAGGGATGATATTCACGTTGTTTTGTTGAAGAGAAGGCTGAACAAGTCGAGCAATATGAGGCTGGGCGTTGTCATCATGAAAGGTAATGCCTGGGCCATGACGACGCAAAAACGGTAGAACAACAGGGCAGATGATCTCGTCGTGGTAGCGCTGTCCATTAAGATGTCCCTCTTCCACTATCAAACGGGTCCTCTGTCTTGCTGGAATCCTAGCCCATACCATAACGCTCCCGCCCCCTAACCGATCTTCTTCCATGATCTTCTTCCACAATGATTGACGTAACGTTCACCTCAACGTCGGTACACTCGAATCCGTCCATCGCTGTGGCCGAGTTGAAAACGAGACTCGTCAGTGAATAGATCTTGTCCCCACTGCATGGCCGTCCAGCGTAGACGCTGTCTGCACCACTGTAGACGTGCTTGACGGTGGGTACCTGTCAAAATGGGACATCAGGCGGGTCTTCTGGCGACAATCCCTTCACGGTTTTTGAAGATATTTGTCGAAGGCCAGGGATGCTTCTTGCAGTCACTGTTGCTGGCTGAAATCGATTACATAGGTGTGTTGTTCGAATCCAGTTGTCGTGTCGATTATTGGTTACGTGTGGCCTGTCACTCCGAGGATTGTCTCTGACTGCATTAGTCTGTTGCCAACGTTGCCATAAACACCAAATAGTGTTTCTATGGACGTTAAATTATCTTGCAACATAACGTTGACTCGATCCTGCTTCAAGCATACCAATGGCTCCCAGACGCTCATTTTCGGACAGGCGTGGCATTTCGTAATGTTGAATAATTGCGTAATTTTGTCGTTTTTCTGAGTGGTTGTTGTCAGCACGATGCTAAACAATGCATATGGAATGTGCGTTAACGCACATGTTTTATGCCCATTCTTGGGTAGTGAAATGCATGGAGCTTGCATAAAAGTCAACTATTGCATGGAATGGATGCTTTTCTGTAGCAGTTGACTTTTTGTGACTTGATTCCATACATGTACTACAATATTGAAAACCAAACTTTACTTGTTTGAAAAATACACTAAAATATTGGTGTCACAGGAACTTTTGTTGTTGAGTATACATTCCCAACCCTCTTCGCTGCTTCAAATGCAAGAAGTTCGGACATGGTGTTAACACTTGCCCTCGTGTAGAAAGAGCAGCTGGAAATAAACAATAAAAATTCACAAGAAACATTAGTTTTGCAGATGCAAAATAACTTGTCCAAACCACTGACCCTAAAGAATCCTCCGCTTCCATCACCAGAACACCTTCTGAATCACACACACACTAAAGTAACCAATCCGCCAGGCATGGGTCTCCAATTCAGTCTGAGTCATCTTGCGATCAGGATTCAACAAAGGAACAATCGTCACCTCAGTCAGCTTTACAACATATTTCTCATACAAATGTAAAACAAAGTGTTAAAAGCAAACTGAAACCTAGACCTGAACCTTGAAAGACCTATCAAAGTGGCAGAGCCCCAAAGGGATCAGAAAATCCAATCAAGATATTCAATAAGTTTGCATCACTTGAAGACATGGATGTGTCTGACAATATCCATCCCAGGGCACATAGCTGTTCGCCCTCAAAGAAAGTACAGGGTAGATCCCCAATTACTCCCCCGAAAAGATAGTTTATTCCCATAATATTAAACAGTGGAATTGTAGAGGACTGAAGATTCACTTCAATGAATTACATCTGTTTGTCCAGGATTATAAACCATCAGCATTCTGTCTACAGGTAACGTATCTAAAACAGACTGATCATTTTAATTTACGTCAGTTTCAAGCATATCATTCCTTTTCTCCTCCTGGGGATAGGGCCACTGGAGGATCTTCAATTATTGTAATGCATGATGTTTTCATAGTCCTGTTACACTCAACACCAATTATACAAGCCGTTGCAGTGCGACTTACCTTGAACGTTGCTTTTACTCTGTTCTCTTTGTATCTTCCGCTTTCGTTAGCTCTTCAGTTGTCTGACCTTTAAGATCTCTATGATCAACTCCCCAAGCCCTGTGTAATCATGGGTGATCTAAATGGCCACAACCCACTCTGGGGTGGTACAAACACTAACAAAACAGGTAAAATGATTGAGAATTTTATCTACAATAATGACCTCTGTATATTAAATGATGATTCAAGCACTTACCTGAATCCTGCAACTGGAACCAACTCTTCTCTCGATATATCTATAACTGATTCCAACCTACTCAACGAGTTTGAATGGTCAGTCCACAATGACCTTTGTGTAAGTGACCATTTCCCAACTATCATTAAAACAATAAATCCATCTGATATTCCACCTTCAACAAGATGGAATTTTACAAAAGTTAACTAGTTTTTATTGCAGACATTATGCACAAATAAACTCAGACCTGAATGTTTTAGTGATGTTGATGATCCTGTGCAGGCTTTTTCAGACGTTTCAAATGAGATTACTGAAGAATGTATACCAAAGTCCTCTACAAATCCACATATACGTGAAGCATGGTTTAACACCGATTGTAAACAAGATAGGAAAGCTAGGAAAAAGGCAGAGAAGTATTTAACTGTCCATAACTTAAACAAATATAAAATTTTGAATGCAAAAGAACGTCGTACGTTCAAACAAAATAAACGCCAAGCTTGGCGGAACTATGTTTCTAAAATAAACTCACATACACCATTGTCTAAGGTTTGGAATTTGGTACAAAGAATATAAGGTAAAGGTTCAAAATCTAGTGTTCACTATCTTAAAGAACGTGACACATTATTAACTGATAAATCTGATATAGCCAATAGAGTAGGAGAAACGTTACCTAAACATTCTTCATCAGCAAATTATGTACCAAAATTTCAGAAATTTAAAGACCAACAAGAAAGAAAATTAATTTTAACTCTGAATGGTGAAGATTATAATGAAGTTTTTTCCAGACATGAGCTAAATACTGCCTTAGGACAAGCTCATGACACTGCTACAGGTGCTGATAATATCCACAATCAGTTACTAAAACATTTACCCAACTTCTGTATAGAAACACTTTTAAATATATTTGATAATATATGGACAATTGGGAATTTCCCTTCGTCATGGCGGAATGCTGTTATTATTCCAATACCAAAACCTGCCCCGGATCACACTGATCCTTAAAATTATAGGCCAATATCGCTTACTAGCTGTGTTTGTAAGACCATGGAAAGAATGGTCAATAATAGATTGATATGGTACTTAGATCTTAAAACAAATATTCAATACGGTTTTAGGAAAAATAGAAGTACTATTGACCATTTGGTTAGATTTGAATCATTTGTTAAAAATGCTATCATCAATAAACAACACACCGTATCTATATTTTCCGATTTAGAAAAAGCGTATGATATGACCTGGAAATATGGAATTTTAAAAGATCTTCATGAGATGGGGTTGTGAGGTCGTTTGCCTAATTTTATATCACAGTTTTTAACAGATAGGCATTTAAAGGTACGTGACGGATCCACCTTGTCTGAATTCGATCAAGTTCAAGGTGTGCCCCGAGGTAGCATATAATCAGTTACGTTGTTCAGTATAAAGATTAATAATTTAGCTCAGGTTTTGAATGACTCTGTTAATGGGTCGTTATTTTTTGACGATTTTAATGTTTCATGTCAAGGTAAAAATATGCACATGATTAAAAGACAGTTGTAACTTTGTCTAAATAAAGTCAATGTTTGGGCAGAGCAGAACGGCTTTAAGTTTTCTTAATCTAAAACTAATTGTATCCATTTCCAATCTCATTAAAATCAGATTTTAGTTCTCGCTATCGCTAAACAAAGATCTGAGGACATTCAATTACGGGTCACGTTAGAATTACATCTAACTGGAACTCCAATTAAAGTCGTAAAAGAAGCTAAATTTTTAGGAATAATTTTTGATCATCACCTTACTTTCTTACCAAATATTAAAATTTTTTAAATATTGAAAGCTAAATGTCAGAAGGCACTCGATTTACTAAAGGTCGTTTCTAATTCCAAGTGGGGAGGAGATCAGACGACCCTCCTTCACTTATATAGATCACTTGTCCGTTCTAAACTCCACTATGGCTCCATCATCTATGGTGGAGCCTGTAAAAGCAATCTTTACAATACATAACTAAATTATATTTAAAAAAGTCTAATCCAGCTTACCAGCTTACCAGCTTGCGTTTTTAATCCTCTTTATGAGGATCTTTTCAATAAAAAAGTCACCCCTTATTCCACCACTTGGAATCAGAATTAAACCTTTCATTTCTGTTGCAAAAATTGAACTTGAAAATATATCTCCTTTCCGCCTGCTTTCTTCTCCTCTTTGGCAATTGGTCTAAGCCACAGGTGGATCTTACATTATCTAAACTAAAGAAATCTGACACTAATCAACTACAATATCAACAGGATACAATAAGTTAAGAAGCGAATTATAACACTTACAAATCAATATTTACAGATGGATCCAAGGATGGAGGCGCTGTTGCCAGCGCCACCATCATTGGATCCATAACTATATCAACTAAATTACCAGATGACTCTTCAATTTTACAGCAGAATCAATGGCCATATTAGATGCTCTAAACTATAACAATAGCCAGTCTAAACATAAGGAATTTATTATTTTTTCAGACTCGTTGTTCTGTCTTCAAGCAATAACAAATATGTCGTGTCAGCATCCAATTTTACTTGAAATAATCGAATTACACAATAATCTTGCAACTGGCCAAAACAACACCGTCTTTTGTTGGTTACCCAGCCATGTTGAGATCGTTGGTAACACTTTGGCTGCTGCTGCTGCTAAGGCAGCACCCAAGAAATCTGTGACACCACTTCTTATACCATACAGTGATTATAAACCTGTCACTAGATGTTACATCAGAGATCTAATGCAGAAGAGTGAGTGAGTGAGTGAGTGAGTGAGTGAGTGAGTGAGTGAGTGAGTGAGTGAGTTGGGATTAACGCCACTTTTAACAGTGTTTCAGTTATATCGCGGCGTGTCAGCTTAATGTGGGACACCCAACTGGGTATAAATAAATTACATGCAATAAAAGCAAATATTGGTCATACCTACTTGGGTTGTCCGTCCAGATTTTGAAGAGGTTTTGAAGATTTTGAACAGATTGCTGTCTGTGTGCACATTCAACCAGGCGTGAACTGCTACGAAGGCGTGTAACATTTTTTACTACTCCGCAGTTACCTTCAATGCCCTTGGATTGCAAATGGGTTTAATTTAAATGGATTGCCATCAGCAGATGCAATGACTATAAACCGAGGCCAAGAAACAGTATTTGGAGCGGCAGCTTCATCGTCAGACGAAATGCAGTCAATGTGTCTGCGTTTGTTACTCTTTGATGAACCAGATTGTGTTTGTAGAGACATGGTGTAATAATACAATTCAACACCCCTACTACCCACCCGCCTTCGAGTGTCAACAAGGACAATGTTGCAGCGGGAGCCAGCCTGCAAACATCAGGGCTACAAAGGTATCATACTCCAGAATATACGGACATGAAAAGTCATGATATCTTAAAGAAGAAGTGCCAGGCTGGTTCGGCGAATGACACAGTTCCTAAGAGCACAGAATTCAGAGGTCTACATATTGCCCATGAGCCACCGCCCTCTGGCATAGGACTCTTGGCAAAATTCATAACATCAAAATATTTGTCTCATATTGCAAATATCATTGTTATGATGAACATATTTTGAAAATCAAACTTCCATGCACAGGGCAAAGGCGTGACCAGCTGATTAAAAGAACTGGACCCATTCTACAACCCGTGTAGGTGAAGTAAGGGTCGAAGTGGTGTGTTGAGCAAAAGGAACACTGGTTCCTGGCTCCAGTGCCCTCAACCACCAGAATACCGTCCTCCACCGACACAGGGGCGCAACCCACGTCAAACAGGTTGCCCAATTTGGTCGCCTTTTACGACCAGCAATGGGCTGTTGTGGACAAATTCTGCCCCGGGTCCACACAGGGGAAGAGCTATTAGCGTTACCCAGCACTCACCATGGGGAGATTGCTCTTCACGAGTGGCGAACTATGCTGTTACCATCCAGCAATGCCATGGCAGTTATACATTCTTTAGGTATATGTTTTGTAAAATCAGCCTGTTTGACAAATAACGTGCTTGCTAAAATTTGCTTCATTCATGTGAACTTCTATCTTAATAGGGATCCATCGCCTTAGAAATCGTCTTATCAATCAGTCTGAAATGTTCATGCCCAGTCAATTCTGTAACGTTGTGTTCACTGTGGGCTGCACTTAATAAATGGCAGAAAGTACTAATCATACTATTATATTTTTACTTATCATCAATACAGTTGAGATACATCTGTGTTTCCTAAAATGTTTTTGACATTCTGTAACCAGTCACGATAGTATCATATTTCCGGGATTGGCTTTCTTGCATAAGGATGATCAGTGCCCTTGTCTGTCTCAGGTGATTGTCCATCTGGCTACGTCCACAACCGCCTCCTCAACTTCTGTTACCAGCTTCATCTTGAGACGATCTTGTATGACGATGGTCTAGCTGACTGTACGTCCAGAGGAGAACACCTTGTTGTCATTGACAGTGAGAACAAGCAGAACCACTTAGTCAAGCAGATCACCTCGTCATCAGGTTTGTATATTTCACTCGTACTGTTGTATGCACATTTACACAAAGACTTCTATCAGACTGATATACACTATAAAAAGAAACGCATAGGTGTTTTAAGAATTCCATTTAGATTTTTTTCCCAGCAATCGTCATAAACACAATGCTTATGTTTGATTCCCGTTAATCATGTCATGTTTGTTGTGCATTGCGTGCAAACACATCTAAAAAAATTTGTTTGTAAACGTTTATCAGCAAAACTGAAACGGATGCACAGAAATTGCTTTCAGAAAAAAGTTTTCAGCAGAATGCACATGCAAGGTGTTGGAAACAAGAGTAGAGACAGTGACTTTAAAAGACCGTACAAAATTCATCAGTTCATTACGAATTTTCTGACATGAAGGGAGATCGAAAAAGATTGACTGCAACTGACCGCAATATCGCCATTGGACGTTTGGAAGCAGGGGAGTCCCAGTCTGCCGTTGCAAGACACTTCAGCGTTCACCAAAGCACAATATCTCGACTATGGGATTGATATACCCGCACTCATTCGACTCAAGATCATCCCAGAAGTGGAAGACCAAGAGTGACCACCCATGCTCAGGATCGGTACATCATGTTGCATCACCTTCGGAATTGATTTGCAACAGCAATGGACACTGCTGAACAAGTGCCTGGTATGCGAAGAATTTCCGACCAAACCATCAGAAATCGTCTGAGGGAAGTGGGAATTCGAGCGAGACGACCAAAAGTTGGACCTGTCTTGTATCGTCTACACCGTCAACGACGTGTCCGGTGGTGCAACAGAGTACAGGCATGGGATCTCAGGAACTGGCGACGCGTTTGGTTCAGCGATGAGTCACGTTTTCTTCTTCAACGACGGGATGGAAGATAACCGTGTGTACCAACGTCGACATGAACCTTTGTGCGCCGAACTGCGTTCGACAGGTGGACCGATTTGGTGGAGGGAGTGTCATGGTGTTGGGAGCCATATCATACATGGGTAGATCACAGTTAGTGGTTGCCCAGGGCAATCTTACAGCAAACCGATTCATAGACCAAATTATGCGTCCTCACCTCCTCCCAACTTTGGAGCGCCAGAGGGAGCTGTTCCAACATGACAACGCTCGGCCCCACACAGCACGTGCAACAGTTAATTTTCTTGTTAATGAGAACATCAATGTCCTTCCATGGTAGTCCAAATCGCCTGATCTCAACCCGATTCAACATTTAGTGTGACGAACTTGATCGACGTGTCCGTCAACGTCACCAGCGTCCCCACACACTGGCACAACTCACCAACGCCTTACAGGAGGAATGGCAAAGAATTCCCCAAGAACAAATCCGACGACTTGTGCAATCTGTGCCAAGGAGGTGTTGAGCAGTGACGGCTGCAAGAGGCGGTGTGACCAGGTACTGACCATGACGCCCCCTTGTGGCTACACATGTGCAATGACTGAAATGAATTAATGCTGACAATGACGTCAATGTTTTTGTCGATCACTGTGTCTAATTTCATTTGATTGTGTTCACACATATTCTGTGTAGATACGACCGCCTCCGTGGTCTAGTGGTAGAGCGTCTGCCCGGAGTGCGGAAGGTCCGGGATTCGATCCCTGACCGCGTCATACCAAAAGACGTTAAAAGATGGTACTTGTTGTTACCCTGTCTGGCGCTCAGCATTAAGGGGCTAAAACAAGGACTGGTCGGCTCGGAGTCAGTATAATGATTCTGAATGGGGTATTCATGTTAAACTGTGGCATGGTATCTCAGTGTGCTAGCACTTTAAATCAGTCCGGTCTAGTACAAACGTACGCACGCACGCGCGCGCGCGACAAAAAAGCGACAGAAATCTATCTATAATCATTAGAAATAACATGTTGTCTATTGTACAATTCTGATTTTTTCATAAGCATGTGTGGGGCACGGGTAGCTTAGTCGTCCAGAGGCAAGAGAGTTAACTGACTATAAAAGTCCAGTTTCCCCCCTTGCCGAACTAGGCTGGTATTAGGAAGTTATATTTTGGTTGGACTAACGAGTCGATGCACATTCCAATCAAAATCGCGCAATGAAATTGAAATCCGGTTGATAAACTGTCATTCAGATTTCGGATAATTGCAGGATTTCCAAAGCATGTGCACCGCCAACTCGTTGTGAACAGATATTTTCCAAATCTTTTCATGTCATTAATCATAGTGCTCACGTGATTTGATGCTCTTTGCGATGTAAGACCCGTTTTATCACAATATAGATCTTGATTATCGTTCAGATCGTCTTGACTAGGCGCAACTATTTGAAGCAAATGCAAGTGATACGAGAGTAGGAATTTGATTGGTCTATAGGAGAGGCATAGAAGGGACATAACTCATAATAGCCACCCGTGGCGCTACGATCGAGCCCAGGAATTCCAGCCAAGTTCGGCAAGGGTGGAAATTGGACTCTCTTGCCTTGGGAAGATGTTTGAGTCGCCGCAGTTTGCTGTGCAGAATTGCGTTCCTTGGGCACACCAAAAACCTATGATCATTGGGTTCGTATCCCGATGTTTTAAGGTTTGTCAGCACCATACCCGCCCTTCCTCCCACATTAAGGTGACACGCCATTATATAACTGGAATACTGCTCAAAGTGGCGTAACTCACTCACTCATAAGCATGTGTTTATGGATCACTATCTTATAGTGATGACAATAGGTGTTCGCCAAAAGGTGAGCGTATCCTGCCAAAACAGGCAAGTCCAGTGTTTACTTGAACAGACACGGAAACATATTTTTTTTTTTCTGAGCAAGAGTCGTATGACGCTCTTTGAAATCTGTAAAGAAAGGGCATGGTCAATTGTACCTGGAAGGTGGAGGACGGTATTCTGGTGGTTGAGGGCATTTGAGCCAGGAACCAGTGTTCCTTTTGTCCAACACACCACTTCGACCCTTACTTCACCTAGACGGATGGTAGAATGGGTCCGATTCTATCAATCGGCTGGTCATGCCATGCCCTGTGAATTGAAAAGTGTCACCTCAGAAATATATATCAAACCATTTTTTGATGAAATATGATAATATACTTATGCATATGTAAATATTGCCTGGAGTCCTATGCCAGAAGGCGGTAGCGCATGGGCCAATCTGGTGATGTCAACCTCCGAATTCTACATGTCTCCAATGTTCTGTCATGTGCCGAACCAACTTGACAATTCTTTTGCTAGACAAATGTAGCTATTCATGTTATATTTGCTGGTATATACCACACCTGTAGCCCTGGTTTTGCAGCCTGGCTTCCACTGTAGCACCGTCCTTGTGGACCCTCGATGTCGGGTTGGGAGCAGGGATGCTGAAACATATTATCTCACCATGTCTGTAAATCTACACTCTGGTTCATCAAAGGCATACAAACGTCGGAATGTAGATTCTCTTTCATCTGATGAAGGTGTGCCTTCACAAGTGGCTGATTCTTGGCCAAGGTTCATTGTGATCGGATCCGCTGATGACAATGCTCTCAAAACTTAATCCATTTGTTATTTCTAAGGGAATTCAAAGCATCTGTGGGGAAGTAAAGAACGTTACCCGTCTTCGTTCTGGTTCAATCCTTGTTGAGTGTGATCGGAAGCAACAATCTGTTAATCTGCTGAGTATCCAGCAATTTGTTAACACAAAGGTTGTTGTTTTTGCACACAAATCGCTTAATTCCAGCAAAGGTATTGTCCGAGATCGTGCTCGCTGTCTCGCAGACATGACAGAGGATGAAATAGCTCATGAATTGTCAAACCAAGGTGTTACCTCGGTTAAACGCTTTACCAGATAAACACGGGATGGAAGTATTGTCAACACTCAAACGTACCTTTTTACTTTGTCCCTCTCTGCTATCCCCAAAAACATTAAGGCTGGATATTCAACATCGGAGTGGAGGTGTATGTCCCCAATCCACTCCCGTGTTACAAATGCGAAAAGTTCGGCCACGGAGCCAAATTTTGCACAGCCAGGACAAGATGCTTTCGTTGCAATGGAACTCATAAAAGTTCAGAGGATTGCATAAATGACATCAAATGTGGACGATGGACAGCACTTGTCCTCATCAAAATCCTGTCCTGTCTTTGATCGTGAATCAAAAATAATCAAAATGTACCAACAATATTTCATAGAAGCCAAAATATGATATCTTCCATCCCAAACACCTTTCACCAAAACATTTCAGCTGCCGTGTCTGCTCCAACTCCAGTTGTAAAAGTATCCACATCCTGCACTCAAACTGTTATCTCTTGGGTTAAGGATGCTCAGATTACACTAGACGATTCCACCCAGATGTCTCAAAATAGCCCCTTGCTAGCAACATCTGCTTCCCAAACAGAATCTTTCATCTGAAACTACAGCCACGAAACAATTAGAATCAGAATCTATTAATGACATTGAAGATTTTCAAGGTAAAGGTCCAACAAACAAAAAAAGCAAATGAGGAGAAGGGCCAGGGCTCTCCAGCACTTGAGGTGCCTTCTCCTACTACAACCCCTGTAGAGGTACATAATACTTTTGGACCTCTGGAAATGGAGGTAAGTCCCTTACTCCCAGTCCAAGGGAACAGACCTCCTCCACGCTCTCAATCTCCAGTTGAGCCACCATGTGTTGCTCTTCTACTATTATCCAATGGAATAACAGAGGACTAAGGAACAATTTCAATGATTTGCAAATATTAATCCAGGATTATAAACCATCGGCTTTAAGTGTACAGGAAACATATTATAAGATACTGACCAAACCCAGATAAAACAATATAACGCATATAAGAACTTCTCTCTTCCTGGACATAGAGCGACTAGAGGTTCTTCAGTATTGGTGAGGCAGGATGTTATACATAGCCCAATAACTCCATCTGATGTTCCACCATCATCAAGATAGAATTCCACGAAAGCTAACTGGCCTTTATTCGAGTTACTCTGTACGAGCAAATTACATCCTAATGGTTTTTTTGATGTTCCTGATTCAATAAAAGTGTTCTCCGATGAACTTAATATAGCTGATGAATGCATTCACAAATCCTCTGCAAATCCACACATCCTTAAACCTTGGTTTAAGGATACTTGCAAACAATCTAGGAAGGCACGGGAAAAAGCTGAACATTTTTTCCCGTCACCATCCTATGGTACATAATTTAAATAGATTCAAAATTGCAAATGCCAAAGCACGGCGTACGTTTAAGCAAAATAAACGCAAGTCTTGGCAAGCTTACATGTCAAAAATATATTCACTTACGCCCATGTCCAAGGTATGGAACATGATCCAAAAAATCAAGGGTAAGGGATCTAAATCTGGCATTCACCATCTTGGGATGGTGAGTTGTTAACTGATCAATCTGATATTGCAAATAAACTGGGTGAAACTTTGGCCAAACAGTCTTCCTCTTCCAATTATGTGCCTCACTTTAAAAAAAACCCAAAACAGCAGGAAAAGAAAGCTATTAATTTTAATTCAGATAATGGGGAAGATTACAATGAAATATTGTCTATTCATGAACTACATACTGCACCCGGACAGGCTCACGATATTGCTACTGGAGCTGATAACATACATTATCAACTCCTGAAGCACTTACCAGAATCATATTTACAATCAGTGTTAAATATTTTTGATGAAATTGGACGTCAGGGCGATTTCCACCGTCTTGGCGTTATGCCATTGTTGTTCCAATACCTAAACCAGAACGTGATCACGCAGATCCATCAAATTATCGACCAATCTCACTGACAAGATGCGTTTGCAAAACCATGGAACGCATGATAAATAATCGACTTATATGGTACTTAGAAACAAATAATCTCATTACAAATATACAATGTGATTTCCCTAAGAACAGAAGTACTATCGATCATTAAGTACGTTTAGAATCATTAGTAAAAAATGCCATAATAAACAAACAACATGCAGTGACATAACTTTGGACTGCGAGGTCGTTTGCCTCAGTTTATATCAAACCTTTTAACAGACAGACAATTTCAAGTCTGCGTGGGTTCTACCCTGTCTGATCAGGATCAGGGTGTCCCACAAGGCAGTATCTTGTCTGTCACATTATTCAGCATTAAAATTAATAGCTTATCGAAAGTTTCAAATGATTCAATTGATGGATCACTTTTTGTGGATGATTTTAATATTTCCTGTCGTGGCAAAACCATGCATACAATCGAAAGGCAACTGCAGCTAGGTTTAAATAAAATACAGAAATGGTCTTTGGAAAACGGATTTAAATTCTCAAAATCTAAAACAAACTGCATTCCTTTTTGTAGAAAATATAAACCGCATAAAAATCCAGAACTTATTTTAGATAACTCTCCCCTATTAAAGATGTAAAAGAAGCCAAGTTCCTGGGTATACTTTTCGATCACCATTTGACTTTTCTGCCTCACATTAAATATTTGAAGAATAAATGTCTGAAGGCCCTGTACTTACTGAAAGTTGTCTCAAATTCTAAGTGGGGAGGAGATCAGAAAACCCTCCTTCAACTATACAGAGCACTTTCAGATTAATTAGATTATGGCTCAATCATTTATGGTGGAGCTTGTAAAAGCAATTTAAAAGTTCTAGACCCTATTCACCATCAAGGCCTGAGGCTTTGCCTAGGGACCTTCAGAACTTCGCGGGGGCACGGGTGGCCCAGTCGTCTAAGGCGCCGCGATTCGCTTTGCAGAGTTGCGTCCCTTGGGCACGCCAGAAACATAGGATTATGGGTTCGAATCCCAGTTCGCCCCGATTATGTTTCTAGGTTTGTCAGCACCACACCTGTGCTCGTGGGTTTCACCGAAGTGGTAAACGTCTGAGACCTGCACCTCTTTGGGCTTTCCTCCGACATTAAGCTGACACGCCGCGATATAACTGGAATACTGTTAAAAGCGGCGTTAAACCGAACTCACTCACTCATTCACTCACTCACTCATTCACTCACTTCAGATCTTCGCCGATACAAAGTCTGTATGTGGAGGCTGATGAGCCGTCCCTTCGACAACGTCGCATTAAATTATCTTTGCAATATGTATCTGAAATACGTTCTTCGAAATCCAATCCAGCTTCTGACTGTGTTTTTAATTCTCTATACGAAAATCTCTACCAAACAAAATCATCTCTTATTCCACCTCTTGAATAAGAATAAAATCTCATATGTCTGCTGCGCATATAAAGCTTGGAAACATTGCCCCCACTCAGCTTTTCCCTTCTCCACCATGGCAGTTAGTGAAGCCAGAGGTGGACTTTACATTAACTAAACTAAAGAAATCTGACACAAATCAACTAATTTATGAACAACAATATCATGAATTACGAAGCACATATGATACTTTCAAATCTATATTTACAGATGGATCCAAATATGGTAACGCTGTTGCCAGCGGCACTGTCATTGGATCCAGGACTATTTTTTCCCGATTACCAAATAACTGTTCTATTTTTACAGCGGAAGCAAATGCTATTTTAACTGCACTCAAATACATCAACAGCCAATCTAAACATAAACAGTTCATAATTTTTTCAGATTCTTTTTGTGCCTCTAGCCTAGTCTTCCACACATCCACTGTTAATAGAAATTATTGAATTGTTTAATGAACTTGCTACTGGCAATGCGACATCGTCTTTTGTTGGTTACCTAGCCATGTTGGAATCACTGGGAACACAATGGCTGATGCTACTGCAAAAGCAGCACTCAACAAATCTGTGACGCCACTTCGTTTCACATACACCGACATCAAACCTCTCATCAGATGTTACATCCGAGATCTGATGCAAAAGAAGTGGGACACCCAAGTAGGTATCAGTAAATTACATGAAATTAAACCAACTATTAAACACCTACTTGGGTTGTCAGTCCAGATTTAATGAGGTCAATTGCGACGATGTCGTATTGGCCATAGCAGGTACAAACATGAATATTCATGGAAAAGTGAGGATCCTCCATTTTGTATTCCTTGTGATGGGAGAATCACAGTCAAGCATGTCCTGCTTGACTGTATTGATTTTGCCATCACAGGGGATAATATTTCAAAGCATCATCCATTAAGGATCTTTTTAATGGTATTGATTCTCGTTTAATTGTTGTTTTTAAGGAAATAGAGTTGATTGAGAATTTTTGATTGATACGTATGATAAAATATAAATGTTTTAAAATTGGTAGATTAAATTAGCAACTGAGATTGTTTGTTGCAGTATCCTTGAAGGGGGTTAAATACTGTAAAATTATTGTCCCCCTGAGAGGATACGTAAGATCCGCTTCGTTCAAAGTAAATTTAATCCTACCGCGATTTTAATAGTAGTATATTCGTTAGTTTTAATTGACGGCTAAACTTACATATAATCGCCAGCGGCTGAAAGTATGATATAAATCCTGCTGGGATCTACATTCAATAGCTGGTGAACTATAGGCCGTTTTTTCAATGTATTGTTCTGTTTGGTAAAAGCTTGTTAGGATCAAATACTAGTTTTTAAAATAGATATCTGTGGTAAGTCTAGTAATTTTACTGTCCTTTGATGACAGGTTTTAATGTTGTCTAAACTGATGTTTTCCTAACGTAAAAATTACCTTAGTCACGATATGGCTGCAATATTGCCGATGTGACTATAAATACTCACTCACTCACTCTTCTAAAGTATGGCTACCCTACATGAAAGGCCTCCCTACATGTAAGCACTGTTTGATCAAAGAAGTTGGTACAAGTGACATGTCAAACAATATACAATTATAGACTTTTCAGGAGGTTAACACCTGGTTTTTTTATAGACCCGAGAAAAACAATATTGACAGGACTCCATCTCATGGCTGTGTTTTTGTCGCTTTTATTGTATTGACACCCGTGAGTGAATGAGTGAGTTAAAATTTTACATCGCATCGGCAATATTGCAGCCATATTGCGATTCGTGAAGATTCGGGTTAGAATAGGTCTTCAGCAAACCATGCTTGTCGTAAAAGGCGACTAACGGGATCGGGTGGTCAGGCTCGCTGACATGGTTGATGCATGTAATCGAACTCAACTGCGTGGATCGATGCTTATGATTTTAATCACTGGATTGTCTGGTCCAGACTCGATTATTTACAGAACGCCGTGATATAGCTTGAATATTGCTGAGTGCGGCATTAAACAACATACCAACAAACAAACTTTTATTGTATTGTAAACAACCAGGATAGGATAAATACATCAATGCAAATGTAAGGTTACAAAATAAACATTGGTATGACAAACAAAACATCCCAAGCAGTAGTGTTGTAGCATGCAAAATGTATCAAAACATTTAAGGATGTGCGATTGATATGCCGAGAAAATCAAAAATATATATTCATTTCAACAATACACAAAAAGATGATGCTGTATCAATTGTGTTTCTGTCAAGCACTAAATATACTGATACACTCTTATTTGCAGACACTAAGCCTTGCAGTTACTACATCGATGGGTCGGACGCAGTAAATGAAGGGCACTGGGTATTCCATGATGGCCGCAATATGACGTTCTTTCCCTGGGCTCCGGGCTATCCCCTTGGCGACAATAGGAGGGACTACATGTTGGCTCACAGGAATGGAAACTTCCTATGGCGCAATGCGATAAATGTAAACTATATGCATTGTTACATTTGTGGGAGGGATGTGTGATATGCTGAATGTTGCAGCAGTGGACATTATCACGCCTCCAAGATGTGATTATGTGAGGAATACATCCTTGATCTGTAATGTAATGAGTGATTGTTGGTTAGTTTGTGTGTTTAACGCCGCACCCAGCAATATTCCAGCTATATGACGGCGGTCTGTAAATAATCGAGTCTAGACAAGAATTTGACTGAAACTTTAGCGACCTGGTGACGATCATTATATTTACATGTAGAAAATCTTTATACCGTGTGGTCCTAAATTAAGAACACAAAGAACAATGAAATGTTTTTTGTCTTGAACAAAAATCTAGAGTTTTCAAAAGTTATACGGCCAGTGAATAAGAAGACCTAGCTTTATGCCGTCACAATTAAAAAAGTGAAGTCACACAGTTGACATGTTCAACTTACACAGGCCAAGATTACTCCAAAGAGTTCGTTATGCTGACGGTAAGATTAACGTAACATTTACAATGTAACATTAACTTAAAGGAGCTTGTGACAACTATTCCTGTCAATCCTTATCCTTACTGTACATCCGGCTTCATTACTTGTGTGCTATTTGTTATTCTTTCTGTTCATTTAACTTCAGCGAGTCATCTGTATGCTACTTGTTATCTATTATCTGATGGAAATGTTAATCTGCTTACTAAATAGTATGCATATATAACTCTCCTCACTTGGTTGCAGTCACCTGTCAGCTTGATAATGGTGAGAGAATCTACATAGAAACATCGTTATGTGCAATAAACCAGAAGTTATCAAGAAAGTAGTGCGTTTACTAATAATTGTTCATGACATCACAAACGATTGCATGTGGGACGTTCCAACGAAAGAATAACTGAGCTCCACTTGAGCTTGGGGCGGTCGGGTAGCCTAGTGGTTAAAGCTTTCGCTCGTTAAAGCTTTCGCTCGTCGCTCGCCATGATATTGCTGGAATATTGCTAAAACCGGCGTAAAGTCACAAAATCACTCATTGACACTCCACTTGAGATCAGGAAACCAACATTCGTCTGAGAAAAAATACTATGGATGGTCAGGGTAGTACTGCTGCATCTTTTATTAATGATTTGTCTTCTCTCATGTTTGTTGATAATGTTTGTTTGTTTCACGTTGCTATCGGACTCAAAGAATGATGTATTTGTTTGTTTGTTTGTTGTTTAACGCCGCATTCAGCAATATTCAACCTATATGGCGGGGGTCTGTAAATGATCGAGTCTTGGCCACTAGTCTCGAGTGATTGATATCATGAGCATCGATCCACACAATTGGGATATGATGACATCAACCAAGTCAGTGAGCCTGACCACCCGATCCCGTTAGTCGCCTCTTACGGCAAGCATATTCGCCTAGCATGGGTTGCTGAAGGCCTATTGCAGATGATGTCTCAGCAATGTTTGACATGTGTTCGCAGTTTTTGTAATCATACTGGTATGAAAGTAAACCTGAATTAAACTAAGGTTAATATTTTTATTAATGGTGATCCCTTTAGATTATATGAAAGTTGTTTTGTGATGGTACGACCACTTTATATCAATGTCTGGGACCTATATTCACCCAAGAGACGGGAATGTTCCAGGAGAGATCAGCTAGTACGGGGTGAGATCAGAGTGAACTGGGAGAGATTGAAATCAACTGGGAGGGTTTGGAGTGTGTCTGGAGAGATCAGATAGCACGGGGTGAGATCAGAGTGAACTGGGAGAGATTGAAATCAACTGGGAGGGTTTGGAGTGTGTCTGGAGAGATCAGATAGCACGGGGTGAGATCAGAGTGAACTGGGAGAGATTGAAGTGTGTCTGGAGAGATCAGATAGCACGGGGTGAGATCAGAGTGAACTGGGAGGGTTTGGAGTGTGTCTGGAGAGATCAGATAGCACGGGGTGAGATCAGAGTGAACTGGGAGAGATTGAAGTGTGTCTGGAGAGATCAGATAGCACGGGGTGAGATCAGAGTGAACTTAGAGAGATTGAATTGTGTCGGGAGAGATCAGATAGCACGGGGTGAGATCAGAGTGAACTGGAAGAGATTGAAGTGTGTCTGGAGAGACCAACTAGTACGGGGTGAGATCAGAGTGAACTGGGAGAGATCAGATAGCACGGGGTGAGATCAGAGTGAACTTGGAGAGATTGAAGTGTGTCGGGAGAGATCAGATAGCACGGGGTGAGATCAGAGTGAACTGGGACAGATTAAAGTGTGTCGGGAGAGAGCAGCTAGCACGGTGTGAGATCAGAGTGAACTGGGAGAGATTGAAGTGTGTCGGGAGAGAGCAGCTAGCACGGGGTGAGATCAGAGTGAACTGGGAGAGACTGAAATCAACTGGGCGGGTTTGGAGTGTATCGGGTAGGATTGGAGCGTATCGTGAAGAATTGGAGTGTATCGCAGAGGGTGTTGAGGGTGTCGGGAGACATCAGATCACATGGGGTGAGATTGAAATCAACTGGGAGGGTTTGGAGTGTATCGGGTGAGATTGGAGCGAATCGTGAAGAATTGGAGTGTATCGCAGAGGGTGTTGAGGGTATCGGGAGACATCAGATCACACGGGGTGAGATCAGAGTACACTAGAAGTGCTTGGAATGTACTTGGAGGGTTTCGTAGCGTTTCGGGAGAGAAAATGCGTCAAGAAAATCATTCACCTATTCACTTCTCAAACAAGCTTGTTCATTTTATGAGATAAGGTTCCATGGTCTTTTTCAAACTGCAAACTTGGATTTCTTGGATCGAATGATCTGCTTGTTGTAGAATCTCATATGGCAAATATCTGGGACTGGTTATTCTGTTGCGTTGATGCTTTGTATTGACTTTACATGTTAAGAGTTGATTGTTTTAAAAACTACAAATCGATTTCAGTTGAAGATGAGTTTCACGTTATTTTAAAATATCTTTTGTATGATAATATAAGAAAGGTATATATATAATGACGATGTTAACTCTCACTCACACTGTTTGTTTTTAAAACTACAAACCGATCTCTAACTAACCCAAAAGAAAACCGAATCTGTCAGTTTTGTAATTTGAATATGGTTAAAGATGAGTTTCACGTTATTTTGAAATGACCTTTGTATGATAATATAAGAAATAAGAATATATCTCCGAAACATAGAGAAAATTGTGACTTTGAACAATTCTGATTTTTTAAGATAGATACTAATATATTTTGTTTTCGTTAACGTCATATACACTGTACATGCATATCCATTTCTCACCTTAAACTTACCATTGTGTAATCTATATGTCTGTGGGCCTTTGGCCTTGAATACAATAAACTGAATTGAACTTGTATTTGTCAACTTCTTCTTGTCACCACATGGCTGAAATAATGTCGATGAGATGTTAAATTTTTAACTCAACACACTCACACTTCCGTGTTTTAGTTCCATGGTCTTGTTTGCGTATAGTTTGCGGTGGTTCAATGAGTTGCATCCCGAACTGCAAAGCTCTATCTCTTGGATTGTATGATCCTCTTGGTGTGGGTTCGAGTCCATATTACAACAGTGATTATTCAGGTTACAAGTCACCAAAGGTGTAAACATTTACATCCTGTGTGACAATAGGCATTCCTCCAACAGAAACCTGGCCCTCCTGATATACTAGTATTAAGAGCTTTAAACCTCGCGTTCCTCTTTATCTTGCTCCAAGATTTTCTTTTCGTACAACCGACTTCTTCTTTTATTGGAAATGGAAAGGACCCGTGACGATCCGGGGTAGAATAGGTCTTCCGCAACCCATGCTTGCCGTAAAAAGGCGACTCACGGGATCGGGTGGTCAGGCTCGCTGACTTGGTTGATACTTGTCATCGATCCTAATTGCGTTGATCGATGCTCATGATATCAATCACAGGATTGTCTGGTCAAGACTCGATTATTTACAGACCGCCGTCATATAGCTAGAATATTGCTGAGTGCGGCGTTAAACAACAAACCAAAAAACCAACCTGGATATGGAAAGGGTATTGTCGCTTTATTTCACTCGAACTGATAGAGAATACATGATGAGTTTCCGTCCTCTTTTGAAAGAGCATCACTGTCAACAGACACCTGACAGCCGAGATATCTTAACAGCTTTAAAGCCAACGTCACACCATGTTTTTTTGGCTCCTAACGTTTATTTTGGGTATACAAGAGAATACATTATGGGTTTACAGAATCAAAACACCTTAATGTCAGTGGCTCCCCACATGTATCCGCCGACATACGTTTCATCACCAGTTTGCCTTTAACGCCCCGTGGAATCTGTTTCGTCAAATATTCAAGACAGATAATTCTGTTGCGTTGACGCTTTGTATTGACTGTAATTGCAAAAGATTTAAATAAAAAATACTTCAAATCGATTACTAAAACTTAAAAGACGTATTGAACAGCACCAGATGAACCATATCTCCTTGTCAATACATTCCCACCACTTTATCTGCATTGAATCAATAAGTGAAACCGCGACACGTCTACCTTGATGATTGCACAAACATATGTTCATATTGTAAATATTACTGATAGTATAATCTACCCGTTCATATAGCGTGAGTGACTTCAGTCGTTGATGATTGCGAGAAAGATGTTGGTGGCTCTGATAATCCTTCTAACGGGACAAATCGTGTCGGCATAACGCCCCAAAACGTCATAACATCTACTGTCATACTTCTCTTCTGGTTGTAATGTGTTCCCAAATCGTTCATTATTATCAAACAACTATGACTAGAAACTAATATCTCTTCCAATATTGGAATTCTTTTAGTTATTTCGAGTATTCCCTACATTTATAAGAGTATGGGATTTAACAATACATGTGAAAAACACTAGGTTAACCATATCTCCTCAAATCATTACCTTTGAATACAATATCATCTTTATTTGCATAAAATCAATATGTGAATCAGCGACGCATTTCCGTACATGTGCCTTGAATAGGCCCATAGATGACAGTGGCTTCAGTCGTTGATGAGTGTGAGAAAGATGTTGGTGGCTCTGATAATCCTTCTAACGGGTACCTACACATCAGCCTATATTGGAACTGGACGAGGAACTAAAAGAACAAACATGGCAGACGTTTCAGTAAATATGAATATCCTGACTGAATTTTCAAACGTTCTTAGTGGCATCCGATGCGTTGATCTCTGTCTGCAGAATGAGGCGTGTGTGTCTGTATTCTACAGACGGCAACACCAGCGATGTCAGCTCCACGACGTGTTGTTCATGTCGCCGCAGGACGGACAACAAGAGACGGGTACAGTGTACTACAGCGTCACAACAGGTCATTCATTCATTCATAAATTCACACTGCTTCCTGTTAATGTATAGGATGATATCATATGTTCACTTTTTTACATATAGATGATGAATGCCCTTGTCTGTCTCAGGTGTTTGTCCATCTGGCTACGTCCACAACCGTCTCCTCAACCTCTGTTACCAGCTTCATCAGGAGAAGATAACGTACGGCAAAGGTCTTGCTGACTGTAAATCCAGAGGAGAACACTTTGTTGTTATTGACAGTGAGGACAAGCAGAACCACGTCGTCAAGCAGATCAACTCATCAGGTTTGTATTTTTAACTCTTCCTGTTGTATGCACGTTTCATATATCAGACTGAGGCATTTCGTCCTGGCATTAAACATTTGTGTTGAAAACATGCATTGATTTGTCTATTGTTATCCAATATAACCATGTGCGAGCAGAACGTCTTAGGTGCCGCAATTTGCTCTGCAGAATCGCGTTCCTTTGGCACGCCAGATCCTGATATTGTTTCTAGGTTTGTCAGCACCATACCCGTGCTCGTGTGTTTCATTAAGGTGGTAAACTTTTGAGCCCTGCATCACTTCGCTCACATCAAGCTGGCACGCCGTGATATAACTGGAATACTGTTAAAAGTGGCGTATCTCCCAACCAACGTAACCACGTGTTTATGAATCATTATTACCCACGTGGTGAAGATACAGGTGGTAAGATACTAAATCCGTACGTCACACGTGTGTCGTACAAGGTTGACCTTGTTTTATTCGTTTTGATTGGATAACCGTGACCTCTGTCACACCAGGACTACTATTTTTTCATTCATAAAAAATCGCGAGACATCATTCATTTTGCGATTACAAGGCAGAACTGAAGAAATTCATGAGAACGAGAGATATTTAGGCTACAGGCACTTTATTAAACCAAACAAGAGAGTCACACCATCAAATTCGGTTTACATTCTATATAAATTATGCATAGAGCTTCTGCAGACATATGATCGAGCTAGATCTATAAATCGATTTACAATGTACGACTGCCGATCGAGGGCGTCCCTTGAGCGTGACGCACCCGACCATTTTCTCTTTGCAACTTTCAATTTGATTTAGCGTAAATGGATAAGCGTGGTGAAATGAAGTCTGTTTAAACAATCTGGACAGATATCTAGACTTACTTGGGATGATCCGGTTGGGCCATCGGTGTCCCCTTTGAACATGTTGAAGCGTATTTTGTGGCGCTGTATCGGGAGGTGTTGTTCATGAATGAACGAACACGACAGCACGACCAGATCACTCAAGTTCACAGTTCCGATACAAATCATTCGAAACTCCGTGGAAGTGTGCTTGACTTTTGATTTTGTAGCCCCAAACATCCCAAATGTGAACAGTAACGTTCCCTATCTCTAGCGTAAAACGCTGTGAATGGATCGCGGTTGTCTTTTCTTATTCCGGTGGCGACCTTGCCCTTCGATCGTTCGAAGCTGTCACTGACATGCAAGCAGATTTGAGTTTCTTGATTTTCACGTCTTCAGTACATAGGGTGGTACAGTTAACATGAATGTCTTTGGTACGGACATGATATAAATTCAGCTGATAGATCAAGGAAACCGAACCATTTTGATTGCACAGACGGGACCCCGGCAGTGTGATGCGTGTGACTGTTGGTCCGATATTCAAAGCGCAGCGCTAATGTGACATTTCAAATTTTCTTATCGGTTT
Source organism: Haliotis rufescens (assembly GCF_023055435.1). Classification (NCBI taxonomy): domain Eukaryota; kingdom Metazoa; phylum Mollusca; class Gastropoda; order Lepetellida; family Haliotidae; genus Haliotis; species Haliotis rufescens. The sequence continues at coordinate 759,166 of NW_025964368.1, forward strand.
CCTGGTACTAACAACATGGCGCTTGAATTTCCATAAGTTGAAGACTTTCTTCCAAAAGGATCGTCAAACTTGGAAATGTCCTTAAATGTCTTCTATAAAACACTTTGAAAACTATACTGACGACTTATTTGTTTGTTTATTGTTAAACTCTGCAATCAGAAAATTTCAAGATGGCGGCGGTCTGTAAATAATCGATCCCGACAATCCGATCCGGTTGGCCGCCTCTTACGACAAGCACAGTCGCCTCTTGAGACAAGCGCGGATTGCGAAAGACCTGTTCCAACAGGGATCTTCACGGGACCAATTTAACATTAATTCTCTGTTATTGACAATAACAATCCTCGTCAGTTATTCAAATATGGACCACAATATATTGAACAGCCTCCTAATCATCGGGTTCAGAGCTGGTTAAATCATTTAGGAAGCTGTGGAAGCATATGCCAAAAGATAGTGTGTGATGTTGTCTTTGGTAGAATGCACCAACTGAAAAAGAGGAAACAGAATTGGTAAATACCAATTCTGTCCCAGCCAGCTGTCATCCAAAGTATGGCTATGAAAGGCTATGTTGCAACCCGTTTTGTAATAAAGTTGCAAAGTGTAATAATTATTACAAAACGAGTGGAGAGTCTTATTACAAAGTGAAAGGCACATAGCAACCCGTTTGGTAATTAAGTTGCAAAGTGTAATAATTATTACAAAACGAGTGGAGAGTCTTATTACAAAGTGAAATGCACATAGCAACCCGTTTGGTAATTAAGTTGCAAAGTGTAATAATTATTACTAAACGAGTGGAGAGTCTTATTACAAAGTGAAATGCACATAGCAACCCGTTTGGTAATAAAGTTGCAAAGTGTAATAATTATTACAAAACGAGTGGAGAGTCTTATTACAAAGTGAAATGTACATAGCAACCCGTTTGGTAATTAAGTTGCAAGGTGTAATAACCTTGATGCTGAAAGTGTTCAATTAGCACCCATAACTTGCTTATAAGATCAGTTAGGAACACAAACGGTATTAACGTCAATATTGGTCGTCAGCTGGAATATTGCTGAGTGCGGCATTAAACAACAAACCATCCAACCAACTAAATCACGAAAGGGTCAGGATCGTATACAATCGAGTCGGCTTTTGGCAGTTATTTCTGATTACTATGGATTGGTTGGTTGGTTGGTTGTTTAACGCTGCCCTCAGCGATGACTATGGAAAGGGCTCATGTCGCTGTTATTGTCTTGCAAACAACTAGGATAGGACAATTCATCAATGCAATTGTAAGGTTACAGAATAAACACAGGTAGGATAAAACATCACAAGCAGCAGTGTTCTAGCATGCACAATGTATCATAACATAAAAGAATGATGGATTGATATATCAAACATATATCCATTTCAACGATACACAAATAGTTGAAGTGATGCTGTATTAATTGTGTTTCAGTCAAGCAGTAATTATGATAAATCTTATTTGCAGACACTGGGCCTTGCAATTACTACTTCGATGGGTCGGACGCAGCAAATGAAGGACACTGGGTATTTCATGATGGCCGTAATATGACGTACCTTCCCTGGGCTCCGGGCTTTCCCCATGGGAACGAAAAGAGGGACTACATTATGGCTGTTCGTGGTCATAGCTTTCGATGGTATAATGCAATTAGGGGGGCATTTAAGCAATGTTACCTATGTGAAAGGGATGTGTGACATGATGTGAGCAGTTTTGCAGCCGTGGACATTAAAACGCCTCTCAAAATGTGATTATGACAGAGCTATAGATAAGCTTGTGGTTATTTGGGTATTTTACCCAGGGATTTAATTTTGATTGAGTATCCACAAGTTTGAAAGGGTATTCAAATTTTTTACCCTCCTGTTTCTTGACATTTGGCTATTTAACTTTAAACCTATTTCGTAACAATCCTTGTAAATCATTTAAAACTATCTGAATGGTAGAAAAGTCATCTGCGTCTGTTTGCGGCTCCCGGAAGCTCTTTTGTTTACAACCTAGCTTTGTATTTGTTGTTTGTTGTTTAACGCCGCACTCAGCAATATTCCAGCTATATGACGGCTAGCTTTGTAAGAAAGACACCTTTGTACTAATCTAATAGATGTAATATACGCATTAATTTATTTCAATGGTGTATTTGTAATTTTTTGTATTTGATACGCTAGAATTCAATTTGTCTCCGTATTTCAGCTTATTTAATGCGTAGTTTACACAAATACGCAGCTGATCTCTGAATTATATAAGGAACATATCCTGGATCTGTAATATAATGATTGAACGCATGACCTTTTAACTTACTAAGAGCTCCCTTGTGAGTGAGTATGGTTTTACGCCGCTTTTAGCAATACCCCAGCAATATCACGACGGGGGACAACAGAAATGGTCTTCACACATTGTACCCATACCTGGAATCGAACCCGTGTCTTCGGCGTAAAGAGCGAACCCTTTAACCACTAGGCTACACGACCGCCCCCTTGTTGCTTAATACATGTAGGTCATAGATAATTCATCATATGTATTCTGGTATCAATGTGTCCATAAATCACTATCAAATAGTGACTATACCAAGTGTCCTCGAAAAGGTGACCGTGTGCTGCTCCACCCGTAGCATCAGTCCCAAAGACTACCCGTGAAGATCCGGGTTAGAAACGGTCTTCAGCAAACCGTGCTTGCCGTAAAAGGCAACTAAGCTTGTCGTAAAATGCGACTAACGGGATCAGGTGGTCAGACTCACTGACTTGGCTGATGCATGTCATCGATCCCAATTACGTGGATCGATGCTCATGCTATCAATCACTGGATTGTCTGGTCCAGACTCGATTATTTACAGACCGCCGTCATATAGCTGGAATATTGCTGAGTGCGGCGTTAAACAGAAACCAACCAACCAACATGTGTGCTATTTGTTATCCTTACTGTACATCTGGCTCAGGCCAATCATCTGTGTGTTACTTGTTGTCCATTACCTGTTGTTGTTGTTGCTAATGTTAACTTGCTTATCACAACATGTTATGCATATTTTAATCTCATCACTTGGTTGCAGTCACTCCAGCTTGATAACGGTGTAAGAATCTTCATCGAAACTTTTCTATATGCAATAAACCAGTTTTCCATTTCCAAATAATTGTTCATGACGTCACAAACGATTGTATACAGGACGTTCCGTCAACGTTATCAATAGAATAACTGAACTCCACTTGAGATCAGGAAACCAACCTTTGTCTCAGAAAAAATACCTTGGATAATATAAAGAATAACCTGCTCGCAGCTCGGAATTACGGCGTGTTTGTCCCTCGCGAATTTATTTTGAAAATTCCCAGCCAGATTAATCCCAAAGTCCTTATATTCATGTAGCTCGTTGGTTATTCTTTAAATAATATCACCTGTCATATGCTATTATCAGATACGCATTGCTACCTGTAGAGATACGGTTTTCCGACAGTATGTAGCTATTGGATGTCGCCCTAAACATCCACTCCCAGACCTCTATAAGTATCAATCCTGTCAAAGATGAAGATCGTTTTCTTGCAGGCAGTAACCGTTACTTAGATGTGAGGTATAGATTATGAATCTGAGCATCTCAATTATATTGGACATGTTGGCAGGTGTGCCCCGTCGACCAGATTACATTCATTGCTGCAACAAAAGTTTCGACAAAGAAAAGTAAATGTTGCAATAACAACTTCAGAATATTTTGTTATCCACTTGATATTCTTGTATTATTTTTTAAGGGAGATCTATGCATTTTATGCATCTGCATGTACGTATATGATGTGTTGTGTATGCACAGTGTTAATAGCCTTTAAAACCACACACAAAGACCTTTCAAACACACTCCAAGATTCGGAATCAACACACCTTGATTTTTGTTACACACACAACCCAATTACTGATTTAAATTGAATTCTTGAAGATTAAACAACTAATCTTTGTCCACTTATTACATGTCAGTATTTATAATGAGATGGTTATATAATAAGGTGTAATTATAATTATATCCCTAGCACAGTTAGTGAGCACAAGACCGCAAACTCCCAATCACATACCTGAAACGTAGTTGGTTACTCTTCGGAAATTATCAAAACGTTTTTTGTTTTTGTTTTTTAGTGTATTCATAATAACCGTTGGCTTGGCTGATGCATGTCATCGTATCCCATTTGCGTGGAACGATGCTCATTATGTAAATCACTGGATTGTCTGGTCCAGATTCGATTATCAACAGATCGCCGTCATATAGCTGGAATATTGCTGAGTGCGGCGTTAAACAACAAACCAATCAGTCCCAAACACAGGCAAGATACAAGTGACAAAAAGCATATGCATTAGAGAAATATTTTGCGTTTATATCAATAAATATATCTCGTGCACTAAGTCCCTTCTCAATGGGATTGAACGAGTGCAAGAATAATGAGCCTATGTGCTCAAGTTTTGATAGTCTTTAAGTTGTTATTTAGTCAGTAATTAAGTAAATACTAGCTTAATGATTGCTAATTGGTGTACCTTGATGTATGTAGGAACACACTGAAACTTGGTTGTTGGTTTTGAACCCGTGGGTGTACCAGTGACTTCAGAAACGTGTCCTGTCTCTTTCGTCTCTGTAAATATGGCCGATTTGAAATAAAATGTGGTTTGATAGTTATGCACGTCCTCCTTCAGATGAGTCGATAGTATCCACTTTGTAAATATTGTTATGTGGTACTACATACTGCAACTTTATTTCTGATGATTGTTAGTGGCAGCCAGACAAATACTCATAGAATGTCATTAGCTGTTGTGGCTAGGTTTCTATTCAGTGGCATGCGTGTATAAGAAAGTGACCTCTCACTGTTGATTATACTGAACGCACGCACATACACACAAAAGCGCGCGCACACACACACACACACACACATACATGCAAGTCGCTATATATGTGCAATAATCTTGGACGCGACGTTAAACACCATTTCACCTCACCTCACCTTATTCCAAGAGTCTACAGATGAGTGAGTGAGTGAATTAAAATTTAACTTCGCATCGGCATTATTTCAGCCATATAGCGACGAGACCAAGATAATATATGTACATTTTAGTAATTAATTCCAAGCGCCTACAGACGATTGGTTGGTTGGTTGGTTATTTAACGCCGCACTCAGCAAGATTCCAGCTGTCTGTAAATAATCGAGTCTGGACCGGACAATCGAGTGACTGACATCATGAACATCGATCCACACAATTGGGATCGATGACATGCATCAACCAAATCAGCGAGCCTGACCTCCCGATACCGTAGTCGCCTTTTACGACAAGCATAGTAGCCTTTTAAGTCAAGCATGGGTTGCTGAAGACCTTTTCTACCCTGGATCTTCACGGCTCGTCTACAGATAAGACTACATTTGTCTCACTGTATATTATATGCAGAACAACTACGACAGTCGTAGCGATAAAAAACTGTAAAAGAAAACGTAAATGCAAAAAAAGTATAATATTTTAAATACAATTGTGTCAGAGGTATGACATGGTCCTGGCTTGTAAGTAGAAGATCTTCCTTTTGGATATTTCATATATATTCTTCGGTATCACTTTCAATGCTATGCATTTTAATAATGATAGAGCATTTACACACTTTCACGTATGAACACAACTGTACGTGTCCTTATTGGTATTAGTGAATACGCAACATACACATTGAGACAATGAAAAAGTACATGTATTATATGCATTTTGATGATAAAATGTCACCTTTCGAAGACAAGTCAACAGCTGATCAAGTCGCTTTCTCAGTCACAACAGTGATCGACAGTTTGAGCACAAAGTAGTTCCCCATAAAAAGTTAACAAAATACAACACGCACTTTTATGTTATTATAAGTTTCAATATCAATTATAAATCCTCCATATCTGGAAGAATATGTTTAAAGCAACAAGTATACAAAAATTTCGAAAATAAATATCTGTACAAATAACATATTTCTGTCATTTTTTAAAATACATAAGCCATGAATTATATAATAATGCTTATTGTTCCAAAATCACATGAAGTATTCATGTATACTGTAGGCTACCACTTGTGAGGATAAGTCATTTTAGTTCTTTTATGAGAGCTTCATTTAATTTCTCTAATTTTTTGGTTTGTCCTGGTTAATCATCCGGGTTATAGTCAGTGCATGGACAAGCACGTGGACGTAAGCAGAATGACACAAGAAAACATTGATGCAGAGCATCAAAGTTCCCCGCCATATGTGATGCCTCACAAACGCATAATTATGATGTTACTGAAAGGCATGATGGAGCATAATTATATTAACCACAAATAACACAACGCTGTTGTGGAAAACAATATTATTTATTTTGAGTATTGGGCAATACAGTTGATACATTTGCATAGGGTAGGTCTATTTAAAAATAGTTTCTTGTTTAACGCCGCACTCAGCAGTATTCCAGCCATATGACGGCGGTCTGTAAATAATCCAGTCTGTACCAGATCATCCAGTGATTGACACCAAGAGCATCGAACTACGCAATTGGAATATGATGTTATGCATCGACCAAATCGGCGAGCCTGACTACCCAATCCTGTTCGTCGCCTCTTAAATTACGGCAAACATGGGTTGCTGAAGACCTATTCTAACCTAGCTGGGTCTTTATTTAAAAAGTAGATCGAAGGAAATGGAAGCAATTTCTGGCACAAATGTAAACATGTGGAAATAGTTTCAAAACTGCCAACAACATTGGCAGATGCACATACTCAAATATTAGATCACATTCTTTTTACACTTGGCATTTGGTTATAATAATGTAAATGAAAATACTAAGGGCTCCATATGGCAAAAACGTTATACTAGATAAGGTCTTTTTGTCACAACAACAGATGCACATACTCAAAATATTATCACGTAGTTGGAGAACATTTCAATACCGGGGCTAATCAATAACGGAGATTCCTCGTCTCTTGTTTTACGTTTTTTGGTCAGTTTCTTTTTTGTATTTCTTTCTTTCAAAGAATAGCAATTGTGATCATGATGAGTTGAGTTACTTTTTTTTCTTTCTATGTACTGTTTTTTTTATCCAGTGTCAGTAACTGTTGTGGAATGTGGTTTACTTGTAACAATGACTGGTTTGAGTTCATATGATGATGATTGATTGGTTTGTCGTTTAACGCCGCACTAAGCAATATCCCAGCTATATGGCGGCGTTCTGTTAATAATCGAGTCTGGACCAGACAATCCAGTGCCTAATATCATGAGCATCGATCCACGCAATTGGGATCGATGCCATGCATCATCTTAAGCCTGACCATCCGATCCCGTTTGTCGCCTCTTACGACAAGCATATATAGTCGCCTGATATACTGTTAAGATGTAACATAAAAATTCATCCGTACTACTAAACATAAGTTAAACCGCTTGTCCATTCGGATCAATCTGACCCAAACCATTCCGCTGATGAGAGTCAAATAATGCATACGAATCAAAATCCGTAAAAATTGCAATGGAGACATCATTAAAAGTTACCAAAAGTGACGGGGATATCAATATTGCTTGTTGAAATGATTCTATGAAATTTGTTTTCCCTGCTTCAATGTTTGGAGCACCTGTGACGGAGCCATAAAACTGATCTGTTATGTAGACAATATCGCTTGAGGCAGTGGCTGCTGGGAGCTGATTATGACCTAAATACCACTCATAGCCTTCGGTGTTAACTATGGGACTAGAGAGTTGTGCCTTCATCCAACAGATTATCGAGGTCAGTGGAACACGGTGCAGACGAAAATGGATTTGAGCCATGGGACACAAAATATATGAGTGACCAGAGCTACGGCTGTACATTGAATTCCATTAAACGGTTGAAAAATACTACAGCCTTGATGCAAATTCGCCGACACACTACTCCGATTTTGCTTTGACTTTGCTACCAAACGTTTCACATGTGGCTAAGTGCGGTGCACTGATAAAAAAAACACGGGGCACTGGGTTAATTCAAAATACGGAATATAACTATTCCAAATATTTCCAGGGAACATGAGCATCCAAACAATCAAAAGTGTGGTATGTAGAATGTGGAATTCAGCCATATTACATTTAAATTGAGATGTCGTCGTTGTTCATGAATAAGCATATTCAGAACATAATTTTTATTATGCTGTTATTAACGATCTCCAGGGCACAGTTCTTCTTTTGTATACACCATGAAAATCAGAAAATTATTCCTTGAGGAAAAAAGGACATCGGATTACACATGAATGGTTTAATAATGTCAGCTAATGACCAGAAACGGCCAGATGCATCAATTAACTACATAAAGACGATTTTGAAGTATCTCTTATTGCTGGAAAAGAATAGCATCAACATTCCACGCACATGATTTGTATGTTTTGTTTCCGTAAATGCATGGCTTGAAATTTCAAATAAACCAACATGTCGACATACATGCTTCAAAATTAACGTTTCCCGTATACTTCCCCGCCTTAAGGGCGGGGAAGAATGAACTTGTGTAGGGTGTAAATGGCCCATAAAATTTGTAAGTATTAACAATATATATAAGGAACAACATGTAAATCATAACTAGCAATGCTATAACAAATGTAAATGGTGTAAACGGGTAAATTGCATGTTGAGAAGGTTGAAGTGTGTATCACAGATCTTTCGTTTAAAATCCGGAATATAATGTTGAAAATAACATAACATGTACTTACTACCATAGTTACAAGTTGTAATATTTCCCATTTGTTTTTATTATAGCTTGTACCTGTCAACAATAGGCCTTACAATTAAAGGGCCAGTAAAGGAATTTAAAGGAAAGACATAATACAAAATATCTGTCAATGATTCAAGACTGAATCAAAATGTATTCATCAATCTATGCTGAAGTTATAAAATAAACCATTCAAGACAGTGTACTGGATTATGTGTCAATGGCCAAAGCGTATCACCTACATAAAACCCTACTTGATGGGGAAAAGAATTAGTAATGTTAGATAGTCTGTGGAGATGATGGTACACCCACTGTCTTTATATCAATACCTGGGACTTGTATTCACCCAAGAGACTGGAATGTCCCAGGAGAGATCAGTTAGCACGGGGTGAGATCAGAGTGAACTGAGAGGGCAAGCATTAGTTGCTGAAGACCGATTTTAATACATTTCCTTACTCATTTGCATTGAATCAATATGTGAATCAGTGAAGCATCTCTGTACATATGCTTTGAATAGGTCCTTAGATGAGAGTGACTTCAGTCGTTGATGAGCGCGAGAAAGATGCTGGTGGCTCTGATAATCCTTCTAACGGGTACCTACACATCAGCCCATATTGGAACTGGACGAGGAACTAAAAGAACAAACATGGCAGACGTTTCAGTAAATATGAATATCCTGACTGAATTTTCAAACGTTCTTAGTGGCGTCCGATGCGTTGATCTCTGTCTCCAGAATGAGGCGTGTGTGTCTGTATTCTACAGACGGCAACACCGGCGGTGTCAGCTCCACGACGTGTTGTTCATGTCGCCGCAGGACGGAGAACAAGAGACAGGAACAGTGTACTACAGCGTCACAACAGGTCATTCATTCATTCATAAATTCATTCATTCATTTATTCATTCATGTGAACTTACATTTTAAAGGTCCCATGCCTCAGAAAACTTCTGATCAATCCGTCTGAAATGTACATGCCCATTCAACTACGTAACTTTATGTTCAATTTAAGCGGCACTTTAAAAAGTTGCAGACAGTACTATCATATTATTATATTTGTATTTTATCATCAATACAGTTGCACCAGAACTGTGTTACCTAAAATGTTTTTATCACTCTGCTACCTGTTAATGTATAGGATGTTATCCTATGTTCACTTTTTTACATATAGATGATAAGTGCTTTTGTCTGTCTCAGGTGATTGTCCATCTGGCTACGTCCACAACCGTCTCCTCAACTTCTGTTACCAGCTTCATCAGGAGAAGATGACCTACGACAAAGGTCTTGCTGACTGTAAAGCCAGAGGAGAACACTTTGTTGTCATTGACAGTGAGGCCAAGCAGAACCACGTGGTCAAGCAGATCAACTCGTCACTAGGTTTGTATATTTTACTCTTACTGTTGTATGCACGTTTCATATATCAGACCGATACATTTCGTCCTTTGCATTAAACATTTGTGTTGAAAACATGCATTGATTTGTCTATTGTTATCCAATATAATGATCATGTGCGAGCAGAACGTCTTAGGTGCCGCAATTGGCTCTGCAGAATCGTGTTCCTTGAGCACGCAAGAAACCTATGATGGTGGGTTCAAATACCGATATGGTTTCTAGGTTTGTCAGCACCATACCCGTGCTCGTGTGTTTCATTAAGGTGGTAAACTTTTGAGCCCTGCATCACTTTGGTCTTTCCGTTCACATCAAGCTGGCACGCCGTGATATAACTGGAATACTGTTAAAAGCGGCGTATTTCCCAACCAACGTAACCACGTGTTTATGAATCACTATCAGATAGTGATGATATCAGGTATTTGCCAAAAGGTGAGCGTATCCTGCCCTACCGTTGGTACCCGTCCAAAACACATGCAAAGGCAAGTCCATAGTTTACTTCAACAAATACGGAAACCTATTCTTCTGTATACCATAATATTTCTTGAAAGCTTTACTGATTCTTTTAATTATGTAACCCTGATATAAAACAAAATCTTCTGAGCCAGAGTCGTATGACGCTCTTTAAAATGGATTGCTGAAGACCTATTCTAACCCTGATCTTCACAGGGCGTCAAACTTGGAAATGTCCTTAAATGTCTTCTATAAAACATTTTGAAAACTATACTGACGACTTATTCGTTTGTTTATTGTTAAACTCCGCAATCAGAAAATTTCCAGATGGCGGCGGTCTGTAAATAATCGAGCCCGACCATCCGATCCCGTTGGCCGCCTCTTACGACAAGCACAGTCGCCTCTTGAGACAAGCGAGGGTTGCGAAAGACCTGTTCCAACAGGAATCTTCAAGGGACCAATTTAACATTAATTCTCTGTTATTGACAATAACAATCCTCGTCAGTTATTCAAATATGGACCACAATATCTTGAACAGCCTCCTACTCATCGGGTTCAGAGCTGGTTAAATCATTAAGGAAGCTGTGGAAGCATATGCCAAAAGATAGTGTGTGATGTTGTCTTTGGTAGAATGCACCAACTGAAAAAGAAAAAAAGTTGCAAAGTGTAATAATTATTACAAAACGGCTGGAGAGTCTTATTACAAAGTGAAATGCACATAGCAACCCGTTTGGTAATAAAGTTGCAAAGTGTAATAATTATTACAAAACGGGTGGAGAGTCTTATTACAAAGTGAAATGCACATAGCAACCCGTTTAGTAATAAAGTTGCAAGGTGTAATAAACTTGGTGAATGATGCTGAAAGTGTTCAATTAGCACCCATAACTTGCTTATAAGTTCAATTAGGAACACAAACGGTATTAACGTTAAGATTGGTCGTCAGCTGGAATATTGCTGAGTGCGGCATTAAACAACAAACCATCCAACCAACTAAATCATGATAGGGTCGGGATCGTATACAATCGAGTCGGCTTTTGGCAGTTATTTCTGATGACTATGGATTGGTTGGTTGGTTGGTTGTTTAACGCTGCCCTCAACGATGACTATGGAAAGGGCTCATGTCGCTGTTATTGTCTTGCAAACAACTAGGATAGGACAATTCATCAATGCAATTGTAAGGTTACAGAATAAACACAGGTAGGATAAAACATCACAAGCAGCAGTGTTCCAGCATGCACAATGTATCATAACATAAAAGAATGATGGATTGATATATCAAACATATATCCATTTCAACGATACACAAATAGTTGAAGTCATGCTGTATAGTTGTGTTTCAGTCAAGCAGTAATTATGATAAATCTTATTTGCAGACACTGGGCCTTGCAATTACTACTTCGATGGGTCTGACGCAGCAAATGAAGGACACTGGGTATTTCATGATGGCCGTAATATGACGTACCTTCCGTGGGCTCCGGGCTTTCCCCATAGGAACGAAAAGAGGGACTACATTATGGCTGTTCGTGGTCATAGCTTTCGATGGCATAATGCAATTAGGGGGGTATATAAGCATTGTTACCTATGTGGAAGGGATGTGTGACATGATGTGAGCAGTTTTGCAGCCGTGGACATTAAAACGCCTCTCAAAATGTGATTATGACAGAGCTATAGATAAGCTTGTGGTTATTTGGGTATTTTACCCAGGGATTTAATTTTGATTGAGTATCCACAAGTTTGAAAGGGTATTCAAATTTTTTACCCTCCTGTTTCTTGACATTTGGCTATTTAACTTTAAACCTATTTCGTAACAATCCTTGTAAATCATTTAAAACTATGTGAATGGTAGAAAAGTCATCTGCGTCTGTTTGCGGCTCCCGGAAGCTCTTTTGTTTACAACCTAGCTTTGTATTTGTTTGTTTGTTGTTTAACGCCGCACTCAGCAATATTCCAGCTATATGACGGCTAGCTTTGTAAGAAAGACACCTTTGTACTAATCAAATAGATGTAATATACGCATTAATTTATTTCAATGGTGTATTGGTAGTTTTTTGTATTTGATACGCTAGAATTCAATTTGTCCCCGTATTTCAGCTTATTTAATGCGTAGTTTACACAAATACGCAGCTGATCTCTGAATTATATAAGGAACATATCCTGGATCTGTAATATAATGATTGAACGCATGACCTTTAAACTTACCCAGAGCTCCCTTGTGAGTGAGTATGGTTTTACGCCGCTTTTAGCAATACCCCAGCAATATCACGGCGGGGGACAACAGAAATGATCTTCACACATTGTACCCATACCTGGAATCGAACCCGTGTCTTCGGCGTAAAGAGCGAACCCTTTAACCACTAGGCTACACGACCGCCCCCTTGTTGCTTAATACATGTAGGTCATAGATAATTCATCATATGTATTCTGGTATCAATGTGTCCATAAATCACTATCAAATAGTGACTATACCAAGTGTCCTCGAAAAGGTGACCGTGTGCTGCTCCACCCGTAGCATCAGTCCAAAAAGACTACCCGTGAAGATCCGGGTTAGAAACGGTCTTCAGCAAACCGTGCTTGCCGTAAAAGGCGACTAAGCTTGTCGTAAAAGGCGACTAACGGGATCAGGTGGTCAGACTCGCTGACTTGGCTGATGCATGTCATCGATCCCAATTACGTGGATCAATGCTCATGCTATCAATCACTGGATTGTCTGGTCCAGACTCGATTATTTACAGACCGCCCTCATAAAGCTGGAATATTGCTGAGTGCGGCGTTAAACAGAAACCAACCAACCAACATGTGTGCTATTTGTTATCCTTACTGTACATCTGGCTCAGGCCAATCATCTGTGTGTTACTTGTTGTCCATTACCTGTTGTTGTTTTTGCTAATGTTAACTTGCTTATCACAACATGTTATGCATATTTTAATCTCATCACTTGGTTGCAGTCACTCCAGCTTGATAACGGTGTAAGAATCTTCATCGAAACTTCTCTATATGCAATAAACCAGTTTTCCATTTCCAAATAATTGTTCATGACGTCACAAACGATTGTATACAGGACGTTCCGTCAACGTTATCAATAGAATAACTGAACTCCACTTGAGATCAGGAAACCAACCTTTGTCTCAGAAAAAATACCTTGGATAACATAAAGAATAACCTGCTCGCAGCTCGGATTTACGGAGTGTTTGTCCCTCGCGAATATATTTATGTTGAAAATTCCTCGCCAGATTAATCCAAAAGTCCTTATATTCATGTAGCTCGTTGGTTATTCTTTAAATAATATCACCTGTCATATGCTTTTATCAGATACGCATTGCTACCTGTAGAGATACGGTTTTCCGACAGTATGTACATGTAGCTATTGGATGTCGCCCTAAACATCCACTCCCAGACCTCTATAAGTATCAATCCTGTCAAAGATGAAGATCGTTTTCTTGCAGGCAGTAACCGTTACTTAGATGTGAGGTATAGATTATGAATCTGAGCATCTCAATTATATTGGACATGTTGGCAGGTGTGCCCCGTCGACCGGATTACATTCATTGCTGCAACGAAAGTTTCGACAAAGAAAAGTAAATGTTGCAATAACAACTTCAGAATATTTTGTTATCCACTTGATATTCTTGTATTATTTTTTAAGGGAGATCTATGCATTTTATGCATCTGCATGTACGTATATGATGTGTTGTGTATGCACAGTGTTAATAGCCTTTAAAACCACACACAGAGACCTTTCAAACACACTCAAAGATTCGGAATCAACACACCTTGATTTTTGTTACACACACAACCCAATTACTGATTTAAATTGAATTCTTGAAGATTAAACAACTAATCTTTGTCCACTTATTACATGTCAGTATTAATAATGAGATGGTTATATAATGAGGTGTAATTATAATTATATCCCTAGCACAGTTAGTGAGCACAAGACCGCAAACTCCCAATCACATACCTGAAACGTAGTTGGTTACTCTTCGGAAATTATCAAAACGTTCTTGTTTTTGTTTTTTAGTGTATTCATAATAACCGTTGGCTTGGCTGATGCATGTCATCGTATCCCATTTGCGTGGAACGATGCTCATTATGTAAATCACTGGATTGTCTGGTCCAGATTCTATTATCTACAGATCGCCGTCATATAGCTGGAATATTGCTGAGTGCGGCGTTAAACAACAAACCAATCAGTCCCAAACACAGGCAAGATACGAGTGACAAAAAGCATATGCATTAGAGAAATATTTTGCGTTTATATCAATAAATATATCTCGTGCACTAAGTCCCTTCTCAATGGGATTGAACGAGTGCAAGAATAATGAGCCTATGTGCTCAAGTTTTGATAGTCTTTAAGTTGTTATTTAGTCAGTAATTAAGTAAATACTAGCTTAATGATTGCTAATTGGTGTACCTTGATGTATGTAGGAACACACTGAAACTTGGTTGTTGGTTTTGAACCCGTGGGTGTACCAGTGACTTCAGAAACGTGTCCTGTCTCTTTCGTCTCTGTAAATATGGCCGATTTGAAATAAAATGTGGTTTGATAGTTATGCACGTCCTCCTTCAGATGAGTCGATAGTATCCACTTTGTAAATATTGTTATGTGGTACTACATACTGCAACTTTATATCTGATGATTGTTAGTGGCAGCCAGACAAATACTCATAGAATGTCATTAGCTGTTGTGGCTAGGTTTCTATTCAGTGGCATGCGAGTATAAGAAAGTGACCTCTCACTGTTGATTATACTGCACGCACGCACACACACACACACACAAACGCGCGCGCACACACACACACACATACATGCAAGTCGCTATATATGTGCAATAATCTTGGACGCGACGTTAAACACCATTTCACCTCACCTCACCTTATTCCAAGAGTCTACAGATGAGTGAGTGAGTGAATTAAAATTTAACTTCGCATCGGCATTATTTCAGCCATATAGCGACGAGACCAAGATAATATATGTACATTTTAATAATTAATTCCAAGCGCCTACAGACGATTGGTTGGTTGGTTGGTTATTTAACGCCGCACTCAGCAAGATTCCAGCTGTCTGTAAATAATCGAGTCTGGACCGGACAATCGAATGACTGACATCATGAACATCGATCCACACAATTGGGATCGATGACATGCATCAACCAAATCAGCGAGCCTGACCACCCGATACAGTAGTCGCCTTTTACGACAAGCATAGTAGCCTTTTAAGTCAAGCATGGGTTGCTGAAGACCTTTTCTACCCCGGATCGTCATGGCTCGTCTACAGATGAGACTACATTTGTCTCACTGTATATTATATGCAGAACAACTACTACAGTCGTAGCGATGAAAAACTGTAAAAGAAAACGTAAATGCAATAAAAATATAATATTTTAAATACAATTGTGTCAGAGGTATGACATGGTCCTGGCTTGTAAGTGGAAGATCTTCCTTTTGGATATTTCATATATTCTTCGGTATCACTTTCAATGCTATGCATTTTAATAATGATAGAGCATTAACACACTTTTACGTATGAACACAACTGTACGTGTGCTTATTGGTATTAGTGAATACGCAACATACACATTGAGACAATGAAAAAGTACATGTATTATATGCATTTTGATGATAAAATGTCACCTTTCGAAGACAAGTCAACAGCTGATCAAGTCGCTTTCTCAGTCACAACAGTGATCGACAGTTTGAGCACAAAGTAGTTCCCCATAAAAAGTTAACAAAATACAACACGCACTTTTATGTTATTAAAAGTTTCAATATCAATTATAAATCCTCCATATCTGGAAGAATATGTTTAAAGCAACAAGTATACAAAAATTTCGAAAATAAATATCTGTACAAATAACATATTTCTGTCATTTTTTAAAATACATAAGCCATGAATTATATAATAATGCTTATTGTTGTTCCAAAATCACATGAAGTATTCATGTATACCCCTACTTGATGGGGAAAAGAATTAGTTATGTTAGATAGTCTGCGGAGATGATGGTACACCCACTGTCTTTATATCAATACCTGGGACTTGTATTCACCCAAGAAATTGGAATGTCCCAGGAGAGATCAGTTAGCACAGGGTGAGATCAGAGTGAATTGAGAGGGCAAGCATTGGTTGCTGAAGACCGATTTCAATACATTTCCTTACTCATTTGCATTGAATCAATATGTGAATCAGTGAAGCATCTCTGTACATATGCTTTGAATAGGTCCTTAGATGAGAGTGACTTCAGTCGTTGATGAGTGCGAGAAAGATGCTGGTGGCTCTGATAAACCTTCTAACGGGTAGCTACACATCAGCCTTTATTGGAACTGGACGAGGAACTAAAAGAACAAACATGGCAGACGTTTCAGTAAGTATGAATATCCTAACTGAATTTTCAAACGTTCTTAGTGGCGTCCGATGCGTTGATCTCTGTCTCCAGAATGAGGCGTGTGTGTCTGTATTCTACAGACGGCAACACCGGCGGTGTCAGCTCCACGACGTGTTGTTCATGTCGCCGCAGGACGGAGAACAAGAGACGGGAACAGTGTACTACAGCGTCACAACAGGTCATTCATTCATTCATAAATTCATTCATTCATTTATTCATTCATGTGAACTTACATTTTAAAGGTTCATTGCCTCAGAAATCTTCTGATCAATCCGTCTGAAATGTACATGCCCAGTCAACTACGTAACTTTATGTTCACTTTGAGCGGCGCTTTAAAAAGATGCAGACAGTACTATCATATTATTATATTTGTATTTTATCATCAATACAGTTGCACCAGAACTGTGTTACCTAAAATGTTTTTATCACTCTGCTACCTGTTAATGTATAGGATGATATCATATGTTCACTTTTTTACATATAGATGATAAGTGCCTTTGTCTGTCTAAGGTGATTGTCCATCTGGCTACGTCCACAACCGTCTCCTCAACTTCTGTTACCAGCTTCATCAGGAGAAGATGACCTACGACAAAGGTCTTGCTGACTGTAAAGCCAGAGGAGAACACTTTGTTGTCATTGACAGTGAGGCCAAGCAGAACCACGTGGTCAAGCAGATCAACTCGTCACTAGGTTTGTATATTTTGCCCTACCGTTGGTACCCGTCCAAAACACATGCAAAGGCAAGTCCATAGTTTACTTCAACAAATACGGAAACCTATTCTACTGTATACCATAATATTTCTTGAAAGCTTTACTGATTCTTTTAATTATGTAACCCTGATATAAAACAAAATCTTCTGAGCCAGAGTCGTATGAGGCTCTTTAAAATGGATTGCTGAAGACCTTTTCTAACCCTGATCTTCACAGGGCGTCAAACTTGGAAATGTCCTTCAATGTCTTCAATAAAACACTTTGAAAACTATACTGACGACTTATTCGTTTGTTTATTGTTAAACTCCGCAATCAGAAAATTTCCAGATGGCGGCGGTCTGTAAATAATCGAGCCCGACCATCCGATCCCGTTGGCCGCCTCTTACGACAAGCACAGTCGCCTCTTGAGACAAGCGAGGGTTGCGAAAGACCTGTTCCAACAGGAATCTTCAAGGGACCAATTTAACATTAATTCTCTGTTATTGACAATAACAATCCTCGTCAGTTATTCAAATATGGACCACAATATCTTGAACGACCTCCTACTCATCGGGTTCAGAGCTGGTTAAATCATTAAGGAAGCTGTGGAGGCATATGCCAAAAGATAGTGTGTGATGTTGTCTTTGGTAGAATGCACCAACTGAAAAAGAAAAAAAGTTGCAAAGTGTAATAATTATTACAAAACGGCTGGAGAGTCTTATTACAAAGTGAAATGCACATAGCAACCCGTTTGGTAATAAAGTTGCAAAGTGTAATAATTATTACAAAACGGGTGGAGAGTCTTATTACAAAGTGAAATGCACATAGCAACCCGTTTAGTAATAAAGTTGCAAGGTGTAATAAACTTGGTGAATGATGCTGAAAGTGTTCAATTAGCACCCATAACTTGCTTATAAGTTCAATAAGGAACACAAACGGTATTAACGTTAAGATTGGTCGTCAGCTGGAGTATTGCTGAGTGCGGCATTAAACAACAAACCATCCAACCGACTAAATCATGATAGGGTCGGGATCGTATACAATCGAGTCGGCTTTTGGCAGTTATTTCTGATTACTATGGATTGGTTGGTTGTTTAACGCTGCCCTCAACGATGACTATGGAAAGGGCTCATGTCGCTGTTATTGTCTTGCAAACAACTAGGATAGAACAATTCATCAATGCAATTGTAAGGTTCCAGAATAAACACAGGTAGGATAAAACATCACAAGCAGCAGTGTTCTAGCATGCACAATGTATCATAACATAAAAGAATGATGGATTGATATATCAAACATATATTCATTTCAACGATACACAAATAGTTGAAGTGATGCTGTATTAATTGTGTGTCAGTCAAGCAGTAATTATGATAAATCTTATTTGCAGACACTGGGCCTTGCAATTATTACTTCGATGGGTCTGACGCAGCAAATGAAGGGCACTGGGTATTTCATGATGGCCGTAATATGACGTACCTTCCCTGCTCGTGGTTATAGCTTTCGATAGCTCAATGCGATTAGGGGGGTATATAAGCATTGTTACCTATGTGGAAGGGATGTGTGACATGATGTGAGCAGTTTTGCAGCCGTGGACATTAAAACGCCTCTCAAAATGTGATTATGACAGAGCTATAGATAAGCTTGTGGGTATTTGGGTATTTTACCCAGGGATTTAATTTTGATTGAGTATCCACAAGTTTAAAAGGGTATTCAAAGTTTTTACCCACCTGTTTCTTGACATTTGGCTATTTAACTTTAAACCTATTTCGTAACAATCCTTGTAGATCATTTAAAACTATGTGAATGGTAAAAAAGTCATCTGCGTCTGTTTGCGGCTCCCGCTCCCGGAAGATTTTTTGTTTACAACCTAGCTTTGTATTTGTTTGTTTGTTGTTTAACGCCGCACTCAGCAATATTCCAGCTATATGACGGCTAGCTGACCCATCGGTTGCACCCGTCACAAACACATGCAAAGGCAAATGAATTGTTCACCTGAAAAAAAACACACGTCTACCGTGACACTTACATTTTTACTAAGGCCTTGAATGTTGTAACGTTGATCAAACATCGTTTTACGACGCTCTTTAAAATCTTGGTATGCATGCTCGATTGTACCTCAGAAGCTGTGAAAACCAAGGTGGTGCGGGAATATTGCTCGAAATAACTGTCATCCTCGTACATGCACGTCGCTATATAACTGCAATAATCTTAGACGCGATGTGAAACCCCATTTCACCCCACCATCTTTCAACTAGGCACACATGGTCTACAGCAGTCGGGATATCGTCATACTTATCAGTTACTGATAATGTAAAAACAAAACTGATGCTCGCAGTCTACATTTAGAGAGTCATGGTTACCTTTGTAAAGAAGTTTTTTCAAATGATTTTGCTATTATGATAACTGTTCACTTACATGTTGAATACAGGATTTGGTCTAAATTATACAGACTCTCTGTATATGTCAGTATAAGGCGATATTCAGCATCGCAGTATACACACCGTCAGCAAAGAACAGGTTACCACACAACATACAGCAGCTCATTGCTTAATCTAGTCATGAAATAAACAATGCCTAATCACTACGCAAGTATTGATTGTTGGCTTATATCTAATGTCATAGAAAGTATATTGGCAAGGGTCCATGGTTACATCTGTAAAGAAGTTTTTCGAATAATTCAAGTCATCAAAATAACTGTTTACTTACATGTTGAAAAAAGGATACAGGCTCTGAGGTTTTGTTAATATAAGACCATATTCAGAATCTGAGCACACAGGCACACACTAAAAGAATAGGTAACCACACAGCAGCTCATTGCTTAAAATACCCATGAAATAAACCATCCCTGATCAATGCGAAAGGAAACGCATGTGTACATGTACGTACTGGCATGTTACATCAGTACTCGGCAAACTCTTTTCCTTATTCCAAGAGACCGCCTCCGCGGTCTAGTGGTAGAGCGTCCGCCCGATCAGGGGTTTGATCCCCGGTCGCGTCATACCAAAAGACGTTAAAAGATAGTACTTGTTGTTGCCCTGTCTGGCGCTATAGGCATTAAGGGACTAAAACAAGGATTGGTCGGCTCGGAGTCAGTATACTGTGTCTGAGTGGGGTATTCATGTTAAACTGAGGCATGGTATCTCAGTGAGCTAGCACTATAAATCGGCATCAATCCGGACTAGCACAAGCAGCCACACACACACACACATACATGGACGTCGCTAAATAAGTGCAATAATCTTGGACGCGACGTTAAACCCCATTTCACCTCACCTCACCTTATTCCAAGAGTGTACAGATGAGTGAGTGAGTGAATTAAAATTTAACGTCGCATCGGCATTATATCAGCCATGTAGCGACGAGACCAAGATAATATATTTACAATTTAGTTATTAATTCCAAAAGCCTAAAGATGATTGGTTGGTTGGTTGGTTATTTAACGCCGCACTCAGCAAGATTGCAGCTGTATGTCGGCGGTCTGTAAATAATCGAGTCTGGACCAGACAATCCAGTGATTGACACCATGAACACCGAACCACGCAATTGGGATACGATGACATGCATCAACCAAGTCAGGGAGCCTGACCACCCGATCCCGAAGTCGCCTTTTACGACAAGCATAGTCGCCTTTTACGTCAAGCATGGGTTGCTGAAGACCTATTCTACCCCGGATCTTCACGGGTCGTCTACAGATGAGACTACATTGGTCTCACTGTATATATGCAGAACAATAACTACCACAGTCGTAGCGATGACAAACTGTAAAATAAAACATAAGTGCAAAACAAAGAATAATATTTAATACAATTGTGTCAGAGGTATGACATGGTCCTGGTTTGTAAGTAGAAGATCTTCCTTTTGGATATTTCATATATATTCTTCAGTATCACTTTCATTGGTATGCAACTTAATAATGATAGGGCATTAACACGCTTAAACGAATGAACACAACTGTACGTGTGCTTATTGTTATCAGTGAATACGCAACATACACATTGAGACAATGAAATAGTACATGTATTATATGCATTTTGATGATAAAATGGCACCTTTCGAAGACTAGTCAACAGCTGATCAAGTCGCTTTCTCAGTCACAACAGTGATCGACAGCATGATCACAAAGTAGTTCCTCATAAAAAGTTAACAAAATACAACACGCACTTTTATGTTATTAAAAGTTTCAATATCAATTATAAATTCTCCATATCTGGACGAACATGTTTAAAGCAAGTATTCATGTATACCCCTACTTGATGGGAAAACAATTAGTAATGTTAGATAGTCTGTGGAGATGATGGTACACCCACTGTCTTTATATCAATACCTGGGACTTGTATTCAGCCCAGAGATTGGAATGTCCCGGGAGAGATCAGTTAGCACGGGGTGGGATCAGAGTGAACTGAGAGGGATTAGAGTGTATCGGGACTGATAACGCATGGGGTAAGATTGGAATGAAATTGGAGGGTTTGGAGTGCATATGGTGAGATTGGAGTTATCGGGAGGGGTTGGGGTGTATCAAATCTCAACCCTAAGCTTCGCGGCCGAGGTAAACCAGAAAAAGGTGGCCGGAAATAACGGCGCTTCACGGTCTTGAACTCGCCAAACGTTTCTGATTGGCTAAAATAAGTAATAGTGGATCGAAATATTAGCACACAGTGAAAGGAGGGAAATTCAGAACCGTCAATGGTAGGCCTGCTTGCAAAATGTTGGGGTTGACAAGGAAATCTACAGCATAGTTTACCATTTCGAAACAGATTATCATCGACGGTGTTGAATTTCCCTCCCTTCACGACCCGGGAGTACAGTACAGTGAAAGAAAAAGCTATGCTCTCATCCAGCAAAATCTCTACTCCATTTTGTCGATCTTTGTGATGACCGCCTCCGTGGTCTAGTGGTAGAGCGTCCGGATCCGGGGTAGATAGGTCTTCAGTAACCCATGCTTGCCGCAAAAGGCGAATATGCCCGCGTAAAAGACGACTAACGGGATCGGATGGTCAGGCTCGCTGACTTGGTTGATACATGTCATCGATCCCTATTGCGTGGATCGATGCTCATGCTGTCAATCACTGGATTATCTGGTCCAGACTCGATTATTTACAGACCGCCGTCATATAGCTGGAATAATGCTGAGTGCGGCGTTAAACAACAAACCAACCAACCAACCAAACCCTCCCTTCACCATATGCTAATATTATGATACACATTTTAACCAATCAGAAACGTTTGCAGAGTTCAAGCCCGTGTAGCGCCTAAATTTCCGGCCAACTTTTTCTTGTTTACCTCAGCGGCGCAGCATAGAGCTGACATTTGATGGTTGTTTTAAAAGAAATACGAGGTAAGTTCGCCATAGATGAACATGATTGTATAGCCTAGGTTTGTTTAGCAGGTTCCAATAGGTTGAAATAAGTGACATTCATATTTCATGCGATATCGAGCTGTGATTCGAACCGAGTGCGAAATCTTGAATAAGAACCAAGATGGCGGGTGTCACTCCTTGTCTATATGTTTATAGAGGGGTGGGATTTTTTTAATTACGAATATAATATGTCATACACGCTATCATTGAGTTCCTGTGCGATTTCAATACATTTCCATACTCATTTGCATTGAATCAATATGTGAATCTGCGACGCATCTCTGTACATATGCCTTGAATAGGTCCTCAGATGACACTGACTTCAGTCGTTGATGAGCGCGAGAAAGATGCTGGTGGCTCTGATAATCCTTCTAACGGGTACCTACACATCAGCCATTATTGGAACTGGACGAGGAACTAAAAGAACAAACATGGCAGACGTTTCAGTAAATATGAATATCCTAACTGAATTTTTCAAACGTTTTTAGTGGCGTCCGATGCGTTGATCTCTGTCTCCAGAATGAGGCGTGTGTGTCTGTATTCTACAGACGGCAACACCGGCGGTGTCAGCTCCACGACGTGTTGTTCATGTCGCCGCAGCATGGAGAACAAGAGACGGGAACAGTGTACTACAGCGTCACAACAGGTCATTCATTCATTCATAAATTCATTCATTCATTTATTCATTCATGTGAACTTACATTTTAAAGGTTCCATGCCTCAGAAATCTTCTGATCAATCCGTCTGAAATGTACATGCCCATTCAACAACGTAACTTTATGTTCACTATGAGCGGCACTTTAAAAAAACGCAAACACTACTATCATATTATTATATTTGTATTTTATCATCAATACAGTTGCACCAGAACTGTGTTTCCTAAAATAGTTTTCTTACATAAGGATGATCAGTGCCCTTGTCTGTCTCAGGTGATTGTCCATCTGGCTACGTCCACAACCGTCTCCTCAACTTCTGTTACCAGCTTCATCAGGAGAAGATGACGTACGGCAAAGGTCTTGCTGACTGTAAATCCAGAGGAGAACACTTTGTTGTTATTGACAGTGAGGCCAAGCAGAACCACGTCGTCAAGCAGATTCACTCGTCACCAGGTTTGTACATTTTACTCTTACTGTTGTATGCACGTTTCATATATCAGACTGATACATTTCGTCCTGGCATTAAACATTTGTGTTGAATACATGCATTGATTTGTCTATTGTTATCCGATATAACCATGTGCGAACATGGGTTGCCAAAACGTCTTAGGTGCCGCAATTTGCTTTTCAGAATCGCGTTCCTTGAGCACGCCAGAAACCTGTGATGGGGGCTTCAAATACCGATATTGTTTCTAGGTTTGTCAGCACCATACCCGTGCTCGTAGGTTTCAATAAGGTGGTAAACTTTTGAACCCTGCATCACTTCGGTCTTTCCGCTCACATTAAGCTGACACGCCGAGGTATAACTGGAATACTGTTAAACGCGGCTTAACTCCAAACCAACGTAAGCATGTGTTTATGAATCCCCATCAGATAGAGATTATCGGGTATTCGCCAAAAGGGGAGCGTATTGGCACCCATCCAAAACACATTCAAAGGCAAGGAGAGTATTTACTTGAACAAACACGGAAACATATTCTCCACATATAATATACTGTATACCATAATATTTCTTGAAATCTTTACTGATTCTTTTAGTTATGTAACCCTTAAATAAAACAACAACTTGTGAGCCAGAGTCGTTTGACGGTCTTGTCGTAAAAGGCGACTGACGGGATCGGGTGGTCAGGCTCGCTGACTTGGTTGATGCATGTCATCGTATCCCAATTGCGTGGATCGTTGTTCATGGTGTCAATCACTGGATTGTCTGGTCCAGACTCGTTATTTACAGATCGCCGTCCTATAGATGGAATATTGCTAAGTGTGGTGTTAAACAACAAACAAATAAATCAAGTCCTTGGTATAAAGTTTTATGGTAGACATATCCAAGTCTGATGTATCAGTGATAAAACTGATGTCCGGTGCAATTCCCTATTTAGACTTGTACCCTATGTTCGGTTAACAATAAATGACGGGTGCCACATTAGGGGGCAGAATACGCTCACCTTTTCGTGAACACCTGGTATCATCACTATGTGATAGTGGTACATAAACACATGCTCATGATAAGGTCGACCCGTGAATTTCCGGGGTAGAATAGGTCTTCAGCAACCCATGCTTGCCATAAAAGGCGACTATGCTTGTCGTAAAAGACGACTAACGGGATCGGATGGTCAGGCTCGCTGACTTGGTTGATACATGTCATCGATCCCAATTGCATGGATCGATGCTCATGATATCAGTCATTGGATTGTCTGTTCCAGACTCGATTATTTACAGACCGCCGTCATATAGCTGGAATATTGCTGAGTGCGGAGTTCAACAACAAACCAACCAACCAACCAAATCATGATAGGGTCGGGATCGTATACAATCGAGTCGGCTTTTGGCAGTTATTTCTCATCACTATGGATTGGTTGGTTGGTTTGTTGTTTAACGCCGCACTCAGCGATGACTACGGAAAGGGCTCATGTCGCTGTTATTGTCTTGCAAACAACTAGGATAGAACAATTCATCAATGCAATGGTATGGTTACAGAATAAACACAGGTAGGATAAAACATCACAAGCAGCAGTGTTCTAGCATGCAAAAGGTATCATAACATAAAAGAATGGTGGATTGATATATCAAACATATATTCATTTCAACGATACACAAATAGTTAAAGTGATGCTGTATTATTTGTGTTTCAGTCAAGCAGTAATTATGATAACACACTCTTATTTGCAGACACTGGGCCTTGCAATTACTACATCGATGGGTCGGACGCAGCAAATGAAGGACACTGGGTATTTCATGATGGCCGCAAAATGACGTACTTTCCCTGGGCTCCGAACTATCCCATAGCAGGCAAAAAGAGGGACTACATTATGGCTGGTAGTGATTATAGCTTTCGATGGCTCAATGCGATTAGGGGGAAATATAAGAATTTTTGCTTTTGTGGAAGGGATGTGTGACATGATGTGAGCAGTTTTGCAGCCGTGGACATTATAACGCCTCTCAAAATGTGATTATGACAGAGCTGTAGATAAGCTCTTGGTTATTTGTGTATTTTACCCAGGGATTTAATTTTGATTGAGTGTCCACAAGTTTTAGAGGGTATTCAAATTTTTTACCCACCTGTTTCTTGACATTTGGCTATTTAACTTTAAACCTATTTCGTAACAATCCTTGTAAATCATTTAAAACTATATGAATGGTAGAAAAGTCATCTGCGTCTGTTTGTGGCTCCCGCTCCCGGAAGCCTTTTTGTTTACAACCTAGCTTTGTATTTGTTGTTTGTTGTTTAACGCCGCACTCAGCAATATTCCAGCTATATGACGGCTAGCTTTGTAATAAAGACACCTTTGTACTAATCTAATAGATGTAGTATACGCATAAATTTATTTCAGTGGCGTATTTGAAGTTTTTTGTATTTGATACGCTAGAATTTAATTTGTCTGCGTATTTCAGCTTATTTAATGCGTAGTTTACGCAAATACGCAGCTGACCTCTGAATTATATAAGGAACATATCCAGGATCTGTAACATAATGATTGAACGCATGACCTTTAAACTTACTAAGAGCTCCCTTGTTACCAGTGAGTGAGTATGGTTTTACGCCGCTTTTAGCAATACCCCAGCCATATCACGGCGTGGGACACCAGAAATGGTCTTCACACATTGTACCCATACGTGGAATCGAGAAAAGCGAATGCTTTAACCACTAAGCTACAACACAAACAATTGTATGCTGAACGTTCCATCAACATGATCAATAGAATAACTGAACTCCACTTGAGATCAGGAAAACAATTTTTGTCTCGGAAAAAATACCTTGGATGATATGAAGAATAACCTGCTCGCAGCTCGGAATTACGGAGTGTTTGTCCCTCGCGAATTTATGTTGAAAATTCCTCGCCAGATTAATCCCAAGGTCCTTATATTCATGTAGCTCGTTGGTTATTCTTTAAATAATGTTACCTGTCATATGCTATTATCAGATACGCATTGCTTCCTGTAGAAATATGGTTTTCCTTTGCCCCTTTCCGACAGTATGTAGCTATTGGATGTCGATCTAAACATCCACTCCCAGACCTCTATAAGTATGAATCCTGTCAAAGATGAAGATCGATTTCTTGCAGGCAGTAACCGTTACATAGATGTGAGGTATAGATTATGAATCTGAGCATCTCAATTATATTGCACATGTTGGCAGATGTGCCCTGTAGACCGGATTACATTCATTGCTGCAACGAAAGTTTCGACAAAGAAAAGTAAATGTTGCAATAACAACTTCAGAATATTTTGTGATCCACTTGATATTCTTGTATTATTTTTTAAGGAAGATCTATGCATTTTAGGCATCTGCATGTACGTATATGATGTGTTGTGTATGCAC
Organism: Haliotis rufescens; assembly: GCF_023055435.1. Lineage (NCBI taxonomy): Eukaryota > Metazoa > Mollusca > Gastropoda > Lepetellida > Haliotidae > Haliotis > Haliotis rufescens. The sequence goes on from NW_025964368.1 coordinate 786,571, forward strand.
AGTGTTAATAGCCTTTAAAACACACACAAAGACCTTTCAAACACACTCAAAGATTCGGAATCAACACACCTAGAATGTTTTTGATACACACAACCTAATTACTGTTTTAAAACAAAGTCAATAAATTGAATTCTTGAAGATTAAACAACTAATTTTTGTCCACTAATTACATGTCAGTATTTATAATGAGATGGCTATATAATAAGGTGTGATTATAATTATATCCCTAGCACATAGTGAGCACAAGACCTCAAGCTCCCAATCGCTTAGTTGAAACGTAGTTGGTTACTTTTCTAAAATTATCAAAACGTTTTTGTGTTTTTGTTTTTTTAGTGTATTCATTATAACCGTTTGATATGAAGATGAATGTCATAAAAACTTATGTGTTTTCGCATCAGCGCCCTGTTTAATATTTCAATATGCATATGCATTAGGGTCACCTCGTTGACTTGGCTGATGCATGTCATCGTATCCCATTTGCGTGGAACGATGCCTATTATGTAAATCACTGGATTGTCTGGTCCAGATTCGATTATCTAAAGATCGCCGTCATATTGCTAGAATATTGCTGAGTGCGGCGTTAAACAACAAACAAACAAAAGCATATGCATAAGACAAATATTTTGCGTTTATATCAATAAATATATCTCATGCACTAAGTCCCTTTTCAGTGGGATTGAACGAGTGCAAGAATAATGAGCCTATTTGCTCAAATTTTGATTGTCTTCATGTTGTTATTTAGTCAGTAATTAAGTAAATACTAGCTTAATGATTGCTAATTGGTGTACCTTGATGTATGTAGGAACACACTAGGTTTCTATTCAGTGGCATGCGTGTATAAGAAAGTGACCTCTCACTGTTGAGTATACTGTACGCACACACGCACACACACACACACACACACACACACACACACACACACACACACACACACACACACACACACGTAGGACCAAGCTGATCTACTTGTCTAGTGCGGACGGGATACTTATCGGAAAACACCGATTTCTTGCCTGCGTCCAACACAAGATTCAAGAACAGAACACGTGCCTCATTCTGGACATTCGACTGTGACAAATTCTGGACATTCGTGGGTTCATTGAAGTCATCATAACGGTGTAGGTCCATATTTCAGTTATTATTATACATAATAGCGACAACACCATCATAAGAAATCTTTACCAACTATACGATTCGGACAATACTACACTCGATAGGGATAGGGAGTGTCAAGATGGGGATACATTTGACTGGAAGTTTGGAGATGTTGAACGAATAGGAAGCAATTTGGGCTGGAATTGACGCTGATGATGACTCGGCAATGTCAGACACGTGTTCACAACTGCAAAGAACGATACCAGCACTGGAAAGTTCTTGTAAACATTCTGGTATGAAAGTAGTCCTGAATAAAACGAAGTTTATTGTGTCAGAAATAAAGTTGCAGTATGTTTTACAAAGGTGGTCTTTTATTGGTACACACGAGTGCATTTAGTAAACAATATGTAACCAAATAAAAGTGACAAAACCCTTTCCATATTCACAAAATCTCTGTCAAAAGCAGAGTCGAGTGTAGGATTCCGACTACATCATGAGCATGTGCTTATGAATCACCATCAAACAGTGATGATACCAAGTGTTCGCGAAAAGGTGAGCGTATCCTGAACCACCGGTTGCACGCGTCACAAACACATGCAAAGGCAAGTCAAATGTTCACCTGAAAAAAAAATAGGAACATATGCTAAAGGTCAAAATAGGGAATTCCATCAGACTTGTCACTGATGCGTCAAATTTGGAAATGTCCTCCACACGTCCACCGCGACACTTAAAACGTTACTGAGGCCTTGAATGCTGTAATGCATGCTTGGAATGCATGCTCGATTGAACCTCAGAAGCTGTGAAATGTAGACACCAAGGGCTGGAGGTGCGGGAATATTTCTCGAAATAACTGTCATACAGTCTTGTGGAGAGTGATTTGCCACTCGTTATACATGATGATTTATGCATACATCTCGGCAAATGTTATATTTTTGTACATCGTAAATAATATGAGCATGCATGATCTTGCTCTTGTATGTATTTTGGGCCGGAGGCCTTTTACTGAATAAAACTGTCTATGTGTCCAATGTCTTTCAAACATCTGGAATTATAGATGTTCGTGTATGTATGGCGGACAAGCAATCCCATTTCATCAATAAGTCTAAATATTCCTGTTATTTGCATTTCTTTTAAACCGATGGAAACAGTAGAAACATAGTCCGAAAGATGTCCATTAATTTCAAACATGAATAAAAATGATCACATAAAATTTCATGTAATTCTTTATATTTAAGAACCATTTGAAAAAAGGACATAATTCAATTTCTGAGTACAGGTGGCATACAAAGACATATTTGCAAATGACAATATTTTTTTCCATAGGAGATATCGCCTTTGGCTATGGAATCGAACAATTCCAAACATTATTCCAAACATTGGTGCATGAATAGAACTCTTTCATGTACTCTTGCATGCATGTGGCATAAATCGGCATCAGTCCGGACTAGTACAAGCAGACACACTCTTGCATACATGTGACCGTCTCCGTGGTCTAGTGGTAGAGCGTCTGTCGGAGAGCGGAAGGTCCGGGGTTCGATCCCCGACCGCGTCATCCTCGTACATGCACGTCGCTATATAACTGCAATAATCTTAGACGCGACGTTAAACCCCATTTCACCTCACCATCTTTCAACTAGGCACACATGGTCTACAGCTATCGGGATATCGTCATACTTATCAGTTATTGATAATGTAAAAACAAAACTGATGCTCGCAGTCTACATTTAGAGAGTCATGGTTACCTTTGTAAAGAAGTTTTTCAAATGATTTTGCTATTATGATAACTGTTCACCTATATGCTGAATACAGGATTTGGACTCTCTGTATATGTCAGTATAAGACGATATTCAGCATCGCAGCATACACACCGTCAGCAAAGAACAGGTTACCACACAACATACAGCAGCTCATTGCTTAATCTAGTCATGAAATAAACAATGCCTAATCACTACGCAAGTATTGATTGTTGGCTTATATCTAATGTCATAGAAAGTATATTGGCAAGGGTCCATGGTTACATCTGTAAAGAAGTTTTTCGAATAATTCAAGTCATCATAATAACTGTTTACTTACATGTTGAAAAAAGGATACAGGCTCTGAGGTTTTGTAAATATAAGACCATATTCAGAATCTGAGCACACAGGCACACACTAAAAGAATAGGTAACCACACAGCAGCTCATTGCTTAAAATACCCATGAAATAAACCATCCCTGATCAATGCGAAAGGAAACGCATGTGTACATGTACGTACTGGCATGTTACATCTGTACTCGCCAAACTCTTTTCCTTGTTCCAAGAGACCGCCTCCGTGGTCTAGTGGTAGAGCGTCCGCCCGATCAGGGGTTTGATCCCCGGTCGCGTCTTACCAAAAGACGTTAAAAGATGGAACTTGTTGTTACCATGTCTGGCGCTCGGCATTAAGGGGCTAAGACAAGGACTGGTCGGCTCGGAGTCAGTATAATGTGTCTGAGTGGGGTATTCATGTTAAACTGAGGCATGGTATCTCAGTGAGCTAGTTCTATACATCGGCATCAGTCCGGACTAGCACATGCAGCAGAACACACACACACACACACACACACACACACACACACACACACACACACATATATATACAATTTAGTTATTAATTCAAAGCCCCTACAGATGATTGGTTGGTTGGTTGGTTATTTAACGCCGCACTCAGCAAGATTCCAGCTATATGACGGCGGTCTGTAAATAATCGAGTCTGGACCGGACAGTCGAGTGACTGACATCATGAACATCGATCCACACAATTGGGATCGATGACATGCATCAACCAAATCAGCGAGCCTGACCACCCGATCCCGTAGTCGCCTTTTACGACAAGCACAGTCACCTTTTAAGTCAAGCATGGGTTGCTGAAGACCTATTCTTCCCCGGATCTTCATGGCTCGTCTACAGATAAGACTACATTTGTCTCACTGTGTATTATATGCAGAACAACTACTACAGTCGTAGCGATGAAAAACTGTAAAAGAAAACGTAAATGCAAAAAAAGTATAATATTTTAAATACAATTGTGTCAGAGGTATGACATGGTCCTGGCTTGTAAGTAGAAGATCTTCCTTTTGGATATTTCATATATATTCTTCGGTATCACTTTCAATTGTATGCAACTTAATAATGATAGAGCATTAACACACTTTTACGTATGAACACAACTGTGAGCTTATTGTTATTAGTGAATACGAAACATACACATTTAGACTCGAAATAGTACAAGTATTATAATATATATGCATTTTGATGATAAAATGCCACCTTTCGAAGACAAGTCAACAGCTGATCAAGTCGCATTCTCAGTCACAACAGTGATCGACAGCGTGAGCACAAAGTAGTTCCCCATAAAACATTAAGTCAAGGGGCGTCAAGTTAAACAGCTTTATTCATTCATTTGCTTCTCCATGGCCATTGGGGTGATGGATCTGCTTTTTGCGGAACCTGTTGCGGTGGATATTGGAGACTGATTATTTTGTTGAGTTGAAGCTTTGTATTGACTATAACTGTAATGTTTGTTTGTTTGTTTGTTGTTTAACGCCGCACTCAGCAATATTCCAGTTATATCACGGCTGTCTGTAAATAATCGAGTCTGGGCCAGACAATCCAGTGATTGACATCATGAGCATATATCTACGCAACTGGGATTGATGACATGCATCAACCAAGTCAGCGAGCCTGACCACCCGATCCCGTTAGTCGCCTCTTACGACAGTCATAGTCGCCTCTTACGGTAAGTATTGGTTGCTGAAGACCGATTTCAATACGTTTCCATACACATTTGCATTGAATCGATATGTGAATCAGTGAAGCATCTCTTTACATATGCTTTGAAAAGGTCCTTAGATGACACTGACTTCAGTCGTTGATGAGTGCGAGAAAGATGCTGGTGGCTCTGATAATCCTTACGGGTACCTACACATCAGCCTTTATTGGAACTGGACGAGGAACTAAAAGAACAAACATGGCAGACGTTTCAGTAAATATGAATATCCTAACTGAAATTTCAAACGTTTTTAGTGGCGTCCGATGCGTTGATCTCTGTCTCCAGAATGAGGCGTGTGTGTCTGTATTCTACAGACGGCAACACCGGCGGTGTCAGCTCCACGACGTGTTGTTCATGTCGCCGCAGGACGGAGAACAAGAGACGGGAACAGTGTACTACAGCGTCACAACAGGTCATTTAATTCATTCATAAATTCATTCATTCATTTATTCATTCATGTGAACTTACATTTTAAAGGTTCATTGCCTCAGAAATCGCCTGATCAATCCGTCTGAAATGTACATGCCCAGTCAACTACGTAACTTTATGTTCACTATGAGCGGCACTTTAAAAAAACGCAAACACTACTATCATATTATATATTTTATATTTGTATTTTATCATCACTACAGTTGCACTAGAACTGTGTTTCCTAAATTGTTTTTATCACTCTGCTTCCTGTTAATGTATAGGATGATATCATATGTTCACTTTTTTACATATAGATGATAAATGCCTTTGTCTGTCTCAGGTGATTGTCCATCTGGCTACGTCCACAACCGTCTCCTCAACTTCTGTTACCAGCTTTATCAGGAGAAGATGACGTACGACAAAGGTCTTGCTGACTGTAAATCCAGAGGAGAACACTTTGTTGTTATTGACAGTGAGGCCAAGCAGAACCACGTCGTCAAGCAGATCAACTCGTCATCAGGTTTGTATTTTTAACTCTTCCTGTTGTATGCACGTTTCATATATCAGACTGAGGCATTTCGTCCTGGCATTAAACATTTGTGTTGAAAACATGCATTGATTAATCTATCGTTATCCAAGCAGAACGTCTTAGGTGCCGCAATTTGCTCTGCAGAACCGCGTTCCTTTGGCACGCCAGATCCTGATATTGTTTCTAGGTTTGTCAGCACCATACCCGTGCTCGTGTGGTAAAGGTGGTAAACTTTTGAGCCCTGCATCACTTCGGTCTTTCCTCTCACGCCGTGATATAACTGGAATACTGTTAAAAGCGGCGTATCTCCCAACCAACGTAACCACGTGTTTATGAATCATTATTACCCACGTGGTGAAGATACAGGTGGTAAGATACTAAATCCGTACGTCACACGTGTGTCGTACAAGGTTGACCTTGTTTTATTCGTTTTGATTGGATAACCGTGACCTCTGTCACAACAGGACTACTTTTTTCATTCATAAAAAATCGCGAGACATCATTCATTTTGCGATTACAAGGCAGAACTGAAGAAATTCATGAGAACGAGAGATATTTAGGCCACAGGCACTTTATTAAACCAAACAAGAGAGTCACACTCGTCAAATTCGGTTTACATTCTATATAAATTATGCATAGAGCTTCTGCAGACATATGATCGAGCTAGATCTATAAATCGATTTACAATGTACGACTGCCGATCGAGCGCGTCCCTTGAGCGTGACGCACCCGACCATTTTCTCCTCGCAACTTTCAATTTGATTTAGCGTAAAAGGATAAGCGTGGTGAAATGAAGTCTGTTTAAACAATCTGGACAGATATCAAGACTTACTTGGGATGATCCGGTTGGGCCATCGGTGTCCCCTTTGAACATGTTGAAGCGTATTTTGTGGCGCTGTTTCGGGAGGTGTTGTTCATGAATGAACGAACACGACAGCACTACCAGATCACTAAAGTTTACAGTTCCGATACAAATCATTCGAAACTCCGTGGAAGTGTGCTTGACTTCTGATTTTGTAGCCCCAAACATCCCAAATGTGAACAGTAACATTCCCTATCTCTAGTGTAAAACGCTGTGAGTGGATCGCGGTTGTCTTTTCTTATTCCGGTGGCGACCTTGCCCTTCGATCGTTCGAAGCTGTCACTGACATGCAAGCAGATTTGAGTTTCTTGATTTTCACGTCTTCAGTACAGAGGGTGGTACAGTTAACATGAATGTCTTTGGTACGGACATGATATAAATTCAGCTGATAGATCAAGGAAACCTAACCATTTTGATTGCACAGACGGGAACTCGGCAGTGTGATGCGTGTGACTGTTGGTCCGATATTCAAAGCGCGGCGCTAATGTGACATTTCAAATTTTCTTATCGGTGTCCTGGTACTAACAACATGGCGCTTGAATTACCATAAGTTGAAGACTTTCTTCCAAAAGGATCGTCAAACTTGGAAATGTCCCTAAATGTCTTCAATAAAACACTTTGAAAACTATACTGACGACTTATTCCTTTGTTTATTGTTAAACTCCGCAATCAGAAAATTTCCAGATGGCGGGGGTCTGTAAATAATCGAGCCCGACCATCCGATCCCGTTGGCCGCCTCTTACGACAAGCACAGTCGCCTCTTGAGACAAGCGAGGGTTGCGAAAGACCTGTTCCAACAGGGATCTTCACGGGACCAATTTAACATTAATTCTCTGTTATTGACAATAACAATCCTCGTCAGTTATTCAAATATGGACCACAATATCTTGAACAGACTCCTACTCATCGGGTTCAGAGCTGGTTAAATCATTTAAGAAGCTGTGGAAGCATATGCCAAAAGATAGTGTGTGATGTTGTCTTTGGAAGAATGCACCAACTGAAAAAGAGGAAACAGAATTGGTATATACCAATTCTGTCCCAGCCAGCTGTCATCCAAAGTATGGCTATGAAAGGCTATGTTGCAACCCGTTTGGTAATAAAGTTGCAAAGTGTAATAATTATTACAAAACGGCTGGAGAGTCTTATTACAAAGTGAAATGCACATAGCAACCCGTTTGGTAATAAAGTTGCAAGGTGTAATACATTTGATGCTGAAAGTGTTACCCATAACTTGCTCCAATTAGGAACACAAACGGTATTAACGTCAGCTGGAATATTGCTGAGTGCGGCATTAAACAACAAACCAACCAACCAACCAAATCATGATTGGGTCGGGATCGTATACAATCGAGTCGGCGTTTGGCAGTTATTTCTGATGACTATGGATTGGTTGGTTGGTTGGTTGTTTAACGCTGCCCTCAGCGATGACTATGGAAAGGGCTCATGTCGCTGTTATTGTCTTGCAAACAACTAGGATAGGACTTTTCTTCAATGCAATCGTAAGGTTACAGAATAAACACAGGTAGGATAAAACATCACAAGCAGTAGTGTTCTAGCATGCACAATGTATCATAACATAAAAGAATGATGGATTGATATATCAAACATATCCATTTCAACGATACACAAATAGTTAAAGTGATGCTGTATTAATTGTGTTTCAGTCAAGCAGTAATTATGATAAATCTTATTTGCAGACACTAGGCCTTGCAATTACTACTTCGATGGGTCGGACGCAGCAAATGAAGGACACTGGGTATTTCATGATGGCCGTAATATGACGTACCTTCCCTGGGCTCCGGGCTTTCCCCATGGGAACGAAAAGAGGGACTACATTATGGCTGTTCGTGGTCATAGCTTTCGATGGTATAATGCAATTAGGGGGGCATTTAAGCAATGTTACCTATGTGAAAGGGATGTGTGACATGATGTGAGCAGTTTTGCAGCCGTGGACATTAAAACGCCTCTCAAAATGTGATTATGACAGAGCTATAGATAAGCTTGTGGTTATTTGGGTATTTTACCCAGGGATTTAATTTTGATTGAGTATCCACAAGTTTGAAAGGGTATTCAAATTTTTTACCCTCCTGTTTCTTGACATTTGGCTATTTAACTTTAAACCTATTTCGTAACAATCCTTGTAAATCATTTAAAACTATGTGAATGGTAGAAAAGTCATCTGCGTCTGTTTGCGGCTCCCGGAAGCTCTTTTGTTTACAACCTAGCTTTGTATTTGTTGTTTGTTGTTTAACGCCGCACTCAGCAATATTCCAGCTATATGACGGCTAGCTTTGTAAGAAAGACACCTTTGTACTAATCTAATAGATGTTATATACGCATTAATTTATTTCAATGGTGTATTTGTAATTTTTTGTATTTGATACGCTAGAATTCAATTTTTCTCCGTATTTCAGCTTATTAAATGCGTAGTTTACACAAATACGCAGCTGATCTCTGAATTATATAAGGAACATATCCTGGATCTGTAATATAATGATTGAACGCATGACCTTTAAACTTACCCAGAGCTCCCTTGTGAGTGAGTATGGTTTTACGCCGCTTTTAGCAATACCCCAGCAATATCACGACGGGGGACAACAGAAATGGTCTTCACACATTGTACCCATACCTAGAATCGAACCCGTGTCTTCGGCGTAAAGAGCGAACCCTTTAACCACTAGGCTACACGACCGCCCCCTTGTTGCTTAATACATGTAGGTCATAGATAATTCATCATATGTATTCTGGTATCAATGTGTCCATAAATCACTATCCAATAGTGACTACACCAAGTGTCCTCGAAAAGGTGACCGTGTGCTGCTCCACCCGTAGCATCAGTCCCAAAGACTACCCGTGAAGATCCGGGTTAGAAACGGTCTTCAGCAAACCGTGCTTGCCGTAAAAGGCAACTAAGCTTGTCGTAAAAGGCGACTAACGGGATCAGGTGGTCAGACTCGCTGACTTGGCTGATGCATGTCATCGATCCCAATTACGTGGATCGATGATCATGCTATCAATCACTGGATTGTCTGGTCCAGACTCGATTATTTACAGACCGCCGTCATATAGCTGGAATATTGCTGAGTGCGGCGTTAAACAGAAACCAACCAACCAACATGTGTGCTATTTGTTATCCTTACTGTACATCTGGCTCAGGCCAATCATCTGTGTGTTACTTGTTGTCCATTACCTGTTGTTGTTGTTGCTAATGTTAACTTGCTTATCACAACATGTTATGCATATTTTAATCTCGTCACTTGGTTGCAGTCACTCCAGCTTGATAACGGTGTAAGAATCTTCATCGAAACTTCTCTATATGCAATAAACCAGTTTTCCATTTCCAAATAATTGTTCATGACGTCACAAACGATTGTATACAGGACGTTCCGTCAACGTTATCAATAGAATAACTGAACTCCACTTGAGATCAGGAAACCAACCTTTGTCTCAGAAAAAATACCTTGGATAATATAAAGAATAACCTGCTCGCAGCTCGGAATTACGGCGTGTTTGTCCCTCGCGAATTTATTTTGAAAATTCCCAGCCAGATTTATCCCAAAGTCCTTATATTCATGTAGCTCGTTGGTTATTCTTTAAATAATATCACCTGTCATATGCTATTATCAGATACGCATTGCTACCTGTAGAGATACGGTTTTCCGACAGTATGTAGCTATTGGATGTCGCCCTAAACATCCACTCCCAGACCTCTATAAGTATCAATCCTGTCAAAGATGAAGATCGTTTTCTTGCAGGCAGTAACCGTTACTTAGATGTGAGGTATAGATTATGAATCTGAGCATCTCAATTATATTGGACATGTTGGCAGGTGTGCCCCGTCGACCAGATTACATTCATTGCAGCAACAAAAGTTTCGACAAAGAAAAGTAAATGTTGCAATAACAACTTCAGAATATTTTGTTATCCACTTGATATTCTTGTATTATTTTTCAAGGAAGATCTATGCATTTTATGCATCTGCATGTACGTATATGCTGTGTTGTGTATGCACAGTGTTAATAGCCTTTAAAACCACACACAAAGAACTTTCAAACACACTCAAAGATTCGGAATCAACACACCTTGATTTTTGTTACACACACAACCCAATTACTGATTTAAATTGAATTCTTGAAGATTAAACAACTAATCTTTGTCCACTTATTACATGTCAGTATTTATAATGAGATGGTTATATAATGAGGTGTAATTATAATTATATCCCTAGCACAGTTAGTGAGCACAAGACCTCAAACTCCCAATCACATTACTGAAACGTAGTTGGTTACTCTTCGGAAATTATCAAAACGTTTTTTGTTTTTGTTTTTTAGTGTATTCATAATAACCGTTGGCTTGGCTGATGCATGTCATCGTATCCCATTTACGTGAAAAACGATGCTCATTATGTAAATCACTGGATTGTCTGGTCCAGATTCTATTATCAACAGATCGCCGTCATATAGCTGGAATATTGCTGAGTGCGGCGTTAAACAACAAACCAATCAGTCCCAAACACAGGCAAGATACGAGTGACAAGAAGCATATGCATTAGAGAAATATTTTGCGTTTATATCAATAAATATATCTCGTGCACTAAGTCCCTTCTCAATGGGATTGAACGAGTGCAAGAATAATGAGCCTATGTGCTCAAGTTTTGATAGTCTTTAAGTTGTTATTTAGTCAGTAATTAAGTAAATACTAGCTTAATGATTGCTAATTGGTGTACCTTAAAGTATGTAGGAACACACTGAAACTTGGTTGTTGGTTTTGAACCCGTGGGTGTACCAGTGACTTCAGAAACGTGTCCTGTCTCTTTCGTCTCTGTAAATATGGCCGATTTGAAATAAAATGTGGTTTGATAGTTATGCACGTCCTCCTTCAGATGAGTCGATAGTATCCACTTTGTAAATATTGTTATGTGGTTCTACATACTGCAACTTTATTTCTGATGATTGTTAGTGGCAGCCAGACAAATACTCATAGAATGTCATTAGCTGTTGTGGCTAGGCTTCTATTCAGTGGCATGCGTGTATAAGAAAGTGACCTCTCACGGTTGATTATACTGCACGCACGCACACACACACACAAACGCGCGCACACACACACACACACACATACATGCAAGTCGCTATATATGTGCAATAATCTTGGACGCGACGTTAAACACCATTTCACCTCACCTCACCTTATTCCAAGAGTCTACAGATGAGTGAGTGAGTGAATTAAATTTTAACATCGCATCAGCATTATTTCAGCCATATAGCGACGAGACCAAGATAATATATTTACATTTTAGTAATTAATTCCAAGCGCCTACAGACGATTGGTTGGTTGGTTGGTTATTTAACGCCGCACTCAGCAAGATTCCAGCTGTCTGTAAATAATCGAGTCTGGACCGGACAATCGAGTGACTGACATCATGAACATCGATCCACGCAATTGGGATCGATGACATGCATCAACCAAATCAGCGAGCCTGACCACCCGATACCGTAGTCGCCTTTTACGATAAGCATAGTAGCCTTTTAAGTCAAGCATGGGTTGCTGAAGACCTTTTCTACCCCGGATCTTCACGGGTCGTCTACAGATGAGACTACATTTGTCTCACTGTATATTATATGCAGAACAACTACTACAGTCGTAGCGATGAAAAACTGTAAAAGAAAACGTAAATGCAATAAAAGTATAATATTTTAAATACAATTGTGTCAGAGGTATGACATGGTCCTGGCTTGTAAGTAGAAGATCTTCCTTTTGGATATTTCATATATATTCTTCGGTATCACTTTCAATGCTATGCATTTTTATAATGATAGAGCATTAACACACTTTTACGTATGAACACAACTGTACGTGTGCTTATTGGTATTAGTGAATACGCAACATACACATTGAGACAATGAAATAGTACATGTATTATATGCATTTTGATGATAAAATGGCACCTTTCGAAGACAAGTCAACAGCTGATCAAGTCGCTTTCTCAGTCACAACAGTGATCGACAGCATGATCACAAAGTAGTTCCTCATAAAAAGTTAACAAAATACAACACGTACTTTTATGTTATTAAAAGTTTCAATATCAATTATAAATTCTCCATATCTGGACGAACATGTTTAAAGCAAGTATTCATGTATACCCCTACTTGATGGGGAAACAATTAGTAATGTTAGATAGTCTGTGGAGATGATGGTACACCCACTGTCTTTATATCAATACCTGGGACTTGTATTCACACCAGAAATTGGAATGTCCCGGGAGAGATCAGTTAGCACGGGGTGGGATCAGAGTGAACTGAGAGGGATTAGAGTGTATCGGGACTGATAACGCATGGGGTGAGATTGGAGTGAAATGGGAGGGTTTTGAGTGCATATGGTGAGATTGGAGTTATCGGGAGGGGTTGGGGTGTATCAAATCTCAACCCTAAGCTTCGCGGCCGAGGTAAACAAGAAAAAGGTGGCCGGAAATAACGGCGCTTCACGGCCTTGAACTCGCCAAACGTTTCTGATTGGCTAAAATAAGTAATAGTGGATCGAAATATTAGCACACAGTGAAAGGAGGGAAATTCAGAACCGTCAATGGTAGGCCTGCTTGCAAAATGTTGGGGTTGACAAGGAAATCTACAGCATAGTTTACCATTTCGAAACAGATTATCATCGACGGTGTTGAATTTCCCTCCCTTCACGACCCGGGAAGATTCCGGGGTAGAAAAGGTCTTCAGTAACCAATACTTCCCGTAAAAGGCGACTATGCTTGTCGTAAAAGACGACAAACGGGATCGGGTGGTCAGGCTCGCTGACTTCGTTGATACATGACATCGATCCCAATTGCATGGATCGATGCTCATGCTGTCAATCACTGGATTGTCTGGTCCAGACTCGATTATTTACAGACCGCCGTCATATAGCTGGAATATTGCTGGGTGCGGCGTTAAACAACAACAAAACAAACAAAAAAATTCAAGTACAGTGAAAGAAAAAGCTATGCTCTCATCCAGCAAAATCTCTACTCCATTTTGTCGATCTTTGTGATGACCGCCTCCGTGGTCTAGTGGTAGAGCGTCCGGATCCGGGGTAGATAGGTCTTCAGTAACCCATGCTTGCCGCAAAAGGCGAATATGCTTGTCGTAAAAGACGACTAACGGGATCGGATGGTCAGGCTCGCTGACTTGGTTGATACATGTCATCGATCCCTATTGCGTGGATCGATGCTCATGCTGTCAATCACTGGATTATCTGGTCCAGACTCGATTATTTACAGACCGCCGTCATATAGCTGGAATAATGCTGAGTGCGGCGTTAAACAACAAACCAACCAACCAACCAAACCCTCCCTTCACCATATGCTAATATTATGATACACATTTTAACCAATCAGAAACGTTTGCAGAGTTCAAGCCCGTGTAGCGCCTAAATTTCCGGCCAACTTTTTCTTGTTTACCTCAGCGGCGCAGCATAGAGCTGACATTTGATGGTTGTTTTAAAAGAAATACGAGGTAAGTTCGCCATAGATGAACATGATTGTATAGCCTAGGTTTGTTTAGCAGGTTCCAATAGGTTGAAATAAGTGACATTCATATTTCACGCGATATCGAGCTGTGATTCGAACCGAGTGCGAAATCTTGAATAAGAACCAAGATGGCGGGTGTCACTCCTTGTCTATATGTTTATAGAGGGGTGGGATTTTTTTAATTACGAATATAATATGTCATACACGCTATCATTGAGTTCCTGTGCGATTTCAATACATTTCCATACTCATTTGCATTGAATCAATATGTGAATCTGCGACGCATCTCTGTACATATGCCTTGAATAGGTCCTCAGATGACACTGACTTCAGTCGTTGATGAGCGCGAGAAAGATGCTGGTGGCTCTGATAATCCTTCTAACGGGTACCTACACATCAGCCTTTATTGGAACTGGACGAGGAACTAAAAGAACAAACATGGCAGACGTTTCAGTAAATATGAATATCCTAACTGAATTTTCAAACGTTTTTAGTGGCGTCCAATGCGTTGATCTCTGTCTCCAGAATGAGGCGTGTGTGTCTGTATTCTACAGACGGCAACACCGGCGGTGTCAGCTCCACGACGTGTTGTTCATGTCGCCGCAGCATGGAGAACAAGAGACGGGAACAGTGTACTACAGCGTCACAACAGGTCATTCATTCATTCATAAATTCACTCATTCCTTTATTCATTCATGTGAACTTACATTTTAAAGGTTCCATGCCTCAGAAATCTTCTGATCAATCCGTCTGAAATGTACATGCACAGTCAACTACGTAACTTTATGTTCACTATGAGCGGCACTTTAAAAAAACGCAAACACTACTATCATATTATTATATTTGTATTTGATCATCAATACAGTTGCACCAGAACTGTGTTTCCTAAAATATTTTTCTTACATAAGGATGATCAGTGCCCTTGTCTGTCTCAGGTGATTGTCCATCTGGCTACGTCCACAACCGTCTCCTCAACTTCTGTTACCAGCTTCATCAGGAGAAGATGACGTACGGCAAAGGTCTTGCTGACTGTAAATCCAGAGGAGAACACTTTGTTGTTATTGACAGTGAGGCCAAGCAGAACCACGTCGTCAAGCAGATCAACTCGTCACCAGGTTTGTACATTTTACTCTTACTGTTGTATGCACGTTTCATATATCAGACTGATACATTTCGTCCTGGCATTAAACATTTGTGTTGAATACATGCATTGATTTGTCTATTGTTATCCGATATAACCATGTGCGAACATGGGTTGCCAAAACGTCTTAGGTGCCGCAATTTGCTTTTCAGAATCGCGTTCCTTGAGCACGCCAGAAACCTGTGATGGGGGGTTCAAATACCGATATTGTTTCTTGGTTTGTCAGCACCATACCCGTGCTCGTAGGTTTCAATAAGGTGGTAAACTTTTGAACCCTGCATCACTTCGGTCTTTCCGCTCACATTAAGCTGACACGCCGAGGTATAACTGGAATACTGTTAAACGCGGCTTAACTCCAAACCAACGTAAGCATGTGTTTATGAATCCCCATCAGATAGAGATTATCGGGTATTCGCCAAAAGGGGAGCGTATTGGCACCCATCCAAAACACATTCAAAGGCAAGGAGAGTATTTACTTGAACAAACACGGAAACATATTCTCCACATATAATATACTGTATACCATAATATTTCTTGAAATCTTTACTGATTCTTTTAGTTATGTAACCCTTAAATAAAACAACAACTTGTGAGCCAGAGTCGTTTGACGGTCTTGTCGTAAAAGGCGACTGACGGGATCGGGTGGTCAGGCTCGCTGACTTGGTTGATGCATGTCATCGTATCCCAATTGCGTGGATCGTTGTTCATGGTGTCAATCACTGGATTGTCTGGTCCAGACTCGTTATTTACAGATCGCCGTCCTATAGATGGAATATTGCTAAGTGTGGTGTTAAACAACAAACAAATAAATCAAGTCCTTGGTATAAAGTTTTATGGTAGACATATCCAAGTCTGATGTATCAGTGATAAAACTGATGTCCGGTGCAATTCCCTATTTAGACTTGTACCCTATGTTCGGTTAACAATAAATGACGGGTGCCACATTAGGGGGCAGAATACGCTCACCTTTTCGTGAACACCTGGTATCATCACTATGTGATAGTGGTACATAAACACATGCTCATGATAAGGTCGACCCGTGAATTTCCGGGGTAGAATAGGTCTTCAGCAACCCATGCTTGCCATAAAAGGCGACTATGCTTGTCGTAAAAGACGACTAACGGGATCGGATGGTCAGGCTCGCTGACTTGGTTGATACATGTCATCGATCCCAATTGCATGGATCGATGCTCATGATATCAGTCATTGGATTGTCTGTTCCAGACTCGATTATTTACAGACCGCCGTCATATAGCTGGAATATTGCTGAGTGCGGAGTTCAACAACAAACCAACCAACCAACCAAATCATGATAGGGTCGGGATCGTATACAATCGAGTCGGCTTTTGGCAGTTATTTCTCATCACTATGGATTGGTTGGTTGGTTTGTTGTTTAACGCCGCACTCAGCGATGACTACGGAAAGGGCTCATGTCGCTGTTATTGTCTTGCAAACAACTAGGATAGAACAATTCATCAATGCAATGGTATGGTTACAGAATAAACACAGGTAGGATAAAACATCACAAGCAGCAGTGTTCTAGCATGCAAAAGGTATCATAACATAAAAGAATGGTGGATTGATATATCAAACATATATTCATTTCAACGATACACAAATAGTTAAAGTGATGCTGTATTATTTGTGTTTCAGTCAAGCAGTAATTATGATAACACACTCTTATTTGCAGACACTGGGCCTTGCAATTACTACATCGATGGTTCGGACGCAGCAAATGAAGGACACTGGGTATTTCATGATGGCCGCAAAATGACGTACTTTTCCTGGGCTCCGAACTATCCCATAGCAGGCAAAAAGAGGGACTACATTATGGCTGGTAGTGATTATAGCTTTCGATGGCTCAATGCGATTAGGGGGAAATATAAGAATTTTTGCTTTTGTGGAAGGGATGTGTGACATGATGTGAGCAGTTTTGCAGCCGTGGACATTATAACGCCTCTCAAAATGTGATTATGACAGAGCTGTAGATAAGCTCTTGGTTATTTGTGTATTTTACCCAGGGATTTAATTTTGATTGAGTGTCCACAAGTTTTAGAGGGTATTCAAATTTTTTACCCACCTGTTTCTTGACATTTGGCTATTTAACTTTAAACCTATTTCGTAACAATCCTTGTAAATCATTTAAAACTATGTGAATGGTAGAAAAGTCATCTGCGTCTGTTTGTGGCTCCCGCTCCCGGAAGCCTTTTTATTTACAACCTAGCTTTGTATTTGTTGTTTGTTGTTTAACGCCGCACTCAGCAATATTCCAGCTATATGACGGCTAGCTTTGTAAGAAAGACACCTTTGTACTAATCTAATAGATGTAATATACGCATTAATTTATTTCAGTGGCGTAGTTGAAGTTTTTTGTATTTGATACGCTAGAATTTAATTTGTCTGCGTATTTCAGCTTATTTAATGCGTAGTTTACGCAAATACGCAGCTGACCTCTGAATTATATAAGGAACATATCCTGGATCTGTAATATAATGATTGAACGCATGACCTTTAAACTTACTAAGAGCTCCCTTGTTACCAGTGAGTGAGTATGGTTTTACGCCGCTTTTAGCAATACCCCAGCCATATCACGGCGTGGGACACCAGAAATGGTCTTCACACATTGTACCCATACGTGGAATCGAGAAAAGCGAATGCTTTAACCACTAAGCTACAACACAAACAATTGTATGCTGAACGTTCCATCAACATGATCAATAGAATAACTGAACTCCACTTGAGATCAGGAAAACAATTTTTGTCTCGGAAAAAATACCTTGGATGATATGAAGAATAACCTGCTCGCAGCTCGGAATTACGGAGTGTTTGTCCCTCGCGAATTTATGTTGAAAATTCCTCGCCAGATTAATCCAAAGGTCCTTATATTCATGTAGCTCGTTGGTTATTCTTTAAATAATGTTACCTGTCATATGCTATTATCAGATACGCATTGCTTCCTGTAGAAATATGGTTTTCCTTTGCCCCTTTCCGACAGTACGTAGCTATTGGATGTCGACCTAAACATCCACTCCCAGACCTCTATAAGTATGAATCCTGTCAAAGATGAAGATCGATTTCTTGCAGGCAGTAACCGTTACATAGATGTGAGGTATAGATTATGAATCTGAGCATCTCAATTATATTGCACATGTTGGCAGATGTGCCCTGTAGACCGGATTACATTCATTGCTGCAACGAAAGTTTCGACAAAGAAAAGTAAATGTTGCAATAACAACTTCAGAATATTTTGTTATCCACTTGATATTCTTGTATTATTTTTTAAGGAAGATCTATGCATGTTATGCATCTGCATGTACGTATATGATGTGTTGTGTATGCACAGTGTTAATAGCCTTTAAAACCACAATAAAAGACCTTTCAAACACACTCAAAAATTTGGAATCAACACACCTAGAATGTTTTTGATACACACAACCTAATTACTGTTTTAAAACAAAGTCAATAAATTGAATTCTTGAAGATTAAACAACTAATTTTTGTCCACTAATTACATGTCAGTATTTATAATGAGATGGCTATATAATAAGGTGTGATTATAATTATATCCCTAGCACATAGTGAGCACAAGACCTCAAGCTCCCAATCGCTCAGTTGAAACGTAGTTGGTTACTTTTCTAAAATTATCAACACGTTTTTGTGTTTTTGTTTTTTTAGTGTATTCATTATAACCGTTTGATATGAAGATGAATGTCATAAAAACTTATGTGTTTTCGCATCAGCGCCCTGTTTAATATTTCAATATGCATATGCATTAGGGTCACCTCCTTGACTTGGCTGATGCATGTCATCGTATCCCATTTGCGTGGAACGATCTCATTATGTAAATCACTGGATTGTCTGGTCCAGATTCGATTATCTAAAGATCGCCGTCATATAGCTAGAATATTGCTGAGTGCGGCGTTAAACAACAAACAAACAAAAGCATATGCATAAGACAAATATTTTGCGTTTATATCAATAAATATATCTCATGCACTAAGTCCCTTTTCAATGGGATTGAACGAGTGCAAGAATAATGAGCCTATTTGCTCAAATTTTGATTGTCTTCATGTTGTTATTTAGTCAGTAATTAAGTAAATACTAGCTTAATGATTGCTAATTGGTGTACCTTGATGTATGTAGGAACACACTGAAACTTGGTTGTTGGATTTGAACCCGTGGATGTATCAGTGACTTCAGAAACGTGTCCTGTCTCTTTCGTCTCTGTAAATATGGCCGATTTGAAATAAAATGTGGTTTGATAGTTATGCACGTCCACCTTTAGGTGAGTCGATAGTATCCACTTTGTAAATATTGTTATGTGATACTAGTTACTGCAACTTTATTTCGGATGATTGTTAGTGGCAGCAAGATAAATATTCATTAGCTGCTGTGGCTAGGTTTCTATTCAGTGGCATGCGTGTATAAGAAAGTGACCTCTCACTGTTGAGTATACTGTACGCGCGCACACACACACACACACACACACACACACACACACACGTAGGACCAAGCTGATCTACTTGTCTAGTGCGGACGGGATACTTATCGGAAAACACCGATTTCTTGCCTGCGTCCAACACAACGTTTAAGAACAGAACACGTGCCTCATTCTAGACATTCGACTGTGACAAATTCTGGACATTCGTGGGTTCATTGAAGTCATCATAACGGTGTAGGTCCATATTTCAGTTATTATTATACATAATAGCGACAACACCATCATAAGAAATCTTTACCAACTATACGATTCGGACAATACTACACTCGATAGGGATAGGGAGTGTCAAAATGGGGATACATTTGACTGGAAGTTTGGAGATGTTGAACGAATAGGAAGCAATTTGGGCTGGAATTGACGCTGATGATGACTCGGCAATGTCTGACACGTGTTCACAACTGCAAAGAACGATACCAGCACTGGAAAGTTCTTGTAAACATTCTGGTATGAAAGTAGACCTGAATAAAACGAAGATTATTGTGTCAGAAATAAAGTTGCAGTAAGTTTTACAAAGGTGGTCTTTTATTGGTACACACGAGTGCATTTAGTAAACAATATGTGAACAAATAAAAGTGACAAAACCCTTTCCATATTCACAAAATCTCTGTCAAAAGCAGAGTCGAGTGTAGGATTCCGACTACATCATGAGCATGTGTTTATGAATCACTATCAAACAGTGATGATACCAAGTGTTCGCGAAAAGGTGAGCGTATCCTGACCCACCGGTTGCACCCGTCACAAACACATGCAAAGGCAAGTCAAATGTTCACCTGAAAAAAAAATAGGAACATATGCTAAAGGTCAAAATAGGGAATTCCATCAGACTTGTCACTGATGCGTCAAATTTGGAAATGCCCTCTACACGTCCACCGCGACACTTAAAACGTTACTGAGGCCTTGAATGCTGTAATGCATGCTTGGAATGCATACTCGATTGAACCTCAGAAGCTGTGAAATGTAGACACCAAGGGCTGGAGGTGCGGGAATATTTCTCGAAATAACTGTCATACAGTCTTGTGGAGAGTGATTTGCCACTCGTTATACATGATGCTTTATGCATACATCTCGGCAAATGTTATATTTTTGTACATCGTAAATAATATGAGCATGCATGATCTTGCTCTTGTATGTATTTTGGGCCGGAGGCCTTTTACTGAATAAAACTGTCTATGTGTCCAATGTCTTTCAAACATCTGGAATTATAGATGTTCGTGTATGTATGGCGGACAAGCAATCCCATTTCATCAATAAGTCTAAATATTTCTGTTATTTCCATTTCTTTTAAACCGATGGCAACAGTAGAAACATAGTCCGAAAGATGTCCATTAATTTCAAACATGAATGAAAATGATCACATAAAATTTCATGTAATCCTTTATATTTAAGCACCATTTGAAAAAAGGACATAATTCAATTTCTGAGTACAGGTGGCATACAAAGACATATTTGCAAATGACAATATTTTTTTCCATAGGAGATATCGCCTTTGGCTATGGAATCGAACAATTCCAAACATTATTCCAAACATTGGTGCATGAATAGAACTCTTTCATGTACTCTTGCATGCATGTGGCATAAATCGGCATCAGTCCGGACTAGTACAAGCAGACACACTCTTGCATACATGTGACCGTCTCCGTGGTCTAGTGGTAGAGCGTCTGTCGGAGAGCGGAAGGTCCGGGGTTCGATCCCCGACCGCGTCATCCTCGTACATGCACGTCGCTATATAACTGCAATAATCTTAGACGCGACGTTAAACCCCATTTCACCTCACCATCTTTCAACTAGGCACACATGGTCTACAGCTATCGGGATATCGTCATACTTATCAGTTATTGATAATGTAAAAACAAAACTGATGCTCGCAGTCTACATTTAGAGAGTCATGGTTACCTTTGTAAAGAAGTTTTTCAAATGATTTTGCTATTATGATAACTGTTCACCTAAATGCTGAATACAGGATTTGGACTCTCTGTATATGTCAGTATAAGACGATATTCAGCATCGCAGCATACACACCGTCAGCAAAGAACAGGTTACCACACAACATACAGCAGCTCATTGCTTAATCTAGTCATGAAATAAACAATGCCTAATCACTACGCAAGTATTGATTGTTGGCTTATAACTAATGTCATAGAAAGTATATTGGCACGGGTCCATGGTTACATCTGTAAAGAAGTTTTTCGAATGATTCAAGTCATCATAATAACTGTTTACTTACATGTTGAATAAAGGATACAGGCTTTCAGCTTTTGTAAATATAAGACCATCATCAGAATCTGAGCACACAAGCACACACTAAAAGAATAGGTAACCACACAACAGCTCATTGCTTAAAATACCCATGAAATAAACCATCCCTGATCAATGCGAAAGGAAACGCATGTGTACATGTACGTACTGACATGTTACATCTGTACTCGGCAAACTCTTTTCCTTATTCCAAGAGACCGCCTCCGTGGTCTAGTGGTAGAGCGTCCGCCCGGAGAGCGGAAGGTCCGGGGTTCGATCCCCGGCCGCGTCATACCAAAAGACGTTAAAAGATGGTACTTGTTGTTACCATGTCTGGCCCTCGGCATTAAGGGGCTAAAACAAGAACTGGTCGGCTCAGAGTCAGTATACTGTGTCTGAGTGGGGTATTCATGTTAAACTGCGGCATGATATGAGTGAGTAAGCACTATAAATCGGCATCAGTCCGGACTAGTACAAGCAGCCACACACACACACACACGTACATGCACGTCGCTATATAAGTGCAATAATCTTGGACGCGACGTTAAACCCCATTTCACCTCACCTCGCCTTATTCCAAGAGTCCACATATGAGTGAGTGAGTGAATTAAAATTTAATGTCGCATCGGCCTTATTTCAGCGATATAGCGACGAGACCAATTTAATATATTTACAATTTAGTTATTCATTCCAAGAGCCTACAGATGATTGGTTGGTTGGTCGATTAATTAACCCCGCATTTAGCAATATTGCAGCTGTATGACGGCGGTCTGTAAATAATCGAGTCTGAATCAGACAATCCAGTGATTGACATCATGAACATGGATCCACACAACTGCGATCGATGACATGCATCATCCAAGTCAGCAAGCCTGACCACCCGATACCGTTAGTCGCCTTTACGACAGTCATAGTCGCCTATTACGGCAAGCATGGGTTGCTGAAGACCGATTTCAATACATTTCCATACTCATTTGCATTGAATCAATATGTGAATCAGTGACACATCTCTGTACATTACCTTGAATAGGTCCTTAGATAACAGTGACTTCAGTCGTTGATGAGCGCGAGAAAGATGTTGGTGGCTCTGATAATCCTTCTAACGGGTTCCTACATATCAGCCTATATTAGAACTGGACGAGGAACTAAAAGAACAAACATGGCAGACGTTTCAGTAAATATGAACATCCTAACTGAATTTTCAAACGTTCTTAGTGGCGTCCGATGCGTTGATCTCTGTCTCCAGAATGAAGCGTGTGTGTCTGTATTCTACAGACGGCAACACCGGCGGTGTCAGCTCCACGACGTGTTGTTCATGTCGCCGCAGGACGGAGAACAAGAGACGGGTACAGTGTACTACAGCGTCACAACAGGTCATTCATTCATTCATTCATGTGAACTTACATTTTTAAGGTCCATCGCTTCAGAAATCTTCTGATCAACCTTTCTGAAATGTACATGCACCGGTCAATCACACAACTTTATGTTCACTGTGAGCGGCACTTTAAAAAAATGCAGACAGTACTATCATATTATTATATTTGTATTTTATCATCAATACAGTTGCACTAGAACTGTGTTTCCTAAAATGTTTTTATCACTATGCTACCTGTTAGTGTATAGGATGGTATCATATGTTCCAAGATTCACTTTTTTACAAATAGATGATAAGTGCCCTTGTTTGTCTCAGGTGATTGTCCATCTGGCTACGTCCACAACCGTCTCCTCAACTTCTGTTACCAGCTTCATCAGGAGAGGATGACCTACGACAAAGGTCTTGCTGACTGTAGATCCAGAGGAGAACACTTTGTTGTTATTGACAGTGAGGACAAGCAGAACCACGTCGTCAAACAGATCAACTCGTCACTAGGTTTGTATATTTTACTCTTACTGTTGTATGCACGTTTCATATATCAGACTGATGCATTTCGTCCTCGCATTAAACATTTGTGTTGAAAACATGCATTGATTTGCCTATTGTTATCCGATATAACCATGTGCGAGCATAACGTCTTAGGTGCCGCGATTGGCTCTGCATAATCGCGTTCCTTTGGCACGTCAGAAACCTATGATGGTGGGTTCAAATACCGATATGGTTTCTAGGTTTGTCAGCACCATACCCGTCCTCGTGCACATTCAAAGGCAAGGCCAGTATTTACTTGAACAAACACGGAAACATAATCGAACTATATTAAATATACTGTATACCATAATATTTCTTTAAAGCTTTACTGATTCTTTTAGTTATGTAACCCTGATATAAAACAACACTTTCTGAGTCGTTTGACGCTCTTTAAAATGGATTGCTGAAGACCTATTCTAACCCTGATCTTCACGGGGCGTCAAACTTGGAATTGTCCTTACATGTCTTCAATAAAACACTTTGAAAACTATACTGAGGACTTAATTTGTTTGTTTATTGTCCTGAGCCAGATGTACAGTAAGGATAACAAATAGCACACATGTTGGTTGGTTAGTTTCTGTTTAACTCCGCAATCAGAAAAATCCCAGATATATGACGGCGGTCTGTAAATAATCGAGCCCGACCACCCGATCCCGTTAGTCGCCTCCTACGACAAGCATAGTCGCCTCTTGCGACAAGCGCGGGT
This sequence comes from Haliotis rufescens, assembly GCF_023055435.1. Taxonomy (NCBI): domain Eukaryota; kingdom Metazoa; phylum Mollusca; class Gastropoda; order Lepetellida; family Haliotidae; genus Haliotis; species Haliotis rufescens. The sequence goes on from NW_025964368.1 coordinate 811,253, forward strand.
TGCGAAAGACCTGTTCCAACAGGGATCTTCACGGGACCAATTTAACATTAATTCTCTGTTATTGACAATAACAATCCTCGTCAGTTATTCAAATATAGACCACAATATCTTGAACAGCCCCCTACTCATCGGGTTCAGAACTGGTTAAATCATTATGGAAGCTGTGGAAGCATATGCCAAAAGAGAGTATGTGATGTTGTCTTTGGTAGAATGCACCAACTGAAAAAGAGGAAAGAGAATTGGTATATACCCATTCTGTCCCAGTCAGCTGTCATCCAAAGTATGGCTATGAAAGGCTATACTACTTGTAACCATCACCACATTAATTGTTTGATAAAAAGTTTGTACGAGTGACATATCAAACAATGTCTTATACATTTGTATGGCCAATATGGGGAAGAAATCTGCCGAAGCCATGCATCGGTATTATCAATGTTTGGCTTGATTCTAAAACCTGAAGACATGTCCATTCCTCTTGTGTACTGGATTCTAAAGTTCCATAACAATTCGTACAAAGAGATATATGTTGCTGGGTCCATTCCTCATTGATAAGATCAATGTAAAATGTGGGGATAAGACATCTAGGCAAGAAGTACGCATCCCCCATGGGAATCAATTGTTCTCCACTTCTTATTCTCGGATTGGCAAAGTCAAAACAAGGTCATTTGGCCAAGAAGTTTAACTTGACCTTCTAATGTATCGATGATCTGATATCATTCAATTTTTCAATAATGGCCAATTTCCATCTTCTGATTTACCAAACTGAACAAGATATAAAGGAAACCAGTGAGACCGATTCATTTGTTTCATTTTAGGATCTCGATCCGGGGTAGAATAGGTCTTCAGCAACCCATGCGTGCCGTTAAATACGACTATGCTTGTCGTAAGAGGCGATTATCGGGATCGGGTGGTCAGACTCGCTGACTTGGTTGATGCATGTCATCGTTTCCCAATTGCGTAGATCGTTGTTCATGATGTCAATCACTGGATTGTCTGGTCCAGATTCGATTATTTACAGACCGCCGTCATATAGCTGGAATATTGCTGAGTGCGGCGTTAAACAACCAACCAACCAACCAACCAACCAAATCATGATAGGGTCGGGATCGTATACAATCGACTCGGCTTTATTTTTTTATTTATTTATGATGACTATGGATTTGTAGGTTCGTTTCTTGTTTAACGCCGCACTCAGCGATGACTATGGAAAGGGCTTATGTCGCTGTTATTGTCTTGCAAACAACTAGGATAGGACAATTCATCAATGCAATTGTAAGGTTACAGATTAACACAGGTAGGATAAAACATCACAAGCAGCAGTGTTCTAGCATGCACAATGTATCATAACATAAAAGAATGATGGATTGATATATCAAACATATATTCATTTCAACGATACACAAATAGTTGAAGTGATGCTGTATTAATTGTGTTTCAGTCTATCTATGACGTTGAATATCATATTGCACGTAGAAATAATTACTTCTCTGCCTTTAACAGAAAATGGGCTTTGTTTATTCAAACTGTAAATAACTTATTCACTTGATGCTTGCAACAAAATATGATGTACCATAAATACCGCACCTTCTTAATTGTATACATAAATATGCCTTCATCTGTACCATGCTGTGGATTATGCCTTATGCCTCCACTGTACCACATCCTTTTGCGAATTACCTTTATACATGAATTTGTACTGTAATTCGACTGCATCTGTATCCTGTGTATATGACTGAATAAAAAAATAGAAATTGTGTTTCAGTCAAGCAGTAATTATGATAACACACTCTTATTTGCAGACACTGGGCCTTGCAATTACTACATCGATGGGTCGGACGCAGCAAATGAAGGGCACTGGGTATTTCATGATGGCCGCAAAATGACGTACTTTCCCTGGGCTCCAGGCTATCCCCGTGGCGACAAAAAGAGGGACTACCTTATGGCTGGTAGTGATTATAGCTTCCGATGGCTCAATGCGATTAGGGGGAAATATAAGAATTTTTACATTTGTGGAAGGGATGTGTGAAATGATGTGAGCAGTTTTGCAGCCGTGGACATTAAAACGCTTCTCAAAATGTGATTATGACAGAACTATAGATAAGCTTGTGGTTATTTGTGTATTTTACCCAGGGATTTAATTTTGATTGAGTATCCACAAGTTTGAAAGGGTATTCAAATTTTTTTACCCTCCTGTTTCTTGACATTTGGCTATTTAACTTTAAACCTATTTCGTAACAATCCTTGTAAAACATTTAAAACTATGTGAATGGTAGAAAGGTCATCTGCGTCTGTTTGCGGTTCCCGCTCCCGGAAGCTTTTTTGTTTACAACCTAGCTTTGTATTTGTTTGTTTGTTGTTTAACGCCGCACTCAGCAATATTCCAGCTATATGACGGCTAGCTTTGTAATAAAGACACCTTTGTACTAATCTAATAGATGTAATATACGCATTAATTTATTCAAATGGTGTATTTGTAATTTTTTGTATTTGATACGCTAGAATTCAATTTGTATTCGTATTTCAGCTTATTTAATGCGTAGTTTACACAAATACGCAGCTGATCTCTGAATTATATAAGGAACTTATCCTGGATCTGTAATATAATGATTGAACGCATGACCTTTAAACTTACCCAGAGCTCCCTTGTGAGTGAGTATGGTTTTACGCCGCTTTTAGCAATACCCCAGCAATATCACGGCGGGGGACAACAGAAATGATCTTCACACATTGTACCCATACCTGGAATCGAACCCGTGTCTTCGGCGTAAAGAGCGAACCCTTTAACCACTAGGCTACACGACCGCCCCCTTGTTGCTTAATACATGTAGGTCATAGATAATTCATCATAATTATGTATTCTGGTATCAATGTGTCCATAAATCACTATCAAATAGTGACTATACCAAGTGTTCTCGAAAAGGTGACCGTGTGCTGCTCCACCCGTAGCATCAGTCCCAAACACTACCCGTGAAGATCCGGGTTAGAATAGGTCTTCAGCAACCCATGCTTGCCGTAAAAGGTGACTATGCTTGTCGTAAAAGGCGACTAACGGGATAGGGTGGTCAGGCTCGCTGACTTGGTTGATGCATGTCATCGATCCCAATTACGTGGATCGATGCTCATGATGTCAATCACTGGATTGTCTGGTCCAGACTCGATTATTTACAGACCGCCGTCATATAGCTGGAATATTGTGAGTGCGGCGTTAAACAGAAACCAACCAACCAACATGTGTGCTATTTGTTATCCTTACTGTACATCTGGCTCAGGCCAATCATGTGTGTGTTACTTTTTGTCCATTACCTGTTGTTGTTGTTGCTAATGTTAACTTGCTTATCACAACATGTTATGCATATTTTAATCTCATCACTTGGTTGCAGTCACTCCAGCTTGATAATGGTGTAAGAATCTTCATCGAAACTTCTCTATATGCAATAAACCAGTTTCACATTTCCTAATAATTGTTCATGACGTCACAAACGATTGTATGCAGGACGTTCCATCAACATGATTAATAGAATAACTGAACTCCACTTGAGATCAGGAAACCGAACTTTGTCTCAGAAAAAATACCATGGATAGTATGAAGAATAACCTGCTCGCAGCTCGGAATTACGGAGTGTTTGTCCCTCGCGAATTTATGTTGAAAATTCCTCGCCAGATTAATCCAAAGGTCCTTATATTCATGTAGCTCGTTGGTTATTCTTTAAATAATGTTACCTGTCATATGTTATTATCAGATACGCATTGCTACCTGTAGAGATACGGCTTTCCGACAGTATGTAGCTATTGGATGTCGCCCTAAACATCCACTCCCAGACCTCTATAAGTATTAATCCTGTCAAAGATGAAGATCGTTTTCTTGCGGGCAGTAACCATTACTTAGATGTGAGGTATCGATTATGAATCTGAGCATCTAAAAACTATTGCACATGTTGGCAGATGTGCACTGTAGACCAGATCACATTCATTGCTGCAACGAAAGTTTCGACAAAGAAAAGTAAATGTTGCAATAACAACTTCAGAATATTTTGTTATCCACTTGATATTCTTGTATTATTTTTTAAGGAAGATCTATGCATTTTAGGCATCTGCATGTACGTATATGGGTGTTGTGTATGCACACTGTTAATAGCCTTTAAAACCACACACAAAGACCTTTCAAACACCCTCAACGATTTGGAATCAACACACCTTGAATTTTTTTACACACACAACCCAATTACTGTTTTAAAACAAGGTCAATAAATTGAATTCTTGTATATTAAACAACTAATTTTTGTCCACTAATTACATGTCAGTATTTATAATGAGATGGTTATATAATATGGTGTAATTATAATTATATGACTAGCACAGTTAGTGAGCACAGGACCTTAAACTCCCAATCGCATAGCTGAAACGTAGTTGGTTACTTTTCTAAAATTATCAACACATTTTTGTGTTTTGGTGTATTGGTGTTTTAGTGTATTCATGATAACCGTTTGATGAAGATCAATGTCATAACAACTAATGTGTTTTCGCATCAGCGCCCTGTTTAATATTTCAATATGCATATGCATTAGGGTCACCTCGTTGACTTGGCTGATGCATTTCATCGTATCCCATTTGCGTGGAACGATGCTCATTATGTAAATCACTGGATTGTCTGGTCCAGATTCGATTATCTACAAATCGCCGTCATATTGCTGGAATATTGCTGAGTGCGGCGTTAAACAACAAACAAACAAAAACATATGCATTAGAGAAATATTTGCGTTTATATCAATAAATATACCTCGTGCACTAAATCCCTTCTCAATGGGAGTGAACGAGTGCAAGAATAATGAGCCCATTTGCTTAAGTTTTGATTGTCTTCAAGTTGTTATTTAGTCAGAAATTAAGTAAATACTAGCTTAATGATTGCTAATTGGAGTACCTTGATGTATGTAGGAACACACTGGAACTTGGTTGTTGGTTTTCGGAACCCGTGGATGAACCAGTGACTTCAGAAACGTGTCCTGTCTCTTTCGTCTCTGTAAATATGGCCGATTTGAGATAAAATGTAGCTTGATAATTATGCACGTCCTCCTTCAGGTGAGTCGATAGTATCCACTTTGTAAATATTGTTATGTGGTACTACATACTGCAACTTTATTTCTGATGATTGTTAGTGGCAGCCAGACAAATACTCATAGAATGTCATTAGCTGTTGTGGCTAGGTTTCTATTCAGTGGCATGCGTGGGAGCTCTCACTGTTGATTATACTGCACCGCACGCACACACACAAAAACACACACACACACAAAAAACGCACGCACACACACACACGCGCGCGCGCGCGGACGGGATACTTATCGGAAAACACCGATTTCTTAACTGCGTCCAACACAAGATTCAAGAACAGAGCACGTGCCTCATTCTAGACATTCGAATGTGACAAATTCTGGACATTCGTGGGTTCATTGAAGTCATCATAACGGTATCTGTAGGTCCATATTTCAGTAATCATTATACATAATAGCGACAACACCATCATCAAGAAATCTTTACCAACTATACGATTCTGACAATACTACACTCGATAGGGATAGGGAGTGTCAAGATGGGGATACATTTGACTTGAAGTTTGGAGATGTTGAACGAATAGGAAGCGATTTGGGATGGAATTGACGCATCTTAAGATTAATTTCAGATTAAACAAAAGTAAACAATAATAAAGATCGTTATCTCTCGACTTTCGTAAGTCCACAGATATTTATTGTATATATATAGAGGTTATGTCGGCATATGGACAGAGAGGCTGGCCATGTTTGCTGATGATGACTCGACAATGTCTGACACGTGTTCACAACTTCAAGGAAAGATACCAGCACTGGAAAGTTCTTCTAAACATACTAATATGAAAGTAAATCTGAATAAAACGAAGATTATTGTGTCATAAATAAAGTTGCAGTATGTTTTACAAAGGAGGTCTTTTATTGGTGCACACGAGTGCATTTAGCAAACAATATGTAACCAAATAAAAGCGACAAAACCCTTTCCATATTCACAAAATCTCTGTCAAAAGCAGAGTCGATTGTACGATTCCGACTACATCATGAGCATAAGTTTATGAATCACTATCAAACAGTGATGATACCAAGTGTTCGCGAAAAGATGAGCGTATCCTGACCCACCGGTTGCACCCGTCACAAACACATGCAAAGGCAAGTCAATTGTTTACCTGAAAAAAACATAGGAACATATGGTAAAGGTCAAAATAGGGAATTCCATCGGACTTTATTCTTGTCACTGATGCGTCAAATTTGGAAATGTCCTCCACATGTCTACCGTAACACATCTTTCCGAGGCAAGAGAGCTAACTGACTTTAAAAGTCCAGTTTCCACCCTTGCCGAACAAGGCTGGAATTACTGGGTTCGATCGTAGCGCCACCAGTGGCTATTACCCGTTATGTCCCGTCTAAGCCTCGCCTATGGACCAATCAGATTCCACCTCTCGTATCACTTGCGTTTTCTTCACACAAAATGGTGGCGCCCGGTCAGGACGATCTGATCGATAATCAAGATATATATTGTGATAAAACGTGTCTCACATCGCGAAATGCATTAAATCACGTGAGCACCTTGATTAAAAACATGAAAAGATTTGGAAAATATCTGCTGACAACGAGTTGGCGGTGCACATGCTTTGCAAATCCTGCAATCGACCGAAATCTGCACGACAGTTAACGAACCGGATTTCTATTTCGGTGCGCGATTTTGATTGGACTATGCATAGACTCGTTAATCCAGCCAAAATATAACTCCATAATACCAGCCTAGTTCGGCAAGGTTGGAAACTGGACTTTTATAGTCAGTTAACGCTCTTTCCCCGGGAAGATGACCGTAACACTAAAAAGCGTTAATGAGGCCTTGAATGTTGTAACGTGGATCTAACATCGTTTTACGACGCTCTTTTAAATCTTGGTATGCATGCTCGATTGTACCTCAGAAGCTGTGAAATGTAGACACCAAGGGCTGGGGGTGCAGGAATATTTCTCGAAATAAATGTCATACAGTATTGTGGAAAGTGATTTGGCACTCGTTATGCATGATGATTTATGCATAAATCTCGGCAAATGTTATATTATTTAAATCGTAAATAATATGAGCATGCATGCTCTTTCTCTGACTTGTATGTATTTTGGGCTGGAGGCCTTTTACTGAATAAAACTGTCTATGTGTCCAATGTCTTTCAAACATCTGGAATTATAGATGTTCGTGTTATATGGCGGACAAGCAATCCCATTTCATCAATAAGTCTTAATATTCCTGTTATTTGCATTTCTTTTAAACCGATGGAAACAGTAGAAACATAGTCCGAAAGATGTCCATTAATTTCAAACATGAATAAAAATGATCACATAAAATTTCATGTAATTCTTTATATTTTAGCACCATTTGAAAAAAGGACATAATTCAATTTCTGAGTACATGTGGCATACAAAGACATATTTGCAAATGACAATATTTTTTTCCATAGGAGATATCGCCTTTGGCTATGGAATCGAACAATTCCAAACATTATTCCAAACATTGGTGCATGAATAGAACTCTTTCATGCGCTCTTGCATGCATGGGACCGCCTCCGTGGTCTAGTGGTGGAGCGTCCGCCGGAGAGCGGAAGGTCAGGGGTTCGATCCCGGCCGCCTCATACCAAAAGACGTTAAAAGATGGTACTTATTGTTACCCTGTCTTGCGCTCGGCATTAAGGGGCTTAAACAAGGACTGGTCGGCTCGGAGTCAGTATACTGTGTCTGAGTGGGGTATTCATGTTAAAACTGCGGCATGGTATCTCAGTGAGCAAAGAAATATAAATCGGCATCAGTCCGGACTAGTACAAGCAGACACACACACACACACACACACACACGTACATGCACGTCGCTTTATAAGTACAATAATCATAGACGCGACGTTAAACCCCGTTTCACCTCACCAACTTTCAACTAGGCACACTTGGTCCACAACAATCGGGATATCGTCATACTGATCAGTTACTGATAATGTGAAAAAACTTATGCTGAAATATATTTAATCGTAAAAAAATAAGGAGGGTCAGATTGCATGGGGTGAGATCAGACTACCAAGGAGGGATTGGGGCGTATCGGGAGGGATCAGTATGCATGGGGTGAGATCAGACTGTACCAAGGAGGGATTGGGGCGTATCAGGAGGGATCAGTATGCATAGGGTGAGATCAGACTGTACCAAGGAGGGACTGGGGCGTGCCCGGAGGGATCAGTATGCATAGGGTGAGATCAGACTGTACCAAGGAGGGATTGGGGCGTATCGTGAGGGATCAGTATGCATGGGGTGAGATCAGACTGTACCAAGGAGGGATTGGGGCGTATCAGGAGGGATCAGTATGTATGGGGTGAGATCAGACTGTACCAAGGAGGGATTGGGGCGTTTCAGGAGGGATCAGTATTCATGGGCTGAGATCAGACTGTACCAAGGAGTGATTGGGGCGTATCCGGAGGGAACAGTATGCATGGTGTGAGATCAGACTGTACCAAGGAGTGATGGGGGCGTGTCCGGAGGGATCCGTGTGCATTGGGTGAGATCAGACTGTACCAAGGAGGGACTGGGGCGTGTCCGGAGGGATCCGTATGCATAGGGTGAGATCAGACTGTACCAAGGAGGGATTGGGGCGTATCGTGAGGGATCAGTAAGCATGGGGTGAGATCAGACTGTACCAAGGAGGGATTGGGGCGTATCGGGAGGGGTCAGATTAAGTGGAGTGATATCAGACTGTACCAAGGAGTGATTGGGGCGTATCGGGAGGGATCAGTATGCATAGGGTGAGATCAGACTGTACCAAGGAGGGACTGGGGCGTGCCCGGAGGGATCCGTATGCATAGGGTGAGATCAGACTGTACCAAGGAGGGATTGGGGCGTATCGTGAGGGATTAGTATGCAAGGGTTGAGATCAGACTGTACAAAGGAAGGATTGGGGGCGTATCGTGAGGGATCAGATTGCATGGGGAACTGGGAGGGACTGAAGTGTATCCAGATTAAAGATAATCGGGTGGGATTCTGAGCGTAATTAGGGAGAAAATGCGTACAGAAAAACAGCAACATTCACACATTAACTTCTCCGAAAGCTTTGTCTTCATCGCTTTGTGTGTGTGTAGTGCACAGTGGTTCATTGCGCCGCATGCCGAATGAATATTTTATCGGTGGTTGTAGCTTGGTTTATTGACACCACAACGAGCTTCACCAAAGCGGTAAATGTTAACATCCTGCGTCACCACAGGCTTACCTACAACAGAAGCGTGACCGTTGGTATATTCTAAGTGCATTAAACCCGACATAACGCCATTTGTTCTGACAGGCGAATAAATGATGAGCTGACGTCACCAAGTGAAGGAGCCCCAATGTCATTGGCGCTTGATCTTTTCACCAAATGTTTACAATCTTCTCCCCAGATGCTAATACTCGAGAATGTTTATTCCCCAGCGTTTGATTTTTCACATTTCCACAACCATCTCTATCTCAGCCCAAGCTGCGTCAGTTCATTGTCCTCCTGCTTGATGTATACAGGCAAATATTTTGTTGCGTTAACATTGTGTCAAGAATGTAAATACGAAATAAAGAAATCGATCTCTTAAACTGAAAAGACACTCAACGTATATGCTCTTTAAAAAAAGTAGGGGACAATGACATATAAATGCTAATACCAAGTATTAGAACATAGATAAGTGTTGACAACAAACATCCTTTGCAAGAACATTCATATATGCAAACCTTACAACCAAAACACATCCTATAGTTTTCACGTGCCTCGAGCAATAGCGCCACACACGTGAGCAGGGTGTCTTTCCTGATTTTGACTCTTTCTCGGGAAGGTCGATTTCTGTTGACCATGTGGGGGCACGGTTGGCCCAGTCGTATTAGGCGCCGCGATTCGCTTTGCAGAGTTGCGTCCCTTGGGTAGGCAAGAAACCTATGATTGTTGGTTCGAATCCAGGTTCGCCCCGATTCTAGGTTTGTCAGCACCATGCCCGTGCTCGTGGGTTGCCCCGAAGTGGTGAACGTCTGAGACCTGCATGACTTCGGGCTTTCCTCCCACATTAAGCTAACGCGCCGTGATATAATTGGAATACTGTTAAAGCGGCGTTAAACCAAACTCACTCACTGTTGACCATTATGTCTCTCAATCTTATTGATTCTGCTTATCATACAGTTATGATTTACTTGATGTCATCCATTGTTTGTGTATAAACTAACGATTCGGTGTCTCCAACGCGATGGGTACAGGTAACAACAAACACTAAATGTTGACAATCGACCCCATTCAGGGCGTCCAAGGTCAACGACAAGAGCACAAGGCCGATTGCTCAGTAACCAGACTCTACGGCGAATCAAATTGCAAACTTTCATCAGGATACTGGAGTACGAGTTAAAACGGTTCAAACGATCAGCAATAGTCAACCTGCAGCTCCTCTCCATGCTCGAGAGCCGCGTGTTACAAATTCTCATCTTGCCAACAGACGTCAAAGGTGTGCGAAAAAGTCAAACTGTAATAATTATTGCTAGTCACTTGTCATGTTTACCCGATTCACCCGTGAAAATCCGGGTAGAATAGGTCTTCAGCACCCCATGCTTGCTGTAAAAGGCGACTATGCTTGTCGTAAAAGGCGACTAACGGAATCGGCTGGTCAGGCTCGCTGACTTGGTTGATGCATGTCATCGTATCCCAATTGCGTGGATCGATGCTCATGATGTCAATCACTGGATTGTCTGGTCAAGACTCGGTTATTTACAGACCGCCGTCATATAGCTGGAATATTGCTGAGTGCGGCGTTAAACAACAAACAAACAAACAAATTATCCCGATTTACCTCGCACTTCCTTAAGGCATGGTGGTGTCTGGTGACGTCGAAATGAACGTCAAGCCAATGTCAACCTGAGACCTAATCACAGATTTAGCGGTGGATTGGTGATGGAGTTGGTGGCATGTCTGAGCGAACCCCTCTCCATATTGTGTAAGGAAGAGTCACTGGACAATACTATCGAGACTTCATACTGGCAGTCTTTTTCGTCCCGTTTGCAAGGTATGTTGGTCGATCATTTGTCGATCATTTGCCGTTGTACAAAACTACCTTAGCGCTACGACTGTCGTAAGTCGGACTCGTAAGTCTATGTTAAGGTACGGGAGTTACGATCCCCTTTAACGCTAAGATCGCTTTGTACAACGGCACCCAGGACGACATCGTGTTCACCGTGCACGGATCGTCAGTGCTCACCTCCAGCAGCACAACATCCATAGAATACCAAGGCTAACAGTGAACCCAGAACCTTCTCCCATGCAATACGTCTGAGACATGATGTTTCTTTCAATATCCTACCCCGCCGACCACGTTGACTGAACTTGACCAGGCACTGAAGGTTCTATTACACCAAATCAGAACCAGTTTGGACAGTGCGGTTTTCGTAGGGGGGCCTTCAGTGCAGATCGAGAGATATCTGCAGGCTGTGATTGGAGGATATTCTGTAAGATTTTTATGTCTTTCAAATGTACATCCATCCAGTTATTAAAACTGACCATGTTTTTCTATATTAAGAAATGTTTTTTTCAACATGATGACTTATGCTGAATGTGACCACAGCTATTTTCAAGTAGGTGACATTTGGTGCGAAACTGGGGGTGGTGTGTTTAGCTTCCTGTACTCGGAAAAGGAGCTGGCTAAGCTAGTCATTATTTATTTTTGTATTGCTGCTCTAAGGCCAAACTGTGCACAAACGTACAGGTAATAGCTGTTGAATGCTTAGTTGTTGTTTTCAAGCAGAATATAACGTTACTATAGATGTCTATGGGAAAACATTTGGTGGTGTGTAACCTGTAAGCGCAGTGGGACGAACTCCCTCCAATCGCCATTGGGAGGCTCATGCGCAAATTGCTTCGGCAAGTGAATTTTGGACACACCGTGGCAACATTTTGCCAAACACGTCACAACATCTACTGTCAAACTTCTCTACTTGTAATGTGTTCCCAAATTGTTCATTACCAGACAACTATTAACAGAAACTGATATTTCTGCCAATACTGTAAGTTTTTAGTTATTTCCGAATATCCCCTCAGGTCATTACCCTTTTAACACATTTCTATGTTCATTTGCATTGAATCAATATGTTAATCAGCGACTCACGTCTGTACATATCCCTTGAATAGGTCCTTAGATGACAGTGACTTCAGTCGTTGATGAGTGCGAGAAAGATGCTGGTGGCTCTGATAATCCTTCTAACGGGTTCCTACACATCAGCCTATATTGGAACTGGACGAGGAACTAAAAGCACAAAGATGGCAGACTTTTTAGTAAGCACCAATATTTTGGCTGAAGTTTCAAACGTTTTTAGTGGCGTCCGATGCGTTGATCTCTGTCTGCAGAATGAGGCTTGTGTGTCTGTATTCTACAGACGGCAACACCGACGGTGTCAGCTCCATGACGTGTTTTTCATGACGCCTCAAGATGGAGAACAAGAGACGGGTACTGTGTACTACAGCGTCACAACAGGTGAGGATATATTCATTATTCGGGTAGCCTAGTGGTTAAAGCGTTCGCTCGTCAAGCCGAAAACTCTGGTTCGATTCCCCACATGGGTACATTGTGTGAAGCCCATTTCTGGTGTCCCCCGACGTAATATCTCTGGAGTATCTCTAAAAGCGGCGTAAAATCATACTCACTCTCTCACTACATTATGCCACTGAGGTGTGTAGGCGAATGGTGCTGTACGCCATTGCATCCATTTTTTGGTGAGAAGCGATACATTTCAAAAGGTTTTTTTAATTTCTTTGAAGTACAAAACATTTGAACTTTCCGCAATAGAGCTTCAACAGTCTTGCAGATAATGATCTTTAAATATTTCTTCTACCTTTTAAGCCAGCCATTGTGCAGAACGTTAATCATTAAGTATTCTTTTCACAAAACAAATCCACGAGAGTTTAACAGAAATACCGTTAAGCGTAATTAACTGGTATAAAATGTTTGCTAATTTGGGAATTTTCTTATTTGCCGAATAACGAAGCCCAGTTGCAGTTTTCAGAAGTTTTAAATGTACTCTTTTCATAATGATTGTATTTCCAAATCCACAAATTCTCAGTCAGGTATTCTCTGTGATTGTTGTGAAAATAAAGAATATAAGAACAAATGATGCATAAAAATATCGTGCATATATACTCACACGCAAAAGAAACGCAAGTGGTTTTAAGGAAATAGGTAACAAACACGGAACCATAAATTGATACGAGTTTTAGCGTGTAGTGAGTCTGATTGTGTTATCAATATTTTTGGTTGCATTTTGGAAGCCCCGAGTAAAGACGCAACATAATAAACGAATCGCCAAAACGCACCATTTCAATGTATATGTGGGTATCATGCACCCATTTCTCGCGAAATCGAAAATGCACGAAATGTCACGGACTGTAGTGGGTATAAAACTGTGGCCGATTCTTGGACCTACCACTCCTTGGTCAACAATGCCACGCCTAACTCAAATTCAGAGAAACGAGGCTATCGGACGTTTGGAAGCTGGAGAGTCTGTCCAAGATGTTGCCCGTCATTTCAACGTTAACATAACCACAATTTACCGTCTCCTGCATCGATACAATGCTACACAGACCACAGATGACCTTCATCGGAGCGGTCGTCCTAGGGTCACAACACCTCGACAAGATCGGCAGATTACCTGTCAACACCAGCGACATCCGTTCCTAACTGCAATTGAAAATGCTCAACAGACCATAGGAACACATAATCGACACATTAGGCAGGACACTGTGATCCGACGTCTCCGTTTAAACAAACTCAGATGTCGCCGACCAGCACGTCGTCCTGTTCTCCAACCACGGCATCGACAAGCACGACTTCAGTGGGCACAGGGTCATCGCAATTGGCGTCATCGTGAGTGGAGGCGTGTCATCTTCTCTGATGAAAGTCGCTTTTGTGTCTCCCTTGCAGACGGAAGAGTCAGAATTTGGCGGCGTCGAGGTGATCGTTTCGCTGACAGAAACGTTATGGAAAGGGATCCATGGGTTGGACCTAGCGTCATGATATGGGCAGGGAATGGACTTAATGCGATACTTGAACCCATTTGCTTTCTGAATGTTGGTCAAGGTCGGGGACACGGCGTCACTGATCAGCGGTATATCGACCGAGTGATCAGACCCGACGTTGTTCATTTTTTTTGCACAACATCAACAACATATTTTCCATCAGGACATCGCTCGTCCCCATGTTGCCAGAGCTACCATGGCCTTTCTGAAACAACACAACATCCGTGTTCTACCGTGGCCAGCCCTCAGCCCTCATCTGAACCCCATCGAACACTTGTGGGATTGTCCCTACGACTGCCGATGAACTACGCACAGCTGCTCTGGATGTGTGCAGGAGGATACCTAGGGCCTTCACAAATCGTCTGATCCACTCAATGTACAGGAGATGTGTGGCAGTGATCAATGCTAATGGTGGTCATTTGAAAAAAACAATTGTCATCTGCCTTTTAATCCATTAAACTGTCTTCAATCAAATTTTTGTCAATCTCGCCCTATTAGTATTTCTTGTCTTCACTGTTGAAAATAAATAACATGTATACTGCATACTAGACTTGCGTTTCTTTTGCGTGTGAGTATATTTATCAGCAATAAGGGTGAGCTACAACTGTGTTTCCCCCATACGGTTTGCATATTCTGCTTACTCTTAATGTTTCGGGTGGTATCTATCTGTTTATTTTCTGTACATATCGATGCATATAAGGGCCCTTGTTTGTCTCAGGTGATTGTCCATCTGGCTACGTCCACAACCGCCTCCTCAACTTCTGTTACCAGCTTCATCCTGACAAGCTCCCGTACGACGATGGTCTTGCTGACTGTACGTCCAGAGGAGAACACCTTGTTGCTATTGACAGTGCGGACAAGCAGAACCACGTGGTCAAGCAGATCAACTCGTCATCAGGTCTGTATACTTTCACCAAATAATCACCGCCACTTCAGTGCCATGTATACGCTTTAACAAAAACTTATATAACAGACTGCGACATATGGATCTCGCATGAAAGTCCCAACGGGACTAAATAGCGCGGTATTTTGCGAGACCTGACTGTTTGAAAGACGTTGCGCTGATCAGTCATCGAGTTATCGGTGACCGAAAATCTTGAATAATTAACGAGGCAACTGTTACATCTAAACCTTGGCAGACAGTTTTGCCCTAAAAAGTCAAAGTAACAAATGACAAATAATAATAAAAATCATTAAATTCCATCTGATGTTTTGTTTTAAAAAATACAGTCGTCCTTTAAACAACGTTACATAACGGAAGTGGGAGGAGTTAGCCTTCGGTCACCTGACATCTACTGCGCGAGCGAATCTAAATATAGAAACGCACGTGGCAAACTAGCACATGGCACAAATTCTCGATGTGTCTGCATGTTTACTTCATGTCATGACAAAGACGTTACGTTTCACTCTGCAATGAAAACATGCCCATATACAGCATACGACTGTTTTATTCAGGTGTAATAGGTGCTTTGACTGCAGATAATGTTGAAAAGAATATTCCGTTGAAAATGTCAGAATAGAAACTATTTAGATACATAGTGTCATATCAGCAAGAACGATCAGCGAGCTGTATTTTACAAACGATCGAAACCTAAAAACTTTTGACAAGGGAGTTCCATTTAAAATAAATCTTGATTTGCTACTGAACCCCGATTACAGTGTAGCGTCAGCGTAGCATACCCAGGGAACCAGACGGTCTTTGCGGGAATATTGTCACATATATAGGCGGCATATTATATGAGACAAATATCTATTCAGTTCGTGCACAAGTTTAACAGATGGTGCAAACGACTGACGAATCTTTTTACTTTTATTCTTCATTCTGCAAATGTGAAAGTTCGATTTCTTTGTCTCTGAAAATGCTCTTAAGAAGCTATGAGATCTACTTAATTAGCACAGTTTGACACTCAGAAATCGGACATGAAAATGATAGACATAATGCCTATGTTACTTTCCGATGTGGAAAAAAAGATAACCTCAATGACTTCCACTTTCAGCGCTTTCGGTGGTATGTTGCTGACATAATCATCTCGCGATTGACTCATGACACAGACATATCTGAGATCATACAAAACACACAGACAGGTTAAAGTTTACTTATCACGGGATGCGTAAATATGTGAATAGAATTGTTTTTAAAACATGAATCAAACATGATGGGGTAGCCTAGCGGTAAAAGTATTCACTTATCACCCTGATGTGGGTTCGATTGCCCACAACGACAACCTATGTGTAGCCCTTTTCTGGTTACCCATAATCACCCCCACCCCAACCCCAACCCCAACCCCTACCTATATTTACCGCCTAAAACATATTTCCCCTTTTTAAAACAATTATTCATTATTTTTTTATTTTTTTCTATTTATGTAATGCAATCATATTTCCCCTTTTCAAAACAATTATTCATTATTCATAAACGTTCATCTGTTTACAAGTATTGCGATCATATTCCCCTTTTCAAAACAATTATTCATAAACGTTTATCTGTTTACAAGTACTGCGATCATATTCCCCTTTTCAAAACAATTATTCATTATTCTAAAAACGAATATCTATTTACATGTATTGCAAATAATCGCAACAAAGATAACGACAAATACATCAACACAAATTGTTACACAACAATCATTGGTATGATAAAAAAAAACGCAAAGTTTATTTGGAGTATTCTTTCAGTCGAACATCGTCCAACCGCCTCCGTGGTCTAGTGGTTGAGCGTCCGCCCGGAGAGCGGAAGGTCCGAGGTTTGATCCCCGGCCGCGTCATACCAAAAGACGTGAAAAGAAAGTACTTGTTGTTACCCTGTCTAGCGCTCGGGATTAAGGGGTTAAAACAAGGACTGGTCGGCTCGGAGTCAGTATACTGTGCCTGAGTGGGGTATTCATGTTAAACTGCGGCATGGTATCTCAGTGGGCTAGCACTATAAATCGGCATCAGTCCGGACTAGCACACAAGCAGCCACATACACACGTACACACGTGCATGGACGTCGCTATTTTAGTGCAATAATCTTGGACGCGACGTTAAAGCCCTTTTCAACTCAACTCACCCAATAGTTCTTGTACATATATATAGTTCTGCGAACTACCTCCACCATATTGCAGGGGGGCACGGGTGGCCCAGTCGTCTAAGGCGCCGCGATTCGCTGTGCAGAGTTGCGTCTCTTGGGCACGCCAGAAACCTATGATTGTGGGTTCGAATCCCGGTTCGCCCCAATTATGTTTCTAGGTTTGTCAGCACCATACCCGTGCTCGTGGGTTTCACCGAAGTGGTAAACGTCGGATACCTGCATCACTTCGGGCTTTCCTCCCACATTAAGCTGACACGCCGGGATATGACTGGAATACTGTTAAAAGCGGCGTTAAACCCAACTCACTCACTCACTCATATTTTCAATATTTCATAGAAGCCAAAATATGATATCTTCCATCCCAAACACCTTTCACCACTCACTCACCACCACCAACTCACTCACTCACTGTAGCAGTATGGTGGATTGACATACAGAGAAAACCAAACATATATTCATTTCAACATTACACAAACAGTTGACATGATGCTGTATTATTTCGGTTTCAGCCAAGCTGTAAAAATTGTAATGGCATATTCCTATTTGCAGTCACTTGCCCCAGTTACTACATCGATGGGTCGGACGCAGCAAATGAAGGGCACTGGGTATTCCATGATGGCCGCAATATCACGTTCTTTCTCTGGGCTACGGGCTATCCCCGTACAAGCAACGGGAGAAACTTCATGGTCGCTGACAGGAACGATAAATTTCTATGGCATGATTCGGCAGCGAGCGGGGACAAATGTTACATCTGTGGAAGGGATGTGTGAC
This sequence comes from Haliotis rufescens, assembly GCF_023055435.1. Taxonomy (NCBI): domain Eukaryota; kingdom Metazoa; phylum Mollusca; class Gastropoda; order Lepetellida; family Haliotidae; genus Haliotis; species Haliotis rufescens. The sequence goes on from NW_025964368.1 coordinate 829,172, forward strand.
TTGCTGAATACACATCTCTTGTCGGGTACTGCAGCAGAGGACATTATAACGCCTCTCAAAACGTACTCATGCCAGGTAACCCGGGAAGATGCATGGCATCGTATCTCAATTGCGTGGATCGATGCACATGTTTTCAATCACTGGATTGTCTGGTCCAGACTCGATTATTTACAAACCGTCATCATATAGCTTGAATACTGCTGAGTGTGGCATTTAAAAACAAACAAACAAACAAAACCAATCATGCCAGGAACATAACCTGCATCTGTAGCGAGTGAGTGAGTGAGTTGGTTTGGTTTTACGCCGCTTTTAGCAATATTCCTGCAATTTCATTGCGGGGGACACCATAAATGGGCTTCACACATTGTACCCATATCGGGATTCGAACCCGGGTCTTCGACGTGACGAGCGAACGCTTTAACCACTTGGCTACCCGACCGTGACCAGCTCTCTAATCACTAATGACATGTACATGTAGGGTATAGATAAATGATAGCGATACGACCCTTTCCTTATTCATAAGATTTCTCTGCCAAAACCGCCGTGATATTGCTTGAAATAATGCTAAAAGCGGCGTAAGATCAAATTCACTCGGTCTCTGCCAAAAGACACGAGCGAAATGCAATCTTAAAATAGCCTGAAAGTCAAGTTAATGCTGGAAACGATTTTAAAATTAAAAGTGAATGCCGGTATAAACTCTCCACCGTACAAATTCTCCCCCCGGAGTTTTTATACCGGTACAGATTCTCCCCCGGAGAATATGTTCTGAAATATAATCTCCCCCGGGCGGATATGTTTCGCGCCCCCCTCAGTATAAAGTCTCCCCCCTGATTTTTCGGTTTGTTGCAATGTCTTTAAGTACTATATTCTTTAAATTGTTATCTTTAATGTAAGGAGGGTTACTTTAAAAAATAGCATAACATATCGACATGCTCTTTTGCAATTCGCCTGAAACTTTGCCGACCTGATTATTTTATTTACATGCACATTTTTTGTGAACCTACACTTATATGTTACTTTTGCGTGTTGTTAATTGAAAACACCAAGCACAATTAAGTCTTTTTTTATCTTTTGCACAAAAATGTAAATTGATCATGATTTGTTCAAAGTAATACGGAACAGAACAGAATAGAATTTATTTCGCGTATGTCGGCCACGAGGCCAATATGACAGATGACCAGTCAGTTTGAGAACAGGTTATAGTCAGAGCGCCTTTGTTTTGTCTTTATTTGTCTAAAATTGAATTTTTTTCAGAAAAAGAGCTAATCTGTACAGAACATCGTCATTATTAGTTGTGAGCAGGCATGTAAACTTAAACATTGAAGGATTTTCCTAAATAATTTCTTAATGGGAAGTTTACACGATATACGACTTTCCATTGGACGAGAGGTCGGTCACATGACCGCGAAATTGCCGTTCATACGTGTATGAACCACTCTCCCACCCAGAGTCCGATGCGACCGGCAGCCAGCCAGCATAGTACCTCTGCCACAGGCCAGCGCCATGTGACGATTCGTCACATCTTTCACAGTTCATTCAAGATATTGAATATGCTTTTCATCCGTTTCAAGTTTGACCAGTCTACACATTTTCATAAACAAATGTCAAAGAATGGTTACGGTTCATTAAGAAAGTATCCTAATACGTGAAAATATATTTGTTTTTGCGTAGTTATCCTTTGTTTACATTGGTTGTACGGCTCCACGTGCTGTCTTCGAAGCCCAACGGAGAGCTAGCGATACGGTCACTTTGATGTATAAATATATATTGTCATGAAATTCACTGTCGCAGTGGTAGTAGCATATCTATATATAATTGTGCAAAACAATATGTTAAGCGCCCCAAAATACTTACATTAGTCCGTTCTATACTGATTTCTGAAAAAGCGCGTTTGTTTACAAACAAGTGAAAAGTCCGGTCACGTGATATGCAAATTAGCCTGTGGCAGTGGTGTTATGCTGAGTCACCACTGCGCCGGAGTGTGTGTATGACCGACACAATTTGACGTTCATACGTTTTACACGAGATCGTGTTCTTGACGTAAACACTGACGGACTACTTCTACATTCCTGGGGGAACCCTTGGGAATTCCCTAGTACGAATGACATACTGAAGCATTGTTTCTGATCATTTAAACCCTTTAATCTTGAACTCAACGTTTTAGCATGATCGTTCACGAATATCCTCGCTGCGACCCATGCTAGTGAATCTATGCAGGGAGAATGTAATCCAAGTTTACAGGACAGAGAGCTTGCTTAGTTTTCTGTTGATGTGCCCACCTCATATTAGCTTATGAAGTCGCTGTTCTACATGCTTTCAGTGCCTGTCATAAGTGAAGTATTACGGTGAAAACAAACTGCTTGAGCATATAGATCGCCATATTTTGATTAAAGGATATTGTCGTTATTTCAATAAATTCTCATCGACAACCCACTCAAAACACTGGACCCAATCCATGCCGCTTCACTCAATGTATTCGCTAACACCAAATAGTTCGCGTTTGATTTAGTCATGGTAGAATGGAAATAAACATACAGTGTTTCCAATATATAGCTATGTGACCTGTAGCTTTAGCCGCGTTAAATATAACATTTGATACCTCCAAATCCAATTTAGGTAAATCTACAGATAACTTAGCTCTACATTGAAAACACTGTTTATGTCCTACATGTATACAATATGCGGCTTGTGTAATGGTAATTTCTGCTACTAATTTGTTTAGTACCTCTGTCTACATGATAGCCGTGAAAGTATAACTCTTTGCTTTTGATGTACTTAAGAAATATAAAGATCGATATGTTGTCTTATGCGTTCGAGTATTGATTTCTGGCCGCAGTCTAAATTCAGAGTTAGTCTATTATCAAGGATCCATGGTTACCTATGTAAAGAATTATTTTCGAATGATACTAGTAACTGTTTTTCATAATAACAGACTAGTTACAGTCATGTTAATGTGATGGATTAATCGATACAGACTGAGTATATGGAAACAGAAACGTACTAACATCTTACATCTGTATTCAGCAGAGCAGACAAACGAAACAAGAGCATTAAAGAACGGTACGCTATTCCTTATTCTAAGAGTCTACATATGAAGCTGCAATGGTCCCACAGAGCAAACGCAGACTAACAACGACTACAATCGTAGCTTAGAAAAACTGCCCCTTCATCCCGAGGGCTTCATCTTTTGATTAACAACACACAACACACAACACACACAAGTAAACAAAACAGTAAGACAAGGTATAGAATATATTTCCAATATGACTCCGCCTAACCCATGGTTTATTAGGGTTTGTAGGTAAAGTACTGACGGAAATGCTAGACAAATGCTTTTCTGGCTTCATTTAATAAATACGAGTCCTTGGGCTTTGAAAATAGCATATATCAAAGTAACCCAAATTGACCAAATCTAGCCTATCCTAACTGACACTGTGATTATCCTTAAAATGTACTTTTACAGGTAAAATGGTGATAAACTTTGGAAATATTCGTGTGTTGTCATGCATGTATGAAACATGAGGTAATTACCTAACACCTGTCCCAAGGTGATGACCTCACACCGGCCCGTGCATCCTCACCCGAGTTGGGGACGGTCTGAAAATATTGCTATTACTGTACTCAATTGACAGGTGCGTTGGGGTAGCAATTTAGGATATGTACTGCATTATATTTGCTTGGATAAATGATAGAATAGTTAAAAGCTATGAAACGGGATGTGTACTGGAAGGTTGTGGTTTTGGAATCAAGAAGTATTTGTTTTTCTATAGATGATTTCTTGAGGTAGCATCTATCTTCGCTGATGACGTATTTGAATCTGTACCATCACCCAAAGGTATGATAACTGGTTCAACAACGCTGACAGCTAGCAAAGACTGCTTTGATCCTCCCATTGACATGTGTGAGTTTGAATGTTGTGTTATGTCTTGCCACGAACCTTGTACTGTCACCCAAGATAGGCTCAACAGGGTTGAGCTCAAAATGTCTGACTGGCGTACGTAAGACAACGTGACCGTGTTGTGCCGCAAGCACATATGTCTTGTACTTTACTGATTTCTTATTCAGTTGAATTTTCTCCAAGAAATTTCGTTTCAGATGGTCTGAAGTCGACAATGTCATATATTCCTGTATGGTCGCCTTCAGACTATGCATGGTTGGCGGGACTGTATCTGGTTCGCGGACGTTGTATTACCTGGCGTTATCCATGACTATGATACAGCGGTTGTTTAAAATGGGCAGTAGATGATGTTCCAATTAGTCTATGAACACATCTCCTGTAATTTCTTTATGGAAATCACCAGTTTTCTTTTTCACCTTGAAAACTAGCACACATCCATCAATACGCCCCAGATCACGGGTTGCGGCGAGCAAAACACGATTACCTCTACCTGATGGTACCATAAGTGCTTTTTGTCAACCTTCCGATAGCCACATGTAGTCAGTGAAATGATTTATCAGGGTAAATGATCTGGAAGCCCTGACTGTGATAGTTATGAATGGTGCGGAGAAACTGTGACCTCATCGACAGGATGGAATATTTCCCCCTGAAAACTGCTAGGGCATCGGGGGTACCTTCTGCTCATAAAGCTAGTACAAAAAAACTCCTACACCAACTCACCCTGTATCAAAGCTGTCTAATATCCTTTGACGTCCCGGTTTTGTTTTTGAGATGCCCCGCCTATACCTGTTTAATTTTATTTTTCATACCGTAGACTTGGTGGTATGAATTGAAAATCCCATTGCCTGGGAAGTTCGGTAATTCAACCTATCTAAACTAATACACGGTTCCCTCTATCTCTCTAAAGTGTAAAGAACTTGTATGCATTTCCTAGTACGGGCTCCACGTCGTGTACCGTGGCTATGTCTATGCAAGTGTAATGTCACATGCATCATGGGACCAGCGTTGATAAAACAAACGCTGCGTCATTTTGCTATTTTATAAGATGCACATCTAGAATTTTCTCCATGTGATTTTTTTTGTGTTGATTAGATGTTTTCGGAAGACTACATTATTATCATTATATCATTATTATTATCACGGAGTCACGTGGGCATAGTTCTCTACTCCGTTTTAGACCGCCATCATTGGACTAAATCTGAACTTACTGTTTTCGTTCGAATTTTTCTCCTGTAATACTGTTGATATGACTCCTTGTTGTAGGTAGGTCGATCGGTAGTTATTCAATATTTCAAAAGCAACAGTCTGTGAAAATGTCTATCCTTTCTTAACAGACATTTTTCTAGCATTTCCGACAGTACTTTTGAATATCTGCCTCGGAATGTTTTGTGTGTATTCTTCAGTATCATTTTAATTATTATGCTACTTAATAATGTAAAAATGAACTTTTATGATTATATCAATATTGAACATTAATGCACTTTAAGTTTCCGACTGAACACAAACAGTGTGCATATAGGTATTAGTTAAAACACAACATACATATAGAGACTATGAAATAGTATATTCATTATACACATATTGATGCTAAAATGGCCCCTGGTCAAGTCGCATTCGACAGCGTGCACACTTTAAAAAGATAATAAAACACGCACATCTATGTCTTATAGTTTTTTAATATACATTGTTGATTCTCCATATCTGGAAGAATATGAGACCTTAAAGAATCATATTAAAGCTGTTTGTGGCCCACCAATTGGAAAACATGCATACAACACAGTGACAATTATGGTAACGGTCAGTGACCCGCTTCGTTGGAAATTTGTAAAACACAACACGTGGTATCAGTTTTGTGTAACATGAAGGTTGTATGACATTAAACAGTCAAAATCACAAGGTTCGAGGTTGTCACTCATCTTGTTTTGTTTGGGTTTTACGCTGAGCGAGTTCGATCACCAACAACTGTGACCCGTGAAGATTCCGGGGTAGAATAGGTCTTCAGCAACCCATACTTGCCGTAAAAGGCGACTATGCTTGTCGTAAAAGGCGACTAACGAGATCGGATGGTCAGGCTCGCTGACTTGGTTGATACATGTCATTGATCCCGATTGCGTGGATCGATGCTCATGCTCATGATGTCAATCACTGGATTGTCTGGTCCATACTCGATTATTTTAGAGACCGCCGTCATATAGCTGGAATATTACTGAGTGCGGCGTTAAACAACAAACAAAACCAACAACTGCGTCAGCCGGATATGGTAGGTGCGCATGTATGGCACACTGACGCAAGCAGATGGATTGCACACAACCAAATGTTTTCCCATAGACTTCAATATTAATGTTAAATATATATATTAAAATAACTAAGATTCAACACCTATTACCTGTACGTGTGTGTACAGTTTGGCCTTAGAGCACCAATAAAAACCAAATAAAAGACTAGCTTAGCAAGCTCCTTTTCCGAGTACAGGAAGCTAAACACACCACTCCCAGTTCCGCACCAAATGTCACTTGCTTGAAAATATCTGTGGTCACATTCAGCATAAGTCATCATGTTGAAAAGGACAGTACTAAATATAGAAAAACATGGTCAGTTTTAATTGCTGGATGAATTGTACAGTTAAAAACATAAAAATCTTTCACAAAATCATCCAATCACAGCTGCGAGATGATTCAATCTGCAGTGAAGGCTGATTTGGTTTTGTAGAACCATGAACCCAGGTAGACAACTTTCAAGGGCGGTAACTCTGGATGAAACAAGTTCTGTCATCCCAGGGCCTTGAAATTACTGGTTTTTATTTTCACACTAGTGTTTATTTTTATGACAGTGAAATAAGACACGTTGGCCGACTACATGGCATGGGGTATACCCAACTGGTTACAGCTAGAAAACAAGTTTGGGTTCTTGATTGATGTCTTAATTGCCTATGCTCCAGCCATATTCACAGCTATGGAATATTTTTGTTTGTTGTTGTTTAACGCCGCACTCAGCAATATTCCACCAGTATGGCGTCTGCAAATAATCGAGTCTGGACCAGACAATCCAGTGTTGACATCATGAGCATCGATCCACGCAATTGGGATACGATGACATGTATCAACCTTATCAGCGAGCCTGACCACCCGATCCCGTTAGTCGCCTCTTACGACAAGCATAGTCGCCTTTCATGGCAAGTATGGGTTGCTGAAGACCTATTCTACCCCGGATCTCCATTGGTCAGATACTTATGAATAGCTAACTGGTCTAAGGAATGATAACTGTCAAATCAATACATAATTTAGGAACTGTAAAACTACGTGTCAACTCTGTCATAGATTTCAACGCATGAGTAAACTGCGCTGCACGGTGCTCTGCCATTATAACTTGGACGACTACTAGGAATATTTACTCGCCCGAAACATCCACTCCCAGTCCTGTATACTTTATAATAATAACGCTGTCGAAGATGAAGTACATTTTCTAACTGGCAGTAGCCTTTTCTCAGATTTGAGGAATAATTTATGAAACATAGCATCCCAATTATATTGTACATTTTGGAAGATGTGCCCTGTCGACCAGATCAAATTCGTAATGTGGAAAGATAGGCTTGTTAAATCTCTTGCTCTATGGAATACTGTAAGGGACATTCTCGCGGCAAGTATGTGGCAAGTATTCTCGCGATCTCGACCTATGGAAACGAAATACGCCCCAAACACGAGCATGCGAGATCGCGAGAACGCGAGATTTCGTATTCCGTGTGCACGTGCATCACGTGTTGACATGGCATGCTTTGAAATTTCATTGTGATTAGATATTGCGTTTAGATGCAACGCCACGGATCTGTAAATGTATACCTCAACGATCGCTACATTCACATCATAAGTTCCTTTATTTTTTGTACTTAGTACATGTACACTTACTTTATATCAGCTGGTTATTATAAGTGAGGTGGTTTCATGAATATGCAAATAATCTTAATTATATCCCTAACAGTTAGTGAGCACAGGACCCCAAACTCCCGCACACGTCTACAATCACACAGCTGAAAAGTGGTTGGTAACTTATCGTTAAAGTTATCAAAACGTTTATATATATATATATATATATATATATATATATATATATATATATATATATATATATATATATATATATATTCATAATAAACATGAAGATGAATGTCATTATAATGAATGTGTTTTTGGATCAGTGCCCTTTTCAATATTGCAAACGATAGTTCAACTTGCATAAGAGAAATGAGAGAGAGTATTTATGGATGTCAACTTCTTTATTATGAGTGAGTGAGTATGGTTTTACGTCGCTTTATGAAATATTCCAGCAATATCACGGCGGGGGACACCAGAAATGGGCTTCACACATTGTACCCAAGTCGGGAATCGAACCCGGGTCTTCGGCGTGAAGAGCGGACGCTTTAACCCCTGGGCTACCCGACCGCCCCTCTTTATTATGAGGAATACAACGTTTCGGAGTATATGCCTCAGTCAAGACATTCGACTGTGTCAAAGAATATCAGGGAAGTCCCTTGCACGATTCCAACTAAAACCCGTGTTAAGTATCAAGTAGTGATGCTACCAGGTATTTGCGAAAAGATGAGCGTATCCTGTCCCACTGATGCCACCGTCACAAATACACGCAAAGTCAAGTCAAGCGTCCACCTGAACGTAAAACACGGGAACATATGGCACATGTACAAGTCAGAATAGAAAATTGCATTGGACATCAATTGTTTCATTGATGCCTCAAATGTTCTGCACATTCACTGGAAGCAAATTGGCTTTTGAGCATTATTGAACGAGATCAGATCATCATATTCCTCAAGCATTAGTTAAACTTCTTGACCAAATTACCGGGTTTTGATTTTGACAATTCCAGTAGCAATTCCTTCCTATTCATATACATAAAAAAGAGATCGGCAAGGGAGGGAGCACAGTTGGTGGCCATGGGGATACGACCCGTGAAGATTCCGGGGTAGAATACGTCTTCAGCAACCCATGCTTGCCGTAAAAGGCGACTATGCTTGTCGTAAAAGGAGCCTAACGGGATAGGGTGGTCAGGCTCGCTGACTTGGTTGATGCATGTCATCGATCCCAATTGTGTAGATCGATGTTCATGATATCAATCACTGGATTGTCTGGTCCAGACTCGATCATTTACAGACCGCCGTCATATAGCTGGAATATTGCTGAGTGCGGCGTTAAACAACAAGCCAAAATCAAACCATGGGGATGCCTACTTCATTGTTTACCACTCGTGTAATGAGCATTTAACTCTGCTCTGGGGTTTCATGTCAGGTTGCAATGTACATAAACACTACACTGACGAACTTTTAATTAATATGGTAAAAGGGGTTAATAACACATCACCAAGACCAGAGGGTGTCGCTGTTGAACTTTTGAAAGCTTCTCGGCATCTAACTGTACAATTTCTTACTCAAATCTTTAACAAGCGTCTCTTTAAATTGACCCTAACAACTATACAACTATAGCGGTACTTCTATCAAAGACTCATGCCGTCAACTATCATTTTAAACAGACGTCTACAAACTTTGTGTGAAAGTCATAAAAATTATTACTGAACAAGCCGACTTTAGGCCTCATTACTCCACTATTGGCATATTATATATATATATTTTCTTATTTTTTATTTTTTTACATTTGTTTTTATATATTCTTTCAGGCTCGCTGACTTGGTTGATGCATGTCATCGTTCCCAATTGCGTATATCGATGCTCATGATATTATCCATTGGATTGTCTGGTCCAGACTCGATTATTTACAGACGGCCGTCATATAGCTGGAATTAAACAACAAACCAACCAACCAAGCATTTATTTTGTTTCCATTTTTGGCTATTGTTCAGAAATCTTTAGATTGTGAGAAAAGGGAAAGATTTTACTGTCCCTTCATTGACTTTTTCAAGGCATTTGATGCTCGAAAGTTCTACATTCACTGTGTGAAGGTGGCATTAAGGGCACATTTTTGGATATAATCACATCAATATAAAATAATATACCTGCTTGTGATAGAATATCTATATTTATAAACAAGTTATAAACCCATATGAAAAGAGAGAGTGGTCAGGGTATATTACTGGCACATCTTTAATTAATTATTTGTGTTCTCTCATGTTTGCTGATGATGTCTAAGCAATGTCTGACATGTTCATAACTGCAACGAACGATAACTCTATGCGTATACATGTACGTCGCTAAAAAACTATAAGTGCAATATAATCTTGAACACGACGTTAACCGCCATTTTTACCTCACTTCGCCTCTACTAACCTCAATAATAACATATTTTAAGTGGCGTTAAACCAAACTGTTTCTAACTGTGTATTACGTTTAATTATTTTTTAAATATATACAAAAACGGATTGGAGTTCTTATTCTCATTGTTCTTAGCAGTTATCATGATTCAATATGATATAAGTTCACTAAACGTAAATAATCATGGTTACTGTAACTTTAATCTTATGGCACAAATTTCTGCATGTATTTTACAATATGTACACTCTAGACCCGTCAGAGACTTGTTGCACATATTGCAAACACATACATTCTCATTAAATTAGGCAGTGGGATAGCCTAGTGGTTAAAGCATTCGCTCGTCGGGCCGACGATTCGATTCTCGTCATGGGTAAAATATGTGAAGCCTATTTCTGGTGTCCCCTGCAGTAAATTGCGGCGTAAAACCAAACTCACTCCCTTTTTAAAATCGGATCGTATACTCCAATCAATACCTTTCTGAAGTTTCCACCTACTTATATTATTACTTTTGTTGTTCTTACAGGTACATACATACATACATACATACATACATACATACATACATACATACATACATATATGTTATCTACTTCATAGCATTTATTCACTTGATGAAGGAGTAAGTATATACTCCGAAACGTTGTGTTCCTCATGATAAAGAAGTTGACAGCAATAAATTCTCCCTCTTACGTGTATTACTTAAATTGCTGAATACCTTTCAAAGACTTTGAAAAAAATTATACCTCTCTGGTTGTTCCTAAATGGGGAACTCTACTTGCCTCTGCGTTGAGCCGTTGAAACAAACATTCACATGGAAAAAAAACCTGCAAATAAATTACGAGGGGTAAAAAGAACGGTAATTTTACCGTTTCAGCATCGATACATGGAGTAAACCATAATTTACGGTAAAACAAAAGTATGTGTGTTGAAATGATTGGCCGATCTCTCAAAGATCAAACATTTCCAGACATCTGAATTTTAAACCGAAATCGGCATATCCCTGTTATGTCTGTTCGGTATATGACGTTTATCTTCAGTCAAAATCATTTATGTGATTACTCGTACAGTTACATGCTAATTTAAAATGTCGTTATATATTACCTAATGAGGTGTCATTTGCTTGAAATTAATTAAGTCGTTCGAGTTGGATCATTTTCCTAACCAGAAGTCCTAATTTTAGTTTAACCATTATAGGGGAAATGAATGTCGTGGCCAGTTTTGATTGGATGAAATTAAGAGAATGTCGGCTGCTAGTCAACATGTGTAGGTTCGCTGTGTTTGCAGTCACCAAATGGGTGTCTTAATACTTACGTGAGCATTTGGACTGTGGATAAAGGCTCTCGAGGCTCGGGCAAACGTGTAGTAATCATTATAAGTTCATAATATTCCATTACCACGCTCCGAGCCGTTTAGATACAGCGCTTAGAAGCAGGTGCCCGTTCGCAGATAAGGACGTTTTGCTCGGTTCTGGAATTATCGTCTCGGGTAACGCAAACAAGACCTCGTCGAACAACAAATACTGTGCATTTTTTTAAACAGGAATCGTAGCAGTGATATTTTCCATGTTGTTTCTTTGATTATCTATTCAAAATCACCCCCAAGTCGACAGGCACTAACTCCCCCAAAATGCATGGAGACATAAGGAAGGAGACAAGCTTAGTCGGGTGCGTGTCAGTGAAGAATGCTTTGGTTGTTGTGTTTGTGTTCATATTACTGTTAGGGATGCCTGTTCTTGTCCAAGCTAAACAGAAGAAGACGCCTGACTGTTCCACATGCAAAGGTTTAGTCAGCAGTTTTGAGGAGGTGAGTAGTGCATGCTAATTGGGTTTAATCAGAGACCATGTCGGATATAATGGTCCAGGCTAATTAAAGTCGGATTTTTGGACCATTGATTAAAGTCCCTGAACACCATTTTGTCCGCTGACTCAATTCAGTCATGTGTTTCACTCTAGAAATTAATTGTGACCATTATATCATAAAAACATTCACATTGTCTAAGACATTTTGTTGCAATCAACCAGTTTGTTTATGCTCACATGACTGTTTCAATTAAGTCTCTATCAGTCTATGTATTATTATTATTTGTTTCTTACCTGATAGGCAGTGAAATAATGCTAGACAAAGTATTGCAAAACTTATTATTGCAAATATTACTTTTGAAGGAATCAATAAAGAATTAAAGCATGAATGATACATAGATGGGCATACCATGAGCACAGGCAAGTGTAAATTTGTGTCATGAATTGATACATTGGTGAATCCTGGTCCTACTAAATAACGTCCAGGAGTGTCTGGCAGAATATCTGTGTCCACCACCAACTGTGCAGAATTGTGTATTTTTGACACTGAACAGGATTAAACAATGCAAGTTCTAAAATTGATGTCAAAACATTTTTATACTTTACAAGTCTTTTTACAATACAGAAAAGCATTACCCAATTCATTCTATACAGGGTAGATGCCAATGTAAATTCAACCGTGCCCATTGCCCACAAAACTTATCATCTCACGCGACATTGTTTTCTTTCAGGGACTGAAAAAGACTGCAAAATCAAATTATGGAGGTGGTAATACAAATTGGGAAGAAAAATCTCTGGGAAGTTATGCCAAGAGGTAGGATGTGATGTTATGGAACAATTTGCCAGCGGCAAGTGATACTGTCGTCATGATTATAACTAAGGAAGAGAATTTATAGATATCAACTCTGTGTTCCTCAATAAAAAGAAGTTGACGTCTATAAATTCTCATCCTTATGTGTATCAGTATGCACTTCTAAATGCCATACAATTACAAAGACTTCATGATTATAACTGGTTAATTAATAGTAACTTGCTGACGCATTTATTGCAATATTCACTCACTGCATTCATCATTTGGCAACACCTGTAGTCTTTTTGGGGCAGATATATGAGGAGTGTTTACAACAAAAGCAACACTTAAACTGAGTTGAAATATTGAAATCCTGTATGTTGTCACATGTGTATTTTTATGACAGTGAGGTGCGCCTTGTGGAAATCATGGAGGATCATTTATGCAAGGGAGGTGCAAAAGAGGTAAGAGTCTAATGTTTGAAATCAAATTTACAAAGATTAAACAAAGTACAGCTTTTCTAACACTGTAAAAAGAATATGCTGATCTTGCAATTACTAAATCTACACATTACTACATGTTAGATATACTGGTGGCCAGTCATCTGGGACTCCACAATCTGCCAAGTTTGCAGCACTCAGACATTCCAAAATCTTATCATCCTTGTTCAATCCCGGATAAGATTTGTCCTGATTGATTCTTGGTTTGTCAGCACCATATTTGTGCTCATGTATTTCAAAGTCTCTGTGGTAAAGTGTCAGCCCGGAGAGCGGAAGGTCCGGGGTTCGATCCCTGGCTGCATCATTTCAAAAGACATTAAAAGATGGTACTTGTTGTTACCCTGTCTGGCGCTCAGCATGAAGGGGCTAAAACAAGGACTGATCGGCTCAGTGTCAGTATACAGTTTCTGAGTGGGGTATTCATGTTAAAACTGCATCATGGTATCTCAGTGAGCTAGCACTATAAAAAAAATTCATGGTGTGATAGAAGTAATTTTGTGGCAGTGTGTGAACAAACACCTACAATCACAACTGTGGCATGTGATGTTTTATGTGAACAGTAGTGTTAATGTTCATAACACTTTTACCTTAGTTTTTATAAACATGCTAGAGGTTTGGGAATTTTTACTGACATGCAAAAATTATTGATTAGAAACTTGATATTTGAACGCCTTTCCAACTCGTGAAATATTCACTTTAATCTGTTAATTATTAATTTGTTACTTGAAGACTGAAACTATCCATATATACATTACAATTACACCTCAAGAGTGTGAACATAGATAACATAGATTGTCACATGGAAAATACACGTGCAAATTGAGCCATGAAACTGTGATACAAGACCTGTGAAGATCCAGGGTAGAATAGGTCTTCAGCAACCCATACTTGCTGTAAAAGGCAACTATGCATGTTGTAAGGGGCGACTAATGGGATCGGGTGGTCAGACTCGTTGACTTGGTTGATGCATGTATCCCAATTGTGTGGATCGATGCTCATGATGTCAATCACTGGATTGTCTGGTCAAGACTTGATTATTTACATTTACATTATTTAATCCTATAACTGAGTGCGGCGTTAAGCAACAAATAAGAACTGTGATACAAGGTGAGGTGAAATGGGGTTTAACATCGCGTCCAAGATTATTGCACTTATATAGCGATGTGCATGCACGTGTGTGTGTGTGTGTTTGTGTGGCTGCTTGTACTAGTCCGGACTGATGCCGATTTATAGTGCTAGTTCACTGAGATACCATGCTGCAGTTTAACATGAATACCCCACTCAGACACAGTATACTGACTCCGAGCCAACCAGTCCTTGTTTTAGCCCATTAATGCCGAGACCGGACAGGGTAACAACAAGTACCATCTTTTAACCTCTTTTGGTTTGACGCGGTATGACCCCGGACCTTCCGCTCTCCGGGCGGACTCTCTACCACTAGACCACGGAGGCGGTACTGTGTTACAAAGTTTCCAAGAAGTTGTGTGAACATTGGTCAAATCCCCCACTGACGATGATGCACCATTCTTATGTTGAATAGCCAGTTATTGAACAGGAAAAGAGCTTACGCCAACACATGCGATGACCTCCTTGCTAAAGTTTACCCATGCTTCTGAGCATTTGGAAACATCATTCTGATTTATGACAAGTCACTGTCTGTTATTTTTGGTTTTCATAATTTAATATTTAAGATATCAAACAATGTGCCATGATATGTATGTTTGTTGTCAGTGCATGATTGTCTTATTTTCATCTGTATAGTGTCACTCAATGCTAGAAGAATTTGAAGATCGGATTGAAGCCTTCTGGTTCAAAGAATTTGCTAAAAAGGACAATTATGATTTCCACCAATGGCTTTGCATTGATAGTATCAAAGGTGAGAGTTTGCTGATAATGATTTGCCTGTTGGTTTCAACCAAACAATCGTTAATATAAAAGAAATTATGTGTATTCATGATCGCTCATTTTATTCTTACATATTGAGGAAGGATGCAACTTTGAAGTCTTGTCAAAGCTGATCTTTTTTTATTCTTTTTTTTCAATAAAAGAATGTACTGTAACTGCTAATCAACATACTCTTTGCTAATATCCATTCAATGTACAACGCAAGCTCGTATTGAAACGATGTTCTCAATGCATATTTGCTCAGAACATATTGACAATTAGAGCAGTTTACTAGTCAGTATTTATATTTCATGGACCCCATAATCTATGATTATTGACATGAGATCTATGGCAAGGACCTGAGAACCGTGTGCTTAATGTCAAACATTGTTACTTTCCAGCATGCTGTCCAGAGAACACGTTTGGCCCTGAGTGTAAGCCGTGTCCGGGAGATCCCAACCGACCCTGTACAGGAACTGGCAACTGTGACGTGAGTCCCTCTGCCATAGATCACGCTGATTCTCTGTATGTTCAGGGGGTCTAGTGAAGGAATGCAGCGATCAATATATCGTTTGGAGATCAATATATTGTAGTTAGTGTGTGAATGTGTGTAATTAGACATATAGTCAGACCCCGTAATCTCGAATGTACCGATATCTCAAACCTTTTCTCCAGCCTCGACCGCCTCACTACATGAATATATATAAATTTGACCTTTGTTATCAAATTCGAGATAAAACTTCTTAGAGCTATCTCGAACCTTGGACTCGGCTTCTGTTTTGACTTTACTATATAATTTTACTATAGGATTTCTCGACATTGGCATTTGCCACATTTACAGTTTGAGAAGCGCAAATAAGTATTTCACATAGTGGTGAGCAGTTCTCCGGGATATATCTAGTACATTTCCTCACAACATTGTCCAACATCTTGGTAAAAGTCCATTTAAATTTGAACCAAATGTTCAACAAATTATGTACTTACCTTTTAATTCAAATGGTAAATGGTAATCTTTATTGACAATTGAGACAATATGAGTAGACATGAGTAAAAACATGGCTGCACTTCCTGGTTAATCAAAATCAGATAAAAGGTATCAAACCATATCCTCACAATACGATACTCAAAATATCCAAGCAGTGAGAGTGAGATGAGAGTGGCACTTTGTTGTTTCTGCCAAGTGAACAGACTAAATAAAAATTAACCTCAGGCGTAACATCAAGTCAGAGATAGGTGATAATGAGCAATTTAGAGAAGGACCCAAGCCTTCACGCTCGTGCTGTGTTCCTAATGTCTCATGTATTCAATCTTGTTGATATGGACCTGATACTGTTACTTGATCAGTCTGGCTGTCCATGCTTGCTATCTCAAACGTCCAAATATCTCAAGGTTAATTCAACGAATTCCGGTTAGGTTCGAGAAAGCAGTGTCTGACAGTATGTGCATTTTGTGACTCCAGAAGCCCACAACTGATTTTGTTGCGTTTTGGGTACAATGGATATTATTGTCCGTCCCATGGGTTGCAGTAAATTCTTTTTCTTTGTCCGTTTCTGCGTAAAACCTTGGACATTTGCTGTATATATGCTTATAACGAACTTCAGTTACAACAAACTAAAATTAGTGGTCCCTTTGAGTTCACTATAACTGTAGTTTACTGTGTATAGACTTCAGCAATTTATTGGACTCATGCGATTACTATATTATAGACAGAACCTAGTTCATTTTTTTATTTGTCCTGGCAATTAAGCAACCTATCATTGTAGAGTTCAGTTATGTTCTCTTATTGTGAGCCATTCTGCAGCAGTTGGATAATTACGAAAATAGCTAGTTGTAAACAAGTAGTATATTTCTTTCTGTTTTCAGGGTGAAGGAACCAGAGGAGGATCAGGGGAATGCCGTTGCCATGCTGGTTACCGTGGTGACATGTGTGACGAGTGCTTGGATGGATATTTTGAACAACATAAAAATGAAACACACATAGTTTGTAGATGTATGTAATTGTTATAGCTCTCATTTTGCCACGTAGGAAAAACCTGAGTAACCTACAATCTTGCAGCTCTGATTCTCTTGATTGTCCCTTGTATTATACATATTCTCTTGGTAATAATTTGTCAACCCATTTGCATTCAACCATGTCGACCAAGATTAGAGGCCCCTGATGGGGTAAGTTGCTGTTTATGCCATCCGGCAATGGTTTGCCTAGTTGAGGCTAAATTATTCACAAACTGAGATAGCTGGTATATTGCTGTCTGTGGCATAAACCACTCAACAGTAAGGACACTTTGGTATTTCCAAGCTGCAAGTTTAGTTTACTTCATGTAATGTTGACTTTATCTTACATCGCCATGACAACACAATGTTCTGCTTTGCAGCATGTCACATATCATGCAAGGGTACCTGCTGGGAAGATGGCCCCAAGGGCTGTGATGAGTGCAAGTCAGGCTGGCTTCACACAGAGGAACATGGCTGTAAAGGTATTGATTGTCATGATTGTGTCTTGGACTGACTGAAAAGAAAATTTGATAATACTGTTTCAACACCCTTGTCTCTATTGGCTACATATGATAATCAGAAGGTTTTGATATCATGTGATTATACATTTTCCCAAGGCAAGGGATTTTTCTGACTAAAAGTCCAGATTCCACCCTTGCCGAACTAGGTTGGAATTGTGCTACAATACATACACACTGGGTGTCGTATGTAGGGAATGTTAAACTTTTCTTCGATCAACTTGATCAGACCGTCTTGACTGGGCGCTGCCCTCTAGGTTCATGCTTATGCAAGTGTTATGAAAAGTGGAGTCTGATTGGTCAATAGGAGGGACATAGAAGGGACACAACTCGTAATAGACACCGGTGGCGCTACAATACAATCGAGTAATGAAATTCCAGCCTAGTTCGGTAAGGGGGGGATTGAAAGAAGCACAGGATTCTGAGGAATGGATCCAGGAGTTAATGCAGCTTTAGCCCTGGAGATATAAGAGGATGGTATTGGAAATGCACCATGAGATAATATGCATCATTATTGAAATACTTATAGGCGATGTAATGCCACACTATAGAATGAGCATTAAAAGTTAATAAAATTCTATAATCATTGTCAGTAAAAGTACTGCTAAATGGAATGTTTTTACATCTTCACATTCACTTTAAGCATGTGATGAGGATGCATTTTCCTTGCATAAGCCCATTGAGCTGAGAATGCAATATGAATACACACTGACCCATTGACCGTTGACTTGACGCTGCTTCCATGTGGAATCTGGTGCTATCTACAGTGCGAGTGTACCAATATAATTATTAAGTAATGCTGATTTTGACTTCTCCAACTTCGTGATTGCAGATGTGGATGAGTGCAGTACCGACACGCAACCTTGCGATGAGGATCAGTATTGTATCAACACTGAGGGATCTCACTCGTGTCTGTGTAAGTTTCTCTACATCAACATTGGGGCTGCACTGGAAGAGAGAGAGTATCAATAGGTTCTATGTCAAATAAGGGGGCACGGGTGGCCCAGTCGTCTAAGGCGCCGCGATTCGCTGTGCAGAGTTGCATCCCTTGGGCACGCCAGAAACCTATGATTGTGGGTTCGAATCCCCGTTCGCCCCGATTATGTTTCTAGGTTTGTCAGCACCATACCCGTGCTCGTGGGTTTCACCGAAGTGATAAACGTCTGAGACCTGTATCACTTGGGGCTTTCCTCCCTCATTAAGCTGACATGCCGTGATATAACTGTAATACTGTTAAAAGCGGCGTTAAACCCAACTCACTCACTCACTCACTCCATGTCAAATAAGATAGACCCTAAGTAATTCAAACAAAGTATCTTAATGTGATAAATGTTATATTTGGGATAACACTTTCTTAGTAAAGTACAGATTCCAGTAATCTTGCTTTCTTTCAACTAGGTCAAGTAAGGGCTTATTCATGTCTCTCTCAACAAGCTTATTCCACTAGGTGATGCTTTTGTGTTGCTCTACTCAAAGGCAAAAGTTATTGTGACCATCAATACAATTTACTGCAGTGGATGGAATTATATCCAATGAAAAGAACAATGTCTGAAGGTGTGGTTATTAGCAGAAGTCCATGTGAAGGGAGCTCCTGGATTTTGCAAAGGAGTCTTGTCTAAACTTACACATGAATGTCATATTCTGAATGGCTGAGACCCATTCTATTATTATCCCCCGCCCAACAAAGTTGGCGAGGGAAATAGAAACAGGCTCTGTACATCCGTCCGTTCGTCATGTTTCGTTTCGTTTCCGGAGCCTAACTCAGAAACCGTTCAATATTTTTTCATGAAACTTTGCAGGTCTGTCAAGTACATGCTAGACTGGTGCCTTTTGCTATTTAGAAATTTTAGAAATTTTTATTTTTTAATGTTTCCAATGCAACAAGATGGACTAAGGTTCTGTGAGTTTTTTTGTTTTTTTTAATAAAGTAGATCTAAGTTGAATAACTATCTAATTTCTTTTCTGTTCATGCTGTTGTCTGCTTTAAATAACTGCCTAACTGTGGTGTTTGTACCGATTCCGACCAAAGCATGTATAGGACTTTCTTCCGTATTTTCTTGAGTATAGTGCGCACCCATGTATAATGCGCACCCTCCTCTAGCGGGTTCAATATTTTGGAAAAAAAGAAATTTGAATATTATGCGCAGAAAAAATTTACACCGTACCCTTTTTAGCGAAGTCCTGCAAACGAAAGGGTGCTGAGAAACTTCGTCAGTACAAATTCGAAATTTGAGATAAAAAATCACCAGACATGTTTATTTACCGTTTAAATAGTATTTATTGTTCTGCTAGGCATTGTTTTATATCTAGGGATTAAGATTACCTTGTGTATTTTCTCGTAAACTAAGCCGGAAACAGCAATCAGCTGTACACACGTTTTCTTGGAATCGACCGGTGATTCGGTCAAGACACACCCAATGATATAACTTTATAGGATTTTTAATGCAAGGATCGGCAACAATTATATCTGAAACTAATTTTTTTATCAGGAATAATATATTCCATTATTTTCTTAATTATATGCAGCCTTTACTAAACATATTTAAAATAATAATCACCCTAAGCGAAGCAGCTGATCGCTATTCCCGGGTATTATTTTTTTACATGGAACCAGTCTGACCAGTCACGTCAAGGCTCACGCGCACGTGATCGCGAGAATTTCATGTTGATATAGAATCGTCAAACAAAAACAAATATGACTTTTAACGAGTCAAATTATGTCATTTATGATATATGTATCCATTCTCTGTCAACTAAAGTTCGTTTCAAGGCGTCAATAGCGGTATTCTGACCGTGGTTGCTGTTAATAACGGTGAGTTGTGCGATCTTCCGATCGCTTCACACACGATTTCGCCGAAATTAATAAAAACAATATTATAAGGAATTTTGAATAAAATTAATGAAATAAGTTACAAACATAAGTCCAGATATACAAAGAACACTTTTTATAGCCAGACAGTGTAATTACATGATTATTTTGCGTACTTCAGTATGGATTTGTTGACATGGTATTTCCGGTGTTTCGTGCTCGCGGTAATGTCTTTCCATGGGGGGGAAAAAACATCCAAACTCATAATTCGTGTATAATGCGCACCCCCTTCTACACAGCTGTGTTTTTCGAAAAAAAAGTGCGCACTATACTCAAGAAAATACCGTACCTGCAATATAATTAGTGTGCACTGGTCTCTTGGTTGACATGGGTTAATTACCTCTGGGTTAGTTAATGTTCCACGAGCACAAGCTTTTTCATAAACAATTTTCCTGGTTCAAATCCAGAAGTTCACATAAAGGTTTGTAAGTGAAAAACATCCACATCACAATAACATTTGCCTTTGAGTAAAATGAGACTGAAAAAGAATGAGCCAGCTTGTTTTAGCCTGAGCACCCGTAGTTGATGTATTTGTCTGTTTCAGCGTGTGACATATCGTGTGAGGGCTGTACGGGGTCAGGGGACGCCAAGTGTAACGCCTGCAGCGAGGGCTTCTTTCAGGAGGGAAACAAATGCAAGGGTAGGTGGTGCAGTCTTGTGACATACTGCTTGTCAGTGTAGTGCTGTGACAATATTTTGTCGCGATATCTGATATAATTCCACTGAGATTAGCGCGAAAAAGATAACCTGAATGTGTCCCCTATGCTCCGCCACAGATAACCTGAATGTGTCCCCTATGCTCCGCCACAGAGAACCTGAATGTGTCCCCTATGCTCCACAGAGAACCTGAATGTGTCCCCTATACTCCACCACAGATAACCTGAATGTGTCCGCTATGCTCCACCACAGATAACCTGAATGGGTCCCCTATGCTCCACCACAGATAACCTGAATGTGTCCCCTGTGCTCCACCACAGATAACCTGAATGTGTCCCCTGTGCTCCACCACAGATAACCTGAATGTGTCCCCTGTGCTCCACCACAGATAACCTGAATGTGTCCCCTGTGCTCCACCACAGATAACCTGAATGTGTCCCCTGTGCTCCACCACAGATAACCTGAATGTGTCCCCTGTGCTCCACCACAGATAACCTGAATGGGTCCCCTGTGCTCCACCACAGATAACCTGAATGTGTCCCCTATGCTCCACCACAGATAACCTGAATGTGTCCCCTATGCTCCACCACAGATAACCTGAATGTGTCCCCTGTGCTCCACAGATAACCTGAATGTGTCCCCTGTGCTCCACCGTAGATAACCTGAATGGGTCCCCTATGCTCCACCACAGATAACCTGAATGTGTCACCTGTGCTCCACCACAGATAACCTGAATGTGTCACCTGTGCTCCACCACAGATAACCTGAATGTGTCACCTGTGCTCCACCACAGATAACCTGAATGTGTCACCTGTGCTCCACCACAGATAACCTGAATGTGTCCCCTGTGCTCCACAACAGATAACCTGAATGTGTCCCCTATGTTCCACAGATAACTGAATGTGTCCCCTGTGCCCCACCACAGATAACCTGAATGTGTCCCCTATGCTCCACCACAGATAACCTGAATGTGTCTCCTATGCTCCACCACAGATAACCTGAATGTGTCCCCTATGCTCCACAGATAACCTGGATGTGTCCCCTATGCTCAACAGATAACCTGAATGTGTCCCCTATGCTCCACCACAGATAACCTGAATGTGTCTCCTATGCTCCACCACAGATAACCTGGATGTGTCCCCTATGCTCCACAGATAACCTGAATGTGTCCCCTATGCTCCACAGATAACCTGAATGTGTCCCCTATGCTCAACAGATAAACTGAATGTGTCCCCTATGCTCCACAACAGATAATCTGAATGTGTCCCCTATGCCCCACCACAGATAACCTGAATGTGTCCCCTATGCTCCACAGATAACCTGAATGTGTCCCCTATGCTCAACAGATAACCTGAATGTGTCCCCTATGCTCCACAGATAACCTGAATGTGTCCCCTATGCCCCACCACAGATAACCTGAATGTGTCCCCTATGCTCAACAGATAACCTGAATGTGTCCCCTATGCTCCACCACAGATAACCTGAATATGTCCCCTATGCTCCACAGATAACCTGAATGTGTCCCCTATGCTCCACAGATAACCTGAATGTGTCCCCTATGCTCCACCACAGATAACCTGAATGTGTCCCCTATGCTCCACAGATAACCTGGATGTGTCCCCTATGCTCAACAGATAACCTGAATGTGTCCCCTATGCTCCACCACAGATAACCTGAATGTGTCTCCTATGCTCCACCACAGATAACCTGAATGTGTCCCCTATGCTCCACCACAGATAACCTGAATGTGTCCCCTATGCTCCACAGATAACCTGAATGTGTCCCCTATGCTCCACAGATAATCTGAATGTGTCCCCTATGCCCCACCACAGATAACCTGAATGTGTCCCCTATGCTCCACAGATAACCTGAATGTGTCCCCTATGCCCCACCACAGATAACCTGAATGTGTCCCCTATGCTCCACAGATAACCTGAATGTGTCCCCTATGCTCAACAGATAACCTGAATGTGTCCCCTATGCTCCACAGATAACCTGAATGTGTCCCCTATGCCCCACCACAGATAACCTGAATGTGTCCCCTGTGCTCCACAGATAACCTGGATGTGTCCCCTATGCTCCACAGATAACCTGAATGTGTCCCCTATGCTCCACCACAGATAACCTGAATATGTCCCCTATGCTCCACAGATAACCTGAATGTGTCCCCTATGCTCCACAGATAACCTGAATGTGTCCCCTATGCTCCACCACAGATAACCTGAATGTGTCCCCTATGCTCCACAGATAACCTGAATGTGTCCCCTATGCTCCACAGATAACCTGAATGGGTCCCCTGTGCTCCACCACAGATAACCTGAATGTGTCCCCTATGCCCCACCACAGATAACCTGAATGTGTCCCCTGTGCTCCACAGATAACCTGGATGTGTCCCCTTTGCTCCACAGATAACCTGAATGTGTCCCCAATGCTCCACCGCAGATAACCTGAATGTGTCCCCTTTGCTCCACCGTAGATAACCTGAATGTGTCCCCTATGCTCGACCGTAGATAACCTGAATGTGTCCCCTATGCTCCACCGTAGATAACTTGAATGTATCTGCACTGTTACACTGACGGGGCGGTGGGGTAGCCTAGTGGTTAAAGCGTTTGCACGTCATGTCGAAGACCCGGGTTTCGATTCACGACATGGGTACAATGTGTGAAGCTCATTTCTGGTGTCCCCCTCCGTGATATTGCTTGAATATTGCTCAAAGCGGCGTAAAACCATACTCACTCACTCACTGTTACACTGACAACTTGAATGTGGCGGCTATGCTTAGGCTGAATGTGGTCCTGTGTTCCAGATGTGGATGAGTGTGCCGCGGAAGGCATCCGGTGTATTGGGATCAAGGAGGAGTGTGTGAACGAGCCGGGGACCTTCAGCTGTCAGTGTCGGGAGGGCTACCACAGGAACTCCGACGAGAGATGTGTCAAGAAGCCCAAAGGTGAGTGTGACACTAACAATGTTTACTAATATGACAGCCTTCTAATAGCTGGTGTTGTGCAGTATGGCATCAGTAGCTCATGTTGAAAGTTAGCATTGCTCTGTAATGGAGTTATTGCTTGTGTGTATCATAATGATGCTATTGAGTTATGACAGTTCTGAAGGCAACATCAGAGAAATAAAAGCGGACAATAGAACATCTGTCAAACAATGAAACATTGTTTCTTGCTTTGGTCATAAGAATGAAATATTACTCATAAGGGTAGAATGATAGTGTGTAATAACTTTCCGATATTTGCACATCTGCATTTTAGCAATTCTCAATGCTGATCGGTTAATCGAAGCCATATGACATCAAAGCGCTTTATTGTGGAAAAAAAATGTGATAGGACGCCATCATGCATTGGTCATGGGGGCGGTGGGGTAGCCTAGTGGTTAAAGCGTTCGCTCGTCACGCTGAAGACCTGGGTTAGATTCCCTACATGGGCACAATGTGTGAAGCCCATTTCTGGTGTCCCCTGCTGTGATATTGCTGGAATATTGCTAAAAGCAGTGTACAGCCACAATCACTCACTCACTCACTCCATTGGTCATGATGTCACAAATTGCTTCCATGACATCATCTGAACAATAGTCTGCCTTAAGTGAAGTTCATCTGTAGGGTTGACATGTCATACATTTTTTCTTCATTTTCTCTAAAAATATCAAAGAGTAATATATAGAATAACCTACTCAGAACTGAGGTTTACAGATGTCGGTCCCTCGCCCTAGGCTCGGAATGAACACCATTCATTCACTCAGAACAGATAATCCATAATTCCTCATAGCTGGTTGATTATTCTCCAACCAATCAATGGTCAGAACAACAGAACCATACAACAGGGACTAATAGCTTGTCACTGGGTGAAAGTTCAGTCCAGCAGCTGTCTAACCGGCAATGGAAGGAACTGTGTACTTATAGCCTTGACAGTGCATGGAGATGTGAAAGCTTTCAGGACATGTAGGGTAGGATGCAATGCTTCAAACTAAAGCCAATGACTAGGATTATGTCAGAAGTATCTCCTGTGTTCAGAAACTGACTTGTCACAGGATACCAGGCAGGCGTTTTGAAGACTGATAATAAATTTTTTTTAAGTGTCATCCACTGTGATAAAATGCAAAGAAAAGGTTAATGTTGCAAGCAACAACATTCAGATTTACAGGGAGTTGTCCAGGCCTGCTCAGATGCCGATATTTGGCCCGAAATGTCCTTCAAATAATATCATAAATTCCAAAATTGAATTAATAATGTCCCAATTCATGTTATAAGGTATAGAGATTATTATACGATTATTATGTTCATGTGTCTCATACTGATTTTTTTAAACGAGTGTCAGAACTCTTGTATTTTCCTAGCAAGAACGAGGGTAATACATGAACTCTTACACAAGTATAAATCATTATGACACACAAGTGAGTGTAATAATTTCTTTATTACCCATTATTTCTTAATCCCTTTGAGTTCCCCTTTAGAAAAATGCAGTGATCACCACCCTGTCCAAGAAGAACACAATTTGTCGAATCACATCAACAATCTTCAGCTTTGACGTCAGTTCTAGTATAACGTCATTCCGACCTTACGTCACAATAAGATTCAAATGATGTTAACAATGCCGTCCGGATGACAGAATCGATTCACTAGTGCACAAGAAGTGATATTTGCACTGTGCACAAACAATTTTTATGAACTCAGTTATTTCTAACCCTATAAGTTATAAATAGTTAAATAACGAATGTTACAGTTTTGCAGAGGTGACTTGGAGTTCACTGATAACGGACCAATATAGAGGAAGAGGTTTGATGCTCAGTTTTATGTTATTGCACTGAATGATTTGTCCCTAAGTGGCAGGACAAGGGCACTTAGCTTGGAATCCTAGATAAATCCCATCATATTTTGTCCCATGTTACTTGCAGTGCTTATTAATCCCAACATTCAAACATCGACAGGAACTTCAGATGATTTGGAAATATTAAATCATGTATTGCAGATATGGTTGATGCACAGTTAGGAAATCAATTGGATTCATTTTTTGATGAATGGAATGTGAGATTGTGACCTCATTTAGGCTAATTACTAACATAGTTTAGTTTTCAGTTATATCTACAGATGAGAATATTTATATATTTGTAAAAGACGAGGAGTTGAACCTAGCACATTTTTCTGGGGTTCTGGATCCTAACCCACAAAGCATGCATAGCGTTACAACCTATCGTAACTGTAGTTTATCATAGGCTTAAGGATGTTGTGGCACAACAATTGATATGTGGATCGGGGCTCTGAATACTTACCTGTGCACCAAGGTAAAAAAATAAATAAATAATAATTTGATGCACTTCAACCAAAATTGTGCAATCCATGACCCTTGACCTACAACATGTCTTTGTTTTATATATAGGCCTCTATTTTTGGTTCCCTTGAACAAATGCATTAATGGCTTCCCACTGACATTATAGCTATGAACCACCAGATGTACTGGTATTCTTGGAGTAGCAGTTTTGTAAGAAGGGGTTTGTGGATTGTTGAGGTTTTTTACATTAGCATTTGACCCTTTTAGTATCCGGGGTAAAATAGGTCTTCAGCAACACATGTTTGCTGTAAAAGGCGACTGTGCTTGTCGTAAGAGGCGCCTAACGGGATCGGATGGTCAGACTCACTGACTTAATTGGTTGATGCATGTCATCGTATCCCAATTGCGAGGATTGATGCTCATGATGTCAATCACTTGATTGTCTGGTCCAGACTTGATTATTTACAGACTGACGTCATATAGCTTGAATATTGCTAAGTGCGGCGTTAAACAACAAACCAACCAACCAACATTAGCATTTTCACTATTCCAGGGATGGAAATTAACCAAAAATGCCTACTAGCCCAACATATAGCAATACCCTACAAAATTGTACTGTCCCTTAGGATAACTTTCACTAACATTAACAAGACTCACCTGCGTCAGCAGGCTGGTGCTAATTACCATCCCTGATTTTAATGTATTGACCCCTTTAATACTGTGTTTCACTTTTTAACATAAGGAGTGTGACATTGACACTTTGACTTTTATCACAAGCTTCAAACACTGAATAAGATCAGTGTTGTCATGACACCTCCTTGCTGTAAGTTAGTTTAATGCTTTGAGTGGGTGAGTTGGGGTTTTATTTTAGTGAACAGTATAAGTTAGAGCATGTTTTTTGTCTTAGTGTGAGAGGAACGCCAAAAGTGAGCCATTTTGGATAAGGCACTGACATTATCTTGGCTTATAGATCTAGACTAGACCTACGACCAGCAGATCCTGGCATAGCTAAGGGACTCAACTCTGTTGGCTTGTTTCAGAGTTTTAGACCACTGTTACCCCTAATGTTTTGATGAATCTAGACCATACTTTTACCATACTTTTATCTCTATATTGTGTTGATAGTAGGTTGTAATATCATAAAGTTCATAAGATGTTAATGACACGGGAAGATTTGATGATGTTTTAACAGTCAGACTTGATCTGATATTTTGAAATTGTTTATGTCTGCTTGTCCAGAATTTGTAATGGTTCATAATGTATTTTTTGAGCAAACATGTCATTGAAGACATGTAATAGCAGTTTCAGCAGTTATATATATATCTGCAATAAAAACACTGTGTTGTACATGATGTGGGTTTAATAAGCATGTTAGGCTTCTTGTGAGAACTCCAAGCAGTCTCCCTTTTGAATCGTAGTCTCTGTAGGAAGGACATGGTATTTCCAAGTTCTTAGAGTTACGCGTCTTGATTGAGTTCTGAGTCTCACGTAGGTGGAATTGCATAGTGAAATCTGTTGTTGTGGATTACATGATCATAGCACAGTCCTCAAGTTTCTCCTTTTCCATGTGGCCAGCCCAGTCGTCTAAGGCGCCGTGATGCGCTGTGCAGAGCTGCGTCCCTAGGGCATGCCAGAAACCTATGATTGTGGGTTCGAATCCCGGTTCGCCCCAGTTATGTTTCTAGGTTTGTCAGCAACATACCCGTGTTCGTGGGTTTCACCGAAATGGTAAACGTCTGAGACCTATATCACTTTGAGCTTTCCTCCCACATTAAGCTGACACGCCACAATATAACTGGAATACTGTTAAAAACGGCGTCAAGCCCAACTCACTCACTCACTCCTTTTCCAAAGGTCACTGACCCCTACATATTTTACTGACTTGTCACAGCTAGACAATCTGCTAAATTGACACAATCTTTGGTTGATATACCTCAATGACATGTAACGTCCACAGCAAAATATTTCAATATTAATACACAATTCCTCGTAACTAACTGGCATGACAATAGTCAACATTTCTCGTAGAGTCAACTGTAGATATTTAGTAAATGACACAAGGTTTAGTTTGAACTAATGATTGTATTAAAACCATTCCAGTTATTTTGTTTTGATATTTCATAGTTATAATAGTTTTAATACATAATCTATTAACCTACCTACCCCATGAGTGGAATCCAGGGCACAATAGACCTCATCCCTCTATGTTGCTGACTCAGCTACTTGCTCATGCTATCAAACACTGGCCTGTCTGGCAAAAGCTTGATTGTATGCCGTGTTTGTATGGCTGGAATATTGCTGACCTTGGTAATACTAGAAGAGCTCACCCAGTCAAACCTACCTGTTTGAATGAGACACGTTTATTTATAAGGTCCATAGAATGTGTATTAGCTTGGTGTAAAAGTGTCACAAATGATTACTAACATGACTAAGATTTGCCTTACAAGATCCCCTCTGTGATGTTGATGGAATATTGCTAAAATCAGTGTAACAAGAATATAACTAGTTGAGGTCAAATGTATTTTTCACAGTGTGGTTTTTGGTGTATGAAACTTATCTCCTTCAATAACAACTGTTCTGAAAGAAATATCTTTCTGTTCTAAAAAAAACAGTTTGACATTTTCGATTCTTCAGTTCATTGCATCACTTGGATGGACATTCATTTCAAACAACTCTATGGAGATTCTGTGCTGACTGCTTCTAGTTTCTGAAGATGGATCTTAAAACTGCTGCCTTAGCTCGCTCTCGTTAAGACTTCTTCATCCCCTGGAACCCTAACTCTGTCCTTGGACCTGCCTGACCTTGTTTCTTTCTTAACCGACTACCAAGCGTGGCATTCCGACATGGTTCCTTGTCTTCCTTCCCAGGCTTTCTTGTCACGTGCAGAATGGTTGTTTGTTCACATTTCCAATATGAGTGGTATTTAATGTCGTCCCCTTTCTTTCAGACATCCCCAAATCGAATCATCCTCCACACGCAAGCATGGATAAGAAGAAAGCCAAGAAGCAAAAGACATACAAAAATAAAAATGCCCCCAACCTTCTGACTTTCATTGCTATATTGGCAGGATTTGGCATTTGTTTGAAATTTTCTCGAGGCAAAATGATCATCATAGTGCCATTGACTGTCCTGATATCCTACTTTGTATACTGGTATGCGTCATTTTACTGATGACAAGACCAGGGGTCTTCAGCCAGGATGTTGCCCAGACTGACATCCCAAGCAAAGGATATTTTCCTAAAACAAGTCTTCGATGACTGTTTGTAAATTTCAACATTTTCATTTTTGCATCAGTATACATTATCTCTATCTATAATAATGAAAATGTTTCTGTAAAGAATTGAACAGCACGTACAGCAATAAATGTGTTATGACTGACATGTAAATGATCAAATTGTCAAATCATTGTTTTTATATACCCTGTTGACAGAGGATGTGAAGCTGGTGTACAAGGTCTATGTATATATGATTGTACTTTAACTTATGTCGTAGATGTAGAGTGCATTGTATTTATTTTTGTGGATGCAGTTTGATATTTTTGCCACCTTGTCTGTCTCGTGGTTTATCCTTCCTCAGTCTCAGTGTCTTTGCCTCCGAGGCCTTGTGACAGTTGTTTTTAAGTTCACTCAATTATGTAGACCCAGTGTTTCTCCGTTTGTTTTGTCCCTGCATGGCTTATACTAGCTATTGGTGAAATATATTCAGCATGTCATAGACATAGTTACCTCCCCTTGTCATGTTTCCATGATAACAACAGGATTATTTGTTTCTGGAATTGTCTTAAACATCTAAATGACCTTTCTTGGTTCATGGTAGTGATTTTGTTAAAGACAAATGGCATAAGGACATTTTCAAGATTTTAGCAAATTGTGAAAGGTCATTCTGCCATACCACTGAAAAATATCTTCTGGACATTTTGGATGACAATCAGTCAGTCCTAGAAAATGCATGGAATAGATATGCAGAAGTTTGAAAGATCAACACACAGACAAAGGATACCCACTACCATTCTTAAAAATATATTGGTTTGGCCCTACCCTGCCTGGTAGTGAGACCCGTGGAGATTCCTGGTTACATTTGGTCCTCAGCAACCTAAGCTCGGATCAGATTTATTGACTTGAGTGTAATGGTACCCTGTGGATTGTGCTCATAATATCAATCATGAGATTGTTTGGTCCAGAATTGGTTGTTAAGGCTTCCATCATATAGCTGGAATGTTCCGGAGTACAGCATTCAACAACAAACAAATAGAACTGGGTAGGCGAATTACCGATCCTTTTGGGAGATCAGCTTATTTTTAATGTCCTCTCTTAGAAAAAGATGTGGTCCCAGTGTAAAATACCCTTTATCTAGTTACTTTTGATAATTGATAAAGAACATAACACAGGTCGCAAAGATCATCATAATCAGTCACATTTGTTGATTGATTTGATTTCCTGTGTTAAAAAGTGTGAATATTGTCAGATATTTTTGGTAGTTAACCAGTTCACTTTTGGTCAGTACAGTCATAAATTAATTTGAATGAAGCCTGTTTTTATCTGATCCTCAGCTACCGGCATGGTGACCTGAGCAGAGGTCAAGTGGCCAATATTTTCTGCTGCTTATACAAAATGTAATGGTCTATGATACTTTGTGATAATTTGCCAAATTCATCTGCGCTGAGCTGTCACAATCAGGGAATTTTGTTTGCGTTTGAGTAACGGTGCATGTGTGTTCTGTAGTTCTAGCATGTTCTGCTGACTTGGCTTTTTGTTGTCATGGTTACCGTTAGTCCAGCGGTTTTGTACATACGAAGTCACTGATTCCCCTCATCTGTATATGCAACTTCATTGGAACTCACCCATCATGTTTACACCGCCATTGGCATCATGTATTTATTTTACACTTTCAACCGGTGTTCGATCATAGCTATGTACTGGTGGAAACGAATAAGGGAACAATGAAAATATTGGGAAATAGCTTTACTGTCAGTACATTTGAAATAGCATGCACACATTCAACACGTCAGAATCAAATGTTGAGATGTGTTTGTGTGCATTGTTTCCAATGGGTATTTGGTAGACAAGCCTGGGAAGCCGTGATAGCATGTCATTTTACTGTGGCAGAGCGTATCTCGATGCACCAACATTCTGAGGTCAGGTAGCCTAGTGGTAAAAGTGTTCGCTCTTCACGCCGAAGACCCGGGTTCGATTCCCCACATTGGTACAATGTGTGAAGCCCATTTCTGGTGTCCCCTGCCGTAATATTGCTGGAATATTGCTAAAAGGGGCAAAAACCATACTCACTCACTCAAAGCAAGGGTGTCTTCAAGCTGACATGGAATAAGGGAACACTCTGTCACAGACACTGTAACATGATATGCCATCATGGGTTCCCAGCCTTGTCTACCAAATACGCACACAGACACATCTCAACATTTGATTCTGACGTGGTGAATGTGTGCTTTCTGTACTGACAGTAAAGCTTATTGGCCTTAATTGTTTCTTGTTCCCTTATTCATTTCCATCAGTATATAACAGAAAATAGTATGTGCAGCAAGTCAACGTTATGCTTTTATTTAGGGGGGCATGGGTGGCCCAGTCGTCTAAGGCGCCGCGATTCGCTGTGCAGAGTTGCCTCCCTTGGGCACGCCACAAACCTATGATTGTGGGTTCGAAACCCGGTTCGCCCCGATTATGTTTCTAGGTTTGTCAGCAACATACCCGTGCTTGTGGGTTTCACCGAAGTGGTAAACATCTGAGACCTGCATCACTTCGGGCTTTCCTCCCACATTAAGCTGACACGCTGTGATATAACTGTAATACCGTTAAAAGCGGCGTTAAGCCTAACTCACTCACTCACTCTTTTATTAAGGAAATGGCATTTAACATTTTGCTAACATGGTGACAGTTTGTTGCGGAAGTGTGACGTCATCCATTATTTGATGATAGCATTGCATTCCAATGTGATGCAAATTCTTTGTACAACTGGTATTGAAATGTTGACACTCAATCACATCTACATGTTTTGTCCATATCTTGAACAGGTGTTACTTTTGGGGTTTTTATAATGTGTTATATGTATTGGATGTCAGATAGAATCACAGCCGATTGAGTCGAATGTATTTGTGTTTAACATGTTTGATGTGTGTTTATTGGATTAACTTTTGCTCAACTGTATGAAGTGAGTCACCTCAATGTGCTTCATTGTATGGTTAATCATCCCATTGCAGGGTTTCAGAGCAGTTCATTTTCAAGGACATCAACTGTTGTCAAAAATGGCCAAAAGATGTTTTTCAAATATGGTCATGATATTGAAGAATGTCCCATCAATAGTTGATAAAAATGACCTTTTGTCATTTGTGTTACCAAAACCACAGCATAGATTAGCCGAATGTATGTATGCAAGTAATGTTACAAAGAATGGTCTGTTCATCACCTTCAGTGATGTGAAGTTGATGTTTGCAAGAAATCACACAGGGATTTTGCTGAATACAAATGCTTTCTTCAGCTTTAGATAGGGCATCCTTCTGTTTCATGACCAATTGTTTATGTTTAGGACATTTTGGTTGACAATCAGTGAATGACATGGAAATTGAGCTCATTTGAATCCCAGCAAGACTCCGAGAGAGAACTGTTTGGTTTTATTCTTGATTTCTCTTTTCAATCACATCAGAAAAATTTTCCTGTGGCATTAGGAAGTCCAGAATTATACATCTATATTCTATGTGTCTACAGTTTGCCTAGTTTTAGAAAGAAGTCAAGAGATCCTTGTTATAACCTTAATGTTACAAGTAAATAGTTGGTCCTTTGATAAAGTACTGTTGCAATAAATCTGAACCTGTCATCCATTAGCACACTGTATGTATGTACTGTGAAAACCTGTCAGTTCAGAAACAACCCGTCAACATTCGGGGTAAAATAGGTCTTCAGCAACCCATCCTTGCCCTTAAGGCGACTATTCTTGTCATAAGAGGCGACTAACGGGATTGGGTGATCAGACGCGCTGACTTGGTTGATGCATATCATCCTATCCAAATTGCGTTGATCGATGAGCATGATGTTGATCAATGGATTGTCTGGTCCAGATTTGAATATTTACAGACCGCCACCATATAGCTGGAATATTGCTGAGTGCGGCATTAAACAACAAACAAACAACACAAGTTCCTTGGCATGCCACCCTCGTTAAGCAATAAGGCTGAAAAGCATTGGTTACTTGTTAATTCATGTGCTGTTTTTTGTAAATTAACATGGCAAGGGAGATAACTCTAAACACTGACTGATCGGGATTATGGGTTAGAATAGGTCCCCAGCAACCTGTACTTCGCTACTTAATTGATGGGGTGGTCCAACTCGGTGGCTTTGTTGATGGCATATCAATGTACCCAGAGTGTGTAGATCGTTACTCGTAATATCAATCACAAGATTGTCTGGTCCAAACTCATTATTTATAGGCCGCCGTCATAGAGGTGGAATTATGCTGAGTGAGGTGTTCTGCTACAAACACACATTATTTATGCTACAGCAAAGAAACTAAGGACCTCCATGTTGGAGAACAAGCAAGCATTGCAGCCTTGTGTAGGGCCATATTCACCCTTTCACTTATTAGATGTGAGATTGTTTTTTAGGCGTCAGAACTCAATGTATTAATACTGTTGATAAATGTATTTGTTTGATGGCATCATGTTAGTATTACAGACACTTACCGTCCACCAGTAGCTTGGCTCAATGGTTCGTTATGGTTGTAACTTGTAGTGCAACTGGAGACAAATCATCAAGCAGTCACTTATTATTGTCAGGAAGGAGTGGTAGAAGATTGAATAAAAGCTTTTATTAACTGAAAAAATATCTTCCAAACTAGGCCTGACTTTAGTGGCAGTAGATAACATGTTTTGTGATCTGGTTGACACACAAAATTGTATCGTGTAAGTCACATTAAACAGCATTTCAAAGCTGTAGGCATATTATTTGCCAAAAAGGCAGTAAAATTAAGTTTTCTGTGTGAATTAACTATCATGCAGGGAAAGTGGCCTTCTAAACTCAACCCTGTGAAATTATACAAGCCACATGGTAACAGGTTAGAGTGGATTGCCGATACTGGGAAGCTATGCCCTTTTCACATCATACTTCTGTAGGGGGCATGGCTGGCACAGCCATCGTTAGAGTTACTTCCCTTAGAAGTGTGTGCCAGGTATGTCATCTTTGGTTTAAATCCCAGTTTTGCGCCTATTATGATTCTTGGTTTGTCAGTACCAAAGCAGTGTTAAACCCATGTCACTCACTCACTCACCCTTCCATCAGTCAGCTCACTATGAATAACTTAAATATCAACAGTGCAATATCGCCCTTGATCGAGTTGTTCACCAGTAACTGTGTGTGTGTGTGTTTGCGTGTTATTTTATGATGTATCCATTTTAGAATAATTATTAAAAAAATATGGACATGAATGTTAACATGTCTTCAAGTGATATGACTTTGAAGTTTCAGAATGGAATAGGTTCTTTATAATAATTATGATCAGCTTGTGAATACTTCTAAATTTGTAGGGGCGGTGGGGTAGCCTACTGGCCAAAGCATTCACTTGTCATGCTGAAGACCGGGGTTTGATTCCCGACATGGGTACAATGTGTGAAGCTCATTTCTGGTGTCCCACGCTGTGATATTGCTGGAAATATTGCTAAAAGCAGCGTAAAACAATACTCAGTCAGTCTTAATTTGTAACCCTCATCACCTCTTTCCAATATTGTAATTTTGATAAATCAGTTTAAGAATCAATGAGTCATTTCTCGAGACATTTAACAGTATATTTAGTTGGTCAGTTCTGCTTATTAATGTTTTAACCCGATTTTAAATATTTCGAATGTACTTTTGTGTTCTTATTCATCTGAAAATTGCACATTTTTTATTGCTAAACAATACTAAGCCCCAGTTTACATTGATCTATGGGAAAGGTTTACACCCCTTCCTGTGTGCTCAGATTGTCGTTTACAAATGACAGCTAAAATATAGGAGGCCTGGAATAGCTGACAATAATGGATGGCTCAGACATGTTAGGAGTCGTGACAAAAACAAAAACACTTTGCTGTCAGTATATTTTGAGTGATTTTCATCTTAATAAAATGGGGGCTTCATGGAATTAATGACAAGCATATGGTTAGGTGTTTGATCTGAGTGTACATATTAAATATGTCCTTGTTTTGGTTTATAATCAAAGGAAGCAAATTCAGAAAAAGTTTCAAAATTTTATCATGGTTAATTTTAGGTCAAACATAGACAAAGTGAATTACACTCAGAATGATATAAGGCCACACTTTTTAAATTTATGTTTCACGGATTTATTCCAACTTTTCCAAACAAGGTCAGACGAAAAAATATAAAAATTAAGTAGCTATCTCCAACATATATTTATTTATATGAAAGTCATACTGCCGTGAGGTTACACATGCAGCTGGCTTCTTGAATCACCGACAGTGATGTAGACATGGAATTTATATTGAACATTATATATTGTATAGGAGGGTCTATATTACTAGTGGGAGACATAATAAAAATTAATATTTTTATGTTTAATTTATTTCTTTTCCAGCTACTTTTCAGTAGGGACAGGGGGCCTGGGAAACAAAAAATAAAAATGGGTGGCCTTATAAACAAGTAATTATAAACAAGTAATTAGAATAGTTTGAATAGTATTGATTTATGTTACAAAATCAGTCTCTGGCAGGTCATCCATTAAACAAGGGATGGTGGTGGGGTGGGGTGGGGTGGTACATACACCAATTCTAAAATGTATGATTTGGTCTCTATTATGTTTTGCCAAAAAGCTGTATCATGTTTGAAAGAGGAATTTGTTCCTGGTGAAGATGCAGTCATATTTGCATGAATCATGTGTTACTAACAGGTTCCATGTGTGGACGCTAACACTGAACAGAGCCATCCGTCTGTTCAGCCTGATCATTACGTATAGGCTGGTGTTTTTAGAAACATTTTAAGTTATACATGGAGAACAATAAACCTTTGTTAAAACTTCTCTTTGTTGCTGTTGAATTTGTTTTTCGTAGATGCTGTCAATCACATGATAGCTTCTCTGTATTAATGGGCATGGTGGTCTAACAAGCCAGAATTCCTAGATCTGCCTCAATTGTGATCCCCTGTCATGCAACAGTCAGTCTTTTACCTCTGAATGTGATACATGACTGAGATTTTAGTGATTTTCAACATCACTTTTATTCTCTTGGTTGATATCTGATTACACAAGAGACATTTCTCGCCGCGAATAGCTGCAAAATTGCTGATGCGGCGTTAAGCAATATTCACTCACTCACTCACTCCCCTGTCATGCATGTATTCTCCAAGGTATGCCTCCGTGTTCTGCATCACTCTGAATCTTTGTCTCACATAAAGCTCACTCAGTGTATTAGTGATGACTACTGGTCTGCCTCATACAGACTCACTCATTACTGGCACACGTGATCAACCAGAGATTTTTACACTTGGTTTATGAATCTGCCAACCCAAGATTTCAATGTGAAAATGTCTATAAAAAAATTAATGCAATGTGTGTTTTCTTAGTAAAAATTAGTAAAAAGTTAAAACAAGCAACCCATTTGCTGCTATCCAAATAAATACTGTAATTAAAACCTGTTGCAAATTAATCTTTAAAACGTCATAGCACAGCAAATTATGATCATGATGGAGAATTAAAAAATAATTGAAATTGAAAACAATTTTATGTAATTTTTTTCAAATCAGTATTTTTTATGTGCAACTGTGATCGATACTTGTATCGAGAAGTAAAAAATCACAATCCACTAATGCATCGGTGTATCATCCCAAAACTACCAAATATCCCTATAAAATGTTAAGCAGTACATATGTTGCTGTGAAGGAGGTATTGGTGACTGTCAGAGTTGTCGGCTGTAGTTTGCCGTCCTATTCAAGTTATCATGAACCAAAAGCCACTGTAGTTATAGGCAGAGTGATGACTGTACACAGTATAGCCTGGTTAGTGTACACGAACACAGACTATAGGGCTATCAGTGATTGGAGGGTTGAGTAAATAGGCATGAAACAGTGCCATTAGTGCTTATATCACCACAGCAACCAGTTTCATATAATAGGCTCTTCCATCTGTTAAATTTACTTAAGTTTTCATAAAACAAAGAAATATCTTTCTACCTGCTATGACAAAAATAAATCATTAATGTTTGCAGTTACTTTATTTCTTTTAGTTGACTGACTCCATGAATCCGCTTGATTTCAATACTCGTCCATGGTATGGTTCTTTGGGAAATGTTCTGCCTGTTGTAGATTTTACTAATAGAATGGCACATGATAATTGCTTTGTAATCGTGGTACATGTATACAAAAAGGCAAATTGTATGCAATCATCCACATCCTCTTTAAGCAGCCAGTGCAGCCCGTGGAGTTTAATGTCAACAATGGGACATGTTCAGTGACAAGTTTTGCCATGAATTGATGGGTGTTGATGGATTGAGTGGAACATGTTTTTTCATCGCGATGCTTTAAGGGAAGGATAAAAACACAAATGTCAGGTCTTGAAGTTGACCGAAATTTGAAAGAATTTCCTCCCCTGTACACATCATACCACTCTCCTTCCCAGAGTTCCTTGCTGTTAGGGGCGGTGGGGTA
Organism: Haliotis rufescens; assembly: GCF_023055435.1. Taxonomy (NCBI): domain Eukaryota; kingdom Metazoa; phylum Mollusca; class Gastropoda; order Lepetellida; family Haliotidae; genus Haliotis; species Haliotis rufescens. The sequence goes on from NW_025964368.1 coordinate 867,253, forward strand.
GCCTAGTGGTTAAAGCGTCCACTATCACACCAAAGACCTGGGTTCGATTCCCCACATGGGTACAATGTGTGAAGCCCATTTCTGGTGTCCCCTGCCGTGATATTGCTGGAATATTGCTAAAAGCAGCGTAAAACCATACTCACTCACTCAAAGCAAGGGTGTCTTCAAGCTGACATGGAATAAGGGAACACTCTGTCACAGACACTGTAACATGATATGCCATCACGGGTTCCCAGCCTTGTCTACCAAATACGCACACAGACACATCTCAACATTTGATTCTGACGTGTACTTTCTGTACTGACAGTAAGGCTTAGTACTAAGTAAAAGACTATTTCCATTTGTGTATTGATCCTTTGTTGACAGTGGTTGTAGGGTTCCAAGTGCAGTCATCAAACACTTGTGGATAGCAAGCAATACTGTCACTTTGTTGGGTAAAGATAGACCCGCGCTGTGGCAGTTGAAGTAGTATTTCTCTATAATTATACAAAACAATCTGTAAAAAGCAGTGAAAGTCTTTGATTATGGAATTTCAGAATAAGCTTGTTTCTTCACAAACAGAACAGACATGCAAGTTGGCCTGTGGTATTGGTGTAATACTAAGTCATTAATGCACAGTGTGTAGTTGTGCCAGTTGTTGTTGCAAGAGACCTAATGCATCGGGTTGTCAGGCTCAGTGACTTGGTAAAGTTGGTTGATTGCATGTCATCATATCCCTCTTCTGGCTTTCCTCCTAATGGGGCGATCAGGTAGCCTTGTGGTTAAAGCGTTCGCTCGTCACGCCAAAGTGCCGGGTTCAATTCCTGACATGGGTACAATGTGTGAAGCACATCTCTGGTGTACCCTGCCGTGATATTGCTGGAATAATCCTCAAAGCGGCTTAAAACCAAGTTCACTCACTCACTTTCCTCCTACTATATGTTGCCACGAGATACAGTAAACTATGTTTAAAACGAACATGATATAACAAACTGACACATAATGAACTGTTTTTGTTTTTTTGTCCCGTCCATTTGCTGTATATATGCAGTATATTTGTTTATAACAAACTACGGTTACAACGAACTAATATTAGTTGTCCTTTTGAGTTCGTTATAGCCATAGTTTGCTGTATAGATGACATATTGTTCAAAACTATTAAAAACCCTGGTGTGTGGAGAAATATAATTTCAAACTCAGATTTGTCATTTGTATTCAAAATATTCAATCTGTAAACAGTGCTCATGATTGATGCCTTATCAGTGTATTATACTGATAAAAAGTAGTCAAATACAGAAAGAACAAACAAAACAAATCAAACAAAGAAACAAAAGTGTCAGCAGCAAATGGTTTTCCTCCCAATCCTTCATTGTCATTGGCTAATAATAATATTATTTAAGTTCCCCGTCACTCGATGAGAGAAACATGAAATTTCACTCGACGCATGAAATATCCTCTGTTACTTTGTTTACTAAAGAGACCACTTTGCACTAACAATCACATGACGTCATCACATATACAAATCTCAGTGTTATAATATGGGGGTGGTATTTTTTCTTGAGTTCTCTTGTCTTGGTGATGTTTACATAAGTTTGACACAAAATCCCAATGTACAACACAAGATCTTTGAATGATCATACCAATATCATACCAGTACTTGTCATTTCTCAAAACGAGCAGTACAGTATCTAATGGTTAGAAAAATATGGCAGTTCTGATAATGACCTGTACTTAACAAATGATTGAAAAATTATCTGGAGCATTTGTGTAAAGTTGAATAGGTTGTCATGTGTGCAATATTGGTTATGCAGTCCTCGTGATCTTGCAGTTTTGCGCATACTTTGCACAACTGTGAAAAAAGCAGTGCTCTTCAGATTATATTTTTTATTTTATCTTGACTTAGGAATTTTTTACGGTTGGTGGATCCGCAAACATTTGCCATATTCAGTGTTGTTATACTTTCTCATTGTTGGTTTTTCAGAAGAGGGTGAGGATGAGGAAGAAGAGGTTGAGGAGGAAGAGGTTGAGCAAGAGCCTGCTGAGCAGGATGCCGAGGAAGGGCCTGCTGACCCCAGCAGGGATGAATTATGATACCCATCGTGTTACGTTAACATAGGACATAAAACATATATATGCATTTTCTGGAGAAAAATCATGGGACCACCTCATACAACTTCACACTGTAAATTGGGGGGGATTTGATTGTTGACAATAAAAAGAGAAAACTTGTCGAGGATTGTTGTGTGTGAGAGGACCATTGACTGCATGGCCAACTAACCTTGAATCTAGTCAAGAATATTCTCAAAACAAGGTGTTCTGGGATATCTCTAGGAATCATTAGTTTTGTCTCCACACATTTAGAGCGATTTATACATTTCACACTGCATCAATGCAATAGTGTAAAACTAAGCATTGAAGCCTCTTCTTCGTCCATGATCATGTCATACAAAGCCATAACCTTAGTTACACTGTGTTGCATCAGCTCTGAAATTTTTATTCCTGTTTGGGAATTTTCGGCAACATTTGTAGCAGACAAACACCAGCCCTGAGCAGGTCCAGATAAGCCCTGAGCAGGTCCAGATAAGCGGACATGAGGAAATGTTAAATGCAGGACGTTACACCATCTGAACTTCACCCAGACTGAGTTTACAGTAATGACACAAATAAGCTACAAAGACGGATATACCCGATAGTGTAGAGAACTACCGGTACAAGAAGTTTACTGTCCAAGATTATCAGCTGTTTAAATGTTGCACATGATAAAAGCCATTGTTACATGGTTTCTGAATGCTTGGGGTAGACACATGTAGCCTCTGAAAAATATTTTAAGGTTTGTTTTCTGAATTTGGTTTTCTTAAAGGCCCAGAGAATCAGATTACAAGGCCTGAAACTAAAGAGTGCTATACTTGCCAAAATATTGTAGACTTTCTCAGTAGTTATCCGATAATTTGTTTTCTGATATTTTTGTTTCATGTTTCCATGTCTGTATGAGACGAGCTGATTTAACTTATATTGCATACTATTTCCACATCAATCTTCTTCACACTGACAGAAACAGAGCCCGAATCATGCGACTTGTTATCTAGAAACAAACAAACATTGTCAGGTCACTGCAGTCATAAAGTAGGTGTGTCTCTTCTAAGGTGTTTGAGTACCGACGTTTCCTAATCTAGTGACACAGGAGTTTTATTGCATGTTGTGGGTCAGAGTAATTTTGTACCTGTAACTTACCTTGAAAGTGTTGCACAGGCCATTGCAGATGTAGAAGAGAAACTACACTCGAGCTAGTCTGACTTAGTCCCTGAACCATATTATTTTCCCTTCCACCCAGTCCCTTCTGTAATGTCTAAATGAAGCAAGTCTAGATTTTCCTCAGGTTCAGAAGCTCACATCTCACCGGGGCTCCGTTTCAATTTATATGCAGTTGTTTGTTTCAAGCAAAAAAATGTCAGAGACTAAGTGTTAGTCTACACCCAAGCCTATTCACTGTCCTAGATTGTTTCAATTAGGTCTTTCAAACGACACTGAAACACAATTTAGCAATGAATTATAACCCTAATAAAATCGACTAATTATATTGTCTCACTTTGCACACTTGCAAGGTTTCAAAACATTATTCTGAAATCCCGTAAATCTAAATTTCTAGGAGGTGGAAAGATTCAAATGTACATGTAGCAAGTATTTCTTTTCCTTTAGGTCTCGGTCTCTGTCAAGGTTACAGTGAAGATCACAGAAGTAACGTGTCTAGATGTATGCATTTGTGAGATTGGGCAAATGATGCTTCTAGCAATATTCACCTTGCCTGTACCAGCAACACAGAAGTATTTGCACAATTACATTTATTCATATCAAGTGAATTGGTTAACTTCCATTTTGAACAGTATTTCAGCTTTGTCATGGTGCTTTTGTTTGTTTGTTGTTTAACACCACACTCTGCAATATTCCAGATAAATGACAGTGGTCTGTAAATAATTGTGTCTGGACAGACAATCCAGTGACTGACATCATAAACTGACATTATGTCAACTAAACAATTGGTTCATCCTCATTAAAGTTTCCTATGCAGAGTTGAAATTTTGTATTTCTCGTCATTTTCTTTCTCAAACTTACAATGAGTAATCTATAGAATAACCAACTCAAACAGAATGAAGGGTGAGTCGTCACTTTTGAAAGAATGCTGATAATTTGTAACCCTCGGGAGCTCGTTGGTAATTCTCTAAAACTACTACTCATAGTCTGATAGTATTCTGTTTCAAAGGAACATCCGCTAAATCTTATTGCTGTTTAGAACTGGACTCAGTAATATTACAGCTATATGACAGCAGTCTGTATTAAGTCTTTACCAGACAATCCCATGATCAACATCATGAGCATTTATCTACGCAATTGGGACACAATGACATGCATCAACCAACTCAGCAAGCCTGACCACCCGATCCCATTGTCATTGCACATGAGGTGATTTTGGGTTTAACGTCACGTTCAAGATTATTGCACTTATATAGTGGCGTGTGTGCGTGCGCGCTAGTCCAGGCTAATGCTGATTTTATAGTGCTAGCCATCTTCCCGAGATAAGGGCATAAAATGACCATAAAAGTCTAGTTTCCACCCTTGCCAAACTAGACTGGAATAACCATGCTGGATTGCAGCTCCTCCAGCAGCTAGTACAAGTTTTGTCCCCTCCATGTTCCTCCTCCTGACCAATCAGATTCCATTTCTTATATCACTTGCATTTGCTTCAAACAAAATGACAGCACCCAGTGAAGATGATCTGATCGATAATCAAGATCTATATTGTAATAAAACGGGTGTTACACTGCTACATGCATCAGATGACTTGAGCACCTTGACATGAAAAGATTTGCAAAAATGAAGTCCAGCCTAGTGCAGCAAACTGGAGTCAGTTAACGCCCTTGCCTCGGGAAGAAGAGTGCTAGCCCACTGAGATACCATGTCACAGTTTAACATGAATATCCCACACAAACAGTATACTGACTCCAAGCTGACCAGTCCTTGTCTTAGCCCCTTAATGCCGAGCACCAGGAAGGGTAACAAGTACCAACATTTAACGACTTATGCAGCAGGGGATTGAACCCCTTGACCGTCTGCTCTCCGGGCTACCACTTGACCATGGAGGTGGTATCACAGTCAGCCTTATGTTGGAAGGGTATTGCAGACAAGAACTAAGCATGGTGCTGACAAACCAAGAATCATCCAACTCTGTACAACTAAAGGACACAACTGCACATGAAATGCAGCGACTCCAATACACCTCTCTGCGAAGAGTTGGCAATCCCTCCACACGGCACCAGGTGTGAAATGCCCCAAACTAGAATTCCATCAACTTCCGTCAAAGGTCAAACAACATGTACAAGGACCCATAATCTAAATACACAAAAACATCAAACACATACAAACACCATATACAAACAGCTCCCTGCATAAATGACTGAATGATTTTATTAATGGGCACAATGTATTTTGTAAAGGCTGCCCCAAAACAATGATTCATCCACAAGGACCACTGGGGTATCACAGTATGGGCCTAGTTCCTAGGTGTCAAAAATGTACCGAGTCTTCTATATTAATAAACTCTTGCAACAAGCACACGATCCTTTCATTCAGTGAGATCACAAAACGTTGAGAACTCTTCACAAAAGGTTAAGTCATTTATCCAACATATGCACACATCACTATTGACATGTCCTCTTTGATAGACCAGTATTAATGTCATTCAATTCAGGCAGGTGAACTGGAAAATGTAGATTATTTAAAATGTTCCTGAGGAATTTAGGTGCTTTTACTCAGATTATGTTTGACTTGTCAAACAATGTCACTGTAGACAATGGTGGACATATCTTTAATAAACCTTATAATACATGTTAATAAGCAAGACAACATAGTCAATGCAGTAATTGACATGAGGCATCCAAGCTTAGTAAAATAGAGGCAGTCCCCTGATTCAAATACTTTACATGCTAATGCAGCAAATCTCAAGGACCTCAGGACCCCATAATTTCAAACACTGCAATGTTAGGCCATATTTGTGTTTTTCTAGTTGGTTTACAAGACTGACCAACAAAAACCTAAAATATCAACAACACTTGTTGCACTTCCTGAAAAGAGTTTTGACAAATGTATAACCAGTTTCCAAGAAATGGCAAATTATTTGCATAAAATTCTGTATTCTGCAAAAGACACCATCAAATATCTTTTGAGATAATTTTGCAATCGTACTTCTGTGATGGTATGACCTATGTGTTTGTTTTTCATTCCTTATAATAACGTAGCAAAACCCTTAAAAAGGGCTACTTTCTACTGGTCTTTATGATACCTTAACTACTGGCAATTTGGCAAGGGCTATATAGGACTTGTGCCAAGTTCTAACACTGCATTATATACAAATAAATAGGACAACATTTAAATTCCTAGTCACTACTGCCATTGATCCTGATCGTGATGATCACAATGAAGATTTCGAACAGTAAATCGTCTCTTGTGCCACTGGCAACCAATACATAAATTACCATTCTGTTTATCATAGCTTTATTTCGGATAATTTGACAAATGTGTCTTCATGAATCATAAATAGGCATGACAATGAAGCCATGAAATGAAGATGTAAAATCAGTGACATATTCACTCCTTGAGCAAGGCACAACTATCATTTCCTAGGTCGTTATAAACAGCTGTACACAAAATTAAAACATCTACATCAGTAATCGACAATGAAAACAAAATACCATCGGACAATGGATTGACTTACGACTTACATAAAATGTACATACAGATGACATGAGGGTATGAATAATTTTTTGGACCTGAGATTGGTATTTTTACAATTCATGGATTTAATTCAGCACTGATATTTTCCCCGATATATATGTAATGCACCATGACCACATCAGTCCTGATCCATCGGTTCCTCTTTCTGCGAGTCTGTGTCTGTCTGAGTGTCTTGTTGCACTTCCTTTGATTGCTGCTGTTCTGATTGGTTGTCTGTCTGTTCTGAAGTCCGACAATTCTCAGAATCTGTGTCCATATTCTGCTCCGAAGAGTCCACTTGGTCTGATTTTTCACAAGAACTCGGCGAGGAAGACGCACATTCCTTCTCGGGTGGATGTTCCGCACACATGGAGTCAGAAACAGGATCTGTGGAACTGGCCGGCTCACTACTGCCACAGTCTTCAGTCTGTTTGGAATCCGACTCACACAGCCGGTCGGTGGGGTCCTCGGAGGATGACGCTACACCCTCCTCACACACAGGGCCAGCTTCGGATGCAGATATGTGTTGGTTCTCGGGTGAAACGGGTGGATGTTCTTGTGATGAGGAAACCTGTTCTCCATCTTGTGTTGGTGATGGAGCTGACTCAGGGGCACCTGCAAGAAATGAATGAAGATGTCCAGAATCATTATCAGGACACAACAGTAACTCTGGATGTCAGAGAAAATATATGGAACTTGCCAGAACCATTATGTCACTTTTAAAAGGTATATTTAGAAAAGCAGAAATGACACAATTTGTAAATGTTAGAATATAATGTTTGTAATGGCTCTACCCTTACTCAAAACATAGTTAGGGAAAGCTGGGATAAACAGCGATGTTAAGGTGTGTCCACTAATTTAAGAGAGTGAGTGAGTGAGTGAGTTGGGTTTAATGCCGCTTTTAACAGTATTCCAGTTACATCACAGCATGTCAGCTTAATGGGGGAGGAAAGCCCCAAGTGATGCAGGTCTCAGACGTTTACCACTTCTGTGAAACCCACGAGCACAGGTATGGTGCTGATAAACCTAGAAACTTATTGGGGCGAACCGGGATTCAAACTCAAACCCACAATCATAGCTTTCTGGCGTTCCCAAGGGACGCAACTCTGCACAGTGAATTGTGTCACCTTGGACGACTGGGCCACCAGTGCCCCCCCTCCCCACTAATTTAAGACCATAATAGGGTTTCCTTTGTGATTTGAATGGATCCTTCATGGAAAAGAGACAAAACCAAAACCAAAGCACCTGAAAAATAGCTCTTCTGATTTTACATAAATCCATTATTATTGCTGCAGCTGCAGTAAAGCCACAGACTGTGTCAGCAGACATGCTCAACCTCGCAATACATCCTGAACAAATGCTCTTCATCTCAGCAGGGATGGAGCATTAGCACATTAGCCCGAATAGTTGTAACATACAAAGAGACTAATGCTGTTTGTTTAGGTTCTGCCACTCATGGTGCATGGTGCCACACATCCATTGATCATGAGACAAAGCTGACAATATTCTGAACAATCGTGAGTGCTCTAACATATCAATTCCAGGGCTTGTTACTTATGCCACCGATTTGACTCACTGTATTGCCTTATGAGTGCAAAGAAATCACTTCTGAGCACTTCTGTGTAAGCCTTGTTAATTTGGAAATCACCATGTAACAATATTATAAAGGACCTTACCATTATCCGGTGTCTGTTCTAGGGTGGATTCAGGAGACTGTGATGGATCTCCCTTGTCTTCAGTCTTGACAGGCTCCTCCTCGACTGCTTCACTCTCCGACACTGCCGCCTCACTGTCCGACATGGCTGCTTCACTTTCCAACACCGGGGCTTCACTTTCCGACACTGCTGTCCCGCTCTCAGAAACTGCTGCCTCACTTTCAGACACTGCTGTTTCATTCTCAGACACTGCTTCACTCTCAGACACTGCTTCACTCTCGGACACTGCTTCACTCTCCGACACTGCTTCACTCTCCGACACCGCTTCACTCTCCGACACCGCTTCACTCTCCGACACTGCTGCCTCGCTTTCAGACACTGCTGCCTCATTCCCGGACACAGGTGGACTTTCTTCACTCTCCGGCATCTCAGCTGGAGTAGCCTCCCCTGATTCAGCTGCCATAGACTCAGGTTCAGTCTCTGCTGATTCGTCGGTTTTAATTGTGTCCATAGATGCTGCCTCGGAATCATCAACCCCTGGAGATGATTCATCAGGCTGTGATTGTGAAGGGGGGGAATATTTTTCCTCTACCGGTGTTTCTGGTTCCATGTGCTGTTGCTCTTCCTCTGATGAATCCACTTCCTGTTCATTAGGACTGGGTGCTGATTCCTCGGAGTCGGACTTGGACTTGGGCCACACTGTCGCCACCCCCGGGTTGTTTAGGGGCCAAGAGGGGACAGGAGGGGGTGGGAGAGAATTGCCGGTCTGGGTGCAGCCATTGCTGTCAAGACCATTCACCAGATTCCGGGATTCAGACACAACTTTCCTGGAGAAACAAACGCAAACATAAGAGATTTAATTAGAACTAGAAATTATGTATGATAATAAAAGTCTGCCATTAGTCCAAAGCCCCAGTCAATTGGATTTCTTGAATAACTTTACTTATCATAGTCCATAACAGTCCAATCCTGTTCTACTGCAAATAATGCTGGAAGTCAAGGTCAAGCTATAAGTGGTAAGTGAACTTAATACAAAAGGGTTTGGGCACCAACTTCAAAGAGGTCTTTCTTTGTCATAAACTAATGTCAAAAAGTTAGGAATGAGCCAAAACTCTGCCAAAGTGCATCATATCATTTGAGCATGTTGATTAAAAACATGAATAGATTTGGAAAGTATCTGACAACGCCCAGTTGACAGTTCACGTTTTGCAAATCCTTCAATAACCAAAATCTGCACGGCAGTCGCCATGTTGCATACAAACTAGATGTTGACTTCACTACACGATTCTTTTATTCTATGCATGGACTTGTCAGGCCAGCCAAAATATAACTCAAAATTCCAGCCTAGTGCAGCAAGGGTGGAAAGTGGACTTTTAAAGCCAGTTAACTCCCTTGCCTCGAGAAGGTGTTGACTAAAAGCAGGTAACTATCAACACCATCAGCATGATGTGAAGGTGACAAGAATTGCCCTTACCTTCCAAACGGGTCCACAGTGCTTACCACCAGCACATTCTGAAACAAACGAAACAGTGAGTGAGTGAATGAGTATTGCTTTACACCGCTTTTAGCAATATTCCAGCAATATCACGGCGGGGGACACCAGAAATGGGCTTCACACATTGTACCCATGTCGGGAATCGAACCCGGATCTTTGGCATGATGAGCGAACGCTTTAACCACTAGGCTACCCGACCACCCCGAAACAAATGAAACATGTGAGGTGGAGATGTCCTGATGTTCGATAACAATCGATGATTGCTTGGTTACATTTACACTGATGTCATAACCGCTTGTAGTTTCCAAACTGTATATGAAATGTTATATTTCTAATGTTTAACCCATGGCCATATGAAAGTAATAAAATATTTTCATGAAATAATATCTGAACTATACATTACAAATGTGAAACTAATAATAACAGCTGACTGATATAACAAATGTTATATTTGGGATAACACTTTCTTTGTAAAGTACAGATTCTCGTACTTTTGGGGTTAAGTCAAGTCCAGGATTCAAACCCACACTTGCCAGAGTGAGGCGCCAAATCGCCAGCACACAAAGTCAGCGATCTAACCCACTCAGCCACCTAGGGTTCCACTAAAATGAAAGTCAGATAACTGGTAGATCATGTACTTCCTGTACCCCTCTAACAAGTGCTTCAAGGAGAGATGGTCTACGATTGACAGAAAAACCTCATGGCCCCAATATATATATAAATACCTTTTCAATGCCTCTTAAAAACTTGTCACTTCTCTTATAATGTCTCTTGGGATCTGTGATCAACTCACACAACCTCTGAATTGTGAATGGAGCTCTGAAAATAAATAATACAAGGTATATATACACAGCTGTAGAAGAATGTACAAACTCAGTTTGAGGTTAAATTGTTTCATAATTCAGAAATATAAGTCATGACATTATCCATTGTTCATGACATCACAGTCATCACATCAACTGAACAACAGGTTCATTCAAGTTTCTCTGCAGAGTTGAAATTTCATTCCAGTGATTGTTTTATCTGTTTGTTGTTTAACGCCGCACTCAGCAAAATTCCAGCTATATGAAGGCAATCTGAAAAATAATCAAGTCTGAACCAGACAATCCAGTGATGAACATTATGAGCATCGATCCACACAATTTGGATATGATGACATGCATCAACCAAGTAAGTGACCTTGACCACCCGATCCCGTCGCCTTTTATCAGGGTTAGAAACTAACAGTTTTTGTCCACTAGTCCTTATAATGATATCACATAGCAAAACCCTTAAAATGGACCAATTTCTACTCGTCCTTAGGATACCTTTACTATTGGTCAGTTTGGTAAGGACTATAGGACTAGTGCCAATTTCTAACGCTGCTTTTATGGCAAGCATGGGTTCCAGTGATTGACATCATGAGCATCGATCCACATAATTAGGATATGATGACATGCATCAACCATGCCAACGAGTCTGACCCGCTTATCACCTTTTACGGCAAGCATGGGTTGCTAAAGACCTATTCTTCCCCGGATCTTCACGGGTCTGAACTATGCATAAACTTGTTAGTCCAGCCAAAACATAACTCCATAAAGCCAGCCTAGTTTGGCAAGGGTGGAAACTGGACCTTTATAGTGAGTTAACTCCCTTGTCTCGGGAAGATATAAAATGTGTGAACTTGCCCACATCAAACGAACAATTTCAAATTTGGACATGTCAGCAGACTGGTAAGACCCTTCACATCAACTGACCTGCATTTTCTAAAATTAAGTACATCCTAGTACATAGTCATTTTGCGTTTACTTACAGCTTAGCAACAACATCAACAACAAAAAGTTAACAGGTAAAAAAAGATTTGTAAGTGCCGATTGTAGTGACCTGGTCCCTTTCTTTAGGAAATAAAATCAACAACATGTAACAGTAAACTATGTTTATAATAAACATGCTCATAACGAAGTGACGGATATATAACAATCTTATAATTGGTCCCGGCCCTTTGCTGTATATATGCTTTATAGATGCTTATAACAAACTATGGTTATAACAAACTAAAATTTGTGGTCACTTTGAGTTCTTTATACCCGTAGTTTACTGAAATCTCATACAAAAGCTGATTTCAATATGCCCCAATATTGTGTTAATAAATGTCTAACCCCATGGAGATTCCGGGTCAGTATAGATACCCAGCATTGGGTGGTTACGCTCGGTGTCTTGGTTGACTGCATTTCATTGTACCCCAAATGAGGATCATAGCTCACAATATCACACACTGTTGTCTAGGCCAAGGGCTTCACACATTGTACCCTTGTCGGGAATACAACTAGGTCTCTGGCATGACATGAATGGGCTCTAAGCATTGTACCCATGTCGAGAATCTAACCCAGGATTTCGACATGACGAGCTAACACTTTAACCACTTGGCTACCCAACCGCACCCCCTTACTTAGTAATCCAACATCAAATGCCTTTCAAAGAAGTAACAAACAAAACAAACACATGCGTAAAGATGGTCACCTACCCATGAAACCTCTCCACAGCTTTAATGATCCGGTCCCTCATATCATCGAACTTGACCTGTTCCATGTTGGTGTTGGGGGGGTAGTGGTCCACTGGGATCTCCTGGTGAAACTCGGTCATCACCTGGTCCAGCTTGCTCACCAGCAGGGGCTTGAGTCTGGGCCAAGGGAACCTGAAGTCCACAACAACAACTCAGTCCATGTACACTGCCATCAGAAGTGATGAGCTTTAATGACAAAGCTGACGACAGCTTGTTTTAGTTATTTGTACATTTGTGAGTGAGTATGGTTTTATGCCGCTTTTAGCAATATTCCAGCAATATCACAGAAACACCAGAAATGGGCTTCACACATTGTACCCATGTTACATGATGTGGGGAATCGAACCCCGGTCTTCGGAAATGATGAGCGAACGCTTTAACCACTAGGCTACCTGACCGCCCCCTTATTTAATATGTACTCACTAATATAGAGATTTGTCTGAGGTAGTCATCAACCTTGAACTCGCACCACAGCTATCTGGGTATGACCAGTGCTATATGGCAGACAACTAGTCATCACTGTTGATCCCTTCAACTGTCAGTCAGAAAATAGATCAATTTATTCTGGTATCTGGTCCAGAACAGCCCCTGCTGCGTTTGAATGTAGGAAATCGAACCCAGGTGTTCGGCGTGATGAGCAAACACTTTAACCACTGGGCTACCCCACCGCCCCTTGTACATCAGATGTCTACAGAATTAATCTTGGTGTTATACAATGCTCCTTTTGACACAAGCCCTTTTCATGAACCTAATATTAAAAAATATGATTTTGGTGTCCCTGGATTCAAAGATCACAATGACCTCACAGTCCCCCTTAATTTAAAAACTGCACATGCATAAAATAATACATCAGACGAACTACAAACTAAAATGAAAAGCAGAATTCTTTCACAAACTGGTTATTTAAAATTTCTTGAATAAAGTATTGCAAATCATATATGATTTCCTCAATTTAAGACTATTATTTCAGACCTAGTGTGTGAGCCACTCTTAGCAGCAAAGTTTAGAGACAAGGAGGATGGGCTTCACATAATAATAATCAAATAACTTCATTCAGACCATATTTTGGCAGTAACCATGAGAAGTACTCTCACTTCATTGAATATTGCATAGGTGATGAAATATGGTTCTCCTTCTACACGCATTACCATGATTACACAAATTATATTAAGTCACTTTGCAAATGTTAATCACAGATTATGTTTGTAACAGCAGGCAATCAGGAAATCAAACAGATGCCCACAAAAAACATCACAGTTAGACAATGTTTCCCACATTCTGATCTTCATTTCCTTGTTTGTGATGTTTAGTCTACAGCTGCTAGGTAGTTGCTACTATCATGGTCTGTCGACTACTGAGATGAACATAAGGCTATGAATAAATATGCGAAGGACAATCAACGTACACATATAAATGAATACAATCATTCAGACTGAACTCCTGTATCCTGAGCATTATTTTACTACAAAAAACACCAAAAAAAATAAAAAATATATAAAATATTTCATATAGAGCAGTTAACTCAAAAGTAGTCCAAGTACATGACATGTAACATAATTCACTGAGGCTTAACATGTGTAGAATATGATTAAATTGTGAATAATTTATAAATGAATAGGAATATGAACAAGCTGAATTAATGTGTATGTGAATGAATTAATGTGTCGAAAGCTGCTGGTTTGCTTATCTGAGAACAGTCTACATTTTCAAAATCCATAGAGCAATTAATATTGTGATGGGCATCTATATGACAAGTTCACATGTTTAACTGGATGGACTTTGTTCTTCATTGTGAAAACACTGAGGATCAATTCACCAAAATCATAATTTGCTCTCAATTTCAGTTTGCAACAACTGAAACTTTGTAAATGTGTCACTCATTCCTTGATCATATCAGAAACAATGTATCTAGGAACATTCAAAAGTAAAGTTTAATCACAAGATTTAGAGAAGAACTTGTGTAATTCTATTATTTTAGTCAATTGAAAATAAGATAGCTGTTTTGGGTACATGATGTATGTCCACAAGATGCTTCCTTTCAATCAGGGACTGGTATATCCTGAGTGATAAGCAAACGGAAAAGTCACTGATGAAAATCCACTAACACCTGAAGAAACGTGTCTTTCCAATTGGCCATGTCATTGAACAGCGTGTCAGCTGTGATACTCTCAATACAAATCTTATGAAAAATATCCTATGTGTACTTGGGCTGTTACGATTCACTTGTGTATTCGGTGAATCGAACCATATCCATTCATGAATTGAATTCGTTATTTGTGACCAATAGAATCGAAAATATTCATGAATAGGCAGTCATGTTCAAATATCCATAAGAACATTATAAGCATAGCTTTCTTGAATTGGTTTGGTTGGTTTGTTGTTTAACACCGCACTCAGCAATATTCCAGTCATATGACGGCGGACTGTAAATAATCAAGTCTCGACCAGATATCCAGTGATTGATATCATGAGCATCGATCCACGCAATTGGGATCGATGACATGCATCAACCAAGTCAGCGAGCCAGACCACCCAATCCCGTTAGTCGCCTTTTACGACAAGCATAGTCACCTAGACAACAACAATCTTATAATATCTAATTTGACAGTAATTTACTCGCTGGTCATTGTCGCATTTGAGCAGATACTAGTACCTGGATAAGTGAAGTATATAAATGTATAATGTTAATAATTAACAAACCATGTCAAATAATTTGTGTTGCTTTTGTTTGATTTTGCACCCCTCATGTGTACGTATAGCAATGGTAGAATAAGAACTCATCAGAAGCATTCTTTCAGTAATTATGGTACGTACAATGAAATCTGTGTGCATGTGAATGTACATTTAAAATATTAAATATAGTTAAAATGCAAATAATACAGTATTTCAGTGACTAAGGACCCAATTCTAGGTTCGAGATATAGTGTCAATTTGAATCCTGAAGCTCGAGACAAATATACAACTGCAATAATACTTATATTACAAGACGGTATCAACGAAAGATAAAATTTGAATTGTCACTTTGACACTCACAACTTGAATGCATTTTGTCAAAGGAGAAGCTACTGTGTATTTATGTAAACAGCCAATAGTACGATATTGGAAGGGTTTATTGACATTTCATAACAAAATGCTATATTGAGAAACCAGTGTGTTTCTGTAGGGCAAGTCCTTAATACTTTCACATTGAGAAAAAACGAAGGTTAATTATCTCCCTTGGAAAGAGAGGCATGACAGATTAAATATTGAATGTACATAAGGAAATCTTAAGTACACCAATGATGTTTAGAAGGCTGTGAAACAGTCACAACAGCATGACATCATCAAGTGAAGAAAGTCTATGGGGTAAACACTTTTCTTCTTGTTAATTATCATTTTACCTGGCTAGTTTACTTATTTTTCCTGTGACTCTTCCGAGTATATCCAGAGCTACAGATGAGCTGCGCGTTTTTTGCGTAAAATACCCCCCAAACTATTCAAAACCCAATTACTTTCAATTATCCTGCGTACAGGAACGCATGC
The DNA here is from genome assembly GCF_023055435.1 of Haliotis rufescens. Taxonomy (NCBI): domain Eukaryota; kingdom Metazoa; phylum Mollusca; class Gastropoda; order Lepetellida; family Haliotidae; genus Haliotis; species Haliotis rufescens. The sequence goes on from NW_025964368.1 coordinate 883,211, forward strand.
ATTAAATGGAAAATGCAATTGTTAGAAGACAGCACGCGTAAATACCCAATGAAGTTTTTACGGCATGGGTACAACGGAGATAATTTTCGAAACACAATTACAAGCTAATTTGCTTTCCGAGTCAAGCCTATATTTAGGACTGTTATATACATCTAAGACATTTCATTATTTTTTTAAATCACAAAATGCCTACTCATTTAGGGAAAAACCTGATAGAGTGATGAATAGATGAGTGAAAAAATATTGGTTACAATGAAAAATGTAATAACCCAAATAAAATAGAAACCTTTGAGTAAAAACTCAGTTGCTCAAAAAGTTATCTGGGGGTCTGTATCTAAGCAGAACATGCGAAACACCATGCTTTGTCATCAGACGGGTTTTCACATCGAGGAACACTACAAACGGACTTGAACCTATGTTTAAGGCAATAAACACTTTTGAAACACCTACTCAACCAACAACAACAATTATTTCTACAGTCATCGCAAATCTAAATTTTTATCCAAACACTTTGTGCCCATATCTGCGCAACCGTAAAAAAATGTGCAACTGCTAAATATATAGCATGTTTACACATCATCTACCAGATCCTAAGTTTTCGGACATTGTATGTTTTTTTGGATGGCTATCGCGATTACTTGCTCTATAACAAGGGGTGTGGCGTCACACAGACATTGTAAACACTCAGATGACCTGTTTTTAAGATAAAGTCGTCTATTATAAGTGAGTGAGGTGCCTCACAGTTGTTCTTGTGATAAAAGAGAAAATGACAAATGTTTCATAAGCATCTGAAAACTCAAAACATGGGGATACTCCCAACATCTTCCCAAGGCAAGAGAGCTAACTGACTATAAAAGTCCAGTTTCCACCCTTGCCGAACAAGGCTGGAATTCCTGGGCTCGAATGTAGCGCCACCAGTGGCTATTAAGAGTTATGTCCCTTCTATGCCTCTCCTATGCACCAATCAGATTCCACCTCTCGTATCACTTGCATTAGCTTCAAACAAAACGGTGGCATCCAGTCAAGACGATCTGATCGATAATCAATATGCAGATTGTCATAAAACAGGTCTTACATTACGAAGGGCATCAAATCATGTGAGCACCTTGATTAAAAACATGAAAAGATTTGGAAAATATCTGATGACAACGAATTGGTGGTGCACATGCTTTACAACTCCTGCAATCAACCGAAATCTGCATGACAGTTTACGAACCGGATTTGAATTTGCACGATTTTGATTGGACTATGCAAAAGCTCGCTAGTCCAGCCAAAATGTAACTAAATAATACCAGCCTAGTTCGGCAAGGGTGGAAACTGGACTTTTATAGTCAGTTAACTCCCTTGCCTCAGGAAGACGCACTCCCAAAGGACAAGAGGCTTGTCACAATTATGGCCGCAAAACTGACCTTCAAAAGCATATGAATGACAGTTTCACTTTCATGTTTATCACAAGACTGCATAATCAAAATTGTAGAAACCGCTGAAGATATTCCCAATCCTAAACAAACACAGATCATTAAACAATTGAATCATCTGAACATTTGCTTTTTGCATACATTGGAACAAAAAATCACGATCTTTTACAGCGAAACTGCATTATCTTCAGACATTCATATAGCTCTGCCTTCACTCCATGGAAATTCATATTTCAAAGATCTCATTGTTGAAAATACATTATTAAATATATTTACACTTCACCTAAAGTCATGGATAACCTTAATCTGTGAATTTGGCTTAACTAGCTCCATCTCGAAGGAGTGAGTGAGTGAGTGAGTATGATTTTACGCCGCTTTTAGCAATATTCCAGCAATATCACGGCGGGGGACACCAGAAATGGGCTTCACACATTGTACCCACGTCGGGAATCGAACCCGGGTCTTCGGCGTGACGAGCGAACGCTTTAACCACTAGGCTACCCGACCGCCCCTCCATCTCGAAGGAAGTACTGGTGTTCTTCACCTACTGGGGTATTACTATTCTGAGACGTAGTTTACAATAAATTATCAGTAAGTATTGAGGAAATTAGCACACATTCTATCTGTCTTTCTTCCCTTCAAGTTTTGCTGTTTTTGCAAAGTTGAACAGCTTTAATGACTGCTGTTTGCAAGTATTTCATATATCATTGTTGAGCTTTCTTGTTTCTGGGGTTCCATAAGTTCCTATATGCTAATATCCAATGTAGTCCACAAATTTAGGTGACATCACAAGTTATGTACACAATCTTATGTACTGTGAAATGGTGTGCCCTCACAGAAATCGTGAGCGAGTCCATTTTCCACTTTTAGTGTCATATGAATGATATAAGCATGAAGTTTGTTAGTAGTGGGTATTTTCAACTGAATTGTTTTAATTTGGAAAGAAAGATAATGGTGTTACATCCACGATTATAGGTTAATCTTGAGTACTTCATACTAATATAATCTAAGGCTAATTATGGCTACGTCTCGACTCCAAAATTCACTTTCCTGTGATTTTAGAAACAGTCATATCATGTGTTCACGTCATTCGCACCGTCATTTATCCCACTTATGATCACGAATGGCATTTCAGAACTATGTAACAACCAAATTCCACCGTGTGCCGTTATGCTACATATAATTACACAAGCTGAACTCGACACTGCCCGTGCCACGCGTCGTTTGAATTATCCGCCACTCCGCTTTGTTTACACTCCAAGACGCTTCTTCATATATCACCACACCGGCTATGTTGATATTGCGTAGTCACATGTTGGCCGAAAAAACACAAACTATGGCAATCTGGAATGTTAGTTTACCATAACTTGATTTCGTTATCCATCATACAAACCACCAACATGTAAACGTGACAACTTACAGTGTTTCGCCCGTTTTGGCCACTTCGCTTAGAAACTGCTCCAATAACGGGGGAATATCTTTCGTTGGTTTCTTCTCAAAATCTGAAAAAGCACAGACATGAATGTAAAAACTTGTCGACAAAACATTACAGATTCATTTGGTATATATAATGAATCTACAAACCATTCAGGGCGTCAAATACTTCCTCCCGATTGTCCATGGTGGCCTCCTCTCCGGCTACTCGCACCATGAAGGTCAAGAAATGGCGGCGAGGAAGTGACGTAAGGGCAAAATGTCGGTCATTAGACTGAACCAAAAAGAGGGGTGTTGAGCCTGGTTCATTGACCTGCACGTCGCAGTCACGTTCTCCGTCGTCGATAAGTGAAGTTGTAGAATATTGGAGCTTTTCGCGATAAACGAAAGTTCGATGCGGACATGAGTTGGAGAAGGAAATATTTAAGAAATTGATAAATCGCGTTACAAGGTTATTGCTGTAATGTATTGTAAACTGTTTTCCCGTTATAAAATAATACAACATCTGTTCGCACAGATGCTTTCACATCCACGTGACTGATATTAAAGGTAGAAAACATATAAACTAAAATAATCGATATGCTGTTGTTGTTTATAGAGCTGTGTATCTTTTTCATTTCGTTGTTTCTTTTTGAAAGAAATGTGCAAAAGGTTAAATAGATATCAATCGATGGTATCTCAGGTCCTTTTATAAAGAATGGACCCTGAATTAATCATACGGAATCCGAGGCAGAATAAGACCCCAGTTCCAAATTATTGACGTGTACTAAATGGGTGTCTTGGGCACAAATCGCCGATGTGTTTGCAGCTAAAATATAGATATTAATATTCTATTTACTCACAGTTGATAAGTGACGTACATTCAATTTCTTCCCTTCATTTTTTTCGGGTTATGTCGCTTCATATCGCATCATATCAATTATAGATGATCATGTACACATATACACGTGACATATTAAATTTGATATCTCGTTAAACATATAGGTATTAGGGACGTCTTTCTCTTTTAGAATCTCCCCAAATTGAGTATGACCCACACTCTTCCGACCTCTGCTCCTAAAACCCTCTCACTCGCTCCGCCCTCACGCTCTTCACGACACCGCTCTGACTCCGACCCCCTCTCAATCTCAGCTCCCATCCCCTTTCATCAACCATCTTCCCTCACCTCAGCTGACCCCCCCCCCCCCCCCCCCCCCCCCTCCACCGCCATCCCACCCAAACATCCCTACTCCACCCCAACCCAAATGCCTCTTCCCCACCCTTACCCAGACACCCCTACACCACCCTGACACCCCAACCTAAACACCACAACTCCACCCGCTCATGTCGCGCCTCTCTACCCTCCTATCTTCCCTCTACCCTGCCCCACTGACCAACCCCCCGCCCTCCCACGATCCCGTTCCACCCTCACACACTTTCACACCACCCCCTATAATGTCCGGTATTGCTCGTACAGTTTCATATCCATGGCAACAGAGTCATGTCTAATTTCAGTTGTTCACACACCTTACAGCCTATGTGTGCCGGGGTCTTCAAACACGCTATCGTATTCGAAAGATCTTAATTTCATGGTAAAAGTAAAACTACGACAAAATACTGTTTTAAAAGCGAAAATGTAAAGTTACTACTTACTGTAAAAGTCGAAAAACGAGAAATAGACTCGTTCTCGACCCACTGTAGCTATTGTAACTAAGTGAAGTATTGTGAAGAATGGCGGTTGGTGCAAGGTAGCAAAGTATTTGGGGTCTTGGTTGACAGTGTTTCGGTGACTTCAGCCTCGTAATGTTTTCAAAGCGTTTGTATTTTTTTTTATCGATCCAATTTTCATGTGTATACGTTCTTTTGCCCGGCGACCCATAATCGATGCTCATGATGTCAATCCCTGGATTGTCTGGTCCAGACTCGATTATTTACAGACCGCCGTCATCTAATCGGAATATTGTTGAGTGCGGCGTTAAACAACAAACAAACAAACAAAAACAAATCTTTTTCCCGACAGTTTCTAGAGTAAACCAATGAATAAGTACTATTTTGTTCAACCAGTTACAGACGAAATAACATTTCAAAACCCATCTCGCGGTGATTGTTTTGATTTCGTGAAAGTAGTACTGCTTACAGACAATACAGTTCCTAAATCTTCCTAATGACCCACATTTGGGAGTGAGTATGGTTTTGCGCCGCCTTTAGCAATATTCCAGCAATATCACGTCAGCGGACACCTGAAATGGGCTTCACACATTGTACCCATGCGAGGAATCGAACCCGGGTCTTCGGCGCGACGAGCGAACGCTCACTAGGTTACCCCACCGCCCCGATCTCCTTTAGGCCAGTCATATACATGTATTGTGTCACTACATAGTATAACGGGTGCTTATCTAGTAATCAATGCATCCCTAATTCATAAAATATATGTTCCTTTTCTAGATTTGGAGAACAATTCACGATATTGTATCTTTATATTTACTCATCAAAACATCAGTGCATAGATAGTTCATCACACGCTCAACTTGTATAATCTTGAAGTAAAAGAATTTCATTCAACACTAAATCCTTTTAAGTGTTAACTACAATGTATTTGAACATGTGGATGTATACTGTATATATTCAGTTGCTGCTCAGAAGCGACAGTACCTACTTTCATGTTGTAATCGCGACGAATCATGGCAATCGATAGTCACATAAAGGGAGTTAACTCATTCACCCTTACTAATAACAACGTATTGGTAAGGATATTACTAACGTTTCACAACGCTCCCCTCGCCTGATTGTACACATGACATTTTATAAATCGTCGAATTTAGTTAGCATTCTTGCGCTGGAAATTGTAGATCCACTGATACCACTACGCAGTAGTGTTTAAATTCAACAAATGATTCAAAACAATTAAATTATATTAAAGGGTCGCATTCAAACATGAATGGCGCGATAGAGGCATTGTGTTTTTCTCATCCAAATCTATCGCGTTTTTTAAACAAACTATCGATCTCATTCGAGTATATCAAAAACAAATACATAATTTAACAAAAGCGTATATATAGGAGACACTTATAAATATGAAGTTTCTTTTTTCATTGACAACACACCTACCTGTGTCAAAACCTACTTTTCTGTTCGTGATATTTCAAGTGCATTACAATGATTTACAATTTCAATGATGTATACAATTATTTTACTGTAGTGTTTATCCTCGGCCAACTGACCCCGATCTGAACCCAAAGGAAAAGTGAAACTCATACATGAAGAAAATTGGAAACAATTAATAGGTTGCCATAGAAACAAAAACAGTAGGAATATTTTTTAATACAGTGTAATTACATCGAATCACGAAATGTGTGATGTGGATAAAAGTTAAAATTATATTACTGCTACTAGTGGGTGAATAATAAATCAGTTGTAACCAGTCTAGATACCTAAACTTAAATAATATTTAGTTTTTTAGGCTTAAGATTTGTATACATATTTTTCACCATTTCTTACGAAATGTGGTAACAAATCCTATGTGTTTTTTTTTTCAGTTCACCTACTTGTTAAACAGTGGGAAATATTAAAAACAACATTTTGTATGTTTCTGATTTCATTTTTGGGGATAGGTTTTTCTCGTAAACCATCTAAAAAAAAGTATTAGACCTAATTAAGGAAATCATTAACTGATAAATTGATAAAATCGTAAAATTTGTGTCAGAAGACAAACAAATTGGTCTTTGTTGGCAATGGTGGTCTTAAATCAAATTTGCTGGGACTGTCAATAGTCTGGTTCCCTGGGTAGGCTGCGCTTGCGATACAAACCAGGCTGGGACAAGCCAATTAACCTGACCGAGCTTCCCCTTAACCTATTATCTGACTCTACTCCATATTAAAATAATTGTTATACTGCAAAGTAATGAACCGAGCAAGTATTTTTATTACGATTTTAAGGTTTACGAAGCACGCATATCAAACGAATTATTACACCCTGGAAAGTAGCGTAGACTGCTAATTTTCTGATGGTTGTAACTTGATCGGGCTAATTTATTGCTCTGTAATTTACCGGGCGTGTTCTAGCAGAACAAATACATCATGTACCCGGCTAATATAAGGGTCGCACGTCGTGTATATTTCACCCTTAAAATAATAACTTGCGTTAATTGCAATTAACCGTACATCACCCAGATAAGACTTCACATCAAAGACGTTTCGGTGTTTACCGCGTTCGTCATTCGGGGTCTGTAATATATTACAGGTGGTTTTGTGGCATTTTTGTGTGTATGCGTTTAGGATGAAAGAAAGAAATTCGACAGTAAAGGAATTATATGTTTTTTGAAGGATTGCAAATTGATTGTCTGTTTTTCACGACTCTCCCAATGTAGATACAATTGTGTGAATAAGCATAAATGTGATTAATATTTACCCTCTAAGATGTTATTGGATAAATACTTCGTGTATTGGGAGTTTTCTAAATTAAATATGTGGTGAAAGCAAAAAACGTTTCTAATGAGAATTTTGAGTGTGAGGAAATCAATTTGAAATAAAGAGTTGAATTGAACATGTATGACCACCATATTATAAGGAACTCGTTATAAGACTCCATGATCACACTAAAATGTTTGTTTCTTGTTTAGCGCCACACACAACAATATTTAAGCAATACGGCGGCGTTAAATAATCGACAAGCCAGTGATTGGTATCATATGACTATCGATCTACCCGATCCCTTTTGTCGCCTCTTACGACAAACAGGAGTTGCTGAAACCCAATTATAACCTGGATATTCACGGGGAATATTGAAGGGAAATCATGCTGTGAAATACCCTTTCTCTTCTTACGCTTTTCTTTGTCGCCATGTAGCTATCATCCTCATGAATGTCTAACAGACTATTTCGGTTATTCGTATTTTTGTTACGATTTTTTCTTCAAGGCGACGAGATATATATTCACACTCCTTTAAGGGATATCTACACGGTTGCTAAAGAACGTCTCGTTTTGTTAACACTCGGACGCGATTTGTGGGCTCAGATGTAAGCTTTTGTTTTGACAGACACTTCTCGTTTGTCTGTCAATACACATCGCAGACCTCCAGTGACCCCTACATTGTGAGTAATAATGGACTCTTCCGAGCAGGTTGCAATTTATTTTTAGCCTGTGAATTTGTAAATATGGCGCGGGAGCACTATGCGCTTGTCGATCGCAGTTTCTAAGTTTGTTATAATTATTTGGAGTTACCCGTGACATTATTTTAAGCTGCGGTTCGCTTAAACAATAATAAAGGTAAGTGTCTCGTTATTTCCTTGTTGCTTGTCAATGTCATCCATCAAGATTTTGACTTTCTTTCTGATGGAGCAGGTGCCCTCCCACCGAACGAATCTGTCGAATCAATCAAGGTAAAGGTGTCATCTCACCTTCGAAGCCTTAGACAGGATTATTGTTTATCCGTAATTGTCAACGGGTCTATTTCTTATGTAGCGGCGAATAAGCGTCAATGTCGGTAAATATGTGGGAGATTTACAACAATAGGCGCTAACAAAATAATTTACCTGAGTAACACGATATGGTGTTTTCTTGACAACTACCAGTTTGGCCTTTGTATATTGGCTTCGTTTTCTGTTGACAGCCAGTATGTTATACCAACGGTCGGAAAATATTGATATGTTGTTGCTGATATTTTGTAGTGTATGTATATACTCAAGACTGCAGTGAATTTTGTTGTTGTGACATTTACAGTGAATAATAATGCCATTTGTCATCACATTTATGTCACAGCCTGTAGCACATCTATTGTTATCTGACAGTAACAGAAATTAAGAAATATACAAAGAAATGTCATTCAGGCATTGCATCCTTCCTAAGTTTCTACATAGAAATTATTAATTGTGGTTTACTTTTACCAATTTTGATAAATAATGTTAGAAAAAAAATCTCTGAAAGAGGTTTGAATCCAGCTGAAGAAAACTTCATCTTGTAAATAGCTCAGTAAGCTTTCCGAATACTCAAATTTTAAGACATCTACAATACCTTGTAAATTTTCTGTTTCATGAGTAAATTTGATTGCCAAAGTTGTGTTCAATTACAGTAATTGATTTGTGTATCAATTTCCAAGTTCCTTTTGTATTAGTTTTCTACAGAGATGTTTTGGTGCCTTATTAGAATCAGCTTAACGAGATATACCTGTGCAGGTGTGCCACTGTCAGCCCGCCCGCCCTTCATACCTGTATCAGTGAAGAGATAACATAATCCTTTGATATATACAACCTGTCAGGATTGTACTACTATGAATATTTATTTTACCTACCTAGTGAGTTCTAGGGGTTGTCTCAAAATGATTATGGATCTTTTCTATTTTGCTCTCAGATTGGAAAAGGGAGACGTGTAGTGTTTCATTCTTTTGGATCATTTTATACAATTGCATTATTATATGACAGCTAGGTGATATTTTGATTTTGGTGATGAATGTAAATTTCCCTTAAGAAATAAAAGTAGTCTTTCGTGGTGAGGTGTCCTTTGACCTGGGTCCAATTTGACACCTGTATTTGTACAATAGCTTAAATTTATTTTTACTCTTGATCACGTTTGACTCATAACACTGCAAGTTTGTGACTGCTACAAAATTTTGGCTGTGAAGTATTTGAGATGTTACCAGTATCTTGTAGACTTGTTGCAGTTAATGACTCCCACAGCTCATGCATTGCTCTTTTGTTTTGTGCTCCTAATTCTAAAAATATATTTGCGAATACTCCTAGTTCTCTGAAACCAGGGGACACTCTGCCTTTCCTAATAATCCACTAATACATTATTTTTCTATGTTCCATCCATCCATCCATGTGTACATCCATCCATCCATGTGTTCATTCATTCATTCATTCATTCATTCATTCATTCATTCATTCATCCTTTCTTCATTTCTTCTGATGAGGTACAGACTTGAAGTCCTTTGAACATCTTGACTGCTAGGAACGTAGATTCTGGTTATATTTCAGTGACGCTGAGAAATGTGAAACATTAACTTTTAGGATGGCTGACAATGTCAGATGGTAACAAATTATAAAGGATAGAAATAAGTATTAGCCGCCAGCATGTCTGATTCATGTACTATCATCCTAAAAGGTACCCTTGGGTAGTAGAATTAAGAATCTTTTCTGACATAACTATTTGGGCAAGAAGACGTTCAGTATTAATTTCTATCACTGTGCAAGGTAAAATACATGTATAAAAACTGCCTGTACCATTTGAAAGTACAATTACAGATGACATTGTCAGATGAAGTCCATCTCCGTGCTAAGACCCCTGGAGAAAATCCCAGTCTTAAAGACGAGATAATGACCAATTTGATATAACAAGGACAACACCTGCTGATGTTAAACCCGCTGATGTTAAACCTGCTGGTCTTAGAAAAGGGAGGTTGTTGCTGGTGGGGAATTTGCTCATTAACCTGTAATGTGACAGGTGGAGTGGAGTGGAGCAGAGGAGATTGTTGCATTTACAGGTTGTGGTTAGGCAGGTAGTACCATTTTCCTTATGAAGTTATTGTCAGTGGTTGGTTTGTAAATGCCAGATAGATGTTCCAAGGGTTGTCAAAATGAAATGTTGCAATGTAGAGGTTAGTATTGGTGGAAAATTCATAGACAAGTGTAGGTACGATTTTTAAATGTAGGAAGTGGTGGTGGGTGGAATACGGTGGTGGTTGGTGGATGTGGACAGTGGTGGGTGGATGAGGTGGGTGGTAGATAGATCTGGATGGGAAGGTGGTGGGTGGAATACGGTGGTGGTTGGTGGATGTGGACAGTGGTAGGTGGATGAGGTGGGTGGTAGATAGATCTGGATGGTGGTGGTGGGATGGATCTGGATGGGGGTGGTGGGTGGAATAGGGCAGTGGTTGGTGAATGGGATGGTGGTAGGCAGATGAGGTGGGTGGTGGATGGATCTGGATGAGGCTGGTGGGTGGATGGATCTGGATGGGAAGGTGGTGGATGGATCTGGATGAGGGTGGTGGGTAGATGGATCTGGATGGGAAGGTGGTGGGTAGATGGATCTGGATGGGAAGGTGGTGGGTAGATGGATCTGGATGGGAAGGTGGTGGGTAGATGGATCTGGATGGGAAGGTGGTGGGTAGATGGATCTGGATGGGAAGGTGGTGGGTGGATGGATCTGGATGGGAAGGTGGTGGGTAGATAGATCTGGATGGGAAGGTAGTGGGTGGAAATACGGTGGTGGTTGGTGGATGGGATGGTGGTAGGCAGATGGGGTAGGTGGTGGACGGATCTGGATGGGAGTGGTTGTTGGTGGACGGATCTGGATGGGAGTGGTTGTTGGTGGACGGATCTGGATGGGGACAGTGGTTGGTGGAATAGGGCGGTCGTGGATGTGGATGGTTATTTGTGAGGAGATGGGTTTGGGGACATCTGCTTATTCATTCAATTGATTTAACTGCACAAGCCATGTGGTTCTCATGTGAAGTCGGGCAAGGAGTAAAATTATAAGTTACATGAGCAAGATAAGCCAAGCCTATTATTTCATTGTATATGAACCAAGGACATATTTGACAGACAAATAGTTTTCCTACACAATAATTAACTTCAGGATTTTGACCACAAGTATGTTTAATTATTATTAGGGTAAACAGATCCGACCTCAACCACAAATATGTATAATTGTCTGTATTTATAGCTAAAATGGATAGAATTATCATTAAACTGCCCGCATGTTATCAGAAATGAGTGGGCCACTGTAACTTGAAAATGCCTTCATATTGCTTGACATGCCCATTATGATGCCCGCTGTTAGGTGACATCATATTGATGTTCAATAGTGACATCACCTTGTTTGTTCTGTGACAATTACACATTTGTAAAAGTGGGTCAGTGACATGCGTTGTGTGTTGATTGCAGTAAATGTTTCAAAACCAATATTGTTATCCCCCGCCGCGTGAAAGCGCGAAGCGGGGGATATAGTATTCACGACCGTCCGTCCGTACGTCCGTACGTCCGTACGTCCCACCTGTTTGTTGCCGCGATATCTCAAGAACTAAACACTGGATTGTCTTCATATTTGGAACTATGGTGTATATACAGACTCCGCAGACACCAGTCGGTTTTGGTGACCTTGACCCCATTTTCAAGGTCACAGCAGGCATATCTGCTTTTGGAGTTGGAAAACGGTGTTGCCGCGATATCTCAAGAACTAAACACTGGATTGTCTTCATATTTGGAACTATGGTGTATATACAGACTCCGCAGACACCAGTCGGTTTTGGTGACCTTGATCCCATTTTCAAGGTCACAGCAGACAAATCTGCTTTTAGAGTTGGAAAACGGTGTTGCCGCGATATCTCAAGAACTAAACACTGGATTGTCTTCATATTTGGAACTATGGTGTATATACAGACTCCGCAGACACCAGTCGGTTTTGGTGACCTTGATCCCATTTTCAAGGTCACCGCAGGCAAATCTGCTTTTGGAGTTGGAAAACGGTGTTGCCGCGATATCTCAAGAACTAAACACTGGATTGTCTTCATATTTGGAACTATAGTGTATATACAGACACCGCATACACCTGTCAGATTTGGTGACCTTGACCCCATTTTCAAGGTCACAGCAGGCAAATCTGTTTTTGGAGTTGGAAAACGGTGTTGCCACAATATCTCAAGAACTAATCGCTGGATTGTCTTCATATTTGGTACTATGGTGTACAGGCGGGGGATATTTCGTCACTCTGTGACAAATACTTGTTTATTTTTATTTAATGACAAATTCTATCCATTTTAGCGAAATTAACGGTAACACTATTTTTCAGGGCATTAATCATTTGCAGAAGCCCTCGGTCCTTTCAACTGCCCTCCTTCATCGGGCACTTAATGGAAGACCTCAGACTTCTGCAGATGATAATGCCCTGAAAATAGCATTGGCCTTACATCATTAGACACAAGATAACTCATTGGACTGTAGTGGGCATTTGATGGACGGTTCCCTCACTTGTTCAATGCAACACCATACACTGTGGTTCAAGTTTCACATAAATATCAATGACATGTCACACTTTGGTCTTTCCCCTTAAGTTAAGTATTACCATTTGACATACACCCTAACCTGGCATGTGTGCACTACTTTGATGTCCTCGTTAGTGCAAGCTCAGGTAAAGTGCCAGCTGTCAGTTTTCTTGTTTTTCACGGCAAGACCAACATGTCATATGTGTGATAGATCACACTGCACTTTGAATTTCTCACATAGTACAGGCTTCTGCACTTGAAGTGCGGACACACCAGAAACATAGAGTGCCACCTGTCTCCTGTTCGAGGATCGACACGCTCCGATTATTTGGTTGTTATTGTTAAATAACTTGTTTATATCATTGAAGGATTATGAGATATTTAGGCACATGTATGAATCAACATACATGTACCTTATTTGTCAGAACACAAGGTATATTTTAGAAGAAATTAGGGCTGGGACAAGTCCAAATTTATTACCCGGGTACTCGACACCCTATTACCCGGCCCTACCCGACATAGGTCTCAAGAGTTGGGTACAAAATGTCCGAATGGGAATTGTTTTACTGCAACCCTGTCAAAAACTATTTAGATACATGTACATGTATAAAACGATCTGATCATGCATACACTGCAGTTGATAGATGCTGTATCCTTACTCGAACATATAAAAGTCAGAACGAATGCTTGCATAGTGAGAATGAAATGTGAACATTAGCTATACTTGTAGTGTAACCACTAAGTTTTTATTGTTAATGCCATTAATCAGTATGTCACGTGACTAATCACAGGTCCGGGTAGTCATGTGGGTACCCGGGTCTTACTCAGGACCCAACCGACCCGAGTACCCGAGTACCCGAGTTACCCGTCCCAGCCCTAGAAGAAATCACATAAAACATTTTACTTCTCTGCAATGGCATATTGGCAATGACAGCCATTTTCTCAATGCCTGATGCTACATAGAAAGTAATTGTAACATTCCGCCAGAGTTCATGGGTTCATAGCTATTGTCTTTGTGAATAGCACTATAATGGCACTCCTCTCTTTAAGATATTAAGGGTGCTTGGACCTAGGTACCAGAATTTCCAAGATATCAGGGATTTATCTAGACCTGCCTAGAGGCTGGTATTCGGACCAAAGTCTGAGGCCAAAACTGTGACTAAAAACTCCCAATTCAAGTTATCACAGTCATAACTAATGTTAGGGGCGGTCAGGTGGCCTAGTGGTTAAAGCGTTCGCTCGTCACGCTGAAGACCCGGGTTCGATTCCCGACATGGGTACAATGTGTGTAGCCCATTTCTGGTGTCCCCCGACGTGATATTGCTGGAATATTGCTAAAAGCGGCGTAAAACCATACTCACTCCTAACTAATGTTATGACTTTGCAGAAGAAAGACCAGCAGACGAAATGATAAATAAGAGAGGTGTTAATACTTCCTCTCACATAATTCCGTTGAATGCAATGTTACAATACCTCTGAATTAACGAAGACAAAAACTTAAAAAATATCCAAATTTTGGACGAACTTATTTTTCCCAGATTGCCTTTTTTCCAGTTTGGCTGCCAAGAGCACTTTGTTTGGAATCCTTGATAAATTTTTGTATTTATCTGTAAGCACAGAATTATGTTGCTTTGTTGTTTAACACCGCATTCAGCAATATTCCAGCTATATGATAGTGGTCTAAATAATCGATCTGTTCCAGACAATCCAGTGATTGATATCATGAGCATCGATCTACGGAATTGGGATACGATGACAAGCTTCAACCAAGTCAGCGAACCTGACTACTCGAACCTGTTAGTTGTCTCATACACATGGGTTTCTGAAGACCAATTTTAACCCAGATCCTCACGGGTTCAAAGCACAGAAAGGGAGAGGGGCAGTCGGGTAGCCTAGTGGTTAAAGCGTTAGCTCATCACGCCTGACCCGGGTTCGATTCCCGACATGGGTAAAATGTGTGAAGCCCATTTCTGGTGTACCCCGCCATGATATTGCTGGAATATTGCTCAAAGCGGCGTAAAACCATACTCACTCACTCACTCAGAAAGGGAGATTTGTGTTACAGTGGTAGGCATTACCAGAGTACCAAGAATTTATTAAAAATGTCTGAAGATATTTTTATGACTACCAGTTGCTGCAATCCCTCTTAAAATGCAAGACTTCCACCTTTGCTTATAGCAAATGTAGAACCCATGCAAGCATTAAGTACCTGTCCATTCTCCAACTATTGTCTGCAAGATATAGAGCTATAACACTCAAAAGCTCAAGATAAAGAAGTTGACTGAAACATGTTGACATATTCAACAGCCTCTGAAATTGGATAATCAAAGAGCTCAGGCGGTGTAATTTCCAGAAAGCAGCCCATCAACACAACATAAGCTACATCGCACATACAGTTGTAATGACTCATTGTGGGACCGGTAGATCAATAACTGCATCATGCTGTATTGATTTCCTGCCGACTATATCGACGAATAACATGCACGTTTGTTACGGTCACAAGGATCGACTCTTATACTACCGAGCTACAGGATTTATTGCTGTGATTGATAGAAACAAAATCAGTGATTGTCATATAACATGCAATCATATTTGGTGTTGCTGCTTGACGTGTCATGTGACTTGTGGTGACTTCGGAAATGTTCAATATGTAAATAATATAGTTTATATAATAAGTGGGATATCTTTGAATTTTGTGTCTTGTGACATGGTTGTGATTTTGGAAATGTGATCTACACAGATATGGTCAGGGGTGTATTTAGACCTGCTCAGAAGCCAATATTCGTCCCCAAGTCTGCAGTGTCAGTACATATTTCCAAATTGGAATTACACATTTCCCAATTCATGTAGTTCTAACCAATGAAAACCAGTGTTACAGATTTGTAGAGCTGACTTTTATTTCACTGATAACAGGATCATTAAATAGGACTAAGAAGGCTTTAATGGTTAGTTTTACACTACTGCATTGAATGAAATGTTAATATACTGATACCTCCCAATTTTGAAAGAAATGCGTTTTGCCCTGTATATCTGCTAAGGGCACTTAGTTTGGTTTGTTGTTTAACGCCGCACTCAGCAATAATCCAGCCACATGACGGCAGTCTGTAAATAATCAAGTCTGGACCAGACAATCCAGTGATTAATATCATGAGCATCGGTCCACGCAATTGGCATCGATGACATGCTTCAACCAAGTCAGAGAGCCTGACCACCCGATCCCGTTAGTCGCCTTTTACGACAAGCATAGTCGCCTTTTATGGCAGGCATGGGTTGCTGAAGACCAATTCAACCCCAGATCTTCACGGGTGGCTTAGTTTGGAATCCTAGGTAGATTTTTGATGGTATACATTATGTTATAAATTGGGTTTTCTTTGAATTTTGTGGTATGTCTGGGTTTGAAATTCTATGTATGTGTGTGCCAATAGGACTGTCTTGAGGGCAGACTTTTAGAATCAAAGATTTTAGATTAAAATACCCTGTGGAAATTGTATTATGATTAATATGAAGCCAACAAAAACAGCAAATGCAAATAAGTAATAGTACTGACATAATTCTTTCTTGTTAACATCGGCGCCACCATTTTCAATTCTCACTGTACAGAACTCACACGACATATGACAGGCTTTCATGCATAGACCATGCAATAATGACAATATGCTCAAAAGACTACTGACCCATGAAGCTCCAGGTTAGAATAGGTCTTCTGAAACCCATGCATGCTAGGGCTGGGACGAGTCCTAATATACTACCCGGGTACCTGACCCCCTATTACCCGCCCCTACTTGGGTACACTGTAGGTTTCGAGAATTGGGAACAAAATTTCGGATTGGGAATAGTTTTACCGCAGCCCTGGCAAAAACTAATTACATACATGTATCAATCGATCTTGACTGAAGCTTTATCATTAAGCAAACATATTCAAGTCAAAAGGAATGTGTGCATCGTCAGAAAGAAATGCGAACTTGTAGTGTAACCACTGAGCTATAGTGTGTTTTTGTCATTAAATAATATATCACGTGACTAACCACAGGTCCGGGTAGTCCTGTGGGTACCCAGGTCCTACTCAGGACCCACCCAACCTGAGTACCCGAGTTACCTGTCCCAGCCCTAATGCTTGCCATAAAAGGCGACTGGGTTTGGGATTGGGTGGTCAGGCTCGCTGAGTTGGTTGATGCATGTCATTGTATCCCAATTGCGTGGATCGATGCTCATGATGTCAATCACTGGATTGTCTGGTCCAGACTCAATTATTTACAGACAGCCGTTTTATAGCTGGAATATGTGATGACTAATTGAAATGTATTTCACAGGCAATGACACATAACAATATATTTTTATCTCGAATTCAAGAGAACCGAGCTCATTGAAATGTATATGCATTATATAGTGAGGTGGTCTGAACTGGAGAATAGGTACGAGATATTGGCACGTTTGAAATACCGTATTTCCTCTATTAGACGCCGGGCCTCTAATAGAAGCCGGATCAATTGTTCAGTGCAAAAAATAGAAGCCGGGCCTCTAATAGACGCCGGGTCGATCAATTGATACAGTAATGATCTCGGGACATTCGTGGTCATAGTGAAGTGGGGGTATTAATAGAAGCCAGGCTTCCAATAGACGCCGGGCCTCTAATTGACGTGGAGTCAAAGGCTTGTAGGAAATAAATAGAAGCCAGAGCGTCTAATAGAGGAAATACGGTAATAGGGTTCGAGATAGTGGGGTTCGACTGTACATGGTGAGTCTCAAAGTTAACCACATTTTCAAATCTTGGCTTGTTTGTGATGAATGGGGACTTCATTTATTTGCATCCAGACACTATACACCGGTATATGGTCTGTGCTGCAACATATACCAAAGGTAGTGTAAAAGGCAAATAATTATTCTTTTGGCACATGTAAATTCAAAAGAGCTCACATAAACGTGTTTATAAGTGCCCTGGCCCTGGCCCACTTGAAGAAAGTTTATGTCTGTCCCTGCATGTTGAAACGGTTCCATTAAGGCAATGTAAATATGGTATTTTGTATCATGGTAGGGATCTCAGATGTGCGCAAAAACGTAAATCTGAAGAGAAAATATTTTTTGCAGGATGGGAAGTAAAAACACTCCCTGGTGATGTTTTGTGACTGAATTCTTGGGAAGATTAGCGATGAATGAACTTCTGTGACATTTAGGGATGGTAAACATGTAACTTGGTTTGGACTCATTTAGAATCGTTCAGGTTAGAGAATCTCTTGCCCACATATTGAAGGTGTAAATGTTCAACAGGGCTTTTTGAATATTGGATTAAGTTTGGTTTATGCTGGTTTGATTTGGGTGTTTATTTCCCGTAGACAAACGAGATAAAAAAGGGGGCGTGTTCAGTTGCGAGCCTCATGGAGTATGTCGGTCACATCCCTGTGGACGTTTTGCCTATTTGGTCGCAAGTTCTGCATGTCTTGTCAGTTGAATCCTGGTCTTAGTAAACAGTGTGGCTATCCACGGCAAATGTCTCCCGTATATGAGATTGTTGGACATGTCAGGGCAATGAAAAATAAAGAGAGTTCAGTACTTGCATTGACAGATATATATTTGTTTCCTTACATGTTATCATGGTTATAGAATCATGGTCACTGATTGGTCTGTCAAGATGTCATGAACATCTCAGGAAGTTGTGAGGACAACGGCTTCTGTTGCTGTGTACTTCACTCTACAGTTTGTTTGTTGTTTAACGCCACACTCAACAATATTCCAGCTATATGATGGCGGTCTGTAAATAATCAAGTCTGACCAGTCAATCCAATGATTGACATCATGAACATTGATCCATTGAATTGGGATATAATGACATGCATCAACTAAGTCAGTGAGCCGGACCTGTGAGCCTGACCAACCAACAGTCGCTTTTACGGCAAGCATGGGTTGCTCCAGACCCATTCTCTAACCAGATCTTAACAGGTCAGTGGTCCTTTTGAGTATTTTGTCTTTATTGCATGGTCTATGCATGATAGCCTGTCATATGTCGTTTGAGTTCTGTACAGTGAGAATTGAAAATGGTGGTGCTGATGTCAACAAGAAAGAAATATGTCAGCACTAATATTAATTTGCATTTGCTATTTTTTTTTACTTCATATAAATCGAAACGCAAATTTCCACAAGGTATTTTAAAAGAAATACTTTATTTTGAAAGTGTGCCCTCAAGGCAGTCATACTGGCACCCAAATACATGGAATTTCAAACCCAGACAAACCACAAAATTCTGAAGACCCGTTCTACCCCGAATCTTCACGGACGTCACTATACATTTAACTTCTTTGATAGGCATTTAGAAGTTGGAGTACTAAGTAAGGATAAGAATTAATGGAATTTATGAATTCACTATACAGACATCAGTAAGTGGGTATCAGTCAGTAAGGATGAGATGGTAATGTCACGCTTTGAGCGTTCACACTAAAGCATTGAGTCTTTTAAGGCCTGTGTGACCAAACTTGGTCCCTGTGACTTGTAATCGTATTTCATACACACTTGTGCTATTGATAAAAGTAATGATCTCTGATAGTAGGAAAACATTAAGTATTATACACTTGGCTAATGTAAGGAACAATTGCCAGCAACAGTGGATCCAAGTAGTTACAAATTATAAAAAGTGCTGCTCATTGAACATGTTGTACAAAGTTTGTAAAAATATAACACAAGGCGTTAAGGTTGAATATAAAGTTTATACTCTGCTCAAGGGTGTTTCTGGTGTGACTGGCACATTTCAATATGTCTGAATAGGCTACTTACGATAAACATTTATCAAATCTCCATTTAGGTGGGATCTACAATGACACCCCCTGTGAAGCAAACCTAGAAATACACAGGTAACATAGAAGTGAGTTTGTGTGAGAGCGCTCACTGTGAGCAGTCATGTGGAAAATACTAGATGTTTGTGGTGTTAGTTACAGGGATGAGACACATGACCTAGGGTGCAATGGCTTATCACTGTCAGTCACAGTGGGGTATCAACTCCGCTCTGCTGTCCAGCCCAGTTCATGGTCACTCATGCTGGCTCAATTGTAGACCCACGGATTAAATCAGACCACACAGTTCAGAGAACCAGGGTTAAATATCAGGTGCAGAGGATCCACAATATTAATGGCACAGGTCCTGGTGAGATGTGTGGGTTATACTAGACAATGACATGTCAAATTTGAGACTCTTAGAAATGACATGTATACGTAAATAAATTTGTTTGTTTGTCAATTCACACCGAACTTGGCAATATTCCTGCTATGTGACCATAAAGTATCTGATTTGTGGAAAGGTTTACTATAGGGAAAAAGTTGTTGCAAATATGTCACGTCCATGAAATTATAACATTGTGCCAAGATGGTTAAATGGATGATTTGAACCACAACTATTTAACCTTATTGCCTTCTGGTGATTTAATTGAAGCTTGTATTAAAGTTCCAACTGTGTACCACAAGATTCTTCTATCTTTGTCTTGTTTATTCAAAATTTTTAATCTCATTTTCGGCTAAGACCATTAAGCCTGAAAAAAAGACGTGGCTGGTTATTCCAGTGCTCTTTGTTGTCAGATTGTGAAAACGTAATTGCTAAATATAGAATATTCAACCATTAATAAGTGTTTTTGAAAAGATACAAGATATGGCTTGACACCTTCCACATATAGATCAGTAATGGGGCCAGCTACGGGTTTCTTTGTTATTGAAAATCCAGGGAGCTCAACTGACGTCAACATTGAAAGTTTAATGTGCTGTTAACCAGATCCGAGATGAGTTCCTTTAAAACAGTGTCACCCATGTTATTGTTACACAGTTTGGGAGGACAATGTTAAAAAAAATGTAGCAGGGTGACGATTGTTTCGTGATGGGATATTAATCTCTATAATTGTGTTGTTATCTCGTTGAGATTCAGTGAAGCTTGTAGAGGAATTGATGGGTTCTACTGTTGTCGTTGGCGGACTGGGTCACATTCCATCACAGCAGGGGCTGTTCTGGACCAGATACCAGAATAAATTGATCTATTATCTGACTGACAGTTGAAGGGATCAACAGTGATCCATAGTTGTCTGCCATATAGCACTGGTCATACCCAGATAGCTTTGGTGCGAGTTCAAGGTTGATGACTACCTCAGACAAATCTCTATATTAGGGGGTGGTCGGGTAGCCTAGTGGTTAAAGCGTTCGCTCGTCACGCTGAAGACCCGGGTTCGATTTCCCACTTGGGTACAATGTGTGAAGCCCATTTTTGGTGTCCCCCAGCCATGATATTGCTTGAATATTGCTAAAAGCGGCGTAAAACCATACTCACTCACTCACTGTTTAATAAGGTCTTTAAGGGCATAGATGGTATGTTGGTTTAAGGCAGCACGATCACCTGTTAGAGTTGTGTCCCTTAGCCGCATGAACCTTCTAGTTCTTACATTGGATTTGTTCTGAATATTGGAATCAGTTTAGAGTTTAAGTCATACTTGTGGCCATCAGACCCACAGTACAAAGTTCAGTCGTTGTTGAGTTAAATAAAGTACCTGGTCAGACTGGTTCCATGTGAAAAATAATAACCGGCAATAGCGATCAGCTGCTTCGCTTAGGGTTATTATTATTTTAAATATGTTTAGTAAAAGCTGCAAGTAAATTAACAAGATATTTGAATATATTATTCCTGATCAAAAAGATAGTTTCAGATACAATTTTTGCCGATCCTTGCATTAAAATCCTGTAAAGTTATATCATTGGGTGTGTCTTGACCGAATCACCGGTAGATTCCAAGAAAAAGTGTGTACAGCTGATTGCTGTTTCCGGCTTAGTTTACAAGAAAATACACAAGGTAATCTTAATCCCTGGATGGAAAACAATGCCTAGCAGAACACAAAATCCAATTTAAACGGTAAATCAACATGTCTTGTGATTTTTTATCTCAAATTTCGAACCAAGTTTCTCATCACCCGTTCGTTTGCCGGACTTTGCTGAAGGGGTACGGTGTAATTTTTTTCTGCCCTTGATAAGTGAAATAAAAATCTCTCCAAAATACTGAATCCGCTAGAGGGGGGTGCGCATTATACATGGGTGCGCACTATACTCAAGAAAATACGGTATACAAAACTTGACAGACAGTTGCCCCCAATAATGGTCTACAGTGTGCACTCTACCTGTGGGGTTTATCCAGGTGGTAAATGTCTACTACCTGCATCAGGTCTCTCTTCTTGTATTAGGGGCGGTTGGGTAGCCTAGTGGTTAAAGCGTTTACTCGTCACGCCGAAGGCCCGGGTTTGATTCCCCACATGGGTACAATGTGTGAAGCCCATTTCTGGTGTCCCCCGCTGTGATATTGTTGGAATATTGGTAAAAGCGGCCTTAAACCAAACTCACTCACTCTTCTTGTATTAAGCAACTCTGTCCTATTACTGAAGTACTTCACAAAGAGCCCAACTTTGACTTGAACATACTTCTTTGCAAATATTCTGTGAGATGTTTCGTATTCATTTGTGTATGGATATTGCCATTTTTAACAAAATAATGAAACGTTGCCCAATTCATTATTGAAATTTGAAAGTTCTGCTGATTAAAACTTAAGTGTTAAGACAGTAGGTAACCCCCTGTGAATATAACATTTGGTCTTCAGCAACCTTGGCTTGTCGTATGGTCGGGTTTGGGATAAATACACAGGAATCATAAATTTCTGCAACATATTCAAATACCTTTTTGGAGAACAAAAATTGTGACCTGAATACTCAGGAAACATACATGGTTTGTTGGAGTGGCGGGGTAGTGGTTAAAGCATTCATCTGTCATGCTGGAGACCTGGGTTCTTTTCCGCAATATGAAGACCATTGTAGGTATCTCCTCCCATGATATTGCTGCAGTATTGCTGAAAAGGGGCGGTCAGGTAGCCTAGTGGTTAAAGCGTTCGCTTGTCACGCAGAAGACCCGGGTTCGATTCCCGACACGGGTACAATGTGTGAAGCCCATTTCTGGTGTCCCCCGCCGTGATATTGCTCGAATATTGCTAAAGGCGGCGTAAAACCATACTCACTCACTCACTCACTCATTGTTCGTTGTTTAACGCAAAACTCAGCAATATTCAAGCTGTATGACGGCGTCCTGTAAATAATCGAGACTGGACCAGACAATCCAGTGATTGACATCATGAGCATCGATCTATGCAACGCAGAAGACCCGGGTTCGATTCCCGACACGGGTACAATGTGTGAAGCCCATTTCTGGTGTCCCCCGCCGTGATATTGCTCGAATATTGCTAAAGGCGGCGTAAAACCATACTCACTCACTCGCTATTGCTGAAAGAGGGATAAAAACACTCACAGCTAAGCATGAAATAAGCTTTTACTCAACAGAGTCATTATGTCAGTAATTACGGACCATATTCAGAAAGGGGTTTTCGTCAGGACAGTAGTTTCATGACAGCCTTCATTGTTGTGAGACATGAGATGCTTCTAAGCAGTGTCTGAAACTCAGCAGTGAGTATTGTTTTACGTCGCTTTTAGCAATATTCCAGCAATATCACGGCGGGGGACACCAGAAATGGGCTTCACACATTGTACCCATGTCGAGAATCGAACCGGGGTCTTCGGCGTGACGAGCGAACGCTTTAACCACGAGGCTACCCGACCGCCCCCTGAAACTCAGCAGAGTAGACTGAGAGCCTTAAGGGCCAGCACATTTAAAAAACTTTTGGCACAGTTTGAAAAACTGTCAGCCCAAACATATTAGCTGAAGCAGGGGGACATACTCTTGCAATATAAATTACAAAACACAGCCAGTCAACCAGAAACTTCTACTGCTATCACACCGAGATCCGAGACTCGTTGGTGATAGATGAAACTTACATTCATCAGGAAATTATCAGCTTGTAAAACATCTTTGCGGCTACATGTCATACGCCATTTGAAAATGTTTATCACATTACTTAAATATTACTTAAAAAGGCACTCTGTAAGGGCATGCTGAAATTTAAAACAGCACAAGAATAAATCTGTCGGCCTGTGGCCTTCGGGCCGATGTCGATTTCGAACACTGCTTCTAAGGTGTGTCAAACATCTCTGTTATGTAATGTTCCTGTTCAGGTAATGATATAATTAGGATTGTATATCCTCTGTGTAAGATGCCTCACACAGCAGGCTATTGTTAGAGTTGCATGGAGCTTTGGTCAGACTCCTGCGTGGAGCTTGTGGAGTACTGTGGCTCACATTCCTCTCGGTTAACCAGCTGTGGTAATCATAACATTACAGTGACAATGATTTGCTGAAGGCGGAGTAAAGCAATAGAATTACTCTTTAGCTGATTCTAAGTGAATAGCTTTTGTGGAGGACATCTTTGGAGAGAGTTTGATTTGACATAGTTAGAACTTATAGAAGCCTTGTGAAACGGGACTGCTTTAAGGTTTTGTTAGAATTTGACCACCGGTGTCGCTGATTTGTCTAACTCTCTCCTCCACAAAGATTATTGACAAGGGAGGAAAAGAATGATTGTGGTTGCACTTTCTCAAAAAATATAACTGCATTTATCATTAAACTTGGTATACGCCTTCTCTAGAATAGGGCCCCTGTTTGAAGAGGTCTTGGTTAAGAAAAGTCAACGGTCAAGGTCAGTGTTCAGTTTTTTGTTTCTGGGGCAAGGTTACCTGTAAGAGCATGACAGGTCAAGGTTATCTTGAGTTTTTGTGAAACATGCTTACCATTACTGTTCCACTTCAAATATCCTTAGATTTGGTAAATGATGGGGGCCTTAAGATGTTTTGAATATTGTTTTTGAAATGAAAGTAAATGATGGTATTTTAAGACTTTAGATGCTTTTAGGAAATGGGGCTAACAGGGGTGCTTCTGTTATTGCAAGTATCTGCAAACATCTTTCGTTTGAACTGTATTTAATTTATATTCCTTAGTGTCTGTGGAAGGACAACCCGAGGTCATGTTGGTCATAAACATCATTTCGTGAAAACCCATGAGCATTCCTGCTGATTCAAATTCCAAGATGTATTATGACAATTTCAATCCGCCGCATCACATTTATGTCCAGGTAGAGAGCTGCCATAAAGCTTGAGACACATTTCACACTTTTAGCATAGTTGGTGAACCTTATTGGCTTTCTGGGGCGGTCAGGTAGCCTCGTGGTTAAAGTGTTCGCTCGTCACGCCGAAGACCCAGGTTCAATTCCCGACATGGGTACAATGTGTGAAGCCCATTTCTGGTGTCCCCCGCCGTGATATTGCTGGAATATTGCTAAAAGCAGCGTAAAACAATACTCACCCGCAATTGGCTTTTTCAGTACACATTTCATAACTGACATGTTATTTATTTGGAAAAAAACAACATTTTTGTCTAATTTGGAATAATAGGAAAATTATATTGCAGTATTTGTGATATGTTCTAATTTGCTAAAGTGTTCTGTAAAATAATGAACATTATACAATGTTATACACTTTGGATAAACAGTTGAATAGAAACTTGACGTTTTCCGAACCAAGGCAGCAAGTGCTTTTTAACAGTCCTAGTATGACATGACCTGATGTACACACAAGCCACCTAAAGCTCCTGTAGAACCACACATCCCTGTTATTAATCTCCACTGTAGGGAGTTGGGCACAGTGTAAGCACAGATATGGTCGTGTTGGAGAAGGGAGTACATGTACCAGACCTGTGAAAGGTTGAGAAGGCTTCTGCTGCTTGTGAACAATACTTCACAGTTTCCATGTTCAGGTTTACAAGTCAAAGGCTTTTTGTCATTATTAAATCTTATTTTAAATTTACCTACATTACTTGAGCAGAAAAAATTGAAAGTCCCTGGGACACAGTAACATTGCTGTCATTGCGACCTGTAAAGGTACAATTCTGGGTGCCATTGCACAGAGCGATCTTAGCGCTAAGGTGATCGTAACTCCCATACCTTAACATAGACTTACGACAGTCGTAGCGCTAAGGTTGTTTTGTACAACGCCACCCTGGGCCAGACAAACCAGTCGTTGATATTTTGTACGCCCAATGCCATGATGAATCCCAATCAACCAAGTCACCGAGTTTGACCTCTGACATTATATAGGTGCCTTTTACGACCAACAGCAGAGGGCTGGGACCTGTTCTAACCCTGTCCTCACAGGGTTATTCTTGTAAGATATTTGTTGAAAGGGTAAGGTATGTGTGGGATAGTCTGTGTCAAGGATGACCTGAGCTGCGGAGGTGTAAACAGGGCCAATGTCTTGCCCTCATACAAAAACAAACTGATGTGAGACAGGACTATTGAGACGGAACTTGCTACTGCCTCCACCCAGGACTGTACCACACAAGTCTTTCGTACCAACATTGTGTTTGCATTGATAATGCTTATGTTATTTTGTACATACAGTCAAACACTGTTGTGTCGAACTTTGATGCGTCAAACTTACTGTTGTCTTGAAGTAAAAGTTGGTCCTTGCTTATTCCTTCTTTATTCATCATTTTCGGTTGTGTCGAACTCTGGATAACTCGAAGAGTTAACTTCGACACAACAGTGTTTGACTAATTCAATTGGGAATTTGGTTTGTTTGACCTTTCTTGACAAGTGAGAATTCCAATGTTCCTTACTATATGTTTTGATAATTCTGTCAGTTGAATTAACATTCACATGAATTAAAATTAAATACACACTCAGTATTCTCATATTTTGAAAATGGAAAAGGCAGATTCTTTGTGATTTCCATCAAGTTGTCAACAAGAGCAGGCCAGGTATGGTCCCTCCGAGGTAATACAATGGATTGTCTTTGTTGTAGTGCTGGTGTGAATGTTCTATCATGGCTGAGGTACACAAGGAAGGTCCGTCCAGTTTCACTTCTTTTCACCTGACTCGCCACAGGTCCACATACCTGCTGATCTTGTCAGGCTTGTTTTACCTGTACTGTCACCCTGAAGCCTGCCCCTCGTTAAGGTGCCTGGTCGGCCCAGGTACGGGCCGTGGCAGTTGACAGAGGTAATTTGCAATGTAAACTAATCTACTGTGTGCTTTCATATACCAGCCAGATTTAATTACCCCTTGTGCAGATCATAGGCTTGTGTTGTGGTGCAAACTGTAGCTGTTGTACTCCATTCAAGAGTCTAATGTTTATGCATGTGCACCTGTTTGCTGACACGTACGGTGGAGCTGTTCAGTCATGAAAATGATGAACAATAATCCTCTCTGTGTTGTTGTTCCCTGTGAATGTCACCTTCTGATTGTCCGACCAGGGTTAGGAAATAATTCATGTCATAGTCCACAAGGAAGTGTCGCTTGTCCACAAGAATGATCTACTACAGAGTTGTCATCTACCTAATGGTAAAAGTGGCAGTCCACAAGGAAAAGTTACTAGTCCTGTTACAGTTGCCATCTACCTAATGGTAAAAGTGTCAGTCCACAAGGAAAAGTTACTAGTCCTGTTACAGTTGCCATCTACCTAATGGTAAAAGTGTCAGTCCACAAGGAAAAGTCACTAGTCCTGCTACAGTTGCCATCTACATAATGGTAAAAGTGGTAGTCCACAAGGAAATGTCACTAGTCCTGCTACAGTTGCCATCTATCTAATGGTTAAAGTGGTAGTCCACAAGGAAATGTCACTAGTCCTGCTACAGTTGCCATCTATCTAATGGTGAAAGTGGTAGTCCACAAGGAAAAGTCACTAGTCCTGCTACAGTTGCCATCTATCTAATGGTAAAAGTGGTAGTCCACAAGGAAAAGTCACTAGTCCTGCTACAGTTGCCATCTATCTAATGGTGAAAGTGGTAGTCCCCAAGGAAAAGTCACTAGTCCTGCTACAGTTGCCATCTATCTAATGGTAAAAGTGGTAGTCCACAAGAAAATGACACAAGTCCTTCCTCAATGTTATAGTCTTGGAGTAGCAGACATGTGGGAATTTCAAACCCTGCTTGCCAGAAGTAACAGTCTGCAACTTAAGTCCTAGTCCAAAGCAGATGAGGCTTGGAGAAAATGTCTTCTGGTCAAGTAACATCAGACTAAACCGGTCCGAACACTAGAATTAAATCTACAGAAAAGAATGTAAAGTCTGAGTAAAATCATAAGTTTTTGGCAAAGACTGTGTGGAGCGTCATTCCAGCATTAAAGCGAAAGAATAGAGGAGAGTCACTACCAAGAGATATTACTATGTTCTGTAATTTTCTTGCAGACCTGTGAAGAACATTCATAGATTAGGTCTTCAGCAACCCAATCCAACTTTCTGTTAAGGCTACTATGCTTGTCATAAGAGGCCACTAATGGGATCGGGTGGTCAGACTCGCTGACTTGGTTGATGCATGTAATCGTATCCCAATTGCGTAGATCAATGCTCATGGTGTCAATCACTGGATTGTCTGGTCCAGAGTGGATAATGGATTATTTACAGATCACCATCATATAGCTGGAATATTACTGAGTGTGGCATTAAACAACAAACAAAAATATTTTCTTGGCATGACAGTACACTAAACATTCCTTAAAATATAGTGGTCATAGAATTCCTGAGTCACATACTTGGATTTGAACCACGGACCTGATCTTATCAGAGGGAACACCAAAGAGGTTAATTTAACTGTGTCCGCAAGCTGACAAGGTAAGGATGTCACCTGTGGGATGGCTTCACACCCTGACAGTATCACACCTACATAGAATGCTGGGGAAATCGGAATGTAGACGACGTCCCCACTGCTTGTGAATATTGGTCCTAGGAACATTTATTCTTGACTGTCGTAAGTCCCACACTTTATATGTACGCAGGGATTTATCTAGACCAGCTCAGAGGCTGATTTTTGGCCCCAAGTCTGCTACAAGTGTCATAAATTTGGAACTAAAAGTTTCCCAATTCATGTTGCAATGTGTTAGTATATATAACCAATAACTAATTTTATGGCTTTGTAGAAGTAACCTGTATTCACTTATAACAAGACCAATAAATAGGAACAGGTTTTAATGCTTCGTTTTATATTATTGTATTGAATGCAATCTCAAAATACCTCTGAATTTTAGAAAATATGAACTTTTAAAAAATCCCAGCTTTGAACAATATAACGAGTTTTCCCAATTTGCCTACTTGGGGCACTTAGTTAAGAATCCTAGATAAATCCCTGGTACAAATGAATCACTGGATTGCCTGGTCCTGACTTGATTATTTACAGACCGCCTTCATTAAGCTGGAATATTGCTGAGTGTGGCATTAAACAACAAACAAACCAACCCTGTGACATCATTGTGTTGTATTTTCCGCCACTGTAACCATGGTAACCTCTTCAACGTTGGTTGGTTTCATGTCAAGTACTTATCTGCATGGGATCTGACCACGGTCGATCCACAGCCAGCTAGAACTCTCACCAGTTCAGTAACCAGTACTTGGAAGTAGACGTAGCAATCCATTAATAGGCCTATCTTGCAGACACTCATGCAGTTCTTTGAAAGAGAGACGGGCTGACTGCGAAGTGTGATGCCCCGTTAATATTGCAAAGGCTTGTCTTATATTGGGACATTGAATCTGATTCAAGGTAGGATCCCCAGCAACGATGAAGACTCACTGATTAGTACAGAGGTAGATCTTTGATTGAGACAAACTGATGCATCAGCATGTTTACATTTTCAAATTGATAAATAACTTTAATGAGAGTCCGTAATAATGATATACTTTTATTAAAAGACAGACTGTTGTCCATGGTCTTAGATGCCCAGGTGAGGTTAGGTGAAATTGGGTTTAATGTCACGTCCAAGATTATTGCACTTATATAGCGACGTGCATGCACGTGTATGTGTGTGTGTGGCTGCTTGTACTATTCCGGACTGATGCCGATTTATCGTGCTAGCTCACTGAGATACCATGTCGCAGTTTAACATGAATACCCCACTCAGACACAGTATACTGACTCCAAGCCGACCAGTCCTTGTTTTAGCCCCTTAATGCCAAGCGCCAGACAGGGTAACAACAAGTACAATCTTTTAACGTCTTTTGGTATGACGCGGTCGGGGATCGAACCCCAGACCTTCTGCTCTCCGGGCGGACGCTCTACCACAAGACCACAGAGGCGGTCCTTGTATGCCCAGGTGTAAAAGTTTGTGGTTAATGCCATGTGTGGAACTGGGACATTGTTGTGAGGTACCTGGCTTATCATTGAGTGCCAGACTCATATATCACCCAGCAGCGAGTGGGTACCAGGTAGGATGAGATGGCATTGTGGTTGTTTACCTTCTAGCACCTAACGGGGGGCAAGGGTGGCCCAGTTGTCCAAGGTGCCACGATTCGCTGTGTGGAGTTGCGTCCCTTGAGCACGCCTGAAACCTATGATTGTGAGTTCGAATCCCGGTTCGCCCCGATTATGTTTCTGGGTTTGTCAGTGCCATACCCGTACTCATGGGTTTAACCGAAGTGGTAAATATCTGAGACGTGCATCACCTCGGGCTTTCCTCCAACATTAAGCTGACATGCCGCGATATGACTGGAATACTGTTAAAAGCGGTGTTAAACCCAACTCACTCACTCTAGCACCTAACAGGCATTTTGGTGTGGGTGATCCCCAGGGAGCTGAGAATGATTGTTGAGTGCAAACTGATCCAGTGACCGGGGTAATAATAGCACTTTGAGCATGCCCCTGTGTGATGTGGAAATATGTGCTGTATAAATGGCCTACTGTTACTGCTAAAACTATATCATAAAATTTGAGGTGACAAATTTGGTTTCGAATGACCTAAGCTTAGTTTGTGTCTTGTTATATCCTGCACACCATATTGCAGGGATTTGGACAGGTATGAAACTAACACCAGTCACTACTCGCCCCTCAGAATGCGCGTTTGATTTCAAGTTATTCATCAAAGAATACCTCAGAAATAATTTTTGATTTTACACATGTCTTGCATCTAAAAATATACCCAAGACACAGTTAAATGTGTTCAATCATACTGTATAATTCCGCATGCCCAGATGTGCTTTAAATTGCATCTGAAACATATATAATATATGGGGAAATATATGTGAACCATTACGCAACGAGTTGACAATTATTTTAGGTATGCCCGATTGCGCTAAGATCCCGGTTGCAAAAATGGCTATGAGAGGGGCACGAGTCGCTATTCGGCTTGTCCCGGAGTAACACGGAGTTGGTCACGAATGGAATAGATCTTGGCATCTAAGGGATGTAACTCTGCACAGTCATTGCTATTGCCCTTAGTTAAGACGCAAGCTCTGGTCGACAAGTTCCACTGTCCACTGCACTGAAGACAACTAATGGTCACCCTTACAATGTCCGTCTCTGGCTAATCTTCATTTCAGAGAGTGGCATCAGGACATTGCTGTGTCAAGGTCTGTTTGATGCAAGAATTATGACCTCACTGCATCAGATGATGCAAGATGTCAAACACAAATTAATCTCTTGTCATAAACAAAAACATGCACTTATGACAAGAATATTTGTCAACATGCTCAACTTGCCAGTATGTGTATTACAGAAAGGAGCAGTATGACTTGCTACAAAGCAAGCTCCTTGTCACTGCATGACACCTTATTACTCTCCAAGATAAGATCGTAGAGACTAAAGTGTTGCTGTTAGGAGTTTTGTTGTGAGGCTCAGAACCAATTACAGTCTCAGACACAGGAAGCAGGTTTGACCTAGATACAGGTTCAAGTCATTTGACATATGAAATGGTGGTTGAAAGAATTTTATGTCTCATATTATTTAGAAAAAGACATGACAATTGTGTCAAAATATCTTTGTCAGGTACCACAGTCAGATTGTGGACTTCATTCATGAATGTCAGTGAACCAAGATCAGCATTGTTTTGGAAAATTGTTGTCTTCTTTTTTTAAAATCTTCTAACTTTTTGTGATTGGGTAAGAACAGGTGGTCCAGTTGTCTAAGGCACAGTTGTTTTCTGTGCAGAGCTGCATTCCTTTGATCTGCTACAAACCTGTGGTCATGGCTTCGAATCCCAGATTTGCGCGATTATGTTTCCAGGTTTCTCAGCACCATACCTGTGCTCATGGGTTTCACCAAAGTGGTAAATGTCTGACACCTGCATCACTTCTGCTTTCCTCACACATTAAGCTGACATGCCGTGATATAACTGGAATACTGTTCAAAGCTGTGTGAAGCCCAACTCACTCACACATTCACTCACTCCCGCGCTGATAGGTTGAAGGGCTAGAAATCAACACTTGTCTTTTCTTCACTGACAGGAAAACATCAGTTCTAAATTCAAACTTGTTAAACAACTCACAATTTATTAACAACTGAAATTATAAACATGATCAGTCAGAAGAAATACCTCTTTGTCAATAATCAGATAGTATTCTCTTGAACACAACCAACAACAGAAAATAACATCCATATCTTGGGGAAGATCATGTCAGATTCACAATAGCGTTTTCCTGACAACTAATATCAACCAAACAAGCCTGACTCGTCTTGTTGAAGGAGCTCCGTGGTATGTTTGTTGGTGTTGGGGAAGTTGGTGGAAGTCAACCAGACTTAAGCCACGTAATCCTCATCCCGATGGTTGTAAATCTCCTCTCAGATCTGGGTTTCAAACCTTCATCAAAGTGGGTTTGCTTTTGCTCTTTTGTGTCAAATGTTACACTTTGAGATCAGTGGATAATGTTTTTTCTGTCTGTCAACATTTCGTCAATTTGTTCTTGACTTGTGGGTTTTGACAGATTGTGACAGGAATTATATGTCATGGATTGAAAGATTGTCAAAGATTACACCATGAAAGCAAAGACTGGCTTTGGCAGCCTCTGCTATAGGATGCTACAGGGTGTATTTTTACTTTTACAGAGGTGTTCATGTCCATGAGGTATCCTTGATAGCACATTCAAATAGAAATATATTTTTTTCAACCTGATAATCCTGTGAAATTGTTGTTTGAAGAACACTCAGGTGAACTCAGCAATATTGCACCTCTATCACGGTAGATATCGAGTCTGGGTCAAACGGAAACTGACACGAGCATTGTCAGAGTGTATGATGGCACATAATCAACCAAGTAACATGACCACCTGATCCAGTTTAGTTAAAAGACAATAGAGTGCCGGGGACCTTTCTCACCTGCATCCCCACATGGTTGCATGTACGATGTGTGAATCCCATTCTCGCATCACCTGCCGTGAAATATCTGGAATACAACTTTGGACCCACTCATCAGATATTGAACCATTTTCACCTTGAGATGTCCTTCAAGACATGTCTCATGACTATTTGAAGAATTCCTTTTAGATTTCCTGTCACTATTTCTCAGTTTCATTATTTCCCAGAAGACTTTCCAACAGAATAGTGATTACCATTTATGGAAAATCAATGCCTTACGTGTCCAAGTCGTAACTAGAGATTGCCGGACAAGCAAAAATATCAGATTCAATTACCCAGGGACAACATTTACCATGTTTACATTTGGATACCTTTAGTCAATTTTGATCATTTTGATCATTTTGATCACCTTTTCTGGTAAGCTCCTGCCGTGATATTGTTCCTAAAGTCTGTGTTGAAATATATTCATTCATTCATTCATTCATTCATTCATTCATTCATTCATTCATTCATTCATTCATTCATTCATAACATTTCACGTTATTTTCAAAGTTCATTTTGTGTTATGCACACTCAACTTTGAATAAATGTGTATGTTATATAAGGCAACAAAAAACATGCTTGTGTTTCCAGAAACCTCACCTGATGAATCAACCATTCTTTTGCAAATGATGTACCTTCAAGTTTTAAACGCTTTGTCTTCATGTGCTGTTTCTGCAAGTCACAGGCCAAAGACGAGCAGACATACACGAACACATGTCCTATAACCTTGTGAGAACCCATGCAATGGGTTACACTGAACCAAACCCCTTACTCAGCAACCTGCATGTTCAATCTTAAAGTGCACACGTCCAAGGTGTTGTTCAAATACTATTTACCTGCTAGAAAGACTTGGACAGCCCCGTCAGTTTTACTTTGCACAAAAACCGCCGACCTATCTGTCAACTGCAAATATGAAAGTGTATGTCTGTATACTGCTATTCACCCTTCAACATCATCAGTGTTTTCACAGGCTATTAAGCCAAGTGTGGAATGTGCTCGCAGTGTTTGCTCAGACGAGGCAGGCCCGTTTACCGTGGAAGCTCCATGGCTTACCTGTAAGGATTTGTCTATAAGAACGTAAATTAACCAATTAACCTGTCAGTAAACACAACTTTTTATTAGCCGTCTCTATTAGATATGGTATTTTGACTTTAAGCATGGAGCACTTGATGTTATTGTCACCCGACATGCAGACAGTCATCATGATTGATGTGGATGGGAGTTACGATATTTTTAATTTTCAGGGGCTTGTTCAACAACACGATCTCAGCATTAGATACATTTATCTTGGATTCTAAACTAACTGATCTTGGCAGGCGAATTGAGACATAAAATAATTATTTTGATTTTGTTAAAGTTCTTATTTTTCTACATATTGAGGTATTTAATATTGCATTCAGTGCAATAATGTAAGACGAAGCTTCAAAGCCTCTTCATCTTTATAAGGGTTGGTCAGGTAGAAAAGTGGTTAAAGGGATCACTCGTCACGCTGAAGAGCTGGGTTTGATTCCCCACATGGGTACAATGTGCGAAGCCCATTTCTGGTGTCCCCTGCTGTGATATTGCTGGAATATTGCTAAAAGTGGCGTAAAACCATACTCACTCTCTCACTCACTCACTCACTCACTCACTCAGTGATAAACAAGTTATCTTTACAAAGTCATAACATTAGATATAACTATATATATTGAATTGGGAATTTTGACTGACATTTACTGCGGAATTTGGGTCGAATACCTGCCTCTGAGCAGGTCCAGATAAACCGCTGGACTACGACTGTTGTATCTTCTATGCTTTATCAGGGCTTCAGAAATTTGTTTCAGCCATTTGAGTATTTCTCACATCATCATTCACATTGGGTATTGATAGTTTTCTTTGGGTATTCATTGTATTTTTACTCACTTTGGTCCAGTCTATTGGGTATTTTACACCAATGAGTAGAAAACTTTGTAGAGTAACAATAGATCTGAAAATCTCCAAGCATCTGAGACTCTCCATGGATCTGAGACCTACTGTAGATATGAAAATCTTAACAGATCTGAGACCTACCATAGATCTGAGAATCTTCACTGATCTGAAACCTACCATAGATCTGAGAATCTTCACAGATCTGAAACCTACCATAGATCTGAGAATCTTCACAGATCTGAGACCTACCATAGATCTGAGAATCTTCACAGATCTGAGAATCTTCACAGATCTGAGACCTACCATAGATCTGAAAATCTTCACAGATCTGAGACCTACCATAGATCTGAGAATCTTCACAGATCTGTGACCTACCATAGAACTGAGAATCTTCACAGATCTGAAACCTACCATAGATCTGAGAATCTTCACAGATCTGAGACCTACCATAGATCTGAGAATCTACATGGATCTGAACCTCACAATGGATTTGAGACTCACCAAAGATCGTGACTCACCATAGATCTGAGACTCACCATGGATCTGAGACTCACCATGAATCTGAGACTCACCAACGATTGTAACTCACCATAGATCTGATAATCTCCATGCATCTGAGACTCACCATGGATATGAGAATCACAATGGATCTGAAACTCACCAAAGATCATGACTCACCATAGATCTGAAAATCTCCATGCATCTTAGACTCACCATGGATCTGAGACTGACAATGGATCTGAGACTCACCATGGATCTGAGGCCTACCATAGATCTGAGAATCCCCTTGGAAACTGAGACTCACCATGGATCTGGGAATCTCCACGGATCTGAGACTCACCACAGATCTGAGAATCTCCATGAATCTGAACCCAACATGGTTTAATACGAAATGGTTATGAATGTTTCCCCATCACTGCATCAGTAGTGAGTGTTTCAGGAGAGAGCTGCACCCGCCCACCTGTCTGATGCAGCGATGTGTCACTCTGCACTGTCAACATGCAGGTCGTCATGCCTCAATATTGTTGCCTGTTACAGATTAGCTGAGAACTAGTCCAGAATAAGCTGATCCATGAATGAATACTGTGGTGTACTTTTAAGCAAGCAGGATATTTGTTGAGAATGATCAGGTTTGTTATCTGAAAGGATTTAGGGGGTGTATAACTTTTTGTCTTTTCAGTTTATCTTGAGTTGAGAGATAAGAAGAGGTGTATCAATACAATTGAAAGAGATTATTACTTGTTTTGAAATGAAGTGGTCGAGGTACCACGTCCCTGTCAACATTCTGGCTCAACAATAGGTCCCCAGTACTGTGCTAGTTGTAAGAGGCCACAAAATGGATGGGATGGTAAGGCTCACTGACTCGGTTGTTTGGTCGTCATAGGACCAGTGCTCATGATATCAACCACTGGTTGTCTGGTCTAGTTCTGATTATTTCCAGGCTGCCGTCATATATGAAGTATAAGCAATAAGAAAACAAGCTACAATGTGTATTAAGTTTGTGATGGTTGAAGATAGTTATTTCTTTCTGAGTGAGATTTAGTGCTTCAATTTTCTTACATTATTCAAACCTGAATGCAGTTCATGCGAGAGGTTGTGTGCAAACATTTTCAGAACATTTTTTATATGGACTTTTAGTAGGTTACAAGACCGAAAACAATTTTGCTTGATTCAAAATTTAGTAGCTGAGGTCTCAGACTGGAGCTCATCTTCCAGACCTGTTCAAATACTGTTTGACCATTATTCCCACTTGCCTTGTGTCCTGCCATAACAGTGATGAGTAGACTAACATGTTGTCTGTAAAATCCTAAACAATCAATTTGTTTATTTTTTCTTACTCTGATGTTCACTTGTTTTGAGTAAATTATGCAGATATTCTGCTCTCATGGTGAAGTGATCATGGGGATGGGAGAGTTACGTGCCCTTGAATATTTCAGTTACATCACACGTGGTCAGTTTTTGGCATCAGTAGTTGCCAACTACAAGCAAACTACTTCCACATCCAGCCATGTACATACAGATAACTGGAGCCTTTGTTTTGAGTGTTTTGTTTTTTATGTTTCCAGATGACGGCAGAGGTTGTACCAGTGTCGCAGCTGTCGTCCTGCAATGATGAGGACTTCGATAAAGTCATCAAGGAAATGTCACTCAAGGTAAAGCAGCAATCATGTACCATTCTTCATCTACACACCTGTGGTGCGCTGTGTCCATGTTGTGGGTTTCACCAAAATGACAGGCTGTGATAGAGCTGAGTTACTGTTCAAAGTGGTGTGAAAGTAAACTATCTCACTCTTCGGTGACGCCTGAAATGGGCTTCAGGGGGCACGGGGGGCACAGTCGTCTAAGGCGCCATGATTTGCTGTGCAGAGCTGTGTCCTTGGGCGCACCAGAAACCTATGATTGTGGGTTTGAATCGACAATACCTGTGCTTGTGGGTAAACGTCTAAGACCTGCATCACTTCGAGCTTTCCTCCCACATTAAGCTGACATGCCATGATATAACTGGAATACTGTTAAAAGCGGCGTTAAACCCAACTTACTCACTCACTAAAATGGGCTTCACACATTGTACCCTTATGGGGAATAGAACTCGGCCTTTAGGCTTGACGAGTAACTGCTTTAACCACCAGACTACCCTACCTCCCCCAAAATCCTTCACAAAGTTGTTTTTGTTTGATGGAGTATTGTCAGACATGTTAATTCCCCACCTCCTCACTTGTGGAATTAGGATCTTATACATTAAACTCCACTGCTCCGTGATATTTAAAAAGTGACTTCAGGCTGTGAATCGGCTGAAGTGCTCCTAACTTGCACCATTTAAACACTAAGAGCATGAGCTATATAATGGTGAAATCACCATGACCACAATCTGTTGATTCTGGAAGTAGAATCTACACATTCCACTGATTTCTCTGACTAAAACCATGTTATGGTTGATATATTCTCTATAATTTTGCATAATGATGTATAGTATCGTCAGTTTTACTTGTTTAAATTTTGTTCAGAATCTACTGCTACAACATGTGCTCCTGTGAAGATCCGGAGTAGAATAGGTTCTCAGCAACCCATGCTTGCCGTAAAAGACGACTCTGCTTGTCATAAGAGACAACTAACAGGATCGGGTGGTCAGGCTCTGCTGACTTGGTTGATGCATGTCATCGATCCCAATTGTGTGGATGGATGCTCATGATGTCAATCACTGGATTGTCTGGTCCAGAGTCGATTATTTTACAGACTGCTGTCATATAGCTGGAATATTGCCGAGTGCGGCGTTAAACAACAAACAAACAAAAGTTATGCAGAGATAGCTGACTCAGTGCTGATCCCATTCATTTATTGCCGTAATCTGGGTGACATTGCTCGAAGCCTGTCATGGCTGAGACTATAAACGCTGTGACCAGCTGCTCCAGCGTGACATGATATACCTACCCGCCTGGTAGTGAGTCACATAGCGGTGTATCCATCGGGTCATCTCGCCAGCCTTCTCTCTTCCCACACGGGCACTTGTCACTTTGCAAGCCTTCAAACATTCAAATTTTATTGCTGTAGACCTTTAGCCTCTTAGTCACTTAAACTGTGTGAGATTATGGGATGGAATAAGTCACCAATACCTCATGCTTGAGGTAAGAGCAGCTGAAACCAAGACATGGATGGTTGTCATCATTGGTTGTCATCGTATCGGTGGTGTGGACTGACGATTGTTGTCATGCTCATCTCTAGTTTAACTGGTGCAGACTCGCTCGCTCGCTCGCTCACTCACTCACTCACTCACTCACTCACTCACTCACTCACTCACTCACTCACTCACTCACTCACTCACTCACTCCAAAGATCATATCCACTATTAATGCCGTATTTGTTTTGAAACATTCACCGAATATCAGTATCAGTAAGCCAAGTTAGTTTTGAAATGTTCGCCACGTATCATTTTCAGTAAGTCCTGTTTGTTTTTAAATATTTACCAAATATCAGCATCAGTAAGCCACGTTTCGTTTGAAATGTTCACCAAGTATCATTTTCACCCCTGCTTGTTTTTAAACGTTCATCAAATATCAGTAATCCCTGTTTGTTTGAAAAGATACCAAACTGTAGCATCAGTAGACCCTATATATTTTGAATCGCTTAGCATGGTAAGCCCACCATGATTTTTTTCTAAAAGCCTAGGCAAGTCTAGATCAAACTAAACCAAGTCTACAGCAGAAGCAGAAAGTGAGTGAGTGAGTTTGGTTTTACGCCGCTTTTAGCAATATTCCAGCAATATCAAGGCGGGGGACACCAGGAATGGGCTTCACACAGTGTACCCGTGTCGGGAATCGAACCCGGGTCTTGGGCCCAAGAAGCAGAAAGGTTTTTTAAGAAAAGAATTACAATTAGTTTAAAGAAATGTTTTCATAGACTAAGTGTTTGTCTACATATGATGAGATGACCTATTTTACCAGGCACTGTATTTTCTCAGGGCAATGTGACATGCTTCAATTGATCAAAGAATGTTGTCATTGCTTGAAAGGGGGTGGTGGGGTAGCTTATTGGTTAAAGTGTTCGCTTGTCACCCTTGTTCGATTCACCACATCGGTACAATGTGTGAAGCCAGTTAATATCGCTGGAATATTGCTAAAAGAGGTGTAAAAACATGCTCTCACTCACACACTCACTCACTCACTCACTCACATGTCATTGTTTCCCTTTTGCGTAGATCAATGCTCATGACATCAATCACTGGATTGTCTGGTTCAGACTGGATTATTTACATACCGCCGTCATAGAGCTGGAATATTGCTGAGTGTGGTTTTAAACAACAAAGGTCTGGTGGTGTTATTAAGCAGATATATTACAACAGGGTTAAAATGGACAGTTTTATTCAGACTACTACCAAAATTAAAAAATATTGGGGACAAGATCTGTGTGTATTCAAGCCTTAATGGTTTCAATCCTTATTTGAACACAGCTTGTAAGTAAACAGCTGAACTCGGAAACAGCAACTGACAAGTGCTGCAAGTCACCATCGGCTTAGACACCCTAGAAACAACATTAACATTGTCCGAAGTCTAAGATTCTCTTTTGCAAACACCTTGTATCGCCCATCTGATCTCGAACAAAGGACATCTCCGTGCTGTGTTCACACTTGACTTGGGAGTGTCACCAGCATGGAAGATGGGTGCAGGTATGTCGGTGCTCCCTTTGAACTGTTTTTCTTATGACCCAGTGAGATGGGCTTAGTATGTGGAGCAGACTTTATAGACCGAATACTCAGGCCTCAGCTGGCATCAGCTGGCAGAGGCAGGCAGGCAGGAGCACATAGGTGTTTGATGTCTGGCTACATGACTGGCCAATCACTGTCTTATAAAAACCTGTGCATTAGTCTTTGTGAGCGGGAACTCGTAATGATAAATTCAATAGATGTCTCAGTCGCTGGTTGTATAGGATTTTAGAAACTGAAAGTTTTTTTGTGCATCTCGATGTTGTGGAGTAAAAAGCATATTCTTGTTGTAAAATCCTGTACACTCTGCTAGTGACACATGTAGCTCATAGTACGGGAAACTATAAGATGTTAAAGGATGGTACATGTTGTTTCCCTGCCTGTACAAGATTTCTAGTCTGGCACTGAACTTGATACGAGAAAGTTTGTACTGGCGTTGACTCGAGAAATATTGTATTGGTGTTGTCTCTATTAATCTTGTACTGGCGTTGACTCTAGAAATCTTGTACTGGCGTTGTCTGTAGGAATCTTGTATTGGCATTGACTTTAGAAATCTTGTACTGGCGTATTCGAGAAATCTTGTATTGACATTGACTCGAGAAATCTTGTACTGGCATTATCTTTAGAAATCTTGTATCAGCATTGACTCGAGAAATCTTGTACTGGTGTTGACATATTTTGTTGCGACCATACTGCTAGGCCTGCAGTTTTGGGCTACGTTTGAGAGAGCATGACTGGACTAGGTGGACTTGGCCAACCTGTGGGTTTGCTTTGAGGGCTTGACCTCACAGATGTGCTTACCTTGAGTCCATCTGTGAGCAGAGTGGTCAAGAGATAGCACTATCTGCGTATCATGGAGACACACGCTAATTATGCAAACATTAGAAACGTAGAAGACACTACATAATGATACATGAGATATATTTTGCTCTTCCTAAAGTGACTTTCTCTTATGATTTTGTAGAATTCAAAGATAAAATGATTAAAGTCAGGATGATTATGATGTTTAATCCCAATATCTTACATTTTAAATCACATCAGGCTCCAAGCAAAATATTATTTGACTGTTGGAGTAACCATATTTTACTTTTATGTCTTATTAAAGTGTAAATATATATTTTGTAGAAATTTTGTTTTTACTATAACTATTGCTATACCAGCTTCCATCCCATGAAGATCCAGGTTAGAATAGGTCTTCAGCAACCCATCCTTGCCATGAAAGGCGACTATGCTTGTCGTATGAGGCGACTAACGGGATCGGGTGGTCAGGCTCAGTCACTTGTTTGATGCATGTCATTGTTTCCCTATTGCGTGGATTCGATGCTCATGATGTCAGTCACTGGATTGTCTGGACCAGACTTGATAATTTACAGACCGTCGTCATATAGCTGGAATATTGCTGAGTGCGGCGTTAAACAACAGACAAACAAGCTATACCTGGCCTTGCTTAACCCATTGCATTAAATATTGAGTCTGGAAATACATTTCTGTTCAGATTTGAAGGCTCAGTTAAAGAAATGTTTATACCTTAATCTATGATCAATAATATGTCATCATTTATCATCCATCATTTGATCGTGGTGATGAATGCCCTATATCATCAAAACAATAACAACAATACATACATTTCGGGGGGGTGTGTGTGTTGAGAGTATCCACACATCATTGTGATTATGTAAATATTTCAACAACTAATATAGTGATTTTTGTATTTTAGTATAAATAAATTATTAATAGTTTTTGACTGAATTAGTTCCGTTGTTGCATTGACTCTATGACACTAACAATATTCAGACACCAGAGGGCGCTGTGTACAGTGAGTAATCCCGACACACACACACCTGTGCATAGGTCTGTTCAGCCAATGGACTACTTTCACCATTGAACAGTAGAGTTCTGTTTGTATCTTGAACTGAAGGATATTAAATTTTTGAATAATGTGTAACTCCAAAGCAAAATGTCTTTTAAACTTAGGTGTAGCTTATTAATTTATTATGTCATAAAAAAATGATGCAGTGGATTTATTTGTGTTCTATCACTCCATTATTAATCCACATGTAGGAATACATCCAGGCTGGTAATATGATATGCAGCATATGAAAGGCTTGATGTCAGTTTTCTGGGTCCATCTGAACAAAGATTGCTGTCACATTGCTGTAACAGATGTGTGATTTTACTACCACGCTAATGGTTATATTGAATCAATTTGTAGTAAAGTGAGGTATTTGGTTGCAGTGTCTGTGATCATATGTTTAATGGTAGTGATGTATGTTCAGATTTATCACACACACTTCTAACATTACTATCATGTTTTAGATGATCGAGACTGACTTTTCTCTGGCGTTTACGTTATATATTAACACTGTGGATGGAGTATATGCACAAAGATACGCATTGTTGCTAATGATTGTGTTTGTACACACCAACCACCAACAACTGCAAATGACAATTCTATTTAAAATCAAATCAAATTTTGTAATGAAATTATCCTATAGGGAATCAAGGTTTGCAGGCCTTAAAGTTACGACTAAAATGGTCGCCAATGCGACCTAAATTTCAATTTGTCTACTGTCTAAAATTCTGAGGTAGCCAAATGACTACCTTGAAAAATATCATGTTGTGACTAATTTCTGTTGCTTCACATATGTAGACAGAAAATAAACATGTCTGCTACTAATTGTACTTGCAAATAATTCCTCCTGAAGTCAACAATGAACCGAAATACATAATTTATTAAAGCAATTAGTATTTTATTTTAGTTGATAGTATATTGGATGAGCAAGGATATACCTATGTTACCCTGTAACATAAATTGCATCATTGTTCGAGTCACAAAAATAGAACTCAAGTACAGTTTCCACTAATATACAATTCCAAGACTAGTGCTATGACTTGTAGATGTAATAGTTATTTGATAAAAGATCATTTCAAATGCTTTTGCCTACCTACAATATTGGCTTGGCTTGTTGATTTTAACACTGGCTACCCGGAAAAAAACTACTTATAGCCATATGGCTACTTGGTAGAAATTTAAACTTTGAGGCCTGGCTAGAACTGCTCCCCAGCGACCTCTGCTGGTAGTTACAGGCAGTGTCTGAAATAACTGTTTGCCCGCCGGCCGTGGCTGGTAACTTTTCTGTCGGGCTGCATGAAATTTTCCTCCACCTGCCCGACTGTCTGGCACATACATTTAAGACTACTACGTATTCAGTTTTATTATAACTCCTCATAGATTCTCAAGTAATTGTTTGCATTATTTAAGTGAGTGAGTGAGTTTGGTTTAACGCCGCTTTTAACATTATTCCAGTCATATTGCGGCGTGTCAGCTTAATGTGGGAGGAAAGCCCGAAGTGATGCAGGTTTTAGACGTTTACCACTTCGGTGAAACCCACAAGCACGGGTATGGTGCTGACAAACCTAGAAACATAATCGGGGCGAACCGGGATTCGAACCCACAATCATAGGTTTCTGGCATGCCCAAGGGACGCAACTCTGCACAGCGAATCGCAGCGCCTTAGACGACTGGGCCACCCGTGCCCCCTTTCATTATTTAAACTGAATCAAGACAAGATTTTGTCTCTAATTTGTCGCAACTTTTCAATATTTATAATGTCTGAATGCAGGCAGGTACCTGTGAAGATGGGCAGGCAACATGTATGGGTCACATCCCCCTCTGTCTTGTTGGGTTTTAAAATTATTTCAAACTCTGGTTACAGGCGCTCAAATGGATCAGGCGGTCAGAGTCAGTAACATTTGTTACTGCGTATCAGTTTACCCCGATGGTGTGTATCACTGCTCACAATATCAATCACTGAATTATCTGGTCCAGACTCAGTTATTTACATCTTATAGGTGGAATATTGCAGAGTGCAGCATTAAACAACAAACAACCAAGCAAGAACAAAATTGTAACTGAATTAGTTTTATTGCAAATTCTTAAAA
Organism: Haliotis rufescens; assembly: GCF_023055435.1. Lineage (NCBI taxonomy): Eukaryota > Metazoa > Mollusca > Gastropoda > Lepetellida > Haliotidae > Haliotis > Haliotis rufescens. The sequence continues at coordinate 927,097 of NW_025964368.1, forward strand.
TCACAAAGTGGAAGCTTTGTCGACATATTTATATACATAAGGAGCCCCAGTCTAACCTAAGACGCTATCTGAAATCCCTCCTTTCATCAAAATGTGCTATATCAGGTATTAAAAGAGTATCCCTTCGGCAAACACGTACCACCCCTGATGTATCTGTCAGACGATCAACTTCAAGGTCTAGCGAAGGCGGTGTATATTATCTGGTGAATATGTATATAGCAGGCCTATTGAATAAGCTGGGTGATTGCCTTAGGTGTGAATACAGTCACAACAGATGGCCGAACATCCACAGTGGAATCATTGTACATTCATGCAGTGCTCCCTTGTATCGGATTGTAACTTCGTAGAGTCCACACAAATTTATAGACTTATTGAAAAAAAGGTGTTGCATCATCTCAGTACTGTCAGCCTTGGAGCTGTTAACATCAGGTGATTCTCCTGGTTTATGAGGTGTTAAATCAATGCATAGCGTAATAAACAGATGGATTGTATTGGGATGGGGATTGCTTTCGTTGTCCGCATCAGGTACAGTTGGCGGGGTTGTTGAATGTCTTGGCGCCCCAGACTCTTTATGACAGTATGGGTGACACAGACTTTTGTAGCATCTGGATTACAGTCATTTTGTCACAGTGAAGGGGCAGGGAAGGTAGCCCCTACCCCATGCTCGTCTCCTGTGGGATTGTGGAGCCAAAGAGATCCCCAGAACCTCAAACTTGTCTCCAGTGGAATTTTTTAGCAGGGAAGATCCCTAGTATTCAATACTTGTCTCCTGTGGGATTCTTGGGCAGGGAAGATCCCAAGTATCCAATACTTGTCTCCCGTGGGATTCTTTGCCTTTGGAAGATCCCCAGAATCCAATGCTTGTCTCCCGTGGGATTCTTGGGCAGGGAAGATCAGTTCCCCATGCTTGTCTCCCATGGGATTTCTTGGGCAGGGAAGATCCCCAGTATCCAATACTTGTCTCCCATGGGATTCTTGGGCAGGGAAGATCCCCAGTATCCAATACTTGTCTCCCGTGGGATTCTTGGGCAGGGAAGATCCCCAGTATCCAATGCTTGTCTCCCGTGGGATTCTTGGGCAGGGAAGATCCCCAGTATCTAATACTTGTCTCCCGTGGGATTCTTGGGCAGGGAAGATCCCCAGTATCCAATACTTGTCTCCCGTGGGATCCCTGGGCAGGGAAGATCCCCAGTATCCAATACTTGTCTCCCGTGGGATTCTGGGGCGGGGAAGATCCCCAGTATCCAATGTAAACTGGCATGCTGTAATCTAACTGAAACACTTTTCACAGTGGTGTTAAACCTAACTCACCCATATAACATCAGATAGTTCTGTTTTATCTTGTATCTATGGCTTATTTCCACTTACAGATTTGATCCCAAAATATATAGTTGCTGGTTAAAAAAAATAAATTGCCAAAAAAATGAGTAAACAAATTTTAAGTAAGAAAATTTCTTACCGATCTGCAGTGGACTTATTTTTTCGTGTATAATATGCACTTGTGTGTTATGTGCACCCTTAAGTATGGGCAATTAAATTCTGGAAAAATATATCTGTCGTATATAAACATTTCAGGCTGTCAGCATAAACCAAGAAATTTACGATCTTTCAATTCTGTTTTTTTTTTCACAAAAATAATATTCTAATAAGAGCCCCCTATTTCTAATTTTGAGAGCGCCCAGAATATTACGACATGTATGTAGGGTGAAATGTTTCTGTTTGTTTATAAAGAAGTACCTGCCAGCCCTGTATGGAGAAGGGTGGAGTTGATACCTAGATTAGTCTAAGTCTGCGATATGTAGGAATTACTCAAGAGGGGAGGTGGGCAGGATATTTGTGCGAATGGTGTCTCAACAAAACAATGCTTGTGTTTATATTTGGATTAAACATTTTACTTTTGGGCCGAAAAAATATACTGGGACAACTGCTTGGCAGGCCGATTACATATTTACCCACAATTCCACAGCAAACTGGGGCTGAGTTACATGACATTTTTGGCAAGATACGATTAGTATAAATATGCCTTCTAATGCCAAGAATGGTTTCACGTTTACCTGTTTCACAATCTGACAATGGAAATAAACCTCCTTCGAAATGATGTAAGAGGTGTATGGAAGGTGAGACGGAGTATGTCGATTTCCAGATTTGAATGCAAATAATTTGTAGACGTCAGATTGTTGCTACAGGTGACACATGAGTCTGCTTTGATCTATCGGGTGGAGATGGTTTCGTGTTTGAGGAAACAATTGACACCGTAGGATAACTTGGAAGTATTTATTGTAACAATTTTCAGTGTTTGCTTTTACATTTAGAGCCAAGGGAAAACTTGTGTAGTGTTAGTGATATTCATTTTGTTGTTTTGTTTGCTTGACTAAGATCAGTGTCATTTCACACGTTATTTTAGGCTACTTGCAAGGAATTGTCTATTGTTACAAAGTTTTCTTTGAGGTGTTGTGTGCTCAAAGATTTTATGGGCAAAGATGAACTTGAAGCCCACATTATAGCACCATGGGTGTAGGAGACACTTTGAGACTTGCTGTTTTGAGTTTGGGGATTTGCTCTTTTCTTTGAATTAAGGATAAGTTTCAGCATGATATTTTCAAGATGTTCAAAGATTTAAAACTGTTTTCACTTCCAATTAATTTTCTTTAGCAGTTTATTGCTGTTCTGGTATCAATTCTTAATATCATTCAGAAGGTTCACATAGTATGTCTTTTTCTGATGTGTCTTACATCTCCTGCAAACTCACCATGATACAGGCAAAGAATCTCATTGCTATTATTGTCTGCACATTTATCAAGTTGAGAAATGTAGAAATAGTCAAAAGATTTTAACAGACAGTAGCATTCTGCATGTTCTTAGTGAAAACGTCCATATTAACAAATGTCAATATCAAGAAATCTTGAACAGTTACCATATTCACTGTAATAAGAGTAAACATTGACAAAGAGCCCAAGACAATATGATAGTTAACAAACTTAGCTCAAACCTTGATGGAACTAAACATTTTTGGTAATTGTTACAAGGCAAGGCTGTTTTCTGTAAGAAGTCTGTAAAATCCACAAGAAAATATGGACTGTCATGTAAGTTGTCAGTGTTAGTAGGGGGTACCGTATTCGACGTAATAAGCGCCCAGGATGCTCTCAAAATTAGAAATAGAGGGATCTTATTAGAATATTATTTTGGTGGAAAAATAAAGTTGAAAGATAAATTTTGTGGTTTATGCTGACAGCCTGAAATGTTTATATACGACAGATATATTTTTCCAGAATTTAATTGCCTGTAATTAAGGGTGCATATAACACACGAGTGCGTATAATACGCGAATAAATAAGTCTTGTGTACATTGATCAGTCGGAAGGGTGCTAATTGGGATTGTTCACTAGCCAATATATGAGCAATTATCGCCGTGGGCGCTTATTATGTTGAATACGGTACTTATAAAGATTGTTTGGATGGTGAGGCTCACTGAAGCAGCACACTATGTCACGTAAATTAATGTTTGTTGACTTTATCAGTAGTCATTGGAAATCCAGGTTTCCTGATAAACAAGGCCTGGACAAACGGGGATACACTGTAAGGGGCCAAAACGAGCAAATACTTTTTCTTAATTTTCTTTTGCGTTTGGAGCGTTAAATGTCTTGAGGTGAGATCTGGTAACCTTGTTGGATATCTGGCCTTAGACACGTGTAATTCTTTAGTTATGGAGACGTGATAAATAGGTTCATGGTCGTAGACAAGTTGTCGCATAGTTTCCGTATGTTCTCGTCCAGTGTTTTCCGTCTTCGGCTCCCCCTGTCTGCCACTCGTGGGTCACCGCCTGTCAACATTCTTTATTTGACGTGTTCGGACTAAGCAAATGTAGGAGTTGTGGCGGACCTTTGTTGCAGAATTGTCGACTATGCCAGGTCAACATTCTCGCCACTTGCTGGGGTCTTAGAGTAGCTGCCACTTAGAAAAACACAGACGTGAATGTGAAAATACACATAAAAACCTTTGACAATTAAGTAAATATTTTACAAGGGAGCTATACGGGTTTTTTTATTCGTGTTTGCTGCCTCACACAAAAAGACTATTTGTGTTTTTATCCATGATCATACAGACAATCGATTGCTGATGTTGGTGTCACTGATCTTTTGCCACGATATTGGATCATTTAGTTGCAAAGAAATTAATGTGTCTTTTTATCAAAACAGTACAACATTGTTATTGTTTTTACAAATAAATAACACTCCCTCCCTTCCTCCCTTCCTCCCTCCCCCTAAAAAACAGTTGACACCATGTGTTATAACTGAAGTATGGGTATAGCAGTGTGTCATCACTCACTCACAGCCAGGAACAGCTGGATCACACAAACCTGTGGTCGATGGTGTGAGCACACTTTTTGTAAGGGAGCACGGCATTTCCATGATACATATCACAATATCATCTTTTACTGCTCAGTATATTATAAGGGTAACGCTATTTTTCAGGGCATTATCATTTGCAGAAGCCCGAGGTCTTCCATTAACTGCCCGACGACGGAGGGCTTCTGCAAATGATAATGCCCTGAAAAAAAGGGTTACCGTTATTGTAGCTCAAATGGATGGAATTTGTTATCAAATAAAAAGAAATAACAATATAGGTTTTGAAACATTTACTGCAATCAACACGAATGTCACTGACCCACTTTTACAAATATGGAAACGTCAAGAACAAACCAGATGACGTCAATATTGAACGTGACGTCACCTAACAATGGGGGTGATAACGGCCCGTTGTCAAGCAATATGAGGGCATGATCAAGTTACAGTGGCCCACTCATTTCTTGTAACATGCGGGCGGTTTGATGATAATTCTATCCATTTTGGCTATAAGGGGGGATTTGAAATAGCTATTTTTATCATGTGTTTAATGTTACGCACTTGCCAAATACCCGGAGCGTGCATCTGTGCATATTTATTGAATGAGTATTTAGTGTTTTGAAAAAAGGATTTTCTGAGTATAATGCACAGAAAAAAATTACATGGTATCACTTCAGCGAATTCAGGTATCAAGAAATGGGTGACAACAAACTTGGTCAGTACAAAATTGAAATTTGAGTTAAACATTACTAGGCATGTTAATTTTCTATTTAAATTGTATTTCATGTATTGCTCACTAGCTCGCAATTGTAAAAACTTTATGTTGACATATAATAGTCAAACTACAACAAATATGACTCTTAACGAGTCAAAGTATGGCAATTACGAAAAATGTATCCCTTCTCTGTCAATTAAAGTTTGTTCCAAGGCATCAATAGCAGAAATCTGACCATGGTTGCTGTAAATAACGGTGAGTTGTGTGATCTACCAATCACTTCACACACAATTTGGCCGAAATTTATGTAAACAATATTAAATGAAATTTGAATAGAATTAATAATATTGATTCCAAACAAAAGTCCAGATATACAATGAACACTGATAACCAGACAATGTAATTACAAGATTAAATTGCGTACTTCATTATGGATTTGTTGACATGATATTCCCAGTGTTACGCGCTCACGGTAATGTCTCAGCATATGACAATCTGTCTGAATGAATGGAAATGCTATCAACTTATGGAAGAGATCCTGATATTAGCCTATTTATGATAACATGTAGACATAGTTCACATCTGCTGATTATTAAGGAGACAAATGGCTTTGCTCTCCAAACTGATATGCTAGTGATCGTGCTTGAAAGTTCATAGAGTAAGGGAGACAACTCCATTTGTTCATCTCTTGTTTACAACTGAAAGTAAAACTAGGTAAAGTTGTTTGGTGGTTAGAGCTCCCATTCATCAGAGTTAAGTTTTGTGGTCAATTGGTTAGGGTTCAAAGTTCAAATGTTTATTGTATGACAGGCCATAGGCCCAAATACATGAAGTGGATACAATACACTACAGGATAATTTTACAAGTGAATCACACGTTTCACTTCTGTACATTTCTGATCTTGAAGGCATATTTGAAATAAAGCATAACTGATTTTTCATCTTGATAAATTGAGGTTGCCATAAGGGGAATAAATTGTTGATCTCGTGTTCCACACATAAAATTCATAATTATCAAGTTTCAAAAGTGTCCCACTTGTACAATGTCAGTACCGATATCTGAATAAATTGTAAGAATAAACTTAACACTGCCAGTATGTTTCTTTTTCAAAATCATCATCATTATCCAGTTCTTCTCTCCACCTTCGGGGCAGTCGGGTAGCCTAGTGGTTTAAGCGTTTGCTCCTCATGCCGAATGACCCGGGTTTGATTCCCGACATGGGTACAAAGTGTGAAGCCAATTTCTGGTGTCCCCCGCTGTGATATTGCTGGAATATTGCTAAAAGCGGCGTAAAACCATACTCATTCCCTCACTCTCTCCACCTTCTCTATGAAAAGTTAGTAGTAGCACAATAGCTGATGTGTTTGCCTGTCCTCCCTCAACCCCAGGTTTGATGCCACCTATGGGTACAATGTAATGTATATAAGACCATTTCTGCATGTGGCACAATGTTGATGAAATGCTGATTAAAGCAGTGTAAAACAATATTCACTCACTCATGAGGTTTTGAGATGACAGTTTCTACTTTCTATAGCTTTCGTGGAAAGTTCAGATGACAAAGCAGAGGCCATGGACTACATGGGCTGTGAGACCACATCTTAATGTGCAGAGTTGCGTCCCTTGGGCACGCCAGAAACCTATGATTGTGGGTTTGAATCCCGGTTCGCCCCGATTATGTTTCTAGGTTTGTCAGCACCATACCCGTGCTCATGGGTTACCCCGAAGTGGTAAAAGTCTGAGACCTGCATCACTTCGGGCTTCCCACATTAAGCTGACACGCCGTGATATAACTGGAATACTGTTAAAAATGGTGTTAAACCCAACTCACTCACTCACTCACTAATGTGCAGAATTATATCCCATAGGGATCAGTTCAAACATTTAGTGAGAGTCAGATTAGAGCTGCTATTTATTGACGGACCGTAACTATAACTCTGAGCGAAGATGGATTCCAGTGACCCAGGAGAGGGTATGAGGAAATTATCTGATTATGGGTTTGTTTAATGAAGGGGTGGAGGGGGGTTCTCAAAAGTGAAGGAACTAATATATGTATACATGTCACAATCTTGAATCTGACAATCCCTATTAGTATCCTGGGTAAGCTGGCATCAAGTCAATGCTCCTTGATTTACACAGCGGGGGTAAACGGCTACAACCTTCATCCCTTTGAGCTTTGCTCCATGATTAATCTGACATGATCGAACATATTCACAATAATAAGCACCCTGGGTGCACAGAAAATAGATGAAAGGGTGCTTAATATGGGGGAAATACGGTAACTGAAATACCGTAAAACAGCGTTAAACGCGACTCACCAAAGCCATTGTCTCCGCAGACGCTGATGGAGAGCATCTCGGGGCTGCAGAAGGAGATGGCGAGAGAGCAGGAGAACTTTAACTCCCTGAACGCGGAGCTCCAGAGCATGAAGAGCCGGAACTCCTCCCAGTACAAGTCCATCTCCAGGGAGATGGTGACGTCACAGACGAGGCTCACGCTGCTCATGAACAGAAGCATGAAATGTTTTGCACAGGTATTCATCCAACATTTTGTTGATCCTCTTATTCTTGTTCAATTACACTTTCTAATATTTGTTTTCATTTTAAACTAATTCAGTGTGTCTCTTTATTTTAAAAATCTTCCACATTAATTAACATGTCCTAAAGATATAGTAACTTTTGAAAATATATTTCATGTTGAATTTATTCTTACTGCACAAGACTAATAAATCAACAAGTGTCAAACCTTTAAAGTTTTCCTCAATAATGTAACATATGATTTATTAATATTTTTACATTTTCTACATGTCCAATTTTGCTTTTAAATTAAAAAAAAAAAAGAATTAAATAATTTTCGTCAATATCTGTGTGGTATAAAGCTACATAGAATAGTGATTCTTCAAGCATGACAGAAGCTATTGTTTAACGTTTTCTTGGTGATTATATCCTCCATATATCTCCATGAAACAGATGCGAGTCACAAAGGTAGGATTCAAACTGTTGGAATGGCCGCCTCTGCATGTGATTGTCTGGCATTTTACATCACAACTCTTCTGTATACTTGGGAATCAAACAACTCTCCAGAATTATTTAAAATCACATTTTTCATAAATAAGAGGGAATAGTTTCACTGTACAAAATTATCCCACCACCATCTTGACTATGGGCCTGCTTGAATTGGTCACAGTCATGCACAGACTTTAGTTGTCACTGATAATTAATATAAAAAAATATATACTGGGGTTATATGAGGTAAAAAACGTCTTTTTTGTGTGTCATTTTCACCTTTGATGTCATTATTTTCTTACCTGGAATATCAAGCTCCTCACAGCGATAGCCCGTTTGTGGAGCTCTCTTTACTATCGCTGCCACCAGTCAAAACTCCCCACTGTGATAGGTGGTCCACAACCATGCTTGGAGTTGAACTCGCAACCGACGGACCGTTATGTTTAGAAACAAGCATGACTGTCGTGATGCCGAATACACTTACCACTGCTAAATTACTTTCTTTGTTGGTCAGTTTGAATTTCTGTTTCATTAAAACTATCATGTTACTGATATAGTAAGAATGTAGGGGGAAGTTAGTTGATTTTCCGTTTGTCTGCAACCTCGTACCAATCTGATTATACAAACAACAAAGTTAATTCATCTGGAAAACATGGTCAGTCGTAAACCTTTTCAAAATTAACTATGATGGCATTCTCAAAGACATAAACAAAAGTATAAACGTTACTACTTTTTGGGTTAGAGGGCAAATTTCAAGATTCTTGTTATGACCATGCCCACACTGGTGGCAGCGATGTTACCGAGAGTGTAACGAAGGTGTCATGTGCTGGGAAGGAGCTTGCTGGAATATATGCATGGGCAGATAACTCTGAACACACTTGGGGCGAATGTTTCAAGGAGATAAGTTTATCACAGTTCCAGAGTTCAAATCTCTGTTTGAACCATCAAAGATGAAATTTTACAAAATGTTAATTTTGTCATTCCTTCAATGACAACAAAGAACAAATTATTAAAAAAAAGAACGTTTATAACCTGGTTATTTTCACAATAATGATTCACACCTTCACTGAGATAGATCACGTTTAATATTACCTATCTGGATATATGATGAATGAAAAGATGTTTCTCTCTTGTCTGGTTAATATTAATGAGAATGCCTTTATTTGTCTTGTTGTTTAATGTGGTATGAATAACGATTATGTCAGATACAATTCATTATCCCATCAGAAGAAAAGGATTTTGCGATCTCGAAATGATTCCGTGCAAGGTGGTATTCTCTCCCCCAACATGGCTCCACTTTCTTTCTCATGTCAAACTTCTGCTAGGCGGTGGGGTAGCCTAGTGGTTAAAGCGTTCGCTTGTCATGCCTAAGACCCAGGTTCGATTCCCCATATGGGTACAATGTGGGAAGCCCATTTCTGGTGTCCCCTGCCGTGATATTGCTGGAATATTGCTAAAAGCGGCACAAAACCATACTCACTCACTCAAACTTCTGCTGAGAGATACTGTTGACTTAATCTTTGAGCATGAAAATATATATGCATGATCAACATTTCGGTTTCTGAGTTTCATGTTTCTGAGTTTCTTGTCATGACACAGAAGTCATGCAGACTTTTCTAAAATATTATTGTTATAATTTGTTGGAATTTCCTCAAAATTGGTATTGGTCTGATGTAGTATGGGGTTTACATTATTAATATCCCCCTTTAGCTGTGATTCTCTATGTGTTTATTTCATTTCAAAATATTAGTAGGACTGGATACTGCACTCTGTATGTGGACATGGGGATGTGTTTTGTCCACAGTTGTGAACTGAATGTCTGTACTATCTCATTCATACCCCGATTGGCCATGTGTGGATCAGATGTCCACAATGGCAGCTGTTCGTGGACAGTGGTTGGACTGTAGATCAGTTGTTTGGATAGTCTGGTGCTTAAAACAAACCATATGGACCTGGATTCCATACATGGGTACACCCCCTGTGAAGATCTGGGTTAGATTTGATTTTCAGCAACCCATGCATGTCAGAAGGGGCGAATAATGCAATCGGGAGGTCAGGCTTCCTGACTTGTTTGGTGCATGTCATCATATCCCAAGTGCGTAGATCGATGCTCATGATGTTGATCACTGGATTGTCTGGTCCAGACTCAATTATTTACGGACCACCATCATATAGCTTGAATATTGCTGAGTGTGGCGTTAAACGAAGAAACGTAGATGCAATGAGCGATTAGGCTATCACTTCCTGTCAATCAAACAACAGGATTGACCAATCAGAAATGCTACCATTAGTCCAGAGACTTCAAACCTGTCAGACTTTCCCACTGTTCCTATTCACTGTCTAGCAAAGGCCTTAGTTCAATAGGGGGCACGAGTGGCCCAGTTGTCTAAGGGGCCGCGATTCGCTATGAAGAGTTGCGTCCCTTGGGCACGCCAGAAACCTATGATTGTGGGTTCAAAACCCGATTCGCCCCGATTATGTTTCTAGGTTTGTTAGCACCATACCCGTGCTCGTGGGTTTCACCAAAGTGGTAAACGTCTGACACCTGCCTCACTTAGGGCTTTGCTCCCACATAAAGCTGACACGCCGTGATATAACTGGAAACTGTTAAAAGCGGCGTTAAACCAAACTCACTCACTCACCTTAGTTCAATAAGTGACATTGTATATTGACAATATGGGTAGATACCTGCTCCAGGCGTATTAATTTCGGTTGGCTGTCGATGCAGTTTTGGTTAAGATTTTTCTGACTGTCACTGAAAATGTAACTGACACCTCAGCTGTCACTGTACATGAGGGTAGCTCAAAGGTTGATGCATTGCTTGTCATGCCTGTATTAGATACCCATATAGGTACAATATATAAGACTCATGAAGATCCGGGCTTCAGGGACCTGTGAAGATTCCGGGGTAGAATAGGTCTTCAGCAACCCATGCTTGCCGTAAAAGGTGACTATGCTTGTCGTAAAATGCGACTAACAGGATCGGGTGGTCAGACTCGCTGACTTGATTGATGCATGTCATCGATCTCAATTGCGTGGATCGATGCTTATGACATTAATCATTGGATTGTCTGGTCCAGACTCGATTATTTACACACTGCCGTCATATGGCTGGAATATTGCTGAGTGCGGTGTAAAACAACAAACCATCCAACCAACCAACCAACCGGTCTTCAGGAACCCATGCTTGCCATAAGAGGCGACTTTGCTTGCCATAAGAGGCGACTTTGCTTGTCGTAACGATGGATGTCATCGTATCACAATTGCTTAGATAGATGCTCTGGTCTATCTCTGATCAAGACTTGATTATGTACAGAATGCTGTCATACAGCTGTAATATTGCTGTGCTGCGTAAACAATTTATAAAGCCCTTCGTTGTTGGTCACTAGCATTGGTTTGCCTGCAATAATGGTCAAGTTAAATCAAACCCTATTCACTCACTCACTGGCCTGTTCACATCTTGTTGACTTCTCTGTACCTAACTTAGCTGCCTCCTGATTCCATTGTTCACCAGCATGGTGGGTCCGCATGGTACTGGAGGCTAATGAATACTACTTCCCTAACACTAACTTTATGTTTGGACTTATTGTAACTTTTATTAAGCATGTGTTACATGTTTAATGGCTTATGGCTGCATAAAAATGTAAATGTTTAAAATTATTCAACATTTCATGTTTTTTGTTAAACTTTATGTTTTTTATTGTTTTGTATGCAAGATCTTTATCTTAACACTGAATATATTTAAGGTACTAGAAAAACAGTAGTATGCATATTTTTACTAACAGTGTCTAAAACATACTATTGGTGAACAGGTCTTTTTCAATGCTATGTGTAAAATGTGAACCATTGATTATTTTACATTAACATGTATATGTATTAACTTGTCAGAGAACATTTGGTTTTATTAATTATTTTCATTGGCCAGAAACCATGTACAATACATTTGATAACTTTTGATCAAAGAAGTTAAACAGTTAAACAATCTTTTTGTCAGATTTCTGTTGTTGTCATGTTATTTTTTCAGTCCAGAAAAAATGACAACTTGAAACAAATTTTTCTAATTTTTCTTTTTGTAGCTTTTGGTCCGGTCAGTTGAATCTGTTAACCAACAAATAAGAAAAGTGTGGCCAAAATTCCTCCTGCGCCTGCTTAGTCCTTGTGTCCTTGTGTCCTTGAGTCCTGTGCGGTCCTTGTGTCCTGTGCGGTCCTTGTGTTATGCTTTGTCCTGTTTGACTTAAAGAGGAAATCAATAAGCATTCAAATTAAACCAGAAAGTGCTTAATTCCAGAATCAATCTAATTATGATCCGATGTTAGTGGTCACTTCGGCAAGACAAATATCGGAGGACATCCCATTACAGGTCATGTCAGAATGGACCCGTGAAGATGCGGGGTAGAATAGGTCTTCAGCAACCCATGCTTGCTGGAAAAAGCAACTATACTTGTCGTAAAAGGTGATTAACGGGGTCGGGTGGTAAGACTCGCTGACTTGGTTGATGCATGTCATCATATCCCAAATGAGTGGATCGATGCTCAAGATGGAACCCACTGGACTGTCTGGTCCAGACTCGATTATTTACAGATCGCCATTATATAGCTGAAATATTGCTGTGTACGGCATTAAACAACAAACATGTCAGAATGACTTTTGACAAGAATGACAATGATTTTGACAGAATCAGTCACCCAGCCCGTAACTGTCATTTGGAATGCCTCCTGTTAACCTTTTTGAGGTAGCATGATTAGAAAACATTCAGACTTTCACTTTCGTGATCTCGTAAGCGACGCTCTGATTTGTCAGATGAAAGGTCGTTCTGACGTGACCTGAAATGGGATATCCTCAGATCTGTATGTAGAAGTAGCAAGCATGAAGATCTGATTTTAATGAGACTGTTCCAGAATCAACCGTTTACTTGTGTTGGTTTGTCAGTAACACCATGTGATTTTATTGCCCAGGGTGGCAAAAGAGTTGTTGTTCTTTGTCTTTGTGATTGATATTGATTTTTTTTTATTTATTCCATTAATCTGAATAAGCAAAGACCTTGAAAAATTGATCATTTGGGAAGTATAACTCACCAAAAAGAACATATGATGTCCAGTGTGCTGTTGTTTGTAAATTAGGGCATGCCATGCTCACTACTTTCAAAACTACCGATTTAAAAAAAAATGTTTGGATTAATCAAGGATTTATGGAAATTATGTTTAGAAATGTTTTGAAAATCACAGAGAGTACTGACTTTACTGCATAATGCTGAAGGTACCGTAGCTCACCTTTCTTCGTGTAGGAAACATATTTATTAATAAAGTGATATATCAAGCTTTAGATATACCTGCATATGAACTGAGAGCCTTATTTGATTGTGAATGTATATGCCATGCTTCTGCAAAGATATTGGTGAATAATGTCAAACAATATCATTGATGCTCCATGTGCAATGTCTTGTAACTAGTGTCCTGCTTTTTGCCTAACAGCAAAACTTACAGCAAGGAAAACAGGGTCCGGTCCAGCTCAGGAGACGAAATTCCGCAAAAGGGGACCAACCCTCACCTACCAAATCCTCCACCTCCGTTCAGCGCAGCAAATCTATGTATATTCCACCCCAACCCGATCCAGACCCACCTGCAACCCGAATCATAAAAGCCGGAAGTAGTGCTCTTATTAACCAAAACCCAAACACGTCAAAACCCTACACTCCCGTCATCGCCAATGGCGTCTTGACAACCCGACCTCCCGCTGGTGCACGTGTTCCTGCTGACAGGGTTAAAGGTCAGGTGCATATGGTTAATGCAATTAATAAACCGACTAGCAATGGTATACAGAAGCTTATCATGCAGGACAATATTCAGAATAACTTGGCGCCGGTGACTAATGGGTCTAATGGGGAGAAAGAAGCTTTGCAGATATTGCCCAGTGTCCGAATGTTGGCTAAGAATTTCAGTGTGTCCGAGAAATCCATTGATTCTAATGTGGCTAAGAGTAACAAGCCAAGATTGGTGAAACTTAGATCGAGCGAGTCAATGAGGATTGAGAGGCCTGTCTCTGATGGGTTAGTGTTTTCTTCTAAACAGAACAATGATGCTGTTATGAATGGAACACGAAGCGAGCAGACGTCATCTGGGAGACATGTTGTGTCAACTGTTCTAAAGTTTGATCCGTCTCCGAAGTACAAATCCACTGACAACTTGTCCACTATAGATATGGCATCCCCCCGACCTAGAACCAACTCCATACCGAGGGTCATTACGGTTGCGAGTAGTGCAAGGGAGGTAACTCAGGCTAATGATGTCAATTCATCTACAAATAAAGTTACTTTGAATGGTAAGACTTGGAATAGTACCCCAAAGGAAAACCAACAACCCAGAACAACAGTAAATGTCAAAACTAATGGAAGCAAAGCTGTTGCGAACAATTCTGTCAAGTCAAATAAAGTTGAGTATAATATGTTTCCTGGTAAAGATGCCCTAATGCAGGAGATAGTGTCTCGTAGGAAGGACAGTGACATGGAAACAACAAGAATTGAAGTCAATGAACATGTGTTGAAATCCAAACCAGTTGTCACGGCACAGTCCACACAGCAGACGGACAAGACTAGAGAGCAGACGGCAACATTCACTCAGCAGACCACAGCATCTACTCGGCAGATGGCAACATCCATGCAGCAGACGGCAACATCCACCCAGCAGACGACAACATCTTCTCGGCAGACAGCAACATCCAAACAGCAGACCCCAGTCAGCAAAACTGGAATAACTCATGTGGTCACAACCAAAGTGTTCGTCCAAGCACAGGATCCCAAAGCAGCACCATCTCAAGGGATTACGGAGAACCAACAGGGAGGAGGTAGGTGGCAATTTTGTTTCTATTTGAATGTTCTGACTACTCATCTGTACATCATGTGCTGTGCAACTCTTGAACAAAACACTTAGCACCGACCAATAAATATATGTAGTATTTGTGGGGAAGCACCTTGGTGCTTGTGGCGGGGTGCTGGTGGACTGCATTACAAGTTACATTTGGCGTCTTGGGATACATCCCAAATTATAAATTATTTAGGATAGGGTTACCCGCTTTACAGCAGGAACCAATTTATCCATTCTGCTTTACAGCAGATGGCTTAGTGTCCGCTTTACAGCGGATGGTCAGCTTGGCAACAATAGTTGCCCTCGCTCATGGTTTGGCAATGGTACTTGCCTGGCAGCGATAGCTGCATAGCAACATGGGTTGCTTGGCAACGGTAGTTGCAGGGCAGCAGGCGCTGCATTGGTAAGCAACATGGGTTGCTTGGCAACGGTAGTTGCGGGGCATCGGATGCTGCATCGGTAAGCAACATGGGTTGCTTGGCAACGGTTGCTGCAGTTGGGGTTGCTTAACAGGGGTTAAGCCCATTGCCGTAGTCCAACAGTACCTCCACATCCGCGACCATTTCATCCAATAATATCTCTTGTCTTAATTTGAAGCTCCGCTATCATGCATGATGGCGGAGCCTGTCATAATGGAGCCATGTCCTTATATAAACATATGTAGTAGGGGAGCTGGGATTTCCCCCTATATTATTAAATTATATCTCTTTCATCAATCTAATCTCCCTTGGAATATCAAATGGTTGGTTCCTTCCACAATATTTAGACAGATGTTCTTTTATATAAAACGCAAATTTTCGTAATCCACACAACCAGGGTATGAAACTCCCAAAATTTTCAGCCAGACCACAGGACTGGCTAGCTGAAATACTTGCCAGCCCTGACCAAAACCTGCCTGCCCACTATAATCATATGTTTCTCAGGATAATTTAATTAAAACTTTAAATCGACTTCATTGAACATGAAGAAATGCAAGAAAAGAAATAGCAAACACTTTTTAGGTCAGATTTGTATTTCATATGCTAGAATACATCATGTAAATAATGCTTATCATCGGGAAATATTTAGAATATTTTTACATATGAAATATAACCCGACCGTCGGGCAGGGGGATTTGAAAATCTGGCAGCCCCAGTTGAAATCAACCCGTCTCGGACGGTCGGGAAGGCAGGTATTTCGAACACTGACACAACTGAAAGAAAAAGAATGGAAATCAAAAGAAAATGAAAGATGAAATCAATCCACAAGTGTACACTTCCTGTGCTCATCAGGTTTCATCGAGTATTTGAGTACTCAGGACTGTGTCGGCTTCAGCAAGACTTGAGTCCGTTATTGAGAACGTAATTAAGGGGAGACCACTCTAATTGCAGATTTATTTTTAGGAACATGTAGTGATGTATACATGTACAGTGTTTCTTCTCTGTATCGTGTGTCTCTTCATAATGAAGTAGCTCTGCTTGCTGGCGTGTATTTGTAATTGCTGGTAGCAAGTATTAATTGCATAAAAAGTTATCAGGGTTCAATAATGTATTTGTGTATTACGTGTCTCTTCTTTGTTGATTTCAGTGATTCAGTTTCACTGTTATTTACTGCTCAGTTAGTCGGTGTTGAAGAAATATGAACACTAGTTTTTAAGCGTGGGATTTACACATATGCTGAAGTAACTCTGTTGCTTGTGAATAACCTTTAAAATTGCTTTCTGTTCTGAGGTTTCGTTGAATGACTGTTTTGTTATTAACCAATCAAACACAAGCTTGGATTCACAGTACATTTCCAATATAGGTCTATGTCATATCAACCCATAAGCATGCATTGCCTGGCTAGTCGATCTTGTCTGATAAACAGGTTATTTAATAGTTAATTGTATTTGCTGCTGTTCAAAGCAAGAAGGATGTGGGGAAATGTTTATCCATAAGCTGACGTTATCAGAAATTGGGTACTTAAGTCCCAAGAGACGTGCTGAAGTTCCTTCAAGTTTAGCCTGAAATCATAAAACAAGGGAGGTAACTCTTATCGGCCTAGTAGCAAAATTCATGGACCTCCATCAACATTCCAACACCTCATAACTCTGGAATTAGTTACGTCTTTGGACCTCTTGTAAACAGAAGTATTCCTATATAAACTTTGATGGAAGGCTTCAATGCTTTTGACTCAAAGCAAAGAGTTAACTGTAATAGAGTTCCATCTACCTGGAACTAATTTGTTTTGGAAGTGTCCTGAACCCGTCTCAAATTATCAAAAATGGAATATGTATAAATCAGAATTTTCTTAAGTAAGTCCCTGAAGTCTGATGTAGAAAGTTGTTTGCCAAGATTCATATATTTCATGGTAATATGATTATTAGTCGGTCATACAGACCCTGAAACAAATATATCCAATACAGCCCATGCAAGTCCATAATGTTTGGCAAGTCTAGATTACTGCAGTATCTGAAAATGAAGAAAGTCTCCAGGGCCCTTATATTATATTTTATAACAATAATTTAACAACTGTTTTTTCTGAAGAACATGCGTGTACTTTTCAGAGACTAGATGTTAGTCTAAAGGGAGGTAACTCTTGACAGATTGTCATTCCCTGAACTTTAAGAGCCTTGTAGTGGTGTTGTTTTATGATTTGTGAACTGTTTTATTGGCAGGTAAGAATCAGGGGAGGTCCACAAAAACAGCAGGTTCAATAAAACAGTAAAGGATCCGATTACTGTAGCATATACTGTTGCATAGACTGGCACTGGTTAGGTGTGGTATGTGGGCACTGGTGTGTATCCGAGGATCAGTATAAAATGTCAAGTATTACAAACAGTATGTCACAGATAGGATCTGTCTGGGGTTATACCTATCTGATAATGGTAACGTGATCATTATTACATAGTTACAAATATGTTCAGTAAACAATAATGGTCAACAATTATCCTTTGTATGATAATAATGATATCAAAAATCATTTCATTTCTTTTTGGATGCTTCAACATATCAGAATTCAAAGATGAACTTTTTAATCATTTTCTTTCAAGCAAAAAGTCACAATAGTTTTACAACACCAAACAAAAAATAAGTCATCAATTTTGTTATGACATGTAGTTGACAGTAAATGTTTGATTTTGCTATGTTTCGACTTTCCATTTTCTTGACAGAAGGGGCGGTCGGGTAGCCTAGTGGTTAAAGCGTTTGCTCGTCATGCCAAAGACCCGGGTTTGATTCCCGACATGGGTACAACGTGTAAAGCCCATTTCTGGTGTCCCCTGCCGTGATATTGCTGGAATATTGCTAAAAGCGGCGTAAAACCATACTCACTCACTCACTCCTTGACAGTAATGGGTAATGGTGCACAGTAACCTCCCTTGCTTAGACATCTTGTCAAATGCATAGAACAATCAATGTATAATTGGCAACAGCATGAAACGGCTACTTACTTTTGGCATTTTGCAGGACATTATCATATAGAGTTGATATTGATTACACGATCCAGCTATTATAGTGATGTAGGGGGTCTTGTACTTGTCACCCATTGACTGCCATTGTGAGGGATAGGAACCTACCTGGGCTTCTGTCAATGTGGATATAGAATGAGATAAAACTAATTTCCTGTCTGGGATTGAGAACATGGGTGTGAGGTTTCTGATGGTTTGGCTGATTAATGTGGCTGTTGTTTACAGTCACAGCTTGTGTTGTGTAAACTTGGTGGACAGCAGTGTTGGACATGCATGGTTAAACACACTGATGAGACAGGATAACATGCACAAGGGACAGGCCTAGATACTGGCCCTGAATATCGTCAAGAGTCTATTGTGTATGTTTCACTGATTTTACTGTATTCGATGTAATAAGCGTCCAGGGCGCTCTCAAAATTAGAAATAGGGGGCTCTTATTAGAATATAATTTTTGTGAGAAAGAAAACAGAGTTGAAAGATCGTAAATTTCGTTGTTTATGCTGACAGCCTGAAATGATACCAAAAAAAAGTTTGTGCGTATTATGCACGACAGATATATTTTCCAGAAGTTAATTGCCCATAATCAAGGGTGTGTATTATACACGAATAAATAAGTGTACATTGATCAATCAGAAGGGATGCTAATTCGGATTGTTCACTAGCCAATATATTAGCAAATATCGCCGTGGGCGCTTATTATGTCGAATACTGTAACAGAAAATGATGGGTGGTTTGACTTGAAGTTTGAAAATGCCCTATATGTTTGATCTGATCATAGAGATCACCCACAAATATAATGATTCTTGCATTTTATTTTACATCCTTGTTAATCCAGAATATTATAATCTTTCAGTCAAAGGTGAGGTGAGGTGAAATTGGGTTTAATGTCGCGTCCAAGATTATTGCATTTATATAGCGACGTGCATGCACGTGAATGTGTGTGTGTGTGTGGCTGCTTGTACTAGTCCGGACTGATGCCGATTTATAGTGCTAGCTCACTGAGATACCATGTCGCAGTTTAACATGAATATCCCACTCAGACACAGTATACTGACTCCGAGCCGACCAGTCCTTGTTTTAGACCCTTAATGCCGAGCGCCAGACAGGGTATAGTAACAACAAGTACCATCTTTTAACGTCTCTTTGTATGACGCTGCCAGAGAACAAACCCCGGACCTTCCGCTCTCCGGGCGGTCGCTCTACCACAAGACCACAGAGGCGGTCTCTTTCAATCAAAACATGGTCATCGTGATGGCATCCAGGACATTTGGTGACAGTACTTTTCAACAGCAGTCCCCTTGGAATAATCTATCTTTGCACAACCAGTTAAGGAACTGGCATTAATACCCCTTTTTCGTTTGTTTGTTTGTTTTGTTTAACACTGAACTCAGCAATATTTCAGCTATATGACAACGGTCTGTAAATGATCGAGACTGGACCAGGCAATCCAGTGATTAATCAGCATCGATCCACGCAATAGGAATACGATGACATGCATTAACCAAGTCAATGAGCCTGACCACCCGATCCCAGGTTAAATTTAAAATAAATATTTTTGTTTAGGACAGAGCTCATATACCTCTGTTTAGGAATATTTGATTTTGGAAATTTTCCCAACGAAGGTATTATTTGAAGTTGAGCAATGATATTTCAGAGTATGTTCATGATCAAAATATTTTAGTTGTGGATTTTATACATTGGAATTTTTATGTACAAAAGTATTATCTTAGGCTGATAAATGATTTCTGTGGTGTTGTTTAGTCATGATCAAATATTTGAGTTTTGGATTTAAGGATTATTTGATATTGGAATGTTATCTCCACAGGGATTAATTGGGGATTGATAACTGATTCCCTGAGTGGTGTATATTCATTGTAAACATACCAAGACAGCTGAATAAACCCTTGGGGAAGGAGTCAGATTGTTTACATACAAGATGTGCTTTTGCCATGGAAACCAGGCTCTATGTCTCCTGTACCCCCAGGGCCTATACCTGGTGAGGTGTGTTCTACAATAGTGTTCAAGCTGTAGGGTCAGCTAGGTAGCTATTAAACCAGCTGACTGGGCAGTTTGGCTTTGTTGTGTGTACCGAGACTCATTCTGTGGAAGGTTAAGCATGATAGCTGCCGGGTATGGGGACTTTGTGTCAACATATTTGTAGCCAGGCGTGTTGCTCAGCATCTGAATGAAACCATTGGTCTGAAATTTACAACAGGCCGTACTTGATCTTAGGACCCGTGAAGATCCAGGGTAGAATAGGTCTTCAACAACCCATGCTTGTTGGAAAAGACGACTATGCTTGTCGTAAGAGGTGACTAACGTGATCGGGTGGTGAGACTCGCTGACTTGGTTGATGCATGTCATCGTATTCCAATTGTTTAGATCGAAGCTCATGATGCCAATCACTGGATTGTCTGGTCTAGACTTGATTATTTACAGACCGCCATCATATACCTGGAATATTGCGAAGTGCAGCATTATACAACAAACAAACTTGATCTCAGTCAAAACCCACAATTCCATAACATTCTCTACTCAACATCAATGATATAGTCACATCTTGAAGCTCCTTGTAATTCTGAGAGTTCTGTGGTTCTTAGCCTTGCTCCAAGGCTGTACTGAAAGATAAGTCCATGGATGTGTAGTAATTCTATCCTCCTAATGTTCAAGTCCAGATATGTGGACAGTACTAAGGACTCCAGTCTCTTACAGGACAACTTGTTCTTATTATTTACATAATCTAGAACTTATGATTTAAACTAATAATTATTGCCTTAGAGACTTGTGCAAGTCTATGTGGTTCTGTAACCCGTTGCTTCCTGAATTGAGCATCCTTAGTTTCTCAATGCAATTCCAATGTTGGTGGGTTTCACCAGTGTCAAATGTCAGTGACCTGCTTCACCTTGGGCTTTCCTGCCACAATAACCTGATGAACTGTTCAAACCCCAAACCAACTCACTCATTAACCCCATGTTGCACACAAGTACTTCCTCAAAACATGTGCATGTTTCTCTTATCTCAAGCCTCCGACCCTAAACTTTTTTCTCATTTTTCTTGCTTTTCCGTATTTTCTACAACTAGCATGTATTGGTTGCATTCAACTAAACCAGTCACCATCTTCAAAATGCCCACACCTTATCGTTATTTGAAAACAGGTTTGAAACTGGTAGTTTTCAAAGAAAACAAAAGTGAAGGAATAATAACCCCAAATCTGACCTCCCTACCCGTTCTGATGAGTTGAAATGGGAAATAATGCTCTTTGGTGCTGTTATTTTTGTCTGGACACACAGTAGCATAATCACAGACCCTGACCAACAATCCTATTTTATTTGCCCTAGCAACAATCATGACGTAAATACAAAGGTCCTATTCTCATCCAAAATCCCCACAGGATTGTAAACAAGATAACTTTGTATCAAACAACAAATGAAATTGCTTTGTTTCAATTCATCTTCAAAGCATGGCTGCTCATATAATATTTTTCTTCTGATATTATTGCCAATATTCTCCCATCCATAGCTCACAAGCAGAAACTATAGCAACAATTAAGGAATCTCACAGCGAACCAGATGCCTTGCTTGACAGTGTGTGCAAGTCAGTTCGAGAAGCCGGCAGCCTCTAATGCAATAATACAGCTGCAGATGAGGGTTGCTGCGTACAGTCGACGGACCGTAATTACATCTGAAGTCCGTCTGAGACATGGTAGTGATGCAGCAGGCTGTTCACACAGGCTCTGATCACTGGATGCCACTATTACAGATGATGAGGAAGAGATGATGAAGAGGATTCCTATGATGTAACATTGCACAGATGATAGATTTTCATGTTCCTTTGAAACCATGTTGAAAATTCATGTTTACCCTTTGGTATCGAAAAGCTCTGAATAACTTGATGATGATAGCTTGTTATTTAGTTATTCCAAGACGTTCTTGAATTGAAATGAGATGACTTGCTTGCATGATGTGAATGTAACTGTCTAGTCTGCAGTATTACAGCTATAACATGGCTGCTTTTGAATAATCGAATATTTGGAGTAGTCAATCAGTTGTTTTAGCAGCTAACTATTCTTATATCTTGGAGATGGGGCAGGAATTGTTTTGCAAAAGAAATAATCTGTTCCAAAAAATACTGGATAAATATTGTTTGTCCTCAGGTTTTTCCCTAACATCTTTGTTTGTTTGTTGTTTAACGTCGAACTCAGCATTATTCCAGCTATAGGACGGTGGTCTATAAATAATCGAGTTTGGACCAGACAATCCAGTGATTGAAAGCATGACCATCGATTCACACGATTGGGATGCGATGACATGCATCAACCAAGTCAGCAAGCCTGACGACCCGATCCTGTTAGTCGCCACTTACGACAAGCACAGTTGCCTGTTACGGCAGGCATGGGTTGCTGAAGACCACTGGTTTGTCTGACCAAGCCTCAATTATATACAATCCTCCATGACATAGCTGGGGCGGTCAGGGTAGCGTAGTGGTTAAAGCTCTCGCTCATCACACCGAGGACCCTGGTTTAATTCCCAACATGGGTACAATGTGTGAAGCCCATTTCTGGTGTCCACTGCGATGATATTGATGGAATATTGCTAAAAGTGGCGAAAAACCAAACTGACTCATTCACTCACTCCATGACATAGCTGCACTATGAAACAACATTCACTCACTCTCTGGTATTGTGAGCTGAAAAAAAACCCACTACAATGTCCTGATTTGACCTCTAGTTCTCGAGAAGCTCTGAGTTTTCCCGAGCAGCTCTCCCAATGTCTGACTGGTTGGGTTAACAAGTATGAATTGCTTGTCGCACTTGTCAGTTGGTCAGGGAGACAGATATGATTGATCCATGATGGGAAATTAAAGACACTTATTACAATTTGATGAGTCAGCACTATTCATTAAGTACAATCGACCTTACATGCTCACACATTCCATGGCCCTAGAATCCCATCTCCTGGTCAGGAAACAGTTTACACTTCATGTCTGTCAATGTTAGATGTACTATAACCGTTACAATATCTCACAGCCACACCTTGCAGTGTGTGTACTAGGGCTGGGACGGGTAACTCGGGTACTCGGGTCGGGTGGGTACAGAGGAGGACCCGGGTATCCACAGGACTACCCGGACCCATGGTTAGTCACGTGATATATTGTTTAATGACAAAAATTATCTAGAACTCTATTAGTCACATGATATATTGTTTAATGACAAAAATTATCTAGAACGCTATGGTGACACTACAAGTCACTAATGTTCACATTTCTTTCTGACTGGTTGAATAAAGATATAACTTAAGTCAACTTCAGTGTATGAATGACCAGATTGTTTAATACATGTATCTAAAAACGTTTTGCCAGGGCAATGCTATAATGTTCTCAATCGGACATTTTGAGACATCTCCGGAGACCTACAGTAGGTACCTGGGTAGGGTGGGGTAATAGGGAGGTGGGTACCCGGGTAGTAAATTTGGACTCGTCCCAGCCATAGTGTGTACTGTATGTATATAATGCTTTGATAGCTTCAGATACCACTTGGTGTTTAGGCTGCTATGATAATCATTATCATCAGTGTTGTATCCTCTCCTTACCCACTTCACAAACCCTACTTTTTATTTCGGGAGGGACCCGTGAATATCCCGGGTAGAATAGGTCTGCAGCAACCCATGCTTGCTGTAAAAGGTGACTATGCTTGTCGTAAGAGGCGACTAACAGGATCAGGTGGTCAGGCTTGCTGACTTGGTTGATGCATGTCATCGTATCCCAATTGCATGGATCGATGCTCATGATGTCAATGACTGGATATCTGGTCCAGACTCGATTATTTACAGATCGAGGTCATATAGCTGGAATATTGCTGAGTGCTTGTTAAACAACAAATAAACAAACGAATTATGTCCGGAGGTGGGTAGCCAGCATTGTCAACTTGAAGACCTGAGTTTGAGTCCCATAGGGTTTAATGGATCCCAGAAACCTATGCTGGTTGTAACAGGCGACCAAATGGATTGGATGGTTAGGCTCGGTGACTGGATGTCATTAGACCCGACATCGTGGATAGTTCTTCTCAATATCATCACTCGATTGTATGGTCCAGACTCGATTATTTACAGATCACTGTCATATAGCTGGAATATTGCTGAGTGAGGCATTAAACAAAACTGAGTTTTATGCCCCACATGGTAAGATCTGTGATATGGGAAGTACTTTGCTAAAAGTGAATTTAAACACAACTCACTCATTTTCTGCAAATTTTACCAATAGACAAGGTTTGTGTCAAGTAAAATACCCCTGCAACTAACATTTAGAACAACATTTGATCATCAGTATATACAAAGGCAAAGGCGATGGTCCAAGTCACAAAACTCTTCATGCAGAGTTGCATCCCTTAGCCATACCAGGACTCTCTGTTCATGGATTCAAACTCCACATTTTCCCAGATTATGTCCCTTGGTTTATAAGCATCATACTTATACTTGTAGGTTTCAGTAAAGTGTTAATAATCTACAACCTGCCTCACTTTGGTCTTTCCTTCCATGGGGCTGTTGGGTAGCCTAGTGGTTAAAGGGTTTGCTTGTCACGCCAAAGACCCGGGTTCGATTCCCGATATGGGTACAATGTGTGAAGCCCATTTCTGGTATCCCCTGCCGTGATATTGCTGGAATATTGCTAAAAGCGGCGTTAAAATCAAACACACACTCACTCACTCACTTTCCTCCCATATTGAGCTGACACGAAGTGATATTACTGAAATTATTCAATGAGAGTCAAACCAAACTCATTCTAATGATGGATTTATTCCAGACTTGTATTGCCATATAACATATCACTGTTATTTCATTCCTACATTCTAATGTGTACATATACCTATTGCGGAACTCAACTTAATTCCATTACATACATAACTGGGGTTGAGAAGTCCGATATCTCTTACTGAAAGCTTGACTGTAGTCCTGCTCTATTCATGGGCTTTTTTGCAGCTGTCAAGAATAAGCCCATGTAATCCTTCTCTCAGATTTACGGCGGGTTTACGCGTGCCCTTTTCAGTCACAGTGGTATTATAGCCATATATATTTACTGTTATGTATTGGGAATAATTTCATTATAAGTATATCCTGGTTATATAGTGAATAACAGTCAGTTTTTGGACAGTTATGTTGATTTAGAGCTTAGCCGTTCTGAAAGCCATTTGGATATTGTTTGATCTATTACCATGTTTATGGGGGGTTAATGTTTGATGGTTAGATTGTTACATTGTGTGTGATAGATGATATTGTTTGTGATAAAGGGTTAACGTTCATCAGTCATATTGTTGATGGTATTTAGAGTTAATGCTTGGTGGTTGAAATTTTCATGTTTGTTTTATAAAGGGTTAATGTTTGATGGATGATATGGTTTGTTAAAAAGGGTTAATGTCAATGGGCCGTAGTGTTGATTTTGTGTAGAGTTGATATTTGGTGG
This sequence comes from Haliotis rufescens, assembly GCF_023055435.1. Lineage (NCBI taxonomy): Eukaryota > Metazoa > Mollusca > Gastropoda > Lepetellida > Haliotidae > Haliotis > Haliotis rufescens. The sequence continues at coordinate 952,899 of NW_025964368.1, forward strand.
TTGTCATGTTTATGTTATGTATAGGTTAGAGGAAGAGGGCCTGGTGTCTAATCGTTGAAATGCAAACATATGACTGAAAGCATGAGCAATGATCCATGCTACTTGGTCACAGTGACCTACAATCAGCCAAGCAGGACAGCCCATTTCGCATGACCAGGACTGTATGTTTAAAAAACCCTCATTCTTTGGCCCATGGTACGGAAGCCTTTTAGGGCCATTTGTTTTTTGGTTGTTGTTTTTTTTTATACTAAGTTGAAATTTCAAGTTATTATCTTAAAATTTCAAGATGATTGTCTGAAAATTTCAACTTAGCATGTATCTTGAAATTTCAACTTAGTATAACATCTTGAAATTTCAAGAAAAAAAGAAATGGCCCTAAAAGGCTTCTGTACCATGGGCCAAAGAATGGGGTTTTTTTTTAACATTAAGTTAAATAGAAAAATTAATTTGATCTCCCTCACGGAATGTTCTTCAATATGTGTTGTAGCTTGCTTCTATATGGCCAGTTTGCACCACTATTGCACCTGATGCGCTGTGTGACACATTTGACCCCTAACGTAGGTGGGGATGGTCGGGTAGCCAAGTGGTGAAAGCGTTCGCTCGTCAAACTGAAGCCCCGGGTTCGATTCCCCACATGGGTAAAATGTGTGAAGCCCATTTCTGGTGTCCCCTTTCATGATATTGCTGGAATATTGCTGAAATATTGCTGAAGTGGCGTAAAACCATACTCATTCACCTCTAACGTAGGTGATATTCTGGATGCTCAGTGTGACATTTTGAACGCATATGACAGGCTCACATATTGGTTTGTTGCTTTGACTGTGTTCTTCACTTGTAACGTTCAAGGTGAAAATGTTTTATGTGAAAGTATTACTCTTATATTTCATTTGTATTGTTTCATTACACATGTTCTTGTCCTTTTTTTGTTTTTAAGTCCCAATCTCATTAAAATCAGAACTACTGCTAAACAAAGATCTTAGGACATCCCATTATGAATAACGTCAGAATGACCTTTCATCTGACCAATCAGAGCGTCGCTTACCAGATCAGGAAAGTGACAGTCGGAATGTGATTTCTAAACATGCAATCTTGAAGAGGATAACACAGGATACTCTGAACAAAATGTATGGGCTGTACGACTGATTCCGTCAAAATCATCATCTATCTCTCACTTCCTTTGGATAAACATTTGAAAGGAAGAGACATTGCATAGTATGAGGGAAGTACTGCCATACAATCTCGACCATATATTAACATTACAGAATGTTCTTTTGTACAGTTTTCATTATTTTAATCGAGAACTTTGTCAACATATTTTTCAAGCATAGTCTGAAATGGAAGTCACCAGTTTGAAACGTGCAATAAAGCTGGAGAAAGCTACTTTCTGATTAGCTAATGTCGACTTTTGTTGGTCATTTCATTGGTCGGTCAAAATTTGTGAAAGGTCGTTCTGACGTGACCCACAATACGATGTCCTGAGATCTTTGTTTAGCGGTAGTGAGGACTAAGATCTAAGATCTGATTGATGAGATTGCTGGAGTCCCCAAGGATTGTGTCCTATTTATTGAAGATAGGAGACTTGTTTCACTCAGGTACACAGCAAACATTCAGCAGTGGGTTCATGTTATAGTTATCTGTTTTTCATAGCAATAAAAGATATAAAATAGAATACATGATTTATTAAAAAAGCATCCTCTTTTGTAAAAATTCATAAAAACATTATTCATTGCATATGGATCTGTTCATGTGTTTTCAGTAATACCTATTGCCCTTAAATGTTTACTTTCATGTCTGGTGTTGCTATGGTAACATTTTAGTTAGAGCTCCACAGGGAGTTTTGAGGTTTGGCAGGCCACATAGCCATGTTTTGTCTACCACAATTATTCAGTGATGCAGAGGGAATTGAGTTTGAGATCTGCAGCATGTTATGTATGCCAGCATCAATACATGGGGACATGCTGGACCTGTGTTGTGAAGTGAAGGATGCAACGCAACGGCTGGGGGGGGGGGGGGGGGGGGGGCAGATATAAGGAAGTTTGCTGTGTTTGTCTATGCAATGATCCAGGTTGTTTGTAATGGGATGTTTTAGTATTCTGTACTGTTTTGTTTGTTTGTTGTTTAACAAGCACTCAGCACTGTTCCAGCTATATGACAGCAGTCTGTGAATTATCGAGTCTGGACCAGATATCCAGTGATTAACATCATGAGCATCGATCCATGAGATTGGCATACGATGACATGTATCAACCAAGTCAGCGAGCCTGACCACCCAATCCCGTTTGTCGCCTTTTACCACAAACATAGTCTCCTTTTACGACAAGCATAGTCGCCTTTTACGGCAAGTATGGGTTGCTGAAGACCTATCTACCCCCCATCTTTACAAATATGTTGCTTTACACTCAGCGACATTACCCTACTTGGTTAGGTCGTTGTTTCAACAGGTTATTTTTCTTTGTAACTGTGTTTTTGTCTGTTTAACACCTCACACAGCAATAGTCTAGCTGTATGACGGCGGTCTGTAAATAATCAAGTCTGGACAAGAAATTCCAGTGATTGACTTCATGAGCATCTATCCACGCACTTGGGATATAATGACATGCATCAACCAAGTCAGCGGGCCTCTTACGACAAACATAGTCACCTTTTATGGTAAGCATGTTTTGCTAAAGACCTATTCTACCCCGGATCTTCATGGGTCATCAGCATTTGCACTTGCTGAAGTTGAACTATTAGAGTGAGTGAGTTTGGTTTTACGCCGCTTTTAGCAATATTCCAGCAATATCACGGCGGGGGACACCAGAAATGGGCTTCACACATTGTACCCGTGTCAGGATTCGAACCCGGGTTTTCAGCGTGACGAGCGAAGGCTTTAACCACTAGGCTACCCGACCGCCCCGAACTATTAGATATAGATGAGAGGGGAGTTAGCCTAGCTTGGTTCAGGGCTTCGCATGGTCTAAAGTGCATCTTGTGTAGTGACCCGCTCTGTGGGGGATATGAAATCATATTAATGTTCAATGAAATCATATCACCCTTCAGAGGGCACAAATATATGCATCATAGCAGGCCCGCTGATATTTTTACTGGACACAGGCCAAAGGACCAGCAGTTAAGCTGACCCCACATGACCAGCGCGTACAAGTTACTCCCATGTCAACATGTATATGTACAGAGGGAGCTTGACAAACTATCGCTCATCTGGCTTAGCGTCAACAGTAAGTCCAAAGGTTATGACACAAGCTGTTGTTTTGACCTGATCTGTCTTGAGGCTGATTCCGTTTGACCTTTCCACTTGTAGGGTTTCAAAATGGATCAGCTGTACTAATGTACATTTTTTCAAGCATTTTGTTTGAATTTTAATGTTGTTCATTTCTTTTGTACAGGTGTAGGTGTATTTTTTCAAAATAGATGTATACTAATCTGCCAGGAGAGTGGAAGGTTGGGCGTTAGATCACCAGCTGCATCATACCAAAAGATGTTAATAGATGGTACTTGTTGTTACCCTGCCTGGCACTAGGCTTAAGGGGCTAAAACAAGGACTGGTCAGTTCAGAGTCAGCAGTTTATTGTGTTTGAATAGGCTATTCATGTTAAACTTTGGTATGGTATCTCATTCGGCTAGCACTATAAAAACTGCTTTAGTCCGGACGAGTACAAGCTGACACACACGCACACATACATGCCTATTCAAGGGGACATTGCACTCTGAATCTATCGGGGCGGTCGGGTAGCCTAGTGGTTAAAGTGTTCGCTCATCACGCCGAAGACCCGGGTTCAATTCCCGACATGGGTACAATGTGTGAAGCCCATTACTGGTGTCCCCCGCCGTGATATTGCTGGAATATTGCTAAAAGCGGTGTAAAACCACACTCACTCCCTCACTCACTCACTCACTCACTCACTCACTCACTCACTGTATCTATCATTCAGTCTCAAATTATTTTCGACTATTACTCTCTCTATCATCAGGGTTTCATTGTATAGATCATAAACATGATAAACAGTTGAAGAAAAATTATATATTTTTAGATCCAGTACAGTTTACTGAAGTGAAATGCAACAGATACACTAAATAGTTTCCATGTTACCATATTCGCCATAATAAGCACCCTGGCAACTTCGATATTGACAGAGAAGGGCACTTATTGAAACCATGCACAGCAAGTCATATTTTTTTTCAGAAACTGAGCGGTAGTGAAAAAACTTAGGTTTAAACATAAATGTAACTAAAACATTTTCCATAATAGTTACTGGGCAGTCTTTTACTTCTTCTTCTCTGCTGTTTTCTTTTAAAAAAGATGTGTAATATACACAAGCAATATCGCCTGGCACATAAAGTATGGGTGCTTATAATGATAATTTACAGTTTGGTCAAGAAAAAGTTTGGCATATTAGAGCAGGGTGATATTATACGCACCATTCTGATTCAGACACATTTAGTGTAACAAGACGGATGTTCCGATTGAACATTTTGTCAGGCATCGGTTACCTCCCTTTATCGGCTTGTAGACCAGTCACTTGTACCCGAGACGGTTCGCGCAGTTTCGAAAAAAGTAAACATGTTTCAACGCGATGGCAAACGGATGTGCGTTGGTTTGCGTGAAATAATTCATATATTTGGAACTCTAAGATGAATAAGCTTTTAGAAAATACTACATGTTAGTTTCTGAAAAATATGTACATAGAAAATCGCTGTCAAAAACAGAACATTTTGCTCAATTTTTACACATTTTTCTCCAAAATTGACCGTTTATATTTTTCTTATGACATTTTTTCATGTCATACGATAACTAGTATGATGATCAATGATTCTATGTTATTTTGTTTTATTATTTTCACAAATAACACTTGTAGAGACATTTGCAGAAATCCATGGTCCACTGACAGACTGTCACGCATACGAGTGACCCCTCTGAGGTTGTCACTTGTACGCGAGACGGGAGACCATTCTCACGTACACGTTACGTCCTCTACTGTTAATACAGTAAATACAGTATATGCTTATAAACCAACCTAATTCAGTTGATATGAGTTGTGCAGTGGCTAGTACGGCTGAGTGATCTGACAGTATCTAATGTGTAACACGCCTCTGGCTTAGGGAAAAGGCTGACTTTTTGAGACGAAGGTGGAGGTATTGTTTACATTTACATCCTGTTGCATCTGGGGATATTTTTTCTCCTGCATTAAATTCTGAATCAACCAAACGAAACACTCTCTGAAACTTTGCGCATCTGTTATGCAAATGGGGGTTAGATGTGGCGCCATGCTGTCTTCAGCCGACACCTTCTCACCTCACTTAAAACATGCAACAGCCACACAAACACTAATGTGAAGATGTTATTTAATCATAAGCCAGCATGTTTGGGAAAGTAGTATCAATATTCATATGCATCAAACAAACAACACAGTCATATGTTATGTATACTACTCAAAAGAAGTTAAGGACCACCTGATTCTTTCATATCACTATAGTTAATCTGTCATATAAACAACACAGCCATATGTTTTATATACTACTCAAAAGAGGGGCGGTGTGGTAGCCTCGTGGTTAAAGCGTTCGCTCGTCACGCCAAAGACCCAGGTTCGAATCCCGACATGGGTACATTGTGTGAAGCCCATTTCTGGTGTCCCCCGCCGTGATATTGCTGGAATATTTCTAAAAGCTGCGTAAAAACCAAACTCACTCACTCTCTCAAAAGAGGGGCGGTGGGGTAGCCTCCTGGTTAAAGCATTGGCTCATCACGCCAAAGACCTGGGTTTGATTCCTTACATGGGTACAATGTGTGAAGCCCATTTTCCGGTGTCCCCCGCTGTGATAGTGCTGAAATATTGCTAAAAGCAGCGTAAAACCACACTCACTCACTCACTCAGAAGAAGAAGTTAAGGTCCACCTGATTCTATCATATGACTATGGTTAATCTGTCATGCATGACAGATTAACTATTTGTTTGTTTGTCTGTTGTTTAACGCCGCACTCAGCAATATTCCAGCTATATGACGGCGGTCTGTAAATAATCTGGAGTCTGGACCAGACAATCCAGTGATTGACATCATGAGCATCGATCCAAGCAATTGGTATTGATGACATGTATCAACCAAGTCAGCGAGCCTGACCACCCGATCCCGTTAGTCGCCTTTCACGACAAGCATAGTCGCCTTTTACGGCAAGCATGGGTTGCTGAAGACCTATTCTACCCCGACAGATAACCTACAGTAATAGGAAACAGGTGATCCTTAATTTATTTTGAGTAGTATATGTTCTACATGATGACAAAAGGGAGACTGTGTAGAGCATTTATAACATGCTCAGAGAACATCAATGATGTTGAGGTTTTTGGTCATACAGTAAACCGCGTTATATCGAGGAGCCGTGTTTATCCCTCTCCGGTTGGTAGGTGATTCAAGTAGGTACATTGTAGCACATGTTTACAGTGTATATCGATCAGTGAGTGGATATACGCTGGGATATATCATTCACACCAGGATGTCAAGATAAAATAAATACAGATGTTTTAATGTAGCTTGCAACATAGGCATGATTTCAAGGGCATGCTGTGAAAAGGATTTTCGTCATGCATGGAAGATATAGAAAAAACGTGCATAATTGTGTCAAATTACTGTGAGCAAATTGTAGGTAGCCCTGTAACTTAGCCAAATATTTGACAACACCCAGGTACAGCTTACAGTTGGGACCTGTAGTTGACACTTGATTGTGTGTTTAGTGTGCTATTCGAAGCATATAGGTCTATATATAATTACCACCTACCTGTGTGTAGGAGAGGTAAATAAGCAAGTATATCCTGTGTTAGGTGTGACTTTGGAGTATTAGTATAATTGACGCCTTCTTTTTGTTGTAGTAAAAGCTCATGGATGAACTCTCTTTTTGAAGCAGTTTTTAATGATGTGAAGAAATATTTTATGATTTGTAAATTCAGTGGGATTGTTTGTTAGTTGTTTGATGCTTTACCATGCAATATTCAGCTATATGATGGCGGTCTGTAAATAATCGAGTCTGGATGAGATAAACCTGTGATTGACATCATGAGCACCGATCCACGCAATTGGGATACGATGACATTCAATTCACTAAGTGACCTGTCAAGGTAGAATATGTCTTCAGCAACCCATGCTTGCCATAAAAGGCGACTATGCTTGTCGTAAAAGGCGACTAACGGGATTGGGTGGTCAGGCTCGGTGACTTGGTTGATGCATGTCAACAATCAATCGATGCTCATGATATTAATCACTGGATTGTCTGGTCCAGACTCGATTATTTACAGACCGCCATCATATAGCTGGAATATTGCGGAGTGCAGCGTTAAACAACAAACAAACAAACAAACAATTCACTAAGTCAAAGTCTGACCACCCAATCCTCTTACGACAAGCTTAGGTCAATTCAGTAGGAAAATATGATGAAAGTTGTGGTGAAATAGAATTGAGTTTTGAGTTTTTTTGACATGATATGCAGTTTGTACTTTGAATGTAGGGTGAGTGAGTGAAGGTTGTTTAAGCCACCGTCAGCCAGTATTCCAGAGATATATCACACTAGCCTGTATATAGGTGCTGAGGTGAAATGGGATTTTATGTCTTTTTTGTAGTGTGGCTGTCTACCTGTACTAATGCTGGTTTTATGGTGCTAGTGGACCGAGATATCATGCCTCAGTTTTATAATGAGTTCCCATAGATAACATTGATATCATACTGACTCTGAGCTGGCCCATCCTTGTTTTATCCCCACAATGCTGAGTTTGTTTGGTTGTTGTTAAATTCTGCACTCAGAATTCTGCACTTGTGTGTACTGCCATATTGTTCCCTAGTCATGTTCCTCAAAGTGAACTTGGTGCTACAACTATCTTAAGTCCTTGATAATGTGTAGGAGTTACGTTTTGGTTTGTTGTTTTACGCCACACTCAGCAATATTCCAGCTATATGATGGCAGTCTGTAAATAATCGAGTCTGAACCAGACAATCCAGTGACTAACAACATGAGCATCGATCTACGCAACTGGGATATGACATGAATCAACCAAGTCAACGACCCAAGTCATTGACCAACCGATCCCGATCACCCTTTGCGACAAGCATTGTCGCCTTTTATGGCCAACATGGGTTGCTGAAGTCCTATTCTTACCCAGATCTTCACGGGTCCCTCAATGCTGAGCACCAGGCAGGGTCACAACTACCATCTTTAACGTCTTTGGGTATCACGTGGTCAAGGGGTCGAACCGCCGAACTTCCACTCTGTCCACCACCTAATGGAGGCAGTTCCTAGCCTGTAACTAATGAAACCCGGACCAGACAAACCAGTGACTGAAAGTAGGACAATTGTCAACATCACCAACGTATTGACTGTTTGATTGGCATTTTAGAAGGTGGTGAGTAAGTAAGAACACATACAACTTTATGGATAACAAATTCTTGTTTATTGCATATTGTGACATTTCCATGTAGATTCGCAGCTTGATAACGGTGTAACAATCTACATAAAAAACTGCGCTACATGCAATATAACAGAAGTTGTTGTCCTTAAAGGTGTACTTTTTCCTACCACTAACATATGAGTGAGTGAGTGAGTTTGATTTTACACCGCTTTTAGCCATATTCCAGCAATGTCATGGCAGGGGACACCAGAAATGGGCTTCACACATTGTACCCATGTCGGGAATCGAACCCGGGTCTTCGGCGTTGATGAGCGAACGCTTTAACCACTAGGCTACCCGACCCTCCCTCACTAACATATGATGTTTCTGGTTGATTGATGTGCATAACACCAAATTTAAAAGAAGTTTAATGTGTGTAGTAGATCTTTAACCAAATCAAAATAGACGGACAAAACAACCTTTAAAAAAACATTCTGGGAGTCGAAAGCAACAGGGTGGAGTTGAAATACTGTACAATATGAGCAGCCTTGGGTACTCAATGTTCACTGTAGTGTGAAGTGTAGAGCATTCATCGTCAATACAGTATATCGGTCATGTACGCATGTTGTGTGATACACCCTTCATCTTTCTGGCATTAAACGTTTTTTTCCCAGTGATGAGGTTTTAAAGGGATATGGATGTTTGTATTGTTGCCGAGGGCACCTACCGTGTGACTCATTACATTAAATATGGTGAATAAACTGTCAGGTATTGACTTACTTAGTTTCCCTGCTTCTATGACTGTTTGCGCACCCAGCTTCATGGCAGGGGGTACGCAAGGTAAGATCTATTTTCACACCTGTCCCATCTGTACACAGGTGAGATGAAAAATCGTATACTGATCTGAAAATTACAAATTTTGAAGATGAGTGAAGTTGAATAATTGGGACTGATATTTAGGCTTGAACTTGAGAATTTGCAATCAGCAGAAGTTGAGAAACCTTCTTAAACAACTGAAGGTATATCGTCTCTTTAGCCAAAGTTGTAAGGTCGCTTGTTTATGGGAATATTATTCTGTACATTTGTTGTGGATTTATTGTAATAAATATTGATCATAATTTGTGAAGCATTGTAGAGTATTTGTCAGTAGTGTATTGACTGTTGTGAGCTGAATGTCACGTTTGTACCAGTGCTTATGGGGCAGCTCAATGGTGAGTATCACTGAAGTCTGTATTGAGGAGGTGTATAGTGGGTACTGGGAGGCAATAAGGGAAAATGTCTCAACTGACAACCCTCTTGTCTACGTATCCTTTCTTAGCCACACAGAGAACATGACATAAACATATCAACAGTATTGAGACATGTCACAGTCTACTGACAACCCACTTGTCTACGTATCCACTCTTAACCACACAGAGAACATTACATAAACATGGCAACAGATAGAGAATCTCACCTGAGTGTCTTTTGATATCAAATATATCAACATGAGTTGATAAAAGTGGAAAAATTCCGAGGCTTGCCAAGGGTTTTATCCACTTTTATCAATGAGTGTTGATATATTTGATATCAAAAGACACGAGGGTGAGATTTTATTTATCATCCAACATCATTCTTCCAACTTTTTCAATTTGTAGACAATAATTAGCAGTGTCTTCAGTGTAAAAAGTACCATTAGTGATGTCATTTGATTGTGATGTCATGGTAACCAGTGATGTCACAATGGTCTGCAAAGCATTGTGATGTAATTTCATTGCAGCGATATCTACAGTGTAGATATCGCTTGATCTCATCCAAGTGATATCTCCTGTGGGAGCCAGTTTTGGATGATAAAGACATTTCCCAGTCAACTGACAACCCACTTTCCTATGTATCCACTCTTAACCACACAGAGAACATTACAGAAACATGGCAACAGTTTCGAGTGGATAGGAAGGCAAATGGGTTGTCAGTTGACTGTGACATGTCTCGATACTGTTGCCATGTTTCTGTAATGTTATCTGTGTGGTAAAGAGTGGATAGGCAGACAAGTGGTTTGTCAGTTGACTTGTCCAGCAGTTGTCAAATCTTGCATGTACTCAAATCATTAAGCCCATCTCAATTTAATTTAATCAACCCAACATTGGGTATTACTCTCGAGATACTTTTGAGATCTCCTCATACATTGGCCATTACTTTTAAGATACTCTTCAGATCACCCCAACATGGGGCATTACTCTCGATAAAACTCTTGAGATCACCCACAACATCAGCCATAAGTCTCGATGATATTCTTGAGATCACCCCCAACATGGGAGATAGGCCATTACTCTGGAGATAGGCCATTACTCTGGAGATAGGCCATTACTCTTGAAATAGGCCATAGGTTTGTTCCTGCTTCAAGAACCTACTGGAGTCATGATAAACAGCTGTACTACGCCTACGTACTCCCTCACTGATCAAGTCCCTGCAGGGATTCTGGGCTAGAACGGGTCCCTAGTACCCCAGGCTTGTAGTAAGGGTTGACTGAAGTGGACCGAGTGGTCAGGTTCATAGACTTTGACGATTGCGTGCTACCGTGCCCGCTGCTCATTGTTTCAGTCTTTGGTTTGCCTGGTACAGATTATCTACAGCGGAAATACTGCTGGCTGCAGCATCAAGTAACACTCACTCACTCACATACCAAGTTTCAAAAGGATTTATCTTTAAAGTCCTATTCCTGTTTGAGAATTTTGAATTGCTGCTTGACCTGGGTCCTGTTCCCTGATCTTAGGGGGCAGGGGTGGCGCAATCTTCTAAGGTGCAACAATTTGCTGTGCAGAGTTACATCCCTTGGGCATTTGGGCAACCTATGGTCGTGGGTTCGAATCCCATTTCACCCTGATTATGTTTCTCGGTTTGTAAGCACCATACCTGTGCTTTCATCAAAGTGGTTAACGACCTGCACCACTTTCCTTCCACATTAAGCTGACATACTGTGATATAACCGAAGTACTGTTCAAAGCAGTATTGAACCCACTCACTCTCTCCATGATCTTACTCTACGACTGTCCTAACTCCTACGCATTATCAAGGACTTGAGATAGTTGTAGCACCAAGTCCACTTTGAGGAACACGACCTGGGAGCAATATGGCAGTAAACACAAGTGCAGAATTCTGCAGAAGTGTTTTGGAATCAATATGTCACCCTGACCCAGATTGTTTAATTAGTTGCAGCTTTGTGAAGCAATTGTGTGAGACTGAATTGTTCATTGATTGATACACTCGGGGCAGATAGTACACTACCGACGGGTCAGTGAAACATTTGTAGCAACCTCCTACTGGCATGTGTGAAGACATTCAAGTGCTGTGGAGTCATTTCACATTTGTTCATATTTGTACCTTGAATTACTTCGTAACACCTTATTACTTCCCACCAAAGAAATCCCGTGAAGATACCGGGGTAGAATAGGTCTTCAGCAACCCATGCATGCCGTAAAAGGTGACTATGCTTGTCGTAAAAGGCAACTAACGGGATCGGGTGGTCAGGCTCGCTGACTTGGTTGATGCATGTCATCGATCCCAATTGCATTGGTCGATGCTCATGATATTAATCACTGGATTGTCTGGTCCAGACTCGATTTTTTACAGACCGCCGTCATATAGTTGGAATATTGCTGAGGCGTTAAACAACAAACCAAACCAAACCAAACCAAACCAAACCAAACCAACCAAAGAAGATTTGAGGAAACTTTCTGATTATCCATTTGAAAGAAGGATCGTTAAAAGGCACAAAATACCCCAAAAATAATTTTAATTGTGAAACTGACATTTTATTACTTGTGTATCCTTGGTATCTTGTCTCCAAGATAAAAGTCTTACGTCTTCAAAATGATGAATAATATATGTATGATTAATGTCTTCCAACCCCTAATTGCTTATTTTTGTCAATTTGTTCTTTGTATAGTAGCTCTTTGAAAAGATGGAAAACACAGATCACTTTGTAAGTTGCTTTTTGGTCTGAGATCTGTTGTTAGAATAGGTCTTCAGCAACCAATGCTTGTCATCAGATGTGATTATGCTTGTAGTTATAGGCGACTAACAGGATCGGGTGGTCAGGCTCGCTGACTTGGTTGATGCATGTCATCGTTTCCCAATTGCGTGGATCAATGCTTATGTTTCAATCACTGGATTGTCTGGTCCAGACTTGATTAATTGCAGACTGCCATCATATAGCTATATGACGACGATATAGCTATATGACTAAATAATCGAGTCTGGACCAGACCATCCAGTGATCTACGAAATTGGGTTCCAATGACATGCATCAACCAAGTCAGCAAGCCTGACCACCCAATCCCGTTAGTCGCCTCTTTTGACAACCATAGTTGCCTTTTACAGCAAGCATGGGTTGCCAAAGACCTATTCTACCCTGGATCTTCACGTGTCTAAGATAGCATGAAACCCTACTCAAAGTGAAAATCATAGAACTACGCTGCCCACATGACAGCCATTTCTGTTCAGTTAGTTAGCACTTTCATCTGCAGAGAGGACAAAAGAAGGATCATTAGTCAATAAAGGTAACACTTAGAAGTTGATCCGTCGGTTTAACGCCCTCGCAAGGCGCCAGCGTGTTCACAGTAGTTATTGAACCAGTTGTGTTGTCTTCTGTTACCATAATAAATGCCCATCCACGTAACATGTGGACTGCTGACGGTGCTTTCTCCGTGGCACATTCCGCCAGGGTGGCTCGGAGAGGTGCTATCTGTAGTGATAAGAACCGACTCCCTCACTAAGGAGAAGTACAGTACACCAGCTACCTGTATATTGAGAACTGAAGATATACATGGACACATTCTTTAGTCAAACTGTCAGAGTGATTGATAAATCACCAGCGTCTGACAGCTTGAGGTCAATACCTGTGAATGTCACTTGGCAGTGGCGAGGCTTTGAAGTTTCACCTGGATTGCTTAATTGGTTTTATTACCGAGGATTTACTACCTGGCATTGTGAGGTGGTAAAAGTTTCTTGTGGGACGTCCTCTCGTTGTGCTGTAGTTAATGACACGTGTGGACAAGCCACATGGGATATCGTGGACGCAAGCCAATCAGATGAAAGGAAGCTGGCACGAAGTTGAATGCTTTTGTGGTGGCAATTTCATTAAAACAAAATGGATGTGGAGCCTGCTGTTTGTGAATTCCATTAAGACTACATTGGCAAGCGAAAGTGTTTGTATCGATATGCATTTCATCAGAACTATATTTTATGACCAGGTGTTATTAAACTGGTCCTCCTGGTGATATGAATGACAGCAGTTTGAGGGGAACTAGATGCCGGTGTATATAAGTAACGGTAATGGTGACATCTTGGATTATGGGTCAGTTGCTTTTATGAAGACCTGGTCTTGATGGTGTGAGTGAAATCATGGTTAATGGGAATACCATGAGGGATACGCGATGAATTATTCATGAATGGATGACCTCACCTAGATCTACCTATACTCTATCAATAGGGTCAGGTTCTTTCTATCTATAGTCAGGCTCTCAAGCCAAGCTTGAAGACAGATCATATCTTCAAACCTACTTTGATTCTCTGGTTCAGTTTCCCATGCTTTAGCTTATGCGTGAAGCATATTTAAAAATGTCATCCCATAATGCACTTGTAGGAGATAAACAGATGAGAATGTTGTCAAACAATGCTCACAACAGATAGGGTGATAACATGTCAATATTCCACGCCTGAGTGATTTTGCTGTTGACTCGATGACAGACTGTTTTATACATATCTGTGATCGTATATTATCGTGGAGATGATTTTTAACAAACACATCATTTGGAACTATTATCGATTGTTTTCGCGGTCATGCTTCGTTGGTTGTGTTAATGCTGGCTGACATGCAATATCTGCAATATACATGGGTGACATACATGCCAACCAGTGGAGCCTCGGTCTGCTTGCTATATTGATCTCGACTCGACGAGTTGATGCGGTTGCAATATGTGGAAGGTTTATGTTTTCATGCGATGGACATGTGGGACATTGAAACTCTAGACAAAACAAGATGTCTGTATGTGCGATACACCTGCAGTGTTCTTCATCAAGGGATGGATTGTTGATATGTGGATCCAATTCTGTATGCTGAATAGCTGTTTGTGTGTCACGCTTCATTGATGTTATGGCCGGAGGCTGCAACTTAACGTGTGTATTTTCATGCATGGTTGATTTTGCTAAAATAAGCAGAAAACGTGAAAGACATTGCTGTTAAAGACTGAATCTTGGATTGTTGATAGTGAATGTGTTCTTTGAAAAGACTTGCCAAATAAACCTGAGACTGATTTTCAGCAAAATAAGATCTGTAGGCTGTTGTGTCCAGTGCACTTCTAATAAAAACATACAGGCTGTACCTCATCTCCTGGACCTGCACATGAGATTTTGACTAATTAATGATGATGAACTAATTAAGGCCAGGTTGGTGTGAACTGATCACAATCTCTCAACGAGCACCACTCGACCATCTAGTCAGTACAAGAGTATTGATTGATGAAGGAAAAACTGTTTAATATTTGGATGTACTCTGAAAACATTGATTGACATCGCATATGGACTTCGGTAGTCATTTTATATTGATGTTTATTGAAGCCTGTGTCGTAAGGTGGTCAGTGAAGAGGTAAAGTCTTCAAGGAACTTCTTATGATATACCTCCATTGTGTACAGACTTATTTCCGAAAAAGGAAACGATGAACACACATCAGCAGTTTAACATTTATAGTTTACAGTGAAAGACGAACACAGCATCTGACAAAATTGTCAAAAGATTTAAAGTTGTTAATACTTACCCTGTGGTGGAAGACACTCCCAGATTGGTTTTCAGTGTGCATGACTGGGAATAAAGAAATAAAGATTACGGATTTCACCAGTTGGCTTAAAGACCCTGGACTTTAGACTTGGGCATAGCTAGCCATGTTTCTCCTGTTTCCTGGAGCAGGTGGACTCATAGAGTTGTGAATAAACACTGGGTAGATCTTGTTGAATTACACTGATGTGTTTGAACAAGGAGAAAAAACGCAGTGGCAGGTACACCCCCGTTTCTGATGTGAGATTCTTGCAGTACACTTGAACAGAGGACACAAAAACCGGCCTATTTACTTTGGTGTATTTATTAACATTGAACAGTGTATTAAAATTTCAATCGGTGTAGAAACGATGTTGACATAGAAATGCCAGTCCGACAACACCCGTGTTACATGTGCGTGGTAGGTGTGTGACTGCCTAGAGACAGACTGTTTGCTGTGACTAACAATGGAATTAAAAGATCCCCTTTACTCTGCATGAATTAAAGTTTGAATTATATGAGGCGAGAGCAAGCGGATCTCTTGTGACTTGCTATTGCGTCTGTGGATAGGTCCTTTTATTGCCAACTCATGAGTGGATAGAAATTCAATGATTGAAGATCTGTCTTGGAAAAAAGTGACATTTATTGAATAGTGTTGGGTGTTTCTTGGACAGACAGTACAAGAGGTTTGTGGTTGACAGACTTTGGGATCAAGTGTAAAATGTAGCTGTCATGAGAAGTTTATGTGGAGTCTCTGGTTCTGAATAATCGTACTCGATGTTGAGGTTTTAAATGTCAGTCTTCGTGGAGGGTAAAGTATTTTGAAGTGAGGAATTACTTGCCAAGAGACCAACACCGGGAAAGCAGGTAGCTTCGACAGACAGCAAATACTAAAATTTGGATTACTGGTGTGGTTTTTGACAGAAGTCTGCCGCGGGACACTTCATCAAAGACAGTGTTGCTGGATTACAAGACACGTGGACTTATATGTGTGTCAATGTCAACTAAAAACTTGGCATGAGAGAAGACTGACGTGTGATTTGCAAATTTGGTCAAGTAATTGAAAAAGTCTCTGCTTTTCAACACTAGTATTGACAGAAGAGAGTCAAGAAAACTGTTCAAGTTTGTTCAGAGTGTAGGAGCAACCTCGTGTAAATTCTACAAAAAATCACAAGGCTTTGTAGGAAAACTGTGACATTTTATCATTGAGGGGAGCACTTTCGTATTTCGCTTTCAATGATAATGGACAGAAATGTGCAGTGAAGCATATTATAGCAGATTACTACAATACCTCCATTGTAGATTATTGACGTGCTTGTAACCCTGAATGAGGCTGCCAAGGTTAATATTTCAACTGCGGTATAAAACTTTACGGAGCGGATAAATGCCTACATGAACTATATCATCATGTACACAGGCTGAAAGGTGTGTTCAACAACGTTCTCTACTAACAAGGGTCTTCCTTCTCCCTTCACTGGACTTTTAGAGGTTTAGTTTAGGTGTGTGAATTATCACACGGAAATCTGGAAGACCATCATTCAGGCAGAGGACTGATCCTGTTTTAGGTATTTACAATAAGAGACGTGACAAAACAAGCTGCCTCTTGATTGACGGACCACAAGGGCGTGATCGGCGTTATGACCCATGCTTGATTACACGACCTCCAAAGTCTTTCAGTGACCTGTCCACTTTCACCCCAAGTATCAACACTGTTCTTACCTATGATAACATACACCTACAAGTGGTCTGATTGGATAGACATGGGCTCTTATGTGCTGTTTTCCTGCAACTAAGGTTGTCTTATGTAAGAAGGTTTCTGACAGATTTACGAGGCTGTTATGTTATATATGCTATGTTGAATACTCCCAGCTCTCTTACCCTGTGAACTCTGCTGTGGTCGCCTCATGAATACCGCAGATATAAAGAGTCTGTGTATATGACACATAATAAATACTGATGAATTCACTGGAGAGAGGTCATTGATATCAAACAGGTTTGGAGATTCAACTTTATCTTGGCTCAAGCTCAGTTCAAACTCAAGACTGTTTGTACAACTTTAGGGGAAGAACATGGACCATGTTGAGATTCATTTAAGGAAATAAACTGACTCTATTGAAGATCTATCAATGTGAATTTGAGTTCAGTTCCTCATCGTGTGAATCTGAAAAGGACGCAGATTCTCATGGACTGGGGAAGACATTGACATCACTGGAAGTTAGACAAATTTACATTTGAGAGACTTTGTGCCCCGCGTGAGAAACAGTGAGAATGCTGTTGACATTGTGTATGTAAGCAGTAAGATACACCGTGTTGTGGAGGAGCGAAGGTATTCCCTGTTTATTGGTCCTGATGGGTAACATTTTACTGAGGATGTGGAATATGTTACAGTGTCTTATGATGAGTTTTTTTTAATTTGATGAAAAAAGTTCATCAGTTCTACGCTATGAATGTACATTGTCGGATCAGAAATGCTATTATGAAGATTGTTGGCGACACTTTATGATCCTCTGGGAAATAATTCAATTTAAATTCTAAAGCGAACTGACGGTAACATGATGAGGATGACGATCACTATAGCATGCACGATAATGAAGCGTGGTCTTTCAATGTAAAACCACAGCCCTTGTCGGAGTGCTTGTTTATTTGGGACAGCATATACCGTGAACAGATAAAAGGCAGCAAGTTGTGTTGCCTTGACAAAAAACTTTTTGAACAAAGGTGAGACTGTGTTGTAAGTGTGCTATACCCCTTACTGGTGACGCTCGGTCGACCCCGTGATGGACGGCTGCTGACATGACTGTATAGAGAGACTGCATTTTATGAGAGCATTATGGGTAGGTACAACCACTCACCGGCTGTAATCACGCGGGAACCACAGGTGGACGTCTATATCTGATCATTTCCCACCGATCTCTCATTGGTGCATCACATGTAATGGAAAGATGGAGCTGCTGAAATGGTGACATTGCAAGCTTATTGGATTAATTAATTGAATCATAGCTGTTGATTCTAGTGTGTGGTCAGTGGAAAACACTAAGCACTAGATTAATATTTCTCAATAGTTTCCAAGATGGAGTATAGAAGCTTTTCATCGAGGTCCAGTCAGTCGTCAGGTCGTGCACCGTTCCCACCCAGTCCACTTCAGAGGTATCTAGCCACACCTCGCTATGAAGCAAAGTACAAGAGACGGTCATTCCAATACACACCAAGGGCACGTCACAGAATGGCATATGTAAATGGTCAGTTGGTGAAGGTGTATAACAGTGCGTGGCTCACAGATTTTGAGAATCATGACAAAAAAGTGACTACTATTGGAAAGACCCAGCAGCTTCTAATTATCAGTCCATTTAAACGGCATGGATCTAGTCAAGACTTGTCTACTATAAGGAGGTCTCCAGCAACATTAGAATCGCCAACGTCTCAGGGATACCACTCCAGTCTCAGTGTGCCGAGCTCTCCCTTTCTGACCCGAAAACTTGGCACCGAGCCCAACAGATGCTTCTCATATAATGAATTGTACTCTCCTAAGTCTCCGTCTACTCCGCGGAAGTTTGGTTTGGGGGCTCGCAGGACCTACTCGACTTCAGACTTATCTTCATCTCCATCACTAGACCGAAGTTATGGATTCCCTCCTTATAGTCCAAACTACCGTAGGTGGACGTCAAACTACGACATCTCCTTCTGCCCCGAGCACTACAGCTCCACCGACTATCTACATGGTAATCGAAAAGCAGGTAGCTGTGACGTTCTCTTGCCTCCATCGCCCTCATACTGTGACTGGAGGACATTTTCCCGTTTGGAGGGTGGAAGCTTAGGATATGATTTCCGTTCTCGTTCTGGAAGTGGTAGTTTTTTCCGAAGGTCAAGGTTGGAATTGGAAGACCAACATGGCGGCTACTGTTCCCATACTCAGTCTGAATGTGACTTTCCTGTCCGATATCAAGGTCCTTCATCTAAATCAGAATGTGGTATTTCCCCGAATGACATTGCTACAAGATCAGAAAGTGGAATATCAATTACTCTCAGTGATTTTGACAGTTCATTTGTGGCTGGAGATGAGGAAACAGCTTCAGTTGGATCTGTAGATCGGTCCATAGATCGATCTCTTGACAGTTTAGGTGTGTTTCCATTTGATTATGATATCGACCGATGTGACACGGAGAGTGTCATGTCTCACGACAGGACTCTGGATATCGTGTACGAGGATGAAAACAGCGACCATGACCAAGAAGGAGATTGTGGCTCAGGGAAACAAGATAGGGGAAAGAGTTCCGTGAGTGCCAACCTTCTGAGTCGGTTTGAGAAGACGCGTGTTAGGACAGCTGGTTCAGATGTCCAGGAGTTGGATGATGACGTGTTCCGGCAACATACGGACATCTTGTATCTCAGTGACGGAACCAATAGCCAGATGGATGATCCAGAGTCACAGCATACACGTGTAAGAAGCAATGATAGTGGTGACTGTATACAACGTACACAGACTCTATATCTTGGTGATGCCTCTAATAGTCAATTGGGTGACCTGGATTCACAGGCTGACATTTCCAGAAATGGTGCTCACTTTAGGCCACAATCTGACACGCTCTATCTGGATGGAGCCAATATTAATATGAACTCCAATTCTCAACACATACAGCCAGCAAGTGGTGATGATGACTTCAGGGAACATACTCAGACATTGTTTATACATGAGGGGTCTGACATTCACTTGGATGATGGGAATACAAGTTTCAGAGATCATGGTCATGGTGATTTTAGGCAACACACAGAGACACTTCATCTCATTAGTGATAGGTCTGATGACACGGATTCACAGCATGTCTCAGACATTCCTGATGATGACTTCAGGCAGCACACAGACATATTGTATATTACTGATGGGGCCAATGTTCAGACTGATGACACGGATTCACAGCATGTCTCAGACATTCCTGATGACGACTTCAGGCAGCACACAGACACATTGTATATTACTGATGGGGCCAACGTTCAGACTGATGACACAGATTCGCAGCAGGGAGTCCAACGTGGTCAAGATGATGACTACAGGGAACACACAGAGACACTCTTTGTTACTGATGGGTCAAATGTATGTGAGGATGATCCTGAAAAATCTGATGTGGACCTACGTGTGACAAAGAGCCAAGTTGCTGTTGCTGATGATGGGAGGCACCACAGCCGAACTGTTATTATGGAGGGAGGGAGCCAACAGCACGGTCCTGGTCTCCCACAGCATGTGGCAGGGGATGTGAGGCACCACACAGACATAGATGTATCAGATGCTGGGAATGTTCACACTGATGACCACCAACAGAACGTTGCCTGTGAATCTGAAACTCATAATAATCTCGGACGACATGCAGAGACAGTATATGTGACTTATGGCAGCAGTGTGCATCAGGAGGATATAGGTGATACCAAAAGTGAAACTGTTGCTGAAACGGAAGATGATACTTTCCGGCAACACACAGAGACAATATACATGCTTGATGGTGGCAATGTTAATCACGAGGGTGCTGGTAATACCAAAAGTGAAACTGTTCCTGAAATGGAAGATGATACTTTCCGGCAACACACAGAGACAATATACATGCTTGATGGTGGCAATGTTAATCACGAGGGTGCTGGTAATACCAAAAGTGAAACTGTTGCTGAAACGGAAGATGATACTTTCCGGCAACACACAGAGACAATATACATGCTTGATGGTGGCAATGTTAATCACGAGGGTGCTGGTAATACCAAAAGTGAAACTGTTCCTGAAATGGAAGATGATACCTTCCGGCAACACACAGAGACAATATACATGATTGATGGTGGCAATGTTAATCATGAGGGTGCTGGTAATACCAAAAGTGAAACTGTTGCTGAAACGGACGATGATACTTTCCGGCAACACACAGAGACAATATTTGTGACTGATAGTGTCAGAGATAGCCATGAAGAAATCAGACACCACACAGACACTGTGTACATAACTGATGAAGGCAACCAAGTCAATGCTGAAACTCGTGATGGAATGGATGATGAAAATGATGAAGACATTAAACGTCACACCGAAACTATCTATTTCAGTGACACAGGAAATCAGATGGTTGATGACGAAAGTCTGGCTACAGTACGTAAGGATGAGGATAGTGTTGACATCGTCAGGCATCATTCTGAGACACTCTGCTTGACTGATGAAGATAGCATAGAAGATGATGAAGATGAGTCTGGCGAGTCATCAGAAAGTGACGATGAAGGTTTGACTCAGCATAGACAGATAGTTTACGTCACTGATGAGGGAGACAGGCGTGTAGATGATGAAGTGG
The DNA here is from genome assembly GCF_023055435.1 of Haliotis rufescens. Classification (NCBI taxonomy): domain Eukaryota; kingdom Metazoa; phylum Mollusca; class Gastropoda; order Lepetellida; family Haliotidae; genus Haliotis; species Haliotis rufescens. The sequence continues at coordinate 974,365 of NW_025964368.1, forward strand.
AGTCACATGTTACACCCGCTGAACAAGATGAAGTGTCAGTTGATGTAGACGATGTTAGAAGTGACACACAGACTGTGTATATACACCAGTCTGCAATAGGCCGTGATGAAGTGTTAGTTGATGAGGACGATGTCAGACATGACACACACACTGTGGATATGCATCATTCCACTATGGGCTGTGATGAAGTGTCAGTTGATGAGGACGATGTGAGACGTGACACACAGACTGTGTACATGCATCAGACTGCATCAGCCCTCAACCAAGATGTACCCCATTCTGCTGAAGCGGACACAGAGAGATTCACAGATACACTCCTAACCAGAGTGGATGATAATGAACAATTAAACCCTGACATCACTGAATTGGAGATAAGTGCAATAGAGAGATCGGAAGAGTTTGAAATCATAGAAATGCCAGCAACTTTGCTCTCTTCATCATTCATAGACAGTGGTGAGAGACATGGTAGCATGCTGGAGGACAGCGTAGATTACACGGACTCGCTCAGTGACAGTACGGGTGTGTACAGTCGGAACATATCTGTTGAATATGATCGGGCTGACCAGAAGGCCTTGGATGAATTTATTGATGAAAGGGAGATAACTACGTCCTCCCAGATACATTTGGCTCTTGAAGAGACTGACGAGGAAGACACTCATCACAGGTCAGATAATGATGTCAGCGGTCAGGGTTCAGATGAAGATTATGACGATAATATTTCATCCCACAGATTGCTAGTTCAAAGTAATAGCAGTCTGTCATTAGAGAGTGAAGAAAATGTTTCTACTTTATGTAGCGTAGACGTGAAACAGACTGTATCTACGGTGAATGAGTTTGATATTCGTGAGAATTTGGCAAGTGGATTATTGCCAGAAACAGTGCCAGCTGATAGTGAAAGTAGTTCAAGGTATACAGTGATTAACCAAGTTACTATGGAAACTGTGGACAGACGTGCAGGTGTCACAGAGCTGGCTCAGAGTCAGGTCATGGTGAAAGCTGATAGTGACATCCAGTCTCACAATGTGACTGAATTTACTACTCAAAGTACGTCAGAAAGAGATGAAAATAAAGCCCCACATTTGTTTAACACAGTTTTCAATGAAACTCAAGACGTAGCCACGAAACCCGAGCTGAGCCTCGAGACTGATGAGCAAAGCAGAAGTGGGAATAGCAGTGAAAACTGGAGACTGACAGGTAAAACAGCAGAATATTGGCCCAAGGTTGAAGATCCCCCACTGTCAGAAGGAGATAAATCGGTGGAACACACTGGTCAAAGCTCAGCAACAGCTGACCAGTACAGATTAAGTAGCCCATCTGCTGCAGGGGCAGACGTAAAACTGGGCAATGAATGGGGTGATGGGGCAGAAAGTGCAAACAGCCTGTGGAAAACAGATAATGTGGTGGAACAGCACGTTACTGTTGAAATTAGGGAGGACGGTAAAGATGAATTACTTGGGGAGGGGGTTGGCTATAGCCGGGTGATCACAGCTAGGACAGATGCCAAGGTGGAATTAGCAGAAAGTGAGCAGACGGCATATGTTGGGGGAGCAGTGATTGGACCGTGGGGTGAGGAAACGGTAGTTATTGAGAACCCTGACACTAGCACTGATGCAGATTCTCCGAGAAATGGTAAAACCCAGGAATTATTAGAAACAGAAAATGTGGAGTTTAGTTCAGGACAGAGCGTGGAAGGCTCTGGTTTTTCAGTTTCTGGGTTGAGTGGGAGTCGCCAGGAGGGAAAAGGTGTTTATGGTGAAGAACTAAACAGCGATTGCAGGGGAACTGGAAGTGGTGTTGAAGTCGTGAAAAACACGGGTGAATGGACATACGGTGTAGTGGGTGTTGTAAACACTGTGAGTTCAGATGCTTCTTCTGTCAGCACTGGTGGTGAAAGTGATTTCACAGAGAATTTTAATGCCAATTCCAGACAGACAAGTGAATGTAGTGAAAGGCTGTTGAATGTAACTGACAGTTCAGTGACACTTGGCAATTCAGATCCAAGAAACCTGGAGACGCGTGAGCAAATTGCCGTATTCAGTAGTGAGAATTTGGCAATAAACACGGTGTCTCAAACAGCTGCTATTGAAACTGAAAATGGGACCCATTCTGGCTTGAAAGAGACTGACAATATTACAGAGTATGCTACAAATGTGAGGGATAGTTATGAAAAGGTTAATGAAAGGACAAGTTTGTATACAGCCATAGAGGAACTCAGTAAATATGCCACACAGAGAGAGGAATCACCAATAAGTTCTGATGAGCTCAAGCAGGTAAATACAGCCGACTGTGAGTCTGTGAATACCTGTGTAACTACACCAGGGGAAGCTTTGAATGCAACAGGTGGTGTGTTGAAAGAGCCTGCCACTCTGAACGGTGATAATACAAACACGCTGCATATCGATGAATCTGACAATGAAGTTTTAAGCTGTAGTGTGCAAGCTGGTTATCTGGGTTACCTGTCGAACATGGCGGATTCTCCTAAAGTGTCGTCTGCTGAAGGTGAGCAGACGCGGGAAATCATGGATGATGGAGATGGGCTGTGTTTCACTGACAGGTCCGAATGTATATTACCAGTGGAGGAGAGATCAGTTATCAGGACAAAAGTTCAGTATAAAGTGAAGAAAACCACAAAAACTGTAAGGAAAACTAATGTGGATGTGAAAAAAGTTCAGAAACATTCCACAGGTGACTCTGTTGAACATGAACATTTGACGAAGGTTGAGCAGACGACAGTTGTTCGTCAGAAAGTTTGCAGCTCAACTGAATCCCTTGACACAGATACATATGATGGGCAAAATGTGAAGGTTGAATACAAAGCCATTATTGATGCAACAAAAGACAAAGATGGACGCCAACTGCCGTCTGCTCATTATGAAACAAGTTTTGAAACTGTGTTGCCAAGTGTGGTGGCACAGAATGTTCTACATGGTGAATCAGAAGATGTTTTAGCAATTCAGGGTCCAGAAACAGAAAATGCTCCCTCAGATGAGTGCACTGTGACTGCAGAGCATGTTACCATTGAACCATCACCTGGTCTGATCCAGGCTGTGGGAGACATCGAGGATAGGACGTCACACAAACCATCCAACATGGCACCAGGTACAGGGACATGGGCAGGCAAGACACTAGAGATGACTGAGTCACATTATGTGGTTGAATCCGACAATGTAACATGTGATGTGTCACCTCAAACTGCAGAAATAGATAACAGTCATGAAACCACTACAGGTAGCCAGAGAGTAACCTCCCATGTGACAAGAGTAACAAATTCTGTGTCAGCTGATATATTTTCAAGAAATTCCAATGCATCAGTCTCCAAATCGGATATAGCTGACAATACGGCCAGTGACGAGGGCTTGTCATCGGTATACACAGAGAGGACAGAAATATTAATCCAACCGCATGCCCTGTCCCCCATCACCGTCAGGAAGAAGAGATGGAGCACTGAGAGAAACTTCAGTGACAATAAACTGATCTGTACCCTGTTTGAAGACACAGACAGCCCTTCACAACAGAAGGATCAGGCTCTGTATATATTAGAAGACAACATTCATGTAACAACCAATTCCACGGACAGAAGGGAAGAATTTATTGCAATGTCATCCAAACATTCATATGATAATGGGCCATGCCTTGAAAGAAAACCCATGTGGACGTATGATTTAGCAAGTTTGTCTTGTGATAGAAATGTTGAGGTTGGGAAAAGTGTTGATGAAAATGGTTCTGATTCTGATTCGACTCTTGTGGATAGTGAAAGAGGTGAGACGGACAGGGTTGTCTCCCCTGATTCCACACATAATGATGTACAGATTGCAAGTGTAAATGATGGAAACATCGAGGCAGAAGATTCTGTCTCACCTGACAATTCAAGAACAGTTACATCTGAAGTTTTACAATCGGATCTTTTTACAAATGTGACAACTACACAAACAAAGCAGGTCACTATTACCAATGTATCTCACACAAGAGAAGGATACAGTTACAGCTCCGAGGATGGAAGGGATATTACTGACAGTATAACAGCATCAGCCACAGAGGCTAGTGTACGGAGTTTACATAGTACAAATGATAGTACACTAAGCCTGACAGGTAAAAGTGGTGTGAAGAGTGGAGCTGAGCTATCTGATACCCTTGATACGGTCACAGTATCTGCACTTCCTGAGGATCAGTACACACCATGGGCGGAGACTGAACTAGGAAGCGAGGATAACGACAGTGGCAGCCTTTTTTTAGGTGGTGGATCGAGTGAGAGAACAGTTGATAATGTGGAATTAACGAGTGAAAACACAGAAAATAAACAAGTTTTTGTGACTGGACCTACAAAATCAGAATCAGATGATAGTACTAATTTCTCACAAACATCCAAGGTTATTACTGTCAAAACTGATATTGATGAAGGAAGGGAGGAAGGATCATGGGGAGATGATTTGTGGACTGATGATAATGGCAACGTTCTTCAAGGAAAACAGGCCGATATTGTTTCATTAAGACTTGAGAGTGAGGCGTGTGATTTATCTAGCTCATCTGTGGTGGAGGAGAGACCGGAGACAGAAGATCGAAGATCTGCGTGGGGGGGCCAGGAGTGGGGGCAGTTTGTTGATGAGACCGAGGGTGGGTTGGAATCAGAGGGTAGTAGACATGCTGAGAGGACAGGGGGACACAGGCATTTGTCGAGAAGTGTTGAAACAAACAAGGATAATTTGCAGAGTGAATCCAGTCTTGTGGTCACAGATACTTCACATACTGTATTGACACACCACCAAACTCAAGCCTTCCAGATTAGCAGTCAGACCGAGGGGCTTCATACAAGAGGTGATAATGAGGGGGATATTTTTGTCCACAAGGAGACTTTGAGTGGATTAAGTGACAGCGATGACAACCTGAGGCATACAGACAGGACAGAGGATAATAAACGAGACTTGGTGTCGGAGGGGGGCCGGGTACATTCCAGTCACACTGGCTTGAGCACAGAGTCCTCCCAGCAGCGTCTGTTGACATCCCGTGAGGGTGGGGTGACACAGTTTCATGGGTCAGGAACTGCATACAGTGTGCTGGAAACAGGTGCTAGTATTGATGGTAAACAAACCATCCTGTCCACCCCTCATTCATCGGTGGACTCTGCCAGTACAAGTGATGGATTTGCCCATTCAGGTCACAGCAAGGTGGGAAAGTTAAATGCTGAAACTGAACAAAATGCCGTCTGCTCTCCATCAGTTCCATCTGATGATGGAATGTTGATTAATAGCCCTAGTTTAGAGGATCAGCAAGCAAAGGATCTAACACATGCAAATGTGACCAGGGCGTGGAGCCGTAATGAATTTCCAGCAGAGAATGTTAACAGTGTGAGTGAAGTGGAGACAGTTGACGGCAGCAGTGTAGGACACAACGTTGAGAGAGAAGTGACTGCGACTGGTGAGCTCAATATTAATGCTATTCACTCCATCGAGGATGATTCATTGGATTGCGATAGAGAGACTCGGATCTTAGAATTTTCAGAGGCATTTAGGCAATATTCAATAGAGGAATTGCCATTACGACTAAGCCAGTGTAAGGATGAGTCGAGCGTGGAATTGAGAGGCAGGCTTACAAGTGACAGTGATGGTGAGAGTGAAGAAATTGAACATTCCGAGTTAGATTATGACGATTGGGCGGAAAACGAGGCTGCGCAGGAACAGATACATTTAAATAGAACGGCTGACAATGGTTTGAATATTATTGAAGAAATTTCAGATTCACGGTTAGTGAAAATGGAAGATATTTCATCGGACGAAGTTAATAGGAGCATGGGATCTGATCAGCTTGACCGCTTGGACTGGCTGGAGAGCCAGGTCCACGTTGACGAAGACCCATGGCACGGAGGTAGCAGCACCAGATATGTGCGCGTCACAGGCCAGGTGGAATATGACAGTGATTTGGAGGAAAATAATAACTTTGTGAAGGAATTAGAATCCTCCATGGCTGACGATTCCGACAATTCTGACCTGGATGTATCGGACTCTCAATATTCAACGACTATGACATGTGAACTGCGAGATGGTCAAAACTATGGACGGCCATCTTCCACGTCGAGTGATGACCGTTCTACATCGGTCAGTGAACATATGACAGGTGAATTAAAGATCTCTGAATCTGACATGACATCGAGATATTTGTCAACATCTAGTGAAGGGTATTTTTCATCATCTGAGCATGTTACAGGGGAACTGAGATTAAATATTCCTCAGGAGAAATACCGCCATTATTCATCGTCAAGCGAGGGGTACCAGTCAGTCATGAGTGATCAAATGACTGGTGAGCTCAAACCAAGCCCCACAGATGATGTGTTAAATTCATCTTCAATTTCAACTGAGCAGAAAACACTAGAAATGATTGACGAGGATCTGAAAGATCAAATTAAAGATTTTGAAAACTGGTCAGAGCATCTTTTTGAGGGTGGACATACTGAAAATACAAGATCATTTTCATCAGCAGAACAACAGACTCGAGTGCTCATGAATACTGGCCAGACTCAGACTTTTGGACAGTTCTCAACATCAGCAAGTGGGCAGACTAGGTATGAGAATGAAAATGGTACCCAGTCATATTTGTCATCTTCAGAACAAATGACACGTCAGCTCCCTCAGGGTGATTTAGGTGTGACGGATGGACATTTTACCAGAACTAGCGAGCAGACGCATGTTGAAATGAAACTTTATGAATTATCATTAAGGCAAGGACATTCCTCATCTGATGATATGACCCGGCAGGTATCTGGAAGGTCAGAGACAGTTGACCATTTGACCACTGGCACTGACAGGGCACTTAACATGACACTCAATGAGCAGACGATAACCCAGAGGAATTCATCATCTGATCGTGTAAGTAATGAAGTGAAAGAATTTGGACAGTCAGTGACTCTCAGGCATGGTATTTCAACCATGGGTCAAGTTAGTGATCAAATTCAACACAGAGGCCAACAAATAATGACTCAAACCTCGTCTTCCGCAGATGACATGAGACGTGAATCACGTCATGAATCTGAGACAACTGAGACACAGATCTCATCATCATCAAGTACCCTTGTGAGACACACTGTGAGAGAAACGTGTGAGAAAGAGACGTATGAAAATGTTCCGGAATCTATCAGTGAGAAGGTGAAGGATGAGCTTCTGCAGAAGGCGCACGGATACTTCTCGTCTTCGGTCAGCGTCACGTTGAGTAAAAAGTGGAAAATGTTTGAGAAGTTATGGCACAGTTTTGACGAATCTTCTTGGAAGGGGGCCTTGACGCCTCATCTGTATACCTTTGTGTTCCAAAAATCTAACCTCGGGCAGGTTGGGTCTGTGAACCAGTTTGAGAAACTGTACCCACTTCTGCTGATCGAGGATGTTGAGAGGTGTCAGAATCATGTGTGTACCGCTCTCTACAGTGACGAGTACCAGAAACAACGAAAAATGCAGAAATACTTCCTGCGAGGATTCACGAAAGACATCCATCGCTTGTGGCATTCGCAAAGGAAACAATCACTTGCGCCACTTTGTGAGATTCCTGAAGACCGTGTTGTGTCGTTCAGTGATAATGCTGGCGTGGCTCTCAATACATGTCATGCCACCAGTATTCATCCATCTGTTGTGTCATACACGTCTGTGTCTCCAACACAGTTCCACCGGTTCACCCAGGAGGGGGACAAGGGAGATTCAGGGTCAGTGCCATCAGGGGGAGATAACTCTCCAGATTCAAGGAGTGATAACTCTTGTCTACAGTACATTTGTCAGGGTGACGTCACAGATCCAACCACCATGTTGTCCAAGAGGCTTCGTGACTTGAATATAGACGAAAATGAAACAGAAATTCTTGATGATGTCCTGCTCCGATGTTTAAGACATTATCGCAGCAAATTCATCAAGTTTAATCCCTATATTCAGAATGAATTCAGGAAGTCAGTGGGGAGGAATCCATCCTTTCCCTACCGAAATGCCACCATCTATGAAGAAGAAGAGGATGAAAAATATATGGACTAATGCAAACCTGATATTGTCTTAACTTCAGTATTATACATGTGGCATTGGTTAACATGGAAACATATTTTTGGATATTTTAATGAATGTTCTTGAAACATTAGTGCCAGTATGTACATTTTTCTTGATCATGACATCCGAGTTTGACATTACTGCCAGTTGCTAGTCAATGACTGGTGAAATATTTCTCTCTCATACAGACTCTACAACAAAAATATCCTTGCAAGTCTGTATTCGTTTGGCAAGTCTAGATTTCTTCAGTATGAACATATTTTCAAGGCTCCTTTAGAGTACATCTTATAAGACAGTTTGACCAATCTTTTTCTTAAATTATGTTCATGTCAGAGACTCTGTTAGTCAATGAAAACTTTAACTTCTTCCAAATGTGGTAATGTCACATAGATTACTGGTACAAAATGAAAGGTGATATCTGTATTTAGCTCATGAAGTCTAAACGTATGAAGAGAATCGAGAAAGTACAATTTGAAGTGGTACAAATGTATGCAATACAGGAAATTCTATTTTTGGAAAGGTTTAATATATACCAGAAGCCATGTGTAGGATGCAGTCCCAATGATGACGAGGTTTTTGAGAAGGCGTTGTCACGCCCAGTACATGCTACCAGCATACAAATGTCTCTTCATCATGAATCAAACGCTGACTTCATCATAACCCTAACTAGCAGCTCATTGATTGAAGACAATTTCTGCTCTGTAAGCCCTCTCGTCAAGGGTAGGGTCAGCTTTGATAGATATTTGAAGATTGGGCTTCATGATGTATTTATCTATTTTTCCTATCTCTCGGATATTAATGATATTGTGAAGTTGGGTGCAAGTATGTATATATGCAGTGTAAGCGTATTTTAAGCAGCTGTGTTGAGGGGAGGGGTTGTTTTCTTAACAGTCGAACTGGCAGTGTCTTGCAAGCCAAGTGTGAAGAAGTTCTTTACTTTCTGGGTTAATTACATCTTCATGCTTTCCATGTTCTGAATTTGTACACTTTCCAAGAAAAGTGGAGCGTTGGGGAACATGGAAACAACAGAAGGGGAAAATACAGGTTTACAAACATTAACCTCAAATCTTTCATATTTATCATTTTGTTTTTGTTTGTTATAAATCTGTTTGAAAAACATTCAAATATAAACAATTAATTTCATTAAATGTGCTGCAGTAAGAAAAGGTTGATAGCTTTCAAAGAGATATAGTAAGGCACTTCATTTAAATATCTGACATATATGTTTTAGACATTACAGTTTATTAATCTAATAAATATTTGACTTCTTCAGTTATTTTCATCAGCTGAGTGTATTATATTTGAAATGTAACATAGGATCTGTCAAATGAAATAAAAGCTTTTTGTATTTGATTAACTATTATCCAACTCATATCTGATGTTTTACATAAATATATTTCAATAAAACACTAACAAGTTAGTTTCATGAAATATTTTAATACCAAAATTCATAACATAAGGAGTTTCAATAGACACTAAAACAATATAAATCCATATAATATTTCAGTTTTGAAATACGAGTTGTAATAATGAAGTTAGCCTTGCTTCAAGGCTGTACTGAAAGAAAAGTCCATGGATATGTAGTAATTCTATCCTCCTAATAGGCAAGTCTAGATATTTGCACAGTACAAAGACTCCAGTCTCTTATAGGGACAACTTATCATTATTTACATAATCTAAAAATAATGATTAAATTATTGTCTTAAAGACTTGTGCAAGGCTATAATGAAGTATACATGACCCTGTGTGTAATGTGCCATAGAGCCAGTGTTATTGAATGCTGTCCAAGAGGTCCCTGTGTACAGTGTACTGAATGTCACACTGCCCTGTACAGCACTGAAGGCCTTTACATACTGTATTCAACGTAATAAGCGCCCATTGCGCTCTCAAAATTAGAAATAGGGGGCTCCTATTAGAATATTATTTTGGTGGAAAAAAACAGAATTGAAAGATAAATTTAATTTCGTGGTTTATGCTGACAGCCTGAAATGTTTATACACGACAGATATATTTTTCCAGAATTTAATTGCTCATAAGTAAGGGTGCATATAGCACATGAGTGCGTATTATATGCAAATAAATAAGTCTTGTGTACATTGATCAATAGGAAGGGGTGCTAATTGGGATGGTTCACTAGCCAATATATTAGCAAATATCGCCGTGGGCGCTTATTAGAGCGGGGGCGCTTATTACGTTGAATTCGGTATGTGGATGTCTCACAGCTGTCTCCCTACTGCTGGTTACATTACATGCTCTGTTGAGATTCCAGGCCACTTCTTTTCACATACTTTTCAGATAACTGTTTCTACTTAAGAGCAAGAATGTTAGAGATTGAAGAAAAATGTCATAAATTCCTTCAGTTTTATTGACATATTTTTTAATATTTCTTTTGTAGATTGAAGTGAAACATATTTGGAATTATGTTTGTTAAACTGTAAACAAAAGTAGAATTAAGAAGTTAAAATAAAGTTGCTCAAATGTTAAAAAACTATTTTTAAGTTTTTCTAATTTCTGAAAATATTCCATGAATAATCAACAGAATTCAGAAAGAAAGTAGGTTATTCCGTGTAAGCATCACATTCCCATGCTCGTAGATTACACCCAAGTGGTGAACGTCCATGACCTGCATCACTTCTGGCTTTCCGCCAGTAAAGTAAAAAATGCTATTAAGTGTGCAGTTAAATCTCGCTTTGCTCACAGTGTTTTTATAGTGATAAATGAACAACAGGTGTTTTTGTAGAATTAATTAGCAGTGGTAATTAACATTCCTCCTTGTCCAGCCTTGCCTAATTACTGGCACTAAGTAATAGCATAATGCATTAATTAGCTGTACATTCTACCACAGCACTCAGTCAACTATGAATCTATTAATACACAATGCCTTGTAGAAAGTGGTCAAGTGTAACAAATAATATATATGTGGGATTACAGTTTCTTAAACTAGAATTTGTACTTTACTAAAAGTTTAACCCCAAATATATCATTTGGTAAATATGAATTTACTTCATCACAGCATTTGTATCAGTAAAGAGAATCTTGATCAACTTATATGTTGTTTTATGAATCGATACAGTTGTGTTACTGCCATTGTTTGGGGGAAACTTATATTTTGAGAAAGCAGTTTTATTTGGAGTCATTTGAGCATGTGAGTTTTGAGAGAAAAGTATTCTGTGAGATACTCAAAATGTAGACACTGACATTCTTGTAGAAATAATTTAAGGTCAACACCTCAACACCTAGTTGACACAACTAAGGATGCAGGCTTGTAGTGTAATTTCAGTGATATTCCACATTATACTAATCCAGTTCATAATGGCAGAGGGACAAGGTTGGCACCGTTGTCTAGGGTGCAATAATTCGGTGTGCAGAGGTGCGTCTCTTGGGGACACCAGAAATCTTGAATCCTGGTTCGCCCCAGTTATTTTTCTTGGTCCTTTAGCACCATACCTGTGCTTGTGGGTTACCCCAAAGTGGTAAATGCATCTCTTCGGGCTTTCCTCCCATGTTAAGCTGACACACCGTGATGTAACCGGAATACTGTTCAAAGTGGTGTTAAACACAACTCACTCACTCACTATAGACAGTCAGGTATCAGCGATGTGATATCATCTCCGGCACTTGCACCAATGCACCCTGGGTATTCAAATCTGGTTGCGATTCTTGTGAATCAGGGCATACACAGACTGAGATTACCCAATTTTACTTATGACATTTATAAGTGTACAAATTCATTAGTGTTGCTGTATGCTGATTATGAAATATGAAATGTCAATGATAAATGTGGGTCAGTTATTTTTGACACAGAATCAGGTGCTAGTATGTCATATCAATCCCAGTGCTGTAAACCATAGGACGTGAAAGTGTTTATATATGTACGTAGGTGTTCTAGTTGGTAGGAATATAGGATCACACACATATATAGGTGTGTTTGTGTTTACCAATATGTCAGGGATTTGTGTCAAAACATCTTTCACGGCTGAAATTGTAAATAATAATTTCATAAAAAGATCATAAAATTTAACTTAAAATGCAACTGTTTTAATCATATGTTATCTTTTCATTCTTGATCTCATAATATACTTTTCGATATTTAATCACTGCATTGTTAAACTAAATATGTACCAATGATTTTGTAAGTACAGGAAATGATGTCCTTTAAGTAATTGTGTCTAAAGACTGACCATATACAAACATTAAAAAAAAAGCTAACAAATAAAATGGAAATATTTAACATGTAAATAGGTGTTACTTTATAGAACTATACCAAATTCACTAGAAATAATCTTAAACTATACAAACACACCTTTACTTGAAGAGGACTATTTTTGTCCTTTGAAACTGTCAGTATATTTGATCTCATTCTTGTATCAAACAAAACAAGGTAGTTTTTAGTCCACTAAACCTTTACTAACTGTTTAAACCAGTGGCCTTACTCGCAACAATGGTATCAAATAGTCCTGGAATATTTATTCAGAGAAGCATTGTGCCGGAGGCATGCTCGTGGTAATTTGTATTCACGGTGCGTACCCCGTTGTCGTCCTTGTCAGCCCGTGGTTGTGTTGTAACAGTGAGACACGGGTCATATATCTTCCATCTCGGGCTCTGTCCGCCGGCCCGCTCACCGTGTCACTTGTGTTTGACCAACACTGTTGTGTTAATATATGGTGCTTAGCTTCGACAGAACAAACTCCCTCTGGTGTTAATGTATTGATGTGAGGGCATCACTTTGTTCAAGTGCTGTAGTGTATTGTTTGGTTTCTTTGTTTGTGGTCACAGTGCATTAATTGAGTGAATACACTTTGTAATATGTGTCTGAGGAGTCTAGGAGTGACAATAACAATGATCATCTTATTTATTTATCATGTCTTTTCAAGGAGGAAACAAAAATTGATATTATTTTGATAAGAGACGTGCCAAATGATACAATACTCTCATATCATGGAATGTAACAGTGTGGTTATTGAGGGTGTCTTGTTTAAAATATAGTATTGAATCACAAATTTGATATTCTTGTTTTATCAAAGTTCTTAGTATATTGAAAGTGAGTATGGTCTAACTCAGATCTGTAATTTAGGTGTTTTCAATGATTAGATGAAATGTCAGTCAAAATTTGATTAATAAGTTTTAACATGTATAGTGTTCCTGATTGGACGTCCTTTTATTAGGATTGTTAATGACGGATTGATAGATTTCAGTTGCCAAATTTTGCATCATTGACAAACTCTTATGTTATCCATGTTTCATATGTCTTGTATATTTCCAAACATTCCATACATTTCTGAATACGAAAGAATTCATTTTTGTTGTTCCACTGTCTCATACAAATGTCATAGAAGTCTTCAGACATCTTCCACACTGAGAATGGCATGGTGGCCCAGTGGACACTGTGCAGAGTTGGGTCTGTTTGTCTCGGGTTCGAATCCCAGATTCACCAAATTATGATCCTTGGTCTGTCAGCTCCATCCTGTACTGGTGGGTTTGACCAAAAACTGAACCATTTACAACCTGCCATTTTGGGCTCTGCCATGCTGAAACTGAAACACTGTGCAAAGCGGCATTAAACCCAACTCACTCACATCCTTCCAAACAAGACATACCATACCTAAGGCAGCCTGTAGCTGGTGTTCCTGATCTGACTGAGTGAAGATGTTGGTGTGTATGTGTCGGTCATGTCTGTTGCTGTCAGTCTGTTGTACACGCTAGTGGTGATGAACGTTGGAAACCGTGCGATGTTTACCTCAGTCTATTCAACTATCTTGTAGACCAGTGCACAGATATTTACACACTTTATACATTTCATATCATATGTGTAAAAATAAAGCATAATCATTATAAACCATGTGTCTGTTGTCAATGTTGTGACACCTAGGGTGGTGGAGTAGTCTGGTGGTTGAGGCCTTCGTTCTCATGCCGAGGCCGGGGTTTGATTCCCATGTGTAATGTGTGAAATCCGATTCTGGTGTTTGAAGTCCAGTTCTGTTGTTTAGGGGGGCGGTCGGGTAGCCGAGTGGTTAAAGCGTTCGCTCGTCACGCGAGGACCCAAGTTCGATTCCTGACATGGGTACAATGTGTGAAGCCTATTTCTGGTGTCCCCCACCGTGATATTGCTGGAATATTGCTAAAAGCGGCGTAAAACCATACTCACTCACTCATTCTTGTGTCTAGGGCAGTGGGGTAGTCCAGTGGTTAAGGCATCAGTTCTCATGCCAAGGCGTGGGTTTGAATCCCATGTATAATGTGTGAAATCCGGTTCTGGTGACCTGGCTATGATGTTGTCAGAATATTGCTAAAAGTGACGTAAAACAATACTCACTCAGTTTGACACTGGCTGATCTTCGCACATTATTGTGCTTATAATCTAAAGCAAAATGTCTTGGCACCATCAACAAACCGTGGTTCCGTCCTGCAGGAGGCAAACCAGTGGTTGATAGTATTAGCACCATGTTGGAAGGGACAATGACAGCAACCCATACTTGCTATAAAAAGCGCCTATGCTTGTCGTAAGAGGCAACTAACGGGATCGGTGATCAGATATGCTGACTTGGTTGATGCATGTCATCGTATCCCAATTGCTAAGATCGATGCTCATGATATCAATCACTGGATTGTCTGGTCCAGATGCGATTATGTACAGACCGCCGTCATATAGATGGAATACTGCTGAATGCAGCGTTACTCACTCACTCACTCTCACTCACTCACTCACTCACTCACTCACTCACTCACTCACTCACTCAATTATTCTCCACCTCATCATCATCTTGGAAATTAAGTCCCTTCTGTTAGGATTTGTAAATCTTAACTATATAGGACTTTGTTTCAGTCCCAAGCTCAATCAGGTATTATTGATACCATCGTCATCCTACTTAAAATCTTCGATCGTACAAGTTTTTTATAGCTCTTGGCCCTCAGGGTGATTATGTGTCGGACTTTGTGTGACAGCGCAGAGAATCAATACAGGGCCTGCTTCTAATAATAGCGCGAAGAAATCCGCCAAGAAATGTCCAGAATTAACAACAAAAAGTAGTGTTCAATGAAATATTTGTTTTCACTCTGTGCTGTAGTCAAATGAACATGCACGATCAACATTTATATCATTTTACAAAGATAAGACACTTGTTTATGAAATTTATTGCTTCTTCCTTCAAAAGAACACTCTGTGCTGTAGTCAAGTGAACATGCACGATCAACATTTATATCATTTTACAAAGATAAGACACTTGTTTATGAAATTTATTGCTTCTTCCTTCAAAAGAACTGAAATTTGTCATCAGATTTTCATAGCCTGGGATGTTATCCGAAAAAATTAATTGTCGATGAACGTTCTTGAAAAAAATAATTATGCTTCAGACTGTTGAAAAACAGAAAGAAATTGCCTGGCACAAAAAATACATTGTTGCAAGATGTTTTCAAAAAATAATAACAAATATTTAGACTGATACTCTAATGAATAAAATTATCTGGTTTTGCAGCTTTAGCTGCAGTCTCCATACAAAATCGCATAATAAATTGGGATAAATTGTAGCAGAAAATTCTTGAAAAAAGTTAACTATGCTTCAAGCTGTTGAAAAAAAAAGAAAGAAATTGCCTCGCACAAGAAATAAGTTGTTGCCAGATTTTTTTAATAGAAAATATTTAGATTGATACTTTTATAATATACTTGGTTTTTAGTCCCCATACAAAATCCCAGCACCACAGCCCTCCCTGACACCCCCATCCCCGAATATCAAATGGTTTTAATCGGGGGGGAAAAGTATATCTTGGCAGCATCAATGAATTAGTGGTTCTTGCGAGGAGCAGGCAAACCAATGGTGGATAGTATTAGCATCATGAAGTAGAAGACAATGACATACTGTATCATTTACAATGACCCTGACCTTCCAAGACACAAGAGTGTTCAGACTTGACTTCTGTGTGAAGCGGAGACCGTAGCGCTAAGATCGCTTTGTGCAAGAGGACCCTGTGGCCACATTAGTGAGTCATAGGTTCTTGTTACAAGGTAGTGAACAATTAAGGGATGTACTTAGAAATATAGCTGAAGTATTAATGTACTTTCTGAAATCTTCTGAGGAAGATTGATTAATAGACACAGAATAATAGACTAAATAATGAAGTATTAATGGTTTCAAAAATACGATCTTTGTTTTGGGTTTCTTATTATTCAACTCAAAGACATGACAGATTAACTCATGAAAAATCAAGAGTTCTTTAACTTCTTCCTGATCTTACTATAACACTGGAACAAAGGATGTGTGTATGTTTACTGGTGTACCTTTTGTGATTGCTACGAGCAGAGATGTATTTTTGTGTCTGAAAGGCAATTAACCGAACCCAGAAATACAACACATGGCTGTTCGTGAAATTCAATCGGCAACAACACATCTTAGTTCTCTTCACGATACCTGAGAAACAGAAAAAAGAAAGAAAATCATTAAAGCCATTGGTTATGACCGTCTACAATACTGCAGTAGAGATGGAGATGGATGATTGTCCTTTGTTTGGAATAAAGCTATTTCCGGATTGATTAATTCTCATAATACCAAGTAGAATCAGATTATCAAGATGTCAAAAGACATTAAATAACAGGCTGGTTTCAGTGTCCGACAGGGTAACATGAGATGGGTCTGGATTATGCAGCAACTGGGGATCATTGATTCTCAGACATATTTCCTGCATTGATAATTGCATATCAGTTCGCCAACACAAACCCCCACCCTCATCAGCAACATGCAAATTGTTGGGGATGGGACAGCCGCGTGTTGTTATTGACCAGTCGGATCAATACGAGATTGTAAATGGGTTGTTGTTGGTTCGGTTCAGAGGACGGGCTAGATTGTAAATAGCGGGACTTGCTCGTGTAATACACAGAACTGCTACATGGAATCGATAGGGATTAGAGAAATATTGGCCTGAATACTGTCCTGTCTTGTTGACTGATAATTACATATTGACTGATTGACATGAGATTAATGATTAATGTTTGAGGTGTCGTGTCTTTGTGTTGAGTCATCCCGTATTGGTTGATGCTGCTGAGCATGAATAGTGTTGCCAGGGTCGAGGCATGTGTCATTGTTCTTGAATTTTGTACCACTTGTTGTAATTAGCTTGTGAACCATTTGCAGTTGAAAACGTGTACTGACATAGAAAGACGTGTATCAGTAATGATAATTTAGTTACTGATTAGATAAGTTTTTATTTATGATAATTTTGTTTATTGATCTTCAAATCCAAATTTTACAAATGTGAAAAAATATTTATTTTATAGAAGACTTGTTTTTCTTCTGTCATGTAACTTAACTGATTTCAGTGATGAAATAAATTCAGAATAGGTTTATGTGGGCGGTATAATAAACTTTAAATTAGAAAAGCAACAATGTTTATGATTTCTGTTTTTTCAAATGATCTCCACTTTCAGAAATTGCAAAACATGTTTTTGATTTTGATTTTGACCACTGACCCAATGGTTAGGGAACAAATTTGTTGCCCAAGCGATGCATGAATTAACATGAGAGGCGTTTGCTGATGGTGACCTAGTTTTAAAGGATTATACATTGTATTGTACATATAAATTCTTGAGTCGTAACCTGTGAATATGAAACATACACCCTTCTTCAGAGCAGTATTTTCTGTTTAAAAGAGTGTCTGTTTTTCAGATTGTTCCTTTAACATTTTCTGACACTGGAAGTGGAATTTGAGAAATTATTTTTAGGGAATGTGCAGAAAACAAAGAAATTTGTTTGTGGTAGTGAGGCCTGAAGAATGCAACATTGTGATAATGTTGTGAGGTTGAATCCTCGTTCAAGTTGTCATACCTGGATGTAAGCTAAAAGCCGCTTGTTACGTATCAAAAGTCAAAATCAACTACTGTATTCGACGTAATAAGCGCCCAGGGTGCTCTCAAAATTAGAAATAGGGGGCTCTTTTAGAATATTATTTTATTGCAAAAGACAGAGTTGAAAGATAAATTTTGTGGTTTATGCTGACAGCCTGAAAATGTATATACACGACAGATATATTTTTCAAAATTTTAATGCCCATAATTAAGGGTGCATATAACACACGAGTACGTATTATACGCGAATAAATAAGTGTTGTGTACATTGATCAATCGGAAGGGGTGCTAATTGGTATTGTTCACTGGCCAATATATAAGCAAATATCGCCGTGGGCGCTTTTTAGAGTGGGTGCATATTACGTCGAATACGGTATGCATTTTCTAAGTGTTTCAGTTTATACCATGAACAGCAACAAATGATGGATTCTGACATTTTTGGATGCACAGATCTACGAACAATCTACAAATGAAACTTAGACAAAATGAAACAAATCAGGAATTTACTTATAACACGAATGCAGGATGAGTGCACATGGTGGCTAGACCAACAGCCGAGACTGCCCATATAGTGGAAGTGTCTGCCGTTAGAGCGGAAGGTCGGTGGTTCAATCCCTGGCCGTGTCATACCAAAAGACGTTAAAAGATGGTTCTTGTTGTTACCTTGTCTGGCGCTTGACATTAAGGGAATAAAACATTGACTGTCAGTACACTGTGTCTGAGTTGGGTATCCATGTCAAACCATGGCATGGTATCTCAGTTGGCTTAGCGGTATAAAATTGGGATTAGTCCGGACTAGAACAAGCAGCCACACACACATGTGCATGCATGTCACTATGTCAATGCAATAATCTTGAGTGAGTGAGTTGGGTTTAACGCCGCTTTTAACAGTATTCCAGTTATATCGCAGCGTGTCAGCTTAATGTGGGAGGAAAGCCCGAAGTGATGCAGGTCTCAGACGTTTACCACTTCGGGGAAACCCACGAGCACGGGTATGGTGCTGACAAACCTAGAAACATAATTGGGTCGAACCGGGATTCGAACCCACAATCTTAGGTTTCTGGCGTGCCCAAGGGACGCAATTCTGCACAGCGAATTGCGGCGCCTTAGACGACTGGGCCACCCGTGCCCCCGCCCCGCAATAATCTTGAAAATATCATTAAACCCCATCTTACATCGTCTCACCTCACTAACTGCCCAGAGCACTAGATTCCCAGCTCCTAATTATTGCAAATCCCAATCCCAATCCCAATCCCAATCATGAGAATGTGCTTGTCTTTTGTTTGTTGTTTAACGTTGCACTCGGCAGTATTCCAGCTATATGACGGTGGTCTATAAATAATCAAGTCTGGACCACAGTCCAGTGATTGACATCATGAGCATCAATATACAAAATTGGGATGCGATGACATGCATCAACTAAGTCAGCGAGCCTGACAAACCGATCCCCTTTGTTGTCTTTTATGTCAAGCATAGTTACCTTTTACAGCAAGCATGGGTTGCTGAAGACCTATTCTAGCCCGGATCTTCACGGATAGACAATGGCATGAATTTACATCCACTCTCACAATACAGGTCATTGGTTTTGTGGGACGGTCGGGGTAGCCTAGTGGTTAAAGCGTTTGCTCGTCAGGCCGATGAACTGGGTTCGATTCCCAACATGGGTACAATGTGTGAAGCCCATTTCTGGTGTTCTCCGCCTTGATATTGCTATCTATTGGTTGTGATCAAACTAGAACTATATATGGCAGCATTGATATTTGTAGAGCAGGTTTTTCAAGTTGTGTTGTTGTCTTCACTAGGTGTTCCGAGTGACGGCAATGCCTCCACCAAATCCGTGCCCGTGGTCGTCAAGAGTGGAGGATCTCAGGGACCTCCGGAAAAACCAGCCCGGAGATCCCGGCCCGACTCCCAGAACCTGCTGGACAAGGGGAGACAACCCAGCCAGGCACCAGGTACCAACATCGGTTGTAATAATAATCAAATTATAATAATCATGTTGAATTAAGGGAACAGTCTGCTGAGGCCCTTGAAGTACTAATGTCATATATAAGATATCTACGTGATAAATCACAAAGGTGAGGTGAGGTGAAATGGGGTTTCACATCGTGTCCAACATTATTGCACTTATATAGCGACGTGCATGTATGTGTACGTGGGTGTGGGTGTGGCTGCTTGTACTAGTCCAGACTGATGCCGAATTATAGTGCTAGTTCACTGAGATACCATGCCGCAGTTTAGCATGAATACCCCTCTCAGACACAGTATACTGACTCCGAGCCGACCAGTCCTTGTTTTAGCCCCTTAATGCCGAGCGCCAGACAGGGTAACAACAAGTACCATCTTTTAACGTCTTTTGGTATGACGCGGTCGGGGATCGAACCCTGGACCTTCCGCTCTCTGAGCGGATGCTCTACCATGATGTCATTTCTGGATGTCATTTCTGGAGATTCGAACATGAGCTCACAACTTGATGACATTGTAAATTGGAAGACACTGTTTTTGAGAGGGAAGTGTCTGGTCCAGATTTAGATATTTTCTGGCTGCTGTCATATTGCTGAATGCGGTGCTAACCAACAAACAAACAAACAAACAAACACGGTTGAAGTAACTTCTGTACACATTGTCTCTCCCTGTTTTTGTGAATTGATAAAGTTGTGACCTCATTGATCTGTCAGGTCCCCCGGTAGCAGCACCCCCCACAGACCCCAGCGCCAGGGTCAAGCTGGTCGACCAGGACGACGACGAGGTCACGCCCAGGATCAACCTCCGCAACTGGGACCCGGTGAGAACACTACGTCTTCTTCAGTTCTGGCTTATGTTTAAAGTTGACTGATGGATGGCTCTTTGATTTAAGGATTCTGTACCCTATCCTGCATGAAACATGAACGCACCCTTAAGTCAA
This sequence comes from Haliotis rufescens, assembly GCF_023055435.1. NCBI lineage: Eukaryota > Metazoa > Mollusca > Gastropoda > Lepetellida > Haliotidae > Haliotis > Haliotis rufescens. The sequence continues at coordinate 995,111 of NW_025964368.1, forward strand.
CATAAAGTTATTAATATAAATAATTTAATTGGTACTTGATTGACTGAAACTGTACACTGTTCTACATGAAACATAAACACATTCCTGGGGCGGTGGGTTAGCCTACTGGTTAAAGCGTTCGCTCATCATGCCGAAGACCCGGGTCCGATTCCCGACATGGGTACAATGTGTGAAGCCCATTTCTGGTGTCCCCAGCCGTGATATTGCTGGAATATTGCTAAAAGCGGCGTAAAACCATACTCACTCACTCACTAAACACATTCCTTTAATCGTCATAAAATTATAAAACTTTTACTGTATTTGCTGTAATAAGCATCCAAGGTTCTTAGAAACTTGACTAAGGGGGCGCTTGGAAAAGTTAAATTTGTTTTCAGAGATTTAGCGGTAGTGAACAAACTCATGTGTTGATGAGACTCGAATGTTTTCAGTTATTGTTACAATACAGTTATATACCAGTACCCCTTCTATGCTACTGTTTTCTGTAACATTAACACAACAATATGGACTGTCATGCAAATTGTCAGTGTCAGTCAGGGAAGCAGATGAAGATTACATACAGATTGGTCTAGAATTTTGTCAGGGGCACTTATTGGAGCAGGGCACTTAATACAACGAATATGGTAATATGAGTAATTTATTGGGTTCTTGATTGAATGATTATGTACTTTGCCCTGCATGCTAGATTAAGATTGATTAACATAATATCAAAATGAGTTGACTTTGAAATGCATGTACTGACTCATGTAGAGTACAGAGTGAGTGAGTGAGTGAGTTGGGTTTAACGCCGCTTTTAACAGTATTCCAGTTATATCGTGGCGTGTCAGCTTAATGTGGGAGGAAAGCCCGAAGTGATGCAGGTCTCAGACGTTTACCACTTCTGTGAAACCCACGAGCACGGGTATGGTGCTGACAAACCTAGAAACATAATCGGGGCGAACTGGGATTCGAACCCTCAATCATAGGTTTCTGGCGTGTCCAAGGGACGCAACTCTGAACAGCGAATCGCGGCGCCTTAGACAACTGGGCCACCCGTGCCCCCTGTAGAGTACAGACATAGATAGATGTTGATCAGCTGTGATGATATTGGTCACTGCTTTTTGTTTGTAGCAAGTTATAGCTATAAAATATATTTCACTCTCTGCACCAAAATATCAGTATGTTGTCCATGTTTGTGTACGAATGAGATGTTTATACAGATTGGTCTAGAATTTTGTCCGGGGCACTTAATACAACGAATACGGTAATATGAGTAATTTATTGGGTTCTTGATATTATGATTATGTACTTTGCCCTGCATGCTAGATTAAGATTGATTAACATAATATCTAAATGAGTTGACTTTGAAATGCATGTACTATCAGACTCATGTAGAGTACAGACATAGATTGATGTTGATCAGCTGGGATGATATTGCTTTTTGTTTGTAGCAAGTTATAGCTATAAAATATATTTCACTCTCGACCCTTGAAGATTCCGGGGTAGAATAGGTCTTCAGCAACCCATGCTTGCCGTAAAATGTGACTATGCTTGTTGTTAAAGGCGACTAACGGGATCGGGTGGTCAGGCTTGCTGACTTGGTTGATGCATGTCATCAATCCCAATTGTGTGGATCAATGCTCATGATATCAATCATTGGATTGTCTGGTCCAGACTCGATTAATTACAGACCGCCATCATATAGCTGGAATATTGCTGAGTGCGGCGTTAAACAACAAACCAACCAACCAACTCTGCACCAGAATATCAGTATGTTGTCCATGTTTGTGTTTGAGGGAGATGTTTATACTGTGGTCTTTCTGTTCACAGAGTCTGTTGTTGAAGGAGGTGTATTCGGTCCGGCTGATGGAAGATGTGAGTAGACCATGGGTATTAGGCTTGTTCAGTTACACAACTTGTCTGGTGTGGCATTGTGGATTTAACTTGTTTTAAATTATTGTTGAATGACTGCCTCTGTGGCCAAGTGGATAGATTGTCTGCCTGGAGAGTGGAAGGTCGGTGGTTGGATCCTCAGCCTCATCATACCTAAAAAGACGTTAAGAAATGGTACTTGTTGTCACCCTGCCTGGCAACCAGCTTGGTATTGCTGAAATATTGCTGCAACTCACTCACTGTTGCTGACAAAATTTAAATTGAATTTCTGATTAGAAGTTATTAAACGAAGTCATATTTCAAATAAGAGTTTTGTAGCCATTATATACCTATATATCAATTTCAAAATATTATTATTAATTTTAGTTTTAGTATCTATTTTAGTTCTAAGAGATATTCTAACATATTCCAGTTTTCTATACAATTTATGTTACTATTAAGAGATATTTATGACTCTATATATATATATCTAATGAGATTTTTTACATGTATCAATGTTTGTGTTAACAGATGAAAATAGACATAATATTTCATAAATCAAACACAAAAAGAGGATCCTCTCATAGCGTACCAGTTCACTTCACAGATTTGCAATGGTCAAGGGGAGATAATCTAAAGTATATGTGGGGGGGAAGTGCCTCATTTCTGTGTACAATAAATGTACTCCACAACCAAAGACATTCGACCCGTGAAGATTCCGGGGTAGAATAGGTCTTCAGCAACCCATGCTTGCCGTAAAAGGTGACTATGCTTGTCTTAAAAGGCGACTAACGGGATCGGGTGGTCAGACTCGCTGACTTGGTTGATGCATGTCATCGATCCCAAATGTGTGGATTGATGCTCATGATATCAATCACTGGATTGGCTGGTCCAAACTCGATTATTTACAGAGCGCCGTCATATAGCTGGAATATTGCTGAGTGTGGCGTTCAACAACCAACCAACCAACCAACCAACCAACCAACCAAAGACATTCACTGCTGATTCCTTTCATAATTGTATTGCAGAATGCCGAGGACATCTCTCACCAGTTCATCGCCATGGAGGGCTACATGGAGAAGTTGCCCATGAACAAGAAGAAGTCGACGCTGCTGAAGACGTGGAAGAGGAGGTTCTTCAAGGCTGTTGATGGCTGGCTGTACTACTATGAGGTAGGAGTGACATCAACTGGGGTTGAGGACAAATGCTGCTAGTTGTAATTGAAACTTGACAAATAGGCTCGTTTTGCGTCAACAAATGTTCAAAAAGCACTTTTTCTGTCTTAATCCTAACAGGTTTCGGAATGATCTACTGTTCCTCTGAAAATGTAGGGGTGGTCGGGTAGCCTAGCGGTTAAAGTGTTCGCTCGTCATGCTGAAGGCCCGGGTTCGATTCCCCTCATGGGTACAATGTGTGAAGCCCATTTCCGGTGTACCCCGCCATGATATTGCTGGAATATTGCAAAAAGCAGCGTAAAACCATACTAACTCTCTCACTCTTAAAATATAGGAAATAATGTCTCAGTGTGTTATACAAGTTTGTACAATTTGTATAGCACAAAATTATAATGTATAGCACCAATGTCACAAAACAAATGTACATGAGATATACAGATATTACTCTGGTCAACGGATCAGTGTACATTTCTCAGCATTCTCAGCTCCCTGGGGAGTATACCACCCGAGCTGCCTGTTACCTGTTTCATGTTGTTCCCACAGTCCAGTAACCGGGACAAGCCGAGCGACACCGTCCAGCTGATGGGGGGTCGGATAGACGACATGAGCAACAGAATCCTCGGGATCGATGATGGAGTAGGTGCTAGGTTTGATAATCTACACTACACAAAAGATGTAACCCGTGAAGATCCGGGGTAGAATAGGACTTCAGCAACCCATGCTTGACGTAAAAGGCGACTATGCTTGTCGTAAAAGGCAACTAACGGGATTGGGTGGTCAGGCTCGCTGACTTGGTTGATGCATATCATCGTATCCCAATTGCGTAAATTGATGGTCATGATGTCAATCACTGGCTTGTCTGGTCCAGACTTGATTATTTACAGACCGCCATCATTTAGCTGGAATATTGCTGAGTACAGCGTTAAACAACAAACAAACTCAAAAGAAGTAAGGAAGTCCCATTTTTTTTATTAACTATAGAAATATGTAAAAACAGTTGGTGTTCTTAAACTTCTTTTGAGTAGTGTATTTTAATGTGATTGCTTGAAGGTTACACATTTAATCACCTTTCTTTGTTACGGATCAGAATTTTTTTTTAATTGATTGAAGAATCAGTTTGTTGTTTGATGATTAAATATTGAATAACCTGTTAACATTATTTTATGATGAGAATTCGTGAAATGTAAATTTCTTTGTCAATCGGAAAAAGTGTATCAAAGATATCATGTATTTAATTTTTTTCAATTTCATTGATTGATTATGACAATTATGACTTCATTCAATGATACTGATCATAATTGTTTTTTAAATAATTCTAAATTGTATTTTGCAAAGATAAATAGTTGGCAAAAGGTTAATTCCTCACAAATGTTAAGATGATACAGTAACACTTCTGTTTTCCTGATACAGAGAGGCAAGTTCCTGATGGTGCGCTGTCCCACGGAGCGTGAACACGGGCAGTGGAAGTTGGCGCTGGAATCTCAGACAGCCGACAATACCAAGGCCAACTACATCCGCCCCGCCCTGAGAGCGAACCCCCATCCTCAGAAGGTGGCCACCCCACATATACCACTCACATTACTGTTGTCTCGGGTTAAGGGTAATCATTTTGTCACTATAAGCTTGCTGGCATGGTGGTCCCTTGCATGGTGGTCCCAAGCTTGCTGGCATGGTGGTCCCTTGCATGGTGGTCCCAAGATTGCTGGCATAGTGGTCCCAAGATTGCTGGCATGGTGGTCCAAAGTTTGCTGGCATGGTAGTCACAAGCTTGCTGGCATGGTGGTCCAAAGCTTGCTGGCATCATGGTCCCAAACTTGCTGGCATGTGGTCCCAAGCTTGCTGGCATCATGGTCCCAAACTTGCTGGCATGTGGTCCCAAGCATGCTGGCATCATGGTCCCAAACTTGCTGGCATGTGGTCCCAAGCATGCTGGCATCATGGTCCCAAACTTGCTGGCATGGTGGTCCCAAGCTTGCTGGCATCATGGTCCCAAGCTTGCTGGCATGTGGTCCCAAGCGTGCTGGCATCATGGTCCCAAGCTTGCTGGCATGTGGTCCCAATCGGCTGGCATCATGGTCCTAAACTTGCTGGCATGGTGGTCCCAAGCTTGCTGGCATGGTGGTCCCAAGCATGCTGGCATGATGGTCCCAAGCTTGCTGGCATGTGGTCCCAAACTTGCTGGCATCATGGTCCCAAACTTGCTGGCATATGGTCCCAAGCTTGCTGGCATGTGGTCCCATGCTTGCTGGCATCATGGTCCCAAACTTGCTGGCATGTGGTCCCAAGCGTGCTGCTTAGTTGATAATGATGCAGTGCATGTGGGCAGGTTTTCATTGAATGTTGTTGCACAAGCTTGAAAATTGAATGAATTTCGGGGTATTTGGAAACAACTTGGAATGGCTGTGAAATGAGACATCTGGAGCCTTGAATAATTTAGGAAAATAGGTAACTTTTAATTGAACATTGTTAAAATCTGTGTGGACTTATGCCAAATGTAAATTTGAAAGAAAAGTGATTTGATGACACTGATTGTTTTATGACTTGAAAGTCATTTGCTTGGACCATCTTTTATATATGCACACATATATGTCTGTACAATGTGGTGACCAGGACCCACTTGCACAAAGCGATCTTAGCCCTAAGATCATCGTTCCTCCCATTCTTTAACATAGGCTTAAGATAGTCTTAGCGCTAAGATTGCTTTGTGCAATTGGGTCCGGATATCTGTAAGCTTGGTATGCTGTAAGTAATTTAGCACTTCAAGTTTTTGTTAATTTTGTGAAATTGTGCATGGTCATCAAGAAATACGACTGGCGACAAAGTCGATATACTCTGTTTTTTAGCAAGGTTTGCATAGGCACGAAAAGGCCCTGGATTTCACTCTTACTTTTAGTCTTGAAAAGTGTGCATGATCTTTACCTTGAAAATGTACCAGTTCTGTGTGTAGCATGTTTAAGCAATATGAACTTGTGCAATATTTCCCCGTAGTATATAGTGTTTGTTCCCCTGCTACAGAACCTTTAGGCATGGAGAGATCCTGCTTGTTCATAGAGGAGTTTGTCTCCTTCAGCCTTGCATCTATTCTCTCTGGAATTCTGAAGATCTGCTTTGGAATTCATCTTCAGCAGCCCATGCTTGTCATAAGAGGCGACTAACGGGATCAGGTGGTCAGGCTCACTGACTTGGTTGATGCATGTCATCGTTTCCCAATTGCGTCGATCGATGCTCATGATGTCAATCACTGGATTGTCTAGTCAAGACTCGATTATTTACAGAGTGCTGTCATATAGCTTGAATATTGCTGAGTGCAGCGTTAAACAAACAAACATAATAATTCTGGAATTCTTGTGTAAAAGCTGAATGTTAAAAGTTGTAGTCGCTTATCCAGTTTTAATGAGGATGAGGCATTGTGTATACATGCTGAAGTTTATTTCTTTGCTATTCCATAATTGAGATAAGATCTTTGTTGTGTTTGTAAATAAAGAATTGCATGCAAATTAAAGTGTCATTTTAAAATGAAAATGAAATAATTTGCAAGTGATTCCCTGGCAGTTGATTGGCTAATGGATAAACCAAAAACAAATTAGGTAGGCCACACCCACTAACGGAATACTGTTTCTTGATTGGGTGATAATGAAATGGCTGAGGCTTGGGTTCATTGTTGTGCATTATTAATTAATTAATTCAGTATGTTATTGCAATTATGGGGATATGAATATAAAAACCGTGCACAGTTTGTGTAAATCCATAAACAGGAAGTATTTTGAATTCTTAAATGAAAGGTTGATCTTTCAAACAATCTGGTTGGAGTAATGTCTGTATCACTGGTGTCATTTAACTTGATTTCTTCATTTCTTTAATCCCATTTCTATCTTGTATTTGTTGACAGAATGTTGTGATCATCGATCTTGGCAGCACATCAGTGCGAGCAGGCATACTTGGTGATCAAGGTTGGTATACATTCATAATTCATGTTATTTATTTATGTTCTTTATCCAAAAACTATTTATGCACATTGTTTGAAGATGATAAATGTTGCAGTGACAATAGATGACCAACTTCACCAGCAGGAACTCGGCCCAGCATACCAGGGGAGATAACTCATACATCTTTCTTCAATTCTCTACATTTCTTAAACTTCAAATGAATATGCACTGTGAAGCTGTTTAACACACCAAACTGCTAGTTCGAGATATTATTAGTCGTGTGTGTTTTCTTATTGTAAATATATATTATAACTATCAAAATATCATAACATGGCTGCAAGTCATTGGGCACCATATGGTTAAAATTGGGTGGTTTACTTTTATTCAGTGTAATTACATATTAAACATTCATTATTTTAAGGATATGTGATAAAGACGTTAACCCATGTGTGTTTTCGAGTCGTAAATATCATAAAATATAAAAATTTATTCAGTAAAATTACATATTAAACATTCATTATTTTAAGGATATGTGATAAAGACGTTAACCCATGTGTGTTTTCGAGTCGTAAATATCATAAAATATAAAAATCGGGGGTTCTTTAAGTTGTTGTGAGTATTATAATTATTAGCATGTGTGTTGTAGGAAGTATAGTTTGATGTTAACATTTATTCACACTGACAGCCCCACTTTAAACACAAGTTGATATCGTTGTGCTTAACAGGTTTTATTACTGACTTCAGATGACAGCAAAGTAATATATTTATGTATTTGATTTCTGTATTTACAATTCCACCAACAGACTAAAAACCATTGATTTTAATTTCCTCAAATTTTTCCCATGGAAAATGAGTTCCTGTTTCTCTTCACCAGCAACCATGCCAGCGTTGTTCTTCCCAAGTGTTGTTGCAGTCCACAAAACAACCGATGAGCTGGTTGTTGGAAGTGACGCCTACAAGCCGAGTGTCCGACTCGAGTCCGTCCTCTCTCACCCCATCAGCCCTTCCAACAAAGTAGACAAGGTGGGTGTGGGTAGTGGGTGTGGTCATTTAGGAGGCTAGTTGGGAGGGGCAGGGCGGGGCAGGGAGGGGCGGGTCTAGATGTCAACAGTAGTGTTGTTGCACAGTCAGGCAACAGCTGTGGTGAAGGATTAAGATTTCTCTTTGCACCAAAATAGTTTGGACTTTATCCTTCTTATCTTTTTTCTTTTCTTTTTTTTCTTTTTTTTATATCCCTGTCTAATTTGTAAGTCATAGATGTGACATCTATATGAAAAAAAGATACATTAAAATGAAAATCATTTTTTATTTATTTGATGCAATGTTAAATACAGTATACAATAAGATAAAAACATTAAATGCAATATATGATATCTATTTATGAACTAACAATGGGCCAATATACTAACTGCACATCCTGAATTGTGAACTATCTCGGAAGTAAGCCCAGTGGGTTTAGGTAATGGTTGTTAGAGAAAAATTAATAGCCTTTTGAGTTAGTGAGTGAATGTTATTTTACACCAGTCAGCAATATTGTACCTATAATAGCATCATGTAAATGATCATACCTGAGTCAGGTAAACCAGTGATTGATAGCATGAGCAACAAAAGACTTTATCAGGGTATGACGACCCACCAGATCTCTTTTTTACTTGGCTTTTGTGATGGTCATCAGCTACTTGGATCCTACCCTACCTCGTAGTTCGTTATGTGTTCTCCATTAGATAATTGTATGTTGGATACAGGCTTATATCTGAGAACTTGTGTAATTGGCCAGCAATAATGCCGCTGTACTAAAGGTGCCTGCATTTAGCACTAATATATTTAGCATTTAGGATATATATCACAGGATATACTAATATCACCCAGAAGGCTATGTTATTCATATACTGCATTCCTCATATTCATCACGCTTTATCGATAATAACATGCAGTTTGGTATTTAATTCTACACCTGCATTTGTATTGTCCTCATCATAAAAAAACAATTACTCTACATCAACACAAGTTGCACCATTATTTTTCATTTCATTTGCATGATCTGTTGTTGCAAAGTTTTCAATCTTATTTATAGTTTTTCACATATTTATCACTGAGGTAGAATCTGAAATGTGGCATTATGAATATAAAGAAGTTAAAAAACACTCGGTTTTTTCCATGTGACTATAGCTACTCTGTCATCACATGATTAACTATAGTCATATGAAACAATCTGGTATTCTTTAACTTCATTTGAGAAATATGCATAAAACTCTTGAATATCTTTAAAGAAACAAAAATTATAAAAATTATAAATTGGTTTATTTTAAAACTGAAATTCATTAAAATGGTTCATGTACAACAGATTCATGTTACAGTTTGACAGACTGTCATAATCTGTTCCATTGATCAAGACTGTTTTGTTTTTTCTTATAAGAGTCTTTTTGAAAGTTTAACCAATGAAAGATTATAATGCTTCAGGTTTTACCTCTGAGTATAACATGGTCATTGTCTTGTCTTGAACACACTTAGTAATATAATATTTCTGCATTGGATTTTAATTTTATAATATGGAAAACAGGTGAAAAGCACAAATTCTTCTTCTCAAGCACAAGTTAGGATAATTCACAAAATGGGAAAAAGGGGAATAATGCACTAACATCTATCAAGTTGGATTAAAAGAATGTTGATTATTGCTTATAGAATAAACATGTATTAAGTTGAAACATTTAATTCATATGTTATGTGCATTTGTTCAATCAGATTAATATATAGAAACATGTATGTTTTATATAAAAAAAATAATATTTTGAGATAATGAGTATAATAAATTGATGATGAAGGACTAAGAACAGTTCCGATGTTAATACATTGTAACATTCATTATCAGGTCATAATTGATATCTATTTATATTGTTTGGGCCAGACCAGTTTAATTTCTTGTTTTCCAAATTGTCTTTGTCATTCAAAATTTAAAAGATGTTGTCATGGTTGATTTGGGATTAATTTCTCCCCCTCAAAAATTTTGAAATATAGATTACAAGGAAGTATTTGTTTAAAAAACAGCATATGTGACCAACCTTGACATAAGGGACCTTATGGGTGTAAAACATGACATTTTGACTTCTTATTTTATTGCAGAACTACAGCATCTTAGTACCACGAAAAAACAAAAACAATTCATATGCTACAGTCAATATTTATTACAGAGATGCATGGCATCAACCATTTGGACTCATTGTCTGTGAAGTTCCGTTTTCGGACTTATAATTGTTTTTATCATGATTGCTGTTTTGAGATGTATCAGTAATGTCTGATGAATTGAAAGAAGACATGTATGCTGCCATGTTTTGAAATACTGTTTTTATTACATTAAGAACTGATCCGTGACGATCCGGGGTATGTTAGGTCTTCAGCAACCCATGCCTGCCGTAAAAGGCGACTATGCTTGTCGTAAAAGGCGACTAACGGGATCGGGTGGTCCGGCTTGCTGACTTGGTTGATGCATGTCATCGTATCGCAATTGCATGGATCGATGCTCATGATGTCCATCACTGGATTGTCTGGTCCAGACTCGATTATTTACAGACCGCCGTCATATAGCTGGAATATTGCTGAGTGCTGTGTTAAACAATGAATCAACATTAAGAACAAATGAGAGAAAAACAAGATATTTTTGTGTAGTTCGCACATATGGCAATTTATACGGAAGTAAGGTGACGTCAGACATCTTTCTTTATGACGTCGGCACAACTGCATCTCAGCACCCATAATGTCCCTTTTGTCCTGGTGGGTCACATGTATCAAACACTTTGAAAATCATTTTTTTATTGAAGTAAGCAGGAAGTTATAATGGTCTAGCCTCATCAGTGATGTGGGTACCGAAGACAAGGCAATGTGTAGTGTTGTAGCTGTTTGTTTCTGAGTGTTCTTGTTGTTGACTTGTTTGTTTCTGTGTTTTCTTTCTAGGATCACTGTATTCTCCCTGTAAGTTGCATGACATGCAGGCTCTCGGCGCCGTGCAATGATAAGACTTTTCTCATTATTTCACACCAGAACACCTCCGTCACCTCTTTGAGCAGGCAGTAGCTTCGGTTACCTCCTGGCAGATTATATACCTGGCGTCATGAACGATATCATTAAAATCCTCAGCTCCGATACGATATCTCTCTGACTGATGATCTCACGACCCCCTTTCACAGGTCGCAGCTGATGAAACCATGCAAACTTGGCCAGCCTAAATGAAGGACTCATGGTCCTTAAGCCAATCGGATGTCAGCTTTCTAAACTAATTTGTCTTCATTTTGTTATAACCTTGAATCAGACATTTCAATTTTGAGAGAAGAAAACCCCTACAGAATACAAATATTCCTTCGATTAGGGCTGGGACAAGTCCAAATTTACTACTTGGGTATCCGACACCCTATTACCCGTCCCTACCCGGGTACCACTTATAGGTTTCAAGAATTAGGATCAAAATGTCCGAATGGGAATTGTTTTACCACAGCCCTGGCAAAAATTATTTAGACACATGTATAAAACAATTTGATCATGCGTACACTGAAGTTGATAGACGCTTTATCTTTACTTGAACATATAAAAGTCAGACCGAATGCTTGCGTAGTGAGAAAGAAATGGGACCATAAGCTATACTTGTAGAGTAACCATTGTCATTAAACAATATATCACGTGTCTAACCACGGGTCTAGGTAGTCCTGTGGGTACCCGGGTCCTACTCAGGACCCACCGGACCCAAGTACCTGAGTTACCCGTCCCAGCCCTACCTTCGATGGTTCTTCCTTTAGGATGTAGATGCTGTGATGCTCAGAAATGACATAAAACCCACTCCAGGAATACAGGTATTTTCTGCCATGAGTGTAATGTAAGCATTGTTATTTCCGTATGGCGCAAGTGTGGTGGAGATTATTCTCTGTCAATTTCTTCAAATCATCAATATATAAGTTCGAAGATCTTCCGCTCAACCTTGTCATATCATTTTACATTAATTTCATTATATTTCCATATCATTGAAGTGGCATGCCTTGCTTCCGTCATATATTCATGCTATATATTCATGCTCCTTATTTGGCATAGCTTCATCGCTGCATCACTCCTTGTTGGGAGGGGTGTTTGCTTCTTCAGTGAATGTCTCACTATGTAACTATGTATCATCATAATCAATGTTATATTACATGTAAATGTTGATAATTATACCTGATATTGTGGCATACATATTTTAAAGGTAATTTGTAAACGTTTTTTAAAAATTACCAACAAAAATATTTTGATTTTTTTTTATGTGGATACATGTATTCAGATTTTGGTTATTATTTCAGTTTAACATCGACAGCAAGCAGATGCCAGCTGTGTTCGATAAGATTTTCAGAGACCTGGGGGTCAACCCCTCGCAGTATATGGTGAGGCGATTGTAATAAAAATCATCATAATTAAATTTAATGAGACTGTCCAACACATTGTCAGTGGATGCCCATCTTTGGCACAAACACATTTTCTTAAGCGACATTATGGCGTGGCTTGATCCTTTTATTAACATCTTCGCTGTGGTTGTGGTTTTGACACAGAGGTCCATCCATGGTACAACCCAGAATATGTAGAAGAGTTCTGGGAGGGTTTCGATCAGGCAGCGCTTCCTGCGAGAAGTCCCATTCGCTGCCTGGTCTGTATGTAGAGGGGGCAAGGGCCCTGAGCTGATGATGAGCCTAACCAGCCTGACTGTGCCAGGATCACCCAAACCCTCTTTGCTGCCTTTTGTTTGATCTGTCAAGGGTACCCTTTGTTTTGTGAACAGTGACATCTTTCAAACAAAGTTACAGCGCATATACCACGTGTTTCTCCGGGACTGAAACCCTAGAAACTGTGACCTGTGACCTGTGACCTGTGACCTGTGCATGGCACCACGAGCCACCACAATTCTTTTTGTACTTTCCTGTTATTATCACAAGACTGATTGTCACAATTATCTTAGCGTTAAACATTCCTATAACTTAAAGCCCCACTCTGACTATAAATATTACAAGCGTTAAAATCACTTTAGAGACAAGGTCAAAGGCTTTCAAAATCCTTCTTGATCATGTGTCATGTTGACCTTCAAGCAAGTGTAATTTCTCAATTTAATCATGCTATTCCTTTGAGGGGAATATTTTTTCTGAGAGGTTCTGATAAATAATTAAACATGCTGGGTCCAATACAACATTTGTGTTCTTGGTTTTGTTGTGTTTTTCTGCTGTGTGATGCAGAGAGTAATTTACATAATGCGTGAGGTGGACAAGACAACGTGGCATCGGCAATGAAATGTGCTGGAAATCTGGTTAAAGTTATTTGGCTCTAGGCCATAATAACATAGTTATTAGATTTTCATCCCTATCAGTACCAAACACATCTTTTTATTGTCCCCAAGTACCTGATGACAAAGACAATCAGCACATGTTCCATTTGGAAGCTCAACTGACTTATAGTGAAATGAGGTATTTGTCATGAACAGTTTGTCATGAGAAAGTCGACATGCTTGTTGTCTGCCACCAGTCATGACAACCCAGTTTGTTCAAGAGGTTGGAATCTGATTTTCAATATGGCCGCTGTGGCAGCCATGTTGGGCAGACCAGATCCTCTGTGCTTCACGGCTGCTCATGAGGTGTGCCAGATGGAACAAGTCGACTGATGTGGGACAGTGAGTTGCAGCACCCTAGACCTCTGAGCCACCCAAGTGTAACTGATGCTTCATGTACTGGGCACTCGCCCATCCTCCCATCCACCCATCCATCAATCCTCCCATCCATCAATCACCCATCCACCCATCCATCAATCTTACAATTGTTCAATCCATCCATACCCCCATCCTTCCATCCACCAAATCATTTATCTTCCAGACATCCATCCATCATCCATCATCCATCAACTCATCGATCCTTCTATCCTCCCATTCATCAATTATCTCATCAATCCATCCTCCCATCCTTCTAACCTCCCATCGATCAAACCATCAATCCATCAATCTTCCCGTCCTTTAATCCTCCCATCCACCCACCCATCCTCCCATCCATCCTCCCATCCTTCCAACCTCCCATCGATCAATCCATCAATCTTCCCGTCCTTCAATCCTCCCATCCACCCATCCATCCTCCCATCCTTCCAACCTCCCATCGATCAATCCATCAATCTTCCCGCCTTCAATCCTCCCATCCACCCATCCATCCTCCCATCCTTCACCTCCCATCGATCAATCCATCAATCTTCCCGTCCTTCAATCCTCCCATCCACCCATCCATCCTCCCATCCTTCCAACCTCCCATCGATCAAACCATCAATCTTCCCGTCCTTCAATCCTCCCATCCACCATCCATCCTCCCATCCTTCCAACCTCCCATCGATCAATCCATCAATCTTCCCGTCCTTCAATCCTCCCATCCACCCATCCATCCTCCCATCCTTCCAACCTCCCATCGATCAATCCATCAATCTTCCCATCCTTCAATCCACCCATCCATCCTCCCATCCTTCCAACCTCCCATCAATCAATCCATCAATCTTTCTGTCCTTCAATCCTCCCATCCACCCATCCATCCTCCCATCCTTCCAACCTCCCATCGATCAATCTATCAATCTTTCTGTCCTTCAATCCTCCCATCCACCATCCATCCTCCAATCCTTCCAACCTCCCATCGATCAATCCATCAATCTTCCCGTCCTTCAATCCTCCCATCCACCATCCATCCTCCAATCCTTCCAACCTCCCATCGATCAATCCATCAATCTTCCCGTCCTTTAATTCTCACATCCATCCACCCACCTACTCACTGACTCATATTGTATGTGCAGGTGATGATCAGCACCCCCCAGAGTCTTGGGGACAACCTGCGGAAGAGTCTGATGGAGCTGCTGATGTCTCGCCACCAGGTGGCAGGGGTGTGCATGGTGCAGCAGTCACTTCTCTCCCTCTACTCCTACAACGCCACGTCCGGCATCATCGTCGACATCGGGGAGAGGATCGAGATCTTGCCCATATTCGATGGTAAAGTTCATGAACCAAATACTTCCGTTTCTGGTATCAGGTCATTATTGAAGGCTTGTGTCAAGTTCCTACAGATAAATTAAATTAATAAACGAAGACATTAGATGTGTGCCTTGCAGAGTTAAGTCCCCTGGTTCACTGACGTAACTACCAGTATGATTCTCTCTTCAGTTCACTAAAAGGTTCCTGCACACATGTTCTGGCACTTTTACATTTTTTCCATGAATTTCTGCAACATCTCTTCTGAAACCTTATTGCCTGTAAAGCTGAAGTATGTAGTACATGAAAGCAGTTATTGTCTCTCTTGGGGGTACGGGTGGTCCAGTCGTCTTAGGCGCGGCGATTCGCTGTGCAGAGTTGGCGTCCCTTGGGCACGCCAGAAACCTATGATTGTGGGTTCGAATGCTGGTTCGCCCCGATTATGTTTCTAGGTTTGTCAGCACCATACCTGTGCTCGTTGGTTTCACCGAAGTGGTAAACGTCTGAAACCTGCATCACTTCGGGCTTTCCTCCTACATTAAGCTGACACGCCGTGATATAACTGGAATACTGTTAAAAGCGGCGTGAAACCCAACTCACTCACTCACTATTGTCTCTCTTTGATTATACCGCATTGATAATGACATAATTCAGCCATGCATTCACGGGTTATGTTAATAACAATGTTTCATAACAATGGTAGATAACAATTGTTTATAATAATCATAGTTAACAGTCACAGAGAACATTGCTGATACCAATGGTTAATAAAGGTTGGTAACAATGGTTGATAATGGTAGGTATCCATGGTAAATATCAATGGTTGATAACAATGGTTGATAATAGTAATGGATAACAATGGTTGATAACAATGGTTGAAAATGGTTTATAACAGTTGCAGATAACAATGGTTGAAAATGATAGATATCAATGGTTGATAACAATGGTTGATAATGGTTTATAACAGTTGCAGATAACAATGGTTGAAAATGATAGATATCAATGGTTGATAACAATGGTTGAAAATGGTATACATCAATGGTTGATAACAGTTGCAGATAACAATGGTTGATAACAATGGTTGAAAATGGTATATATCAGTGGTTGATAACAGTTGTAGATATAGCAATGGTTGATAATGCTTGACCTGTCTCCCAGGTTTTGTCATCGAGGGTGGGATGGCCCGCCTCCCGTACGGAGCCCAGAAGGTTCAGGACACATTGCTGCTCTCCCTCCTGGCTGACAACTACAAGTTCTCCTCGTCAGTAGAGAAGCTCCTCGTCAGATACGTGATGGAGAAGGTAGGTCAAGGTCAGACGAGATGGAGATGAGTTCGGTCTCAAAGCAATAACATGCCAAATTTTGGAAAAAAATGGGAAGGATAAATATTCTTATTTTCGAACAGACCGCTTGATGTTGTTCAGTTGATTTCTCATTCAGGAGTATTAATCCTAATATCCTCAACCTTACTTGATTGAAAACAGGACCATTTATTGAAATGTGCATTCAGATTATTTTCAATGTCCTACACCATGTATATATCTTCTTGCCTTGTGCCCCCAGAGCTGCTATGTGCCCCAGAACTACAAAGAGGAGGTCCAGCGCTGCAAGATGTCCCCAGACTCCATCAAGTCCACCGTCAGCCTCGACAACTTCAACCTGCCACCAGAAGCTTACAAGTGAGAAAAATCAGCTGATTGAAAAAAGTTTTTGCCAACTTGTCATCAAAATTCCTCATGATTGAAATGGTCAGTGGGGTAGTCCAGTGGTTAAAATGTTCACTCGTCACACCGATTCCCCACATGGGTACAATGTGTGAAGCCCATTTCCTGTGTCCCCCACCATGATATTGCTTGAATATTGCAAAAAAGGTGGTGTAAAACCCAACTCACTCACTCAGTCAGTCATGATTTGAGGCTACTCATAAGAAAACATGTTTACTTTGCAGCTGCAGAGATTTGCCTGCAGCTTTTCTTGACAGATTTAGTTTATCATATAACTGTTATATTCTATCTATTCCTGAGTTATACTACTGAAACCATGTATGTAACTATAGATCTATGCCCATGAAGATCCAGGTTAGAAAAGGTCTTCAGCAATCCCTGCTTGACGTAAAAGGTGACTTTTGTTGTCATATTAAGATGCGACTAGCGGGATGGGGTGGTCAGGCTCGCTGACTTGGTTGATGCATGTCATTGAATCCCTTTTACATGGATTGAAGAGCATGATGTCAATCACTGGATTGTCTGGTCCAGACTCGATAATTTACAGACAGCAGTCATTTATTGTATATATTTGTTGCACTCGAGATTTGTTACACTATTTTACACAACTCCGGAGTGCTTTCCCCTTGGAACACTGGAACAGTTGTTCTGACAAATGTGAAATGTGGATTACGTCAACTAACAAATCTTTGTTTCCTGTTCACAAGGAGTGTGACCCATGACGAGAGTCGGTTCCGGAGTCCGGAGGGGCTGTTTGACACAGACATGTGGGAGATGGACTTCCCCAATCTCCACAAGCTGGTGTTCCAGGCCATCCAGGCGTGTCCCATGGACAGTCGCAGGCGCATGTTCAGGTGAGTTGATGGACAGTCGCAGGCGCATGTTCAGGTGAGTTGATGGACAGTCGCAGGTGCATGTTCAGGTGAGGTGATGGACAGTCGTAGGTGCATGTTCAGGTGAGGTGATGGACTGTTACAGGTGAATATTCAGGTGAGTTGATGGACTGTTACAGGCGCATGTTCAGGTGAGTTGGACAGTCGCAGGTACATGTTCAGGTGAGTTGATGGACAGTCGCAGGTGCATGTTCAGGTGAGTTGATGGACAGTGACAGGTAATTGTTCAGGTGAGTTGACCACTGTCCACTGACGTACACAGGCCACCTGAAAGCATTTGTTATTGTGAGAGTGTTAGATTCACTCCACTGCCAGCAATGTTCCAACAATTTCCTGCCCATGACACCCAGGCTGGACAGGAATGTATCTATGTGGGGACATGTTTCAGGTATCTATTTGCACCCCCAGACTTCCCTGCCACTGATGGTGGAATGTGTCCTGGTTCTGTACAGTGTGTTGTGTCGGGAGTTAAGGAGAAAATACCTTGTTCACTGGGCACTACTTCGTGTTGTTATTTCAGGGCTGTCTACCTGAGTGGTGGAGTCACAATGATGCCAGGATTTGTGGACAGACTTCAACACGAGCTGATGAAACTAGCGCCACCTAGTGTTCCCGTAGAGGTGGGTCGTGTAGCCTCAACGTCATCTTGACCTCATGTACCAATGTTAGCTAAATCTGAGTACTCCCTGAAGAGTTGTCTCCCTTTGACCTATATCTACATTTTCCTTTTGCTTACAGTCTGGACTAATGTTTAGTTTCAACTGCATTTAAACACAAACAACTGCATTTAAACACAAACAACTGCATTTTAACACAAACAACTGCATTTAAACACAAACAACTGCATTTTAACACAAACAACTGCATTTAAACACAAACAACTGCATTTTAACACAAACAACTGCATTTTAACACAAACAACTGCATTTAAATTGAAAAGGAGCCCCAGTAAGATGAGTGATTCAGAACCTGAGGAAAATCTAGACTTGCTTTATTTTGGGCAATCGTAGCACAATGATGGGCGAAAGGGAACATAATGCGGTTCGGTACTGTGGTACAGACTACTTACAATCTATACAAGTGTCTTTGATTAAAATTTATTTTGATTTTGTCCTTCAGGACATGTTTCTATGTCTCCTTATCTCGTTGACAGGTCCACGCGGCACCTCAGCGTTACCATGCGGCTTATGTAGGAGCGTGTGCAGTGGCTGGGATGGCGGAGTTTGAACACATGTGTATATCTCGAGATGAGTGGCGGGACCACGGTGTCAAGGCTTTCAGAAAGTGGAATGCTCCATCGTCTTAGCATCGTAATAACATCATGACTTCCTTAATTGGGATACATGAAATAATCCTTATAAGGTCTTGGATGTGTACAGCATGACACCCCGAAGATTTATGGATTATTCTTGTTAGGTTGCGAGTCTGTACAACCAACCTTACACCCCTCGGATATATGGAATATTCCTGTGGATCTGTACAACCTTACACCCCTCAAATACATGGAACATTCCAGTTCATGGATGAGCAGACGGACAGTTTCTGTTTCATATACATGTGTATATCAAAATAATTGTACAATTCTGTAATTTATTTAACAAATACTATTGGATTGTATTTATGTATACACAGAATGACGTGTACAACAGTGAGTTTAGTATGTATACATGTGTATATGTATATGCACACTAGGGCTGCCATTGGGCATTGAAACATCAGTATATATTAGTTGTCAACCATTCTCCTTAGCCAATGAGAAGCTAGTATCTAAATGAAATAGCTAGCTAGATAAATATATATGAGAAAATTGATACAGGTTTTCTGTTTTCTGTAAGGGCTTAAAAGGATAAGTCTCCGATAATGTATTCAAGTGATACACAATGTACAACAGTGCGGATCAAAACGCATGCACCTTAAGATTAACATTGACACCTTGTCACTAGTTTGAGTATAAAGTGCCGCACAGCTCCTTCACAAGACTGAATTTCATCATATATTTTGAAAAATTGTCTGTAATAGTATGCAGCATTAATTGATATATATGAGGATACTCAAATTTCCAAACAGTGACAGCCCTGTTGTGTGTATGTATGTACAGACACAAGGGAGTGTAGTAAGATGAAAGTGTGTGTTAGATAGCCCAGCGGGCCGTGTGTCAGCTTGTGATATGTTTAGGTTTGTTTCCCACGTCATTGTGTGGATAATAGTGTCAAACTAACATGTTTACTTTGAAACTGATCTTAGCGGTTTTCATTTTCCTTGCCATGGACAAGTATTTTGTACATTGTAGGTCTCCATTTTATGTGTAAATAATTGATGTGACTAAACAGTGACGCGATGACTGTAATGGGATAAATCCTTCAGATGGATGGAAAGTAACAAGGCCTAACAAAAATGATTCCAACACTGACTTCCTCTCTTGTTGCACAACTGGTATTAGTTGAAGCGTTAATGTGTGAGTTGACATCTTCCCGAGGCAAAAGAGTTAACTGGATATAAAAGTCCAGTTTCCACCCTTGCCGAACTAGGCTGGTATTATGGAGTTACGTTTTGGATGGACTAATGAGTCTATGCATAGTCCAATAAAAATCACGCACCGAAATCGAAATCCGGTTCGTAAACTGTCGTGCAGATTTCGGTCGATTGCAGGATTTGCAAAGCATGTGCACCGCTAACTTGTTATCAGCAGATATTTTCCAAATCTTTTCATGTTTTTAATCAAGGCGCTGACGTGATTCAATGCATTTCGTGATGTAAGACCCGTTTTATCACAATAAAGATCTCGATTATCGATCAGATCGTCCTGACTGGGCGCCACCATTTTGAGTGAAACAAACGCAAGTGATACGACAGGTGGAATCTGATTGGTCCATAGGAGAGGCTTAGAAGGGACATGATTAGTAATAGCCACTGGTGGCGCTACGATCGAGCCCAGTTATTCTAGCCTTGTTCGGCAAGGGTGGAAACTGGACTTTTAAAGTCAGTTAACTCTCTTGCCTCGGGAAGATGGTGAGTTGAAGGCAGATTTTTAATCATATTCTACCATGCCTTCCCATATTGAGTTATAGATTTTCCTGTGTTTTCATGCTCATACCTGATGGCACAGGTGGTTCTGCAGTTTAAGGTCCTGCAATTGACTGTACAGAGTTGTCTCCCTTAGTTGTCAGGATCCATGAGTTCGAATCCCTAACGCATACTATTATGCTTGGTTTGTCAGCACCATATCACTGCTCATGAATTTCACTTTGGGCTTTGATCCCAGAGTAGCTCACATGGCTAGAATGACTGAAATACTGTTGAAATCTGTGTTACTTGCATAAAACTATGTACACTCACTCAAATTGGTCAGGCGGGCAAGGTGTCAGATTTTCATCACATGTTCTCTGGTTTGTATCAAAGATCACCATTGACTTGGAGTCGCTTAGCTTCAATTCCTACAAATATGCCCTTGTGTGGTGTGGAAATATGCCAAATATTAATGGCCTAATTATTTTTTTATTTTTATGATGATGATGATGAATTTTGACTGATGATGGTGATGATGGTTGTGATGATGATGATGATGATGATGATGATGAGCCAAGATGCTAAGTATGAGGCTGTGTTCATGCTGTGTGGGAGACTTTTATTGCATACATTTGTCAGTTCATCTCGATGTACTTCCTCTCTGTACATAATCAAAGAGCGTTGTGTGTGTATTTGTGTTTTTATTTGTTCATTGAATGTTGTTGTCTCTCTGTGGGTACATACAGGTAATGAGGGGAGCTTGGGAGGATGTATTTCTTTCAGTGGTTCTATTTTGTCTTCCTTTGTCAATGGAATGTGCTTCAGTTTTATTTTGACTCACCAAGTTTAAATTGATTTTGGAACACTGATGTTACGATTATATTCTTCACACACGTTACAAAAGACGCCATTATCAAGGCATTCTGTAAATCAGAATTAGGGATTATAGCATGGCATTTCTTTCTACAAAGTATCTGAAGTTCATCATGTGGTTGCAATCTTATTTTGTGTTTACTAGATTCTACTAACAGTTGAAGTTTCAACGTCCCTTCATTACTCTTGTTAACAAAAAACATAAATGTTATTTATGTCATTATTTTTGTCTATAACATCACAGTACATAATATGAGGAGGAATGAGCTACCATTTAGTTACGACTTCATTCCTGTAGCTACTGATGGGTTAAGATTGCTGTGTTGTAAAACAGAATTCTGTCACCACGGTAAGGGTGCACTGTAGTTAAAGTGTTTGCTTACATGAACAAGACTTCGGTTCCTTCGAACCATTTGCGCCGAAGACCCGGGTTCGAATCCCAACATGGGTACAATGTGTGAAGCCCATTTCTGGTGTCCCCCGCCATGATATTGCTGGAATATTGCTAAAAGCAGCGTAAAACCAAACTCACTCACTCCGAACCATTTGTATGTTCAAATAACAGAATCACCCTAATTATGTTTCTAGCTTTGTCAGCACCATACCGTGCTTGTGGGTTTCACCAAAGTGGTAAATGTCCGAGACCTGCATCACTTTGGACATGAAGCAGAAAAGCCACAATGAGTGGGATGCTATTCAAAGTGATGTTAAACCAGACTCACTCATTTCCAAGTGAAAATCATTCTAATTCCGACATTTGCTGCTGATATTCCTAGAGTAGAATTAATGTACTACTCATAGGTTAAAGGACACCTGATTCTTCATTCTAGTAATATGAAGGAATGGTATGTTCTTTAGTTGGTTGGTTTGTTGTTTAACGCCGCACTCAGCAATATTCCAGCTATATGATGGCGGTCTGTAAATAATCGAGTCTAGACCAGACAATCCAGTGATTGATATCATGAGCATCGATCCACGCAATTTGGATCGATGACATCTATCAACCAAGTCAGCGAGCCTGACCACCCGATCCCGTTAGTCGCCTTTTACGATAAGTATAGTCACCTTTTACGGCAAGCATGGGTTGCTGAAGGTATGTTCTTTAACTACTTTTGCGTGTTATAGATAAGTGTTAGGTAGGTAGAGAAGTGTCTAGATCAGTTTATCATGCAATACTGCCCTGGTATTATCGGATATTATTACGCTTGCATTTATGATCTAATCAGCAATGTTAATAAGTTTTACACGATTCCTTTATTGACGTTTCTTCTACATCAAAACAACAGCTGAGAATGTATTTGTGGTACTGACTTTGACATGTATGGCAGTTGTCATGAAGATATTACCGTATATGAGTACATTGTGTTCAAGTGTGGCATTGTATGATCGTTTTCATGACAGGGTCCGTAAATGTAACTCGGAGAGAGTTGCTTTTTTTAATAGAATATTTAATAAGATAATAGACTAATTAAAAGAGCTCTTTGAGTAGATTCCATGTGCTTTACATATCATGTAGATTTTATTGTACTTCATGAAATAATTGCATCTTGTAATAAGTTTCTTTAAACAATACTGTTATGAAGATGCTTTGTTTGTCATATGTGTATCTCTGTGATTTAGGGACAATGCATTTGGAATCTCTACCTGTGAAATACTCCATCTTGTTGAAGGGAGAGACAAATAAGTTATTGTCATTTTATGAAACTTCATTCAATAATGACACTATGCTCTCAGACGAGACCCCTGAAGTTTCCTTGCTTGGAGAAGGATTTGCTTAATAGATTGTGTGTTGTCAGGATGTGAATGAAATGGTTGAACTTTCCAAAAGCCAATGTTTTAACTATCAAAATGCAATATTTCATAGTTCTATAACAGTGTGTGTTACATCTTTGATATTCACTTCATATTAATCAATATTTCAGACGAGCAATATTTTCAACTTAATGCCTTTTTTATCTTGACTGCGTTTCGCGTAGCAATCACAGCTGTATGTTAAGCTATGGCAGTTATGATTGTTTAAGCGCTACTGTCCTGTTATTGTGAACTGATAAAATCACATGGTTATATATGGTATATATTCATTATTTATGTGAGGACACAAAACACAGAATTACAACATCAAACCTACATCACTTCTATAAGGGTTGAAACAGTCTTAGTTCTTTAGTACAAGTGGTTATTGAATTCTATGCCTGTGGAATATAATATTTAATTGGATATTAAAACATACATATATTCATTTGTAATGGATGTGATCTTACTCAACTTCCAACACCCATATTTATGTGAAATAATTATTTCAGAAATATATACAAAAACATTTCATCTCAAGTAAATCATCAGAAAAAAATGTTCATGTGTGTCAAACATATATGTCTTCATATATATTTCACCTTCAAGATACACTAATGTCTTTCTTATTCGCCATGCACCGTTACATCTCACAATGTTGGTAAATGTATTATTTCACACTTATTCTCGTACACTGTATCTCCTTTACTCAAGTTTGGTAAGTACTCAATACCCTAGCCACGAACAAACAAAAGTATACTGATAATATTGTAAAACATACTGTGAAACCTCGTTAATCTCCAGGGTAGGGGTAGCCTAATGGTCAAAGTGTTTGCTCGTCCCGTCAAAGACCCGGGTTTGATTCCCGACATGGGTACAATGTGTGAAGCCCATTTCTGGTGTCCCCCCCAGTGATATTGCTGGAATATTGCTAAAAGCTGCGTAAAACCATACTCACTCACTCACTCGTTAATCTCCAGGGTGGGGGGAGCCTAATGGTCAAAGTGTTTGCTTGTCACGCCAAAGGCCTGGGTTCGATTTCCGACATGGGTACCATGTGTAAAGCCCATTTATGGTGTCCCCGGCCGTGGTATTTCTGGAATATTGATTAGAGCGGTGTAAAACCTCACTCACTCACTTGTTAATCTGGATTGTACTGTGATATTACCAGATGAACACACTTGTGGATTCAGTAACCATGACTACAATATGGTTTCTTTTGGGATATTTAAGATCATCCATAAGGGTTCCAGATTACCAAGATCCGGACTAACGAGGTTACACTTTATATACACAGTGGTTCATTATTACTATTATATCAACTGTCTCAAGTGTTGGAGAGAGGCAATAAGCTTGTTATCTTGTATCTGGTTACCACAAAATATACCGTAATGTACAGACAATATGTTTCCAATAAACAGTAGACACTTGATAATCCAAACTGCTCTGTATCATGTGGGATTAAGGAGAAGACAAAGTCCCTCGTTGCAATGTTTGTAATAAGAGCAACTATATGTGTATTGTTTGATCACAATGGCTGGTGAGCATGGACTGTTCTTGGATTGGAAACTAACTCACAGCTATGTCTTGGCTGAGTGTGTCTCAATGCCGCTCATCACATGTTTGGTTGAATTTATCAAGACCTGCTCAGGGCCAATATTCGGTCCCAAATCTCAAGGAAATGTCAGTAAAAGTTGCCAAATTGATCCCAAAACTCCCCAATTAATTTTATTATAGTTATAAATATTGTGTGGCCTGTAGAAGTGGCTTGAATTTCATTGAAAATAAGGAGGGATAGGCTTTAATGTTTTGTTTTACTTTTTTGCATTAAATTCAACATTGAAATACTTTTGAATTTAAGAACGTGAGAAACAATTCCTATTTTGAACAAAGTAATATTTTTCTCAATGTGCTTGCAAATGGGCAAGTTTGGAATCCTTGATAAATAGATCCCATTTCTTGTCAGGTCTATGACTGAAACACTGTTAAACGCGTAGTTCAAACCAACTCACTCACTCACTCATCATAACAGTGAGGGCAATGGTTTTGATAACTTATATTTACAATATGTTGAACCATGTTCGTGTGATAAAAACACATAATTTTGTCTGCTTTGCTGTCTGAATGTACTGCCTTCTTTAAAACTATTCATGATGTTCTTTGGGAATTGAAAAAAACCCAACTTGTTAAGATACCCATAAGTCACAATAAATTAATTACTAGATTTTCATCCACATTTATGAAAAAAGATTGAGTTGTGAAGCAGTTTTTATGCTTTTTGTGTTTGAAACAAACTTATCAAGGCACCTGTCATGTATAGCAAGTGTCAACGGATGTGATTGGCACGAAGCATGACTGTTTGGTGGGATTATGTAAGTGGTGGACTTTGTCAAGTAAGGAAAAAATGGGAACATATTGATTTTCTTTGTAAGTATTGGGGACATTTAAAAAAATGAGATGGGGTGTTTTGGTTATGAGGTGGGCAGGGATGAACGTCTAACAATTATTTTATTATGCCCTGAAGAGCATCATGAATATTTTTTTCTGAAATTGGATTTGTGTGACGGCATTAGGAGTGGTAAATGTTGTGACTTTAATTGTGTTTTTTTATGAAGCTTTTTTATAATTTTAAGACTAAGAAAATATTGCTCCTGTGGGGTTTATGCTTTGTACCAGTGTGTGATTGTATGGGTGCTTCAAACACGTGTGACGGCATGGCTCCCCACTTTAACACTTCACTTCACAAGCTCCTGGTGAATCAACCAGAGCAGGACGATGTCTACTAATCATGAACATGCTGGTATTTATGTGATTGATTGTATTTACCTGTACACTGATTGATGATTAAAGTACTCAGTCGAACTGGAGTTTGTTTCTGTTGTCTTTGAACTGGATGAACTGGTGGTGACTTGGAAGGCTTCTGTGAGCTGTCCAGCCTCGGTGGCCCTCTGCATCTCTCACAGTGTTGGGAAACTCACCTCTCTCCATCACCTGGGTGGAGGTACATGTTCCCTGATGGTGGTAACTGGGTGGAGGTACATGTACCCTAATGGTGGTCCCTGGGTGGAGGTACATGTACCCTGATGATGGTACCTGGGTGGAGGTACATGTACCTTAATGGTGGTACTTGGGTGGAGGTACCCTGATGGTGGTACCTGGGTGGAGGTTCATGTACCCTGATGGTGGCACCTGGGTGGAGGTACATGTACCCTGATGGTGGCACCTGGGTGGAGGTACCCTGTTAGTGGTCCCTGGGTGGAGGTTCATGTACCCTGATGGTGGCACCTGGGTGGAGGTACATGTACCCTGATGGTGGCACCTGGGTGGAGGTACCCTGTTAGTGGTCCCTGGGTGGAAGAACATGTACCCTGATGGTGGTACCTGGGTGGAGGTTCATGTACCCTGATGGTGGTACCTGGGTGGAGGTACCCTGTTAGTGGTCCCTGGGTGGAGGTACCCTGATGGTGGTCCCTGGGTGGAAGTACATGTACCTTGATGGTGGTACCAGGGTGGAGGTACATGTACCCTGATGATGGTACCTGGGTGGAGGTACATGTACCCTGATGGTGGCACCTGGGTGGAGGTGCATGTACCCTGATGGTCGTACCTGGGTGGAGGTTCATGTACCCTGATGGTGGTACCTGGGTGGAGGTACATGTACCCTGATGGTCGTACCTGGGTGGAGGTAAATGTACCCTAATGGTGGTACCTGGGTGGAGGTACATGTACCCTGATGGTGGTCCCTTGGCAGAGGTACATGTACCCTCATGGTGGTACCTGGGTGGAGGTACATGTACCCTGATGGTGGTACTAGGTGGAGGTACATGTACCCTGATGGTGGTACTAGGTGGAGGTACGTGTACCCTGATGGTGGTACCTGGGTAGAGGTACATGTACCCTGATGGTGGTACCTGGGTGGAGGTACATGTACCCTGATGGTGGTCCCTTGGCATAGGTACATGTACCCTCATGGTGGTACCTGGGTGGAGGTACATGTACCCTGATGGTGGTACCTGGATGGAGGTACATGTGCCCTGATGGTGGTACCTGGGTGGAGGTACATGTACCCTGATGGTGGTACCTGGGTGAAGGTTCATGTACCCTGATGGTGGTAGCTGGGTGGAGGTACATGTACCCTAATGGTGGTACCTGGGTGGAGGTACATGTACCCTGATGGTGGTAGCTGGGTGGAGGTACATGTACCCTGATGGTGGTACCTGGGTGGAGGTACATGTACCCTTATGGTGGTACCTGGGTGGAGGTACCCTGATGGTGGTAGCTGGGTGGAGGTACATGTACCCTGATGGTGGTACCTGTGTTGAGGTACCCTGATGGTGGTACCTGGGTGGAGGTACATGTACCATGATGGTGGTCCCTCGGTGGAGGTACATGTGCCCTGATGGTGGTACCTGGGTGGAGGTACATGTACCCTGATGGTGGTACCTGGGTGGAGGTTCATGAACCCTGATGGTTGTACCTGGGTGGAGGTACATGTACCCTGATGGTGGTAGCTGGGTTGAGGTACCCTGATGGTGGTACCTGGGTTGAGCAATGTTAGAAGATCATGGAACAATTAAGAAATTCTCTATAAAAAAACATTATTTGGCAACAATTCACAAGGATGATTGCTTCAATACCATTTCCATTCCTTTTGATTATGACAATGATATTGTATAACCACACCACACCAGGTAGGCCATATCACATAATTAATCACATGTTTGGACTTTACACCCCTCATAACAGCCACATATAATCTTCCTCCGTGACTGAAAATATCACTGCAACTTCCAACACATGAGCATGAGAACAGGGATGTGTCGTTTGGTATTCACCTGATGAACTAGAGTGTCTTTGTGCTTTATGTGAGCAGATGCTCATTGGAGAGAGGACATTGTCGGGGGAAAGCCAGCTGTGTTAGTCAACAGGGAAATAGCAAAGGGTCACGTCTGGTTCATGGATGCTAAATTCAATTTGAAGTTATACCAGCCACAGAATTAGACTCTTCTCCACATCTGATAGAAACACCACCAAAGTGACCTTCTCACATATTGAAACACAAACTGAAGTTGATTATCTATACTGACATGTGTCCTGTACTGACATGTTGTGTAACTGCTCCACGGCAAACATTGCTTGACTACCCCTTCAGTTGCTTCCTCTTCTACTTAATATCATATGATGTGACCCAGGACTTGTGACCATCGGGAGGAACATACGGTGTTCTTGTACCCAGTGGCCCAGGACTTGTGACCATCGGGAGGAACAGGCAGTGTTCTTGTGCCAACTGACCTAGGACTTATGACCATCGGGAGGAACAGACAGTGTTCTTGTACCCAGTGACTAACCCAGGACTTGTGACCATCGGGAGGAACAGACAGTGTTCTTGTACCCAGTGACCCAGGACTTGTGACCATCGGGAGGAACATGCAGTGTTCTTGAACCAAATAACCCAGTACCATACGACCATCGGTAGGAACAGACAGTGTTCTTGTACCAACTAACCTAGGACTTGTGACCAGTGGGAGGAACAGACAGTGTTCTTGTACCAACTGACCTAGGACTTGTGACCAGTGGGAGGAACAGACAGTGTTCTTGTATCCAGTGACCCAGGACTTGTGACCAGTGGGAGGAACAGACAGTGTTCTTGTACCCAGTGACCCATGACTTGTGACCATCGGGAGGAACAGACAGTGTTCTTGTATCCAGTGACCCAGGACTTGTGACCAGTGGGAGGAACAGACAGTGTTCTTGTACCCAGTGACCCAGGACTTGTGACCATCGGGAGGAACAGACAGTGTTCTTGTATCCAGTGACCCAGGACTTGTGACCATCGGGAGGAACATGCGGTGTTCTTGTACCAACTAACCCAGGACTTGTAACCATCGGGAGGAACAGACAGTGTTCTTGTACCCAGTGACTAACCCAGGACTTGTGACCATCGGGAGGAACAGACAGTGTTCTTGTACCCAGTGACTAACCCAGGACTTGTGACCATCGGGAGGAACAGACAGTGTTCTTGTACCCAGTGACCCAGGACTTGTGACCATCGGGAGGAACAGACAGTGTTCTTGTATCCAGTGACCCAGGACTTGTGACCATCGGGAGGAACATGCGGTGTTCTTGTACCAACTAACCCAGGACTTGTGACCATCGGGAGGAACAGACAGTGTTCTTGTACCCAGTGACTAACCCAGGACTTGTGACCATCGGGAGGAACAGACAGTGTTCTTGTACCCAGTGACTAACCCAGGACTTGTGACCATCGGGAGGAACAGACAGTGTTCTTGTATCCAGTGACCCAGGACTTGTGACCATCGGGAGGAACAGACAGTGTTCTTGTACCAACTGACCCAGGACTTATGACCATCGGGAGGAACATACGGTGTTCTCGTACCCACTAACCCAGGACTTGTGACCATCGGGAGGAACAGACAGTGTTCTTGTACCCAGTGACTAACCCAGGACTTGTGACCATCGAGAGAAACAGACAGTGTTCTTGTACCCAGTGACCCAGGACTTGTGACCATCGGGAGGAACATGCAGTGTTCTTGAACCAAATAACCCAGTACCATACGACCATCGGTAGGAACAGACAGTGTTCTTGTACCAACTAACCTAGGACTTGTGACCAGTGGGAGGAACAGACAGTGTTCTTGTACCAACTGACCTAGGACTTGTGACCAGTGGGAGGAACAGACAGTGTTCTTGTATCCAGTGACCCAGGACTTGTGACCAGTGGGAGGAACAGACAGTGTTCTTGTACCCAGTGACCCATGACTTGTGACCAGTGGGAGGAACAGACAGTGTTCTTGTACCAAATGACCTCGGACTTGTGACCAGCGGGAGGAACATGCGGTGTTCTTGTACCAACTAACCTAGGACTTGTGACCAGTGGGAGGAACAGACTGTGTTCTTGTACCAACTGACCCAGGACTTGTGACCATCGGGAGAAACAGACAGTGTTCTTGTACCAACTGACCCAGGACTTGTGACCAGTGGGAGGAACAGACAGTGTTCTTGTACCAACTAACCTAGGACTTGTGACCATCGGGAGGAACAGACAGTGTTCTTGTACCAACTGACCCAGGACTTGTGACCATCGGGAGGAACATGCGGTGTTCTTGTACCAACTAACCTAGGACTTGTGACCAGTGGGAGGAACAGACAGTGTTCTTGTACCAACTGACCCAGGACTTGTGACCATCGGGAGGAACAGACAGTGTTCTTGTACCAACTAACCTAGGACTTGTGACCAGTCGGAGGAACAGACAGTGTTCTTGTACCAACTAACCTAGGACTTGTGACCATCGGGAGGAACAGACAGTGTTCTTGTACCAACTGACCCAGGACTTGTGACCATCGGGAGGAACATGCGGTGTTCTTGTACCAACTAACCTAGGACTTGTGACCAGTGGGAGGAACAGACAGTGTTCTTGTACCAACTGACCCAGGACTTGTGACCAGTGGGAGGAACAGACAGTGTTCTTGTACCCAGTGACCCAGGACTTGTGACCAGTCGGAGGAACAGACAGTGTTCTTGTACCCAGTGACCCAGGACTTGTGACCATCGGGAGAAACAGACAGTGTTCTTGTACCAACTAACCTAGGACTTGTGACCAGTCGGAGGAACAGACAGTGTTCTTGTACCAACTAACCCAGGACTTGTGACCATCGGGAGAAACAGACAGTGTTCTTGTACCAACTGACCCAGGACTTGTGACCAGTGGGAGGAACAGACAGTGTTCTTGTACCAACTAACCCAGGACTTGTGACCAGTGGGAGGAACAGACAGTGTTCTTGTACCAACTAACCTAGGACTTGTGACCAGTGGGAGGAACAGACTGTGTTCTTGTACCAACTGACCCAGGACCATACGACCAGCGGGAGGAACAGACAGTGTTCTTGTACCAACTGACCCAGGACTTGTGACCAGTGGGAGGAACAGACAGTGTTCTTGTACCAACTAACCTAGGACTTGTGACCAGTGGGAGGAACAGACAGTGTTCTTGTACCAACTGACCCAGGACTTGTGACCATCGGGAGAAACAGACAGTGTTCTTGTACCAACTGACCCAGGACCATACGACCAGCGGGAGGAACAGACAGTGTTCTTGTACCAACTAACCTAGGACTTGTGACCATCGGGAGGAACATGCGGTGTTCTTGTACCAACTGACCTAGGACTTGTGACCATCGGGAGGAACAGACAGTGTTCTTGTACCAACTGACCTAGGACTTGTGACCATCGGGAGAAACGGACAGTGTTCTTGTACCAACTGACCCAGGACTTGTGACCATCGGGAGAAACAGACAGTGTTCTTGTACCAACTGACCCAGGACCATACGACCAGCGGGAGGAACAGACAGTGTTCTTGTACCAACTAACCTAGGACTTGTGACCATCGGGGGTAACAGACAGTGTTCTTGTACCAACTAACCTAGGACTTGTGACCAGTGGGAGGAACAGACAGTGTTCTTGTACCAACTGACCTAGGACTTGTGACCATCGGGGGTAACAGACAGTGTTCTTGTACCAACTAACCTAGGACTTATGACCAGTGGGAGGAACAGACAGTGTTCTTGTACCAACTGACGTAGGACCTATGACTTTGCTTGTCGATCCAGATTAGAGTTGATCTTCAGCAACCCATGCTTGTCCCCCGTGAAGATTCGGGTTAGAATTGGTCTTCAGCAACCCATGCTTGTCCCCCGTGAAGATCCGGGATAGAATTGGCCTTCAGCAACCCACGCCTGGCCCCCGTGAAGACCCGGGATAGAACTGGCCTTCAGCAACCCATGCTTGTCCCTAGTGAAGATTCGGGTTAGAATTGGCGTTCAGCAACCCATGCTTGTCAAAGGCGAGTAACTGGATCAGGTGGTCAGGCTCGCTAACTTGGTTGATACACGTCATGTATCCCAATTGCGATTGATGCTCAGTGGATTGTCCGTTCCAGATTTGTTTATTTACCTCCCGTCATATAGCAAGAACATTGCCGAGTGCTGCTTTAAACAACAAACAAACAACACCTGCCACAAGATGATGTGTTTGACCCGATTCAATTTCTGCACACCGTGTCTCGGTTAAATAGGATTGTCCACACAAATCAGTCAATAATACTGTTGTCAAAAGTTACGTGATGACTGCTTCAACATCCACAATTAAGCCCAAATTCGAAAGGATATCGTGTTTGTCTCACGACCCATCTCTGTATGGCCTTCCTTTATGTACGCTTCAATCGCTTTGTGTTAAGCGCATCAAACGTCAGCGCAATCAATGTCAATTTGACGTGTTTTACCGCGCAAACTACAAAAAGGCCCGAGCCAGCTGTTGACAAATGGACATGATTCTTTCATTAATCTTCGGCTCAAACAGATGTTTGGTTCTCGTGAAAGAGCCATGGGTCTTTTAATTGCCTATTCTGTAATTCTGCGAGAGGGTCCCGTCTCGGCACCGGTTTCGTTTGATCCCGTCGCGTGCTTTAATCTGCAGACTCGCAGTTCCACCGCGAACAAACAACCGTCGTGCAGGATAGGAGCTCAGTCATCGTTGTCTGTCACATCAAACGGACGGACTCGGTCCCCCTTTTCCAGAATCCCGGTACGCCTTGTGCCAAGGGTCTGTTCTCACTCTTGGAATCGTAGGAAATGCGGGAGTTAGGTAAATGCGATTTCGATGTAAGACCTTATTCATTACCGGGGAAAGGAGAACTGGGAATTGAACGATACAATGATGTGGAGCAGTAGGTGGTTGAGACGTATGTTGAATTGTTAGTCAGTGAGGCGCTCGGTGGTTGAGCATCTTCTTGAAGCAGGTGCAAAGCTGGTTTGTTATAAAGAATGAAACCTCTTTTATGTCGAAGTCCTTGGAAAAATGTAACAGGTATCGGATTTTCGGTATTTTTTTCCCGATTAAAGACCATAAGGTCCAAAGGATTCTGTGGATTAAGGAGCGTTTGGGAAATGCAGTGGGTTGAAACGTTAGCTAATCACGCCAATTGCTAAAAGCGGCGTCAAACAATACTCATTCACTCAGGTTCGTTAACGAGTAGGAGAGTAGGGTGTTATTAAGTCAACGTGTTTGCGTTAATTTACCATATTGGAATATAAAGATGTGGACTATACAGTTAAATGTGTCCAGGATCTTTGAAGAGGGATGGGCCGCCTCCGTGGTGTAGTGGAGAGAGCGAACGCCCGGAGAAACGCACACGCACACGCACACGCACACGCACACGCACATGCACTCGCACATGCACGTCGCTATAAGAGCAATATTCTTGAAGGGGATGTAAAATTCGTTTTACCTCAACTCACAATGCTGAGGGATGATGGCCCCTGACATATATGTCAATGCTTTTTCTGAACCCACAGTTTATTCGTGTGTGAGAAGTGCTTCGTTTTATTGGCATATTTATTAAGTCCCCCCAGAATCAAGGGGACCAAAGGCAAGCCGGTGCCAACTTTCAGCTAAGGTCTAGGAGTGAGTGAGATAGTTTTGTGCCCCTTTGAAAGGTATTTCAGTTATTTCATGGCGTATCAGCTAGATGCAGGCTTAAACTTAGAATACGAAAATATGGAACTTGTTACCCTGCCTGGAGCTCGGCATGAAGTATACTGTGTCTGCTAGCCTTGCTCCAAAGCTGTTCAGGGGGCACGGGTGGCCCAGTCGTCTAGGGCGCCGCGATTCGCTGTGCAGAGTTGCGTCCCTTGGGCACGCCAGAAACCTATGATTGTGGGTTCGAATCCCGGTTCGTCCCGATTATGTTTCTAGGTTTGTCAGCACCAAACCCGTGCTCGTGGGTTTCACCGAAGTGGTAAACGTCTGAGACTTGCATCACTTCGGGCTTTCCTCCCACATCAAGCTGACACGCCGTGATATAACTGGAATACTGTTAAAAGCGGCGTTAAACCCAACTCACTCACTCACTCCAAAGCAGTACTGAAAGATAAGTCCATGGATGTGCAGTAAATCTATACTCCTTATAGGCAAGTCTAGATACTCTACACCTTCTTATAGGGACAATTTGTTCTAATTATTTATATAATCTCGAAAAATTTATGTAAACTAATCATTTTTGCCTTAGAGACGTGTGGAAGTCTATGTGTCTGAGTACGCACCCATGTCAAACTCCGACATGGTATCTCAGTGGGCTAGTCGGGCATTAGTCGGACTAGTACAAGCAGCCACACACACACACGTGCATACACGTCGCTATATAAGTGCAACAGGGAACACCTCACTGTGCCCTCACCTATTGTTATAGGGTACAGGTGTAGTCAGCCGTGGTTAAGTGGGTAACAATAGGGGGATTACCTATAGTCTGTTGCATGTCTGCAGGCATATATTTCATAAAATTTCATATATTTCATATTGATAGATTACGTATTGCATTTCAAATTCACTTTAATAATCTTGGATGCGACGTTAAAGCCAATTTCACCTGACAAACATCTTGGACGGTTGCATCAATGCTAATCCATTTCCGCACAGTGGAAGTGTGTTATTCACCACCCCGTGAAGGTCCAGGGCCAGGATCAGTCCCTTCAACTCAATACTTGTCAGAACAGTCGGGACCCGTGAAGATTCCGGGGTAGAATAGGTTTTCAGCAACCCATACTTGCCGTAAAAGGCGACTATGCTTGTCGTAAAAGGCGACCAACGGAATCGGGTGGTCAGGCTCGCTGACTTGGTTGATACATGTCATCGTATCCAAGTTGCGTGGATCGATGCTCATGATGTCAATCACTGGGCCCCTGGGCTAAGCCATCTTAGCGCTAAAGTGATTGTAACTCCAATACTTTAACACTGGCTTACGATAGTTGTAGTGCTAAGATCGCTTTGTGGAACGGTGCCCAGGATTGTCTGGTCCATACTCGATTATTTACAGACCGCCGTCATATAGCTGGTATATTGCTGAGTGCGGCGTTATACAACAAACAGACAAACAGAAAAGTCGACCAAAGAAGATCCAGTAGTGACCAGGTTGTATTATCATACCCCGACGGCGTGGATCGTTGTTCGTGCTATCGACCACCAGTTTGCTTGGTCCAGTCTTGATTATTTCAGACTGCTGTTATAATGTTTAAATGTACACTCCCTTTAAGACCATTACGTTATGGAAATACTCCATCACTCATTCCTGATTAGGTAGCGCGGGTTCTTGCAACTCGTATCTCCCAGGCGTCCGCGCATGCAACCAACGGCACCAGGTACCGTTTTTTGGCTTCAAACGGAAATAACTCCCAAGTCTGGTTGAAGAATTAAAGCAATATTTAAAAAACTACAAACCATTTTTCGAACCGGACTGATAAAAAGATGAGTAATTCTGTACGGTAAGGAAAACCAGTGTTTGACAAATCCCCGCCATATATTTACCGCTTAGTTGAACATCCCGAAGCACGACCGCTATCTTAGGCTGAAAAAGTGGTTTTCCCACCAGACGTGATTGCATGAGCTGGTGCCTTACGTTTTAAGAGAAAATAGCGTTTATGATGAACTGCAAACGAAACCTATTTTTACTACTTGGCCGTGCAAGTTTTCTCCGTAATGGTATAATAAATCTATCTTTGTTACACTTGGGTTTCTTTGAACTGTGAGAATATTTCGCACTGGTAGGAGAAATATCTGGCGAAGTCAAAAGAGGCGAAGCCATTGTCGTTTACAGGTATGCATAAATATAGGTACTCATATACCTCCAGGGAGCGCTCCTAACACTACCGCTGAAAGATGTAAGTCTTGTGTAACAAATGTGTGCATTATGACGTTCCAGCTTCATGTGGAGGTAGAATATCTTACATAACATACATTTATTTCTGAGCTTTATCGGAAAATGTGGTGAAGTCATGTTGAAAGAGTGAGTGAACGGTTTTTAGCTGAAAGATTACAAAAACGTTGCTGTTGTCATTTTCTTGCAATCCCTCAGCTGAAAGGTTATATTAGGTATGAGAAAGGGAGTCTAGCTCGAACGGGTCCAGCAACTTTCCATCTACTTGATAAGCAGCGCGACCCGTGAAGATCCGGGGTAGAATAGGTCTACAGCAACCCATGCTTGCCGTAAAAGGCGACTATGCTTGTCGTAAGGGGCCATTAACGGGATCGGGTGGTCAGGCTCGCTGACTTGGTTGATGCATGTCATCGTATCCCAATTGCGTGGATCGATGCTCATAACGTCAATCACTGGATTGTCTGGTCCAGACTCGATTACTTTTCAGACAGTCGTCATATACATGTAGCTAGAATATTGCTGATTACGGCGTTAAACAACAAACGATAAGCAGCGCACAAGCCTTCGACATTCAGAATCGCTCTATTAGGATTCTGGGTTTGTGAAGACTATATGCATGCTCGTTGTTTTCGCCTAATTTTAAAATCTGGGGCCGTTGCGTGAAGCGATCTTAGCGCTACGACTGTCGTATGGTTATGTTAAAGAATGGGAGCTAGAATAACCTTAGCGCTAAGATAGCGCTGCAAAAGACAGTGATAAAACTTGAGACAACTTACTCACTCACCTTTTGAATTTTGA
The DNA here is from genome assembly GCF_023055435.1 of Haliotis rufescens. NCBI lineage: Eukaryota > Metazoa > Mollusca > Gastropoda > Lepetellida > Haliotidae > Haliotis > Haliotis rufescens. The sequence continues at coordinate 1,031,857 of NW_025964368.1, forward strand.
ATACCAAGACAAAAACAGAAAAATAATATCTGACCGTTCACTATTCCTTGCCATCTTGTCAATTTAGGACCAAAGGTTGGAACTATTTCAAAATCATTGAAAGTGCCATGATTATTTGACATCATCATACACATTACCCATAAAACGTCAAGGACAATTTGATTCGTTGGAATGGCAGATTAACTATAGTAATATGAAAGAATGGGTGGTCCTCAACTTCTTTTGAGTAGTATATATGTACTCGAACCGTATGAGCCATATCTCTACACCAGATGCCATGAGAACAACAATGACCATATCGTGTTTACGTGAATGTTATTCATGACTTCATTCACCTTTGCGTTCAGTCGTATTGTTTGTGGTCGTGCATTAATATAAAACCCGTGCAATGTTGACGGCCGTGGGGACCTTTGAAACCCCCGACCCAGATATTCAAACCCATCTTTAGACAAAATTCAAACCAAACCTAACTCGTACCAGGAGAATATTTTCTTTGAACACGTAACGTGATCTAGTTTTGGCTTCGCCATAACGTTATCCTCTGAACTGTGATATTTGGATACGGCGCATTCATTCCCAATTATCGTCGTACCGTTTGATCGGAGTCTGTTTACGTTTTATCTCTCTAACAAAACATATATCGTTTGAACTGCCGCCTTGATCTTTTTGATGTCTAAACGTGGAATTTCAACTTTCCCAAAGTTTTTTTGTATATCTATCCTCGTCAGCAACTTGTTATTGAGGTCTACTTGCAAAAGAGTGATATAGTGCGGATAGCTTGATTCTTTACAACACGAAACATGTCAACTTGACCCGAACTCATCCGGTACATAAAACAGAACCCGAAGTTACTTTGACCCTTTGAAGAAAACTCTCGGTAATAAAGACTGCGACTTTAGTAGACTTCGACTTTATTAAACAGTGATTCTTAAAAATATTGTATGGATATTATCAAGGAAAGAACACGTGATCCCGCGATATCAAAGATTCAACTAATCTGAAAATTCTCCTAAACGAAACTGTCTGTAGAAGTCTTCACTGCGTGGTATTACATTAATGAGAAAATGCTTCCTTTGAACAGACCTTCTCTTTCGGGCTATGAAATGTAAATGTTTAACGTTCATATCAAGATACGATTTACCATCTCTGATCATGTACACTAATTATCTCTGGCTTAGAAACGATCTCTCTTCTTCCCTAATTCTCTCAACGTATGGCGCCGAAATGACGAGTGTCGTTGTTGTTTTTTGTACATAAGTATGTTCTTCAAATGATTTGGTTGCAATGATAAATGCGACCGTGATCTGCCCAGCTTTCATGTTGTCAGATAACGTCAGTTTACGTTGGCCGTTTCTGAGAACTGGCACGGTTATTGTCATGTCGTAAACATCAATTTGTTAACATGGCTGGGTCTAATTACAGATTTCGCGATGTCATATATGATTACTGGTTATAGCTGAAGTTGAGCTTCCGATGGATTTTTTTTGGTTTCATTACATACCGGAAAAGATGTTGTCCACTATAATTGTCGTAAAGTTTCATCATTGTCGTAAAATGCTACAGCTTCTTGTATTTCTTCAAGTTAATGCAACCATCACTTATGTGTCTTCTTCTTCTTCTTCTACTACTACTACTACTACTACTACGGCTACTACTACGGCTACGACTACTACTACTACTACTACTGACCCGTGAAGATTCCGGGGTAGAATAGGTCTTCAGCAACCCATGCTTGCCGTAAAAGGTGACTATGCTTGTCGTAAAAGACGACTAACGGGATCGGGTGGTCAGGCTCGCGGACTTGGTTGAAGCATGTTATCGATCCCAATTGCGTGGATCGATGCTCATGATATTAATCACTGGATTGTCTGGTCCAGACTCGATTATTTACAGACCGCCGTCATATAGCTGGAATATTGCTGAGTGCGGCGTTAAACAACAAACAAACCAACTACTACCACTACTACCACTACTACTACTACCCATTCCTACTGATGCTACAACGTCTCCTGCGACTACTGCCTACAACCGCTACAACGGGCATAACTACTACAAGAGCTCTATAGTTACTATTTGTGTTTTCCGCAGTCAATGCAACTGCATATACGACTACTGCTGCCACATCTTATACACGGATGTTCACGTTTACAGCTACGCCTACAGCTGCAACTGTTTCACTATTGCAGCTTTCAACCCGTGAAGACCCCGGCTAGAACAGGGCCAACTTGCACAAAGCGATCTTAGCGCTACAACTATTGTAAGCCTATGTTAAAGTATGGGAGTTACGATCATCTTAGCGCTAAGATCGCTTTGTGCAAGTGGGCCCTATTCTAGCCGGGATCGTAAGATTATCGTAACTCCCATTCTTAAACATAGGCTTACGATAGTCTTAGGGCTAAGATTGCTTTGTGGAAGTGGACCCTGGACTTCAGCAACCCATGCTTGCCGTAAAAAAACGACTATGCTTGTTGTAAGAGGCGACTAACGGGATCAGGTGGTCAGACTTGGTGACTTGGTTGATGCAAGTCATCGTATCCCAATTGCGTGGATCGATGCTCATGATGTCAATCACTGTATTGTCTGGTCCAGATTCGATTATTTACAGATCGCCGTCATATAGCTGGAATAGGGCTGAGGGTGGCGTTAAACAACAAACAAACAAACAGCACAGCGTCCTACACATAATCTAGTCTGGTCCAGGCAAACCAGTGATTGACAGCAGGAGCAACGATCCACGTAACCAGGATACGCTGACAGACTGTCAGGCAATTCACAGGGCCCTATTTTAGTCAGCCCTTGAAAAGATTCATTAATTCGCTATGTTAAGTTTATTTGCCCTGCACCTTAATGTACTGAATGTACTTATATTTTTCGCTTGGTTGTATTTTCTCGCGTTGTCGACGTCGATATGAGTTTATCAGCGTTGTAATTAACATCATCGCCAGTTAAATGTCAGCGGTGATTATTCAAGATAGTTTCCTGGATCATGCTGAGCTAACAATTACTATCATCTACGTAGGAAGACATTGACCTAATTAGAACGAAATAATAATCGACACTACCCATCAGGTAACACGAGTGTTATTCAGATACCATTCATCTTACATCATCCCGAGGCAAGGGAGATAACTGACTCTAAAAGTCCACAAGTCAGTTAACTCCCTTGCCTCGGGAACATGTTTATCTTACGAGGTGTTTCAAAATGTATCGAGCGATTGAAAGCAAGTTAGATGCGTTTTAAAACAACGAGTTCTAATATTAATAATACAGGGACGTGTGCAGTAGTCCATTTCTTACACACCAAAAATCGCAATATTTTAGCATATTTTTGCATATTTGTTCTAGTCTCATTGTGGCAGTGGCGCATTAATACATAACACGACGGTCGTGCGTGACGTCATCCCGCTTACTGCTTATAAAAGGTATTAGTTATATATCTGGCTTATCAAGACGATGAGGGTAATGCCAGCTGGATAAAATCAAAGAACATTTATAAAACACTCTAAAACTATGATGTTCGACGCAGATGTAGGTGTATTCGACTGAAGCAACTTATAAATCAATAACAACCAGGAAAATAGTCCTTAGAACTATAATGTCACCACCCGCCATGAGATAGCCAATCACGGACCTCGCACATCATCTTCTAGAGGCAAGCGTGTCCACTAGCCTATATCAAAGCCTAGTTTCTACCCTTGCCACATCAAGGTCCTTGGCTCGACCCTGGCGCCGCCTCGCGTAGATCACTGTTGGTCCCCCTTGTAATGAAAACGCGATATCCAATCAGATCGCTGTTCTTGTCTCGCTTTGCTTCACAAAGATGGCGACTACCATAGGCGACGACAAAGTTTATCAGACAACGAAAACATTTCGTCCCTGGCACAAAAACATAGGCAATCGTTGGGGTTGGGGGGTTGGGGTGTGGGGTGGGGCTGGGTGTTTAAAGATGAAAAAGACACATTCCAGCGGTAAATCCCTTTCATACGAAGGTGTACCAATGCTGATTTTTTGAAACATTATGTGATTGGACTATAGATATGTGCGATAGTCAAATCATATTTAGCAGAGAAAAGTGGGCTTGATGAGGAAAGGGTGTAAACCAGACTTTGATAAAAATAAAAAAAGGCTAGTGGACGCTCCTGCCTCGGGAAGGTGCTCGCACATGTTTGATGCCAGTTATCTCAAACGGGTTCTCAACGAAATGTTCACATAATCAATGGTTAGACGGTTTCCAGGAATCACAAAGAAAGGTGTTTACATTAATTTGTTTGTCAGCGAGCGGCTCCTGTCTTTGGCCCCATACGCATGGAGGCAATTAGCATGAAATGACGGCGGTTACACTCACCTCTTATGTGAGATGTAGGATGACGTAATAAGTTACGCGTGCGAAGAACGTTTTCACGGTTAGTTACCAACGAGATTAAGCTTTTCGGATATCGTAGGATACTTAAAAACAAATATCGTAAAACTCCTCAGCCGGAGAATATTACGTCATCTTTTTTCCTAGAATACAATTATAATGCCACTGCAAATATATAAGAAGCATTACCTTTGCTGTTACGGGTCTTAACTCTTAAGTTGAACAATAAAAGTATTATAAAAGCATAGAAAATCTATTTTGACAAGGACCTCTTGGGTGACTTAGAGCAAATTGTTGGGTTGGATTGCCAGAACTGGGTGAAACTCTGTGTCTGATACGTCTACAAATCAGGCTCGCTGACTTGGTTGATGCATGTCATCGATCCAAACTGCGTAGTTGGATGCTCATGATGTCAATCACTGGATTGTCTGGTCCAGACTCGATTATTTACAGACCGCCGTCATATAGCTAGAATATTGCTGAGTGCGGCGTTAAACAACAAAAGAAACAAACAAACAGACATCCGTCTTCAAATGTTAGACATAAATGTAATACTTCTTTTTAAATTTTTTTTTTATCGTTGACGGTGGTTCGATCTTCTTTCAAAGGACGTTAAAAGATGATACTTGTTGTTACCCTGGCTAGCGCTCTGCATTAGGGGCTTTAACAAGGACAAAGACTCGAAGTCAGTATACTGTGTCTGAGTGGGGTATCCATGTTAAACTGCGCATGGTATCTGAGTGGACTCGTGCTGTAAAATCGGCATTAGTCCGGACCAGTACAAGCAGCCACACACCCGTGCATGCATGTCGCTTTATAAGAGGAATAACCTTGAACGCGACGTTTATCAAAATTTCACCTCACCTTCTTACAACGAAACCTCCTAAATCCGGACAGTAAAGTGGATATCGTCCGATTGACAAAGACGATATATAACAAGTCATTTTTGGTCTCTACCAGATATGTTCAATACCCCGAGCATTGTACCCACGTGATAGTTAGTGAGTTTATTTAGTTTTAACGCAGCTTTGGAAGTATTTTAACAATACCACGACGTAAGAAACCCATTGACAAAGCGACGAAAGTCGAAGGTGTTTTGTAACTGAATTTTGTGTTTATCGTATTTCAGAATAATACTGAGGTACCTTGGGCATTCAATTAGTCGACCGCCATGATTAACAAATATTTTCTCATTAACGCCGAATTAAGCCTACCTTATGCACGCTTAGAAAACAGACACACAAACAAACAATTTTTCTTTTTTTTTTCGTTTAACATGTTTTGTGACTTTTGCGAGCACCTGGTCTCATCACTAAAAGATAGTCATTCGTAAACATATGCTGATATACTCGGAATCGTAAATTCTGCGTTCAGCAGAAACTCTTGTGGCTACAGAAAGGATTTAGCAAGGGCGGATCCAGCATTTGGTTTTCAAAAGGGGTGGGGTTGGGGCGTATCCCCTGGAACCCCCCCCCCCTTCTTCCTCTGGATCCGACTGTTTGATTGACCTTTTTAGAATGAGTTGTCTTTTTACACTGAGATTTGGGTATGTACACTGGTTCAATATATGTGTTACTTGTAACCCTTCGTCAAACCACATTTTGTTGAGCCTCAAGGGCGCACATGAGTATAAAATGGGAACTTGTGTAAGAAGTATTTTTTGCAAGACAAATGGTTACTGCACTTTGTTCTTTAAACCGTTACTAAAGGAGCAGGAAACGTAGTACCCTTGGCCAGCCATCGACCGCATCGCCGCCATTTCATGTGGTTCGAATCATTTTCCGTCGGGCTGTTAAATAACCATCTGTCGAGTGCAAGAAAAGCAAAAAGAAATGCCAAAATTGTTCTGTTTGTGCAATAAAATCTACAATATGGGTGGCAGTGGTTTAAATTTCTGAGCGGAATGTAATTTTGCCCAACGAAATCTTTATTGGTATTCCCTAGAGACAGAAAACCGGCGCGTGTAATTCTCTTGGTACCAGTGGCTGCTTGAATCTCAGAGGGTAATTGTGTCTCTCAATGTGCGCAGGTCTGATTACAATTATCAAACCACTTTCAGCAAGGGACTGGACATTTTTTCAGCCTTTTCTTCTGTTTTTAGTGTCTGTCTGAATCCGGAAAATTAAACCATAAACCGGCGCGAGGATGGACGGTTTTCGGCAAGTTGTAGATCATTGTTCACTGTTGTCGTAAACATGACGAAAGATAATACCTGCACATTGCCACGTGTCTGATAATTTCATCACTCTCCGGGACCAGCTGAGTTTTTTAACTGTTTGTGAGGTAGTACGGGTTAAAAAAAATGAGAGAGGGCTTTATGATATTTGTAAAGGGTAGCTACTCTGTCAATAGCCGCGAAAAGAACATGTCTGATGCTTAGCCGAAATTCCTTCTGTATCCAGACACACTTCAAAAGACTTTATGAGCGGTTTCCATCAGAAAGAGTCATCTTCGTACCAATCAACAAAGTATTTATTATACTCAAACATTGTATCGTCATCGTTAGCATTTTCACTTCACCGTTGAGGACGTTGTCACTGCGTAAATATATATTAGAACGAAAGCAAAATAAACTCAAAGTGTTTTCTGTATAAAAATACACCGGGTAATCCTTAATACGCCGAGACAATGTTATGACAAAAGTAGCGATATTCTTTATGGACGGATGTTCTCCGTGCTCTTAGTTTTTTGTAAAACTGTCAGTTTCTAATATAATATTAGGTAATGGTGTTTCCTTAGGAAATATGGAAAAACAAGTATCGTTATAGTATAAGCGTTGCACACATATAGACGCGTCAGGGCAAGCAACTCCGCGCGTGCACTACCGTCTGTTACTTGTCGACCTGACGTTTGACGCCTTTTAAACGGAAACTGCTTTCCTAGCGATGTTTGACCACTTTCACTGCCAATAAAAACATAAAACATCGAGTTTCTTTTAGAAACTGAAGATTGTCTTTATATTCAACTCCTTGGGTGTATCTTACTCATGTGAGACCAGTCGCAGAAAAAAACATATTAGTTATGCTTCACAAATTTAGTTAAAGAACACCCGATTTTGTTCATATTTCTATAGTTAATTTTTCATGCCGTAGTGTGTTCCTAACTTCTTTTGAGTAGTATATACTGTTTGTATATCTGTTTGTTATTTGTTATTTCAACCAAGCCATATTGTTTATTTTAGTTTTAACTATTTAAAAACTCAAGCAAAATTCAACTAACGTATTGAAATAATATTATTTCAATGGTGATGAGTATTGTCAATTTTAGTAATTTAGTCACTGCGCTCCTATGTAGGCCATCGGTTTTTTCAGCATGGTCGAGGAGAGCATCTTGAATTATTACCATTGACATTTAACTGACAATGATGTTAACTGCAACCGTAGTAAACTCGCAACAACATCGGCCATGTGAGAAAATACATCCACTCCAATTGTAATTAAGCTCAGTGTCGGAAGGAGCCAATCAAAAAACCTTTAAATGGCCAACGTTACTTTTAGTAAGTGAATTTTGTGTGTAGGTCACAGTCAGTACGTGTCTAGTTAATCATGGCGACCTGTTTAAATCGAGTCCAGGTCAGGCAAACAAGGGATTGATGTCATGAGCATCGAATCTATATAGTAGCTGTAAAGTTGCTGATGTGGCGTAAAAATTAATACACTCTCGTGAGCCACGATCCTTTCTGTCTGAAGTACATGCCGACCCATAATAGGGAAAACATTGTTTGTTGTTTGTTGTTTATTTTTAACGCCGGTCTCAGCAACATTCCAGCTATAAGACGACGGTTTTTAAATAATCGAATCTGGACCAGACAATCCAGTGATTGATATCATGAGCATCGATCCATGCAATTGGGAAACGATGACATGCATCCACCAAGCGAGCCTGACGGACCACCCGATCCCGTTAATCGCCTTCTACGACAGGCATGGGTCGTTGAAGACCAATTCTAACCCGGATCGTCACGGGAGGCACACGTGGGTGCCAGCGGGGTCTCATTTCAGTCGGGGGGAGTGATAGGGCCCATTAGACAATAAAACTTCAAAACTGTTAAAAAAAGAAAGCGAATGTGCTGAAGTACGCGAAGGTGTCTTGAATTTAAGTAAAAAATAAGTCCGTTAATTGTTTCTTGATTATGTTGTTCATAGATTTATGGGTCGTTCGTCTTCCGAAGTATGATTTTAAGTAAAAGGAGCATGACGTATACTACAAAACGTCACATAAAACAATCAACAAATATGCAGACAATAACCATTATTTGAAAAAAGAACACCTGCAGAAAAACAAAATACTGGATGTTGAAAAAACAAACACGTCGATGACATCTTAGAAGATTTCCAGACATGCGCATAAACACCTCATCAATATCAGAACCTTTAAAGTCTGACAATGGAACGTTGAAGCAAATTGTTCGAAACACCAATCTGGGCCGGTTTCATTGCTTCTCTGGTACAGGTGATAACAAATAAGAGGCTGATGCTGAAAGGTATAAGTCAGTCCCACCCCCAGGGATGCGCCTGTCAGTGCCTTTCCCCTTATAGTTATTACCTATATATTGTTCTTGGCACTGGCGGTGGAAACACGAAACAATCCGACAAGTGGACTGGGTGGAGAGATTCCTCAACCAGTGCCTACTTACAATCAAAGAACAGTGACGATTGTGCCTTCATAACGATAAGGTTGTGATCGGGGCAATACAAGCTCTACCTAAACATGCTGCACGTTTCGGGGGTATTGACAAACACCTGGTCTGTATGGGGGTAGGGTTTGATTAGGCCTACAAAAGAATTCCACCAGGGGAGGGAGGTGGAAGATTGTTTGAAATACCACAAGATGAGTGCCGTGTTATGAATGTCTGTGCACAGGTGAAGGAGTATTGTGTCTGAGATAATGACTGGACCGTGTGAGGTGTCTGAACCTTCTGTTGTGTAGGTTAAATACATTTAATATGAAACTGCAAGATTAAAGACTGCCAGCGAGTCATACTAAAAGGTTTTGTGTGTTTGGTTTGTTTGTTAGCGCCACAATATTCCAGCTATATGACGGCGGTCTGTTAAGAATCGAGTCTGGACCTGACAATCAGGTGATAGCGAGTCTGAAACAGACAATCCAGTACCCCGAATTTACTGATTTTATTGAAACTAAAATACATACCATATTAGACGTAATAAGCGCCCCGCTCTAATAAGCGCCTACGGCATTTGCTAATATATTGGCCAGTGAACAATCCCTATTAGCACCCCTTCCGATTGATCAATGTACGCAAGACTTATTTATTCGTATATAATACGAACTCGTGTGTTATATGCATCCTTAATTATGCAATTAAAATCTTGAAACATATATCTGTCGTGTATATATAAACATGTCAGTATAAACCTCGAAATTTACGATCTTTCAACTCTCTTTAATTCACCAAAATATTATTCTTATAAGAGACCCTCATTTCTAATTTTGAGAGCGCCCTGGGCGCTTATAATGTCTAATACGGTAATACATGATGACTTTGAATTACTCCAGTTGCTTACAGACAGGGAGAAACGCTGAGCAATCTTTTCAAAACGATCAAAATATTGTTCCCAATACTTTCTTGAACAAAATATTTGACAAATAAAACCCAGAGCTCACAGCACTTCAAATGGTCAGTCCCCAAAGTGTGGATCGAGTGCACGAAATGTACTGAGTATGTGAATAAAAACTCTCAAAAACATCAATCCAAATTGACGGAACAGTCTATTTAGCATGCAATCTGTCAGCATGTTCTTTGGTTGCAGCCGACCATGAGTTGAAGATGGGTCCGTGCCACGTGGAATATGAATCTATTTATTTTTCACGGATAACACAGATACTCATCTTATCGCATCCTCCTCGGCGTGCCGCAGCACCACGACAACACATGGAACGTAACGTATGGACTACCGTTTTGCAACTTTGCACAATTCCATTTTTTAAGGACCGGGGAATATCACATTTACCGTTATCTTTACACTTTTGGAAGTTAACTAGTGTTATGAGACAAGTGTTGTCTCGGCCGACAGTTCCCTTGCAGGAATAGAACAATCTAAGATAACGACCCCCTTTGTGAAGAAATTACGTTTTGGCAAGAAGAAGGATTTATATCTTTGTCTCATAGCATCTCACAATCGTGTTGACTCTAAACAATATATTCACATGAAGATAAGTAATAAAACTACCAGTAGGTATTCGCCCCATCGTGCCAGCCATGAGGGGTGGTCTTGAATCGGGGTCGCAGCATATACGTCGGGGGGAGAATTCACGGAGTAATATTCGAAGAAAATGTTTGAGAGCAAAGTTCTTGCGCGTACATTACCAAAATGTATTTGTGAAACGTAAAAGAGTCTTGTACTTGTAAATAGTATGTAGGTAAAAACTTTAACGTAAGACATTTATATCAACACAACGCGACGGTTGACAATGTTAACGGCGCTTGCATTTGCTTACATAAGATTAGTCCGTTTTGAAGCCTGTGTGTAAGAGCGTGTTTGTGTTTTTATACCATTTTGAAAGCTGTTGAATATTAGGTATATAACACCATGCTCAATTAACATACGCACAGTTGTGAGTTCAGAGCTAAGACGTGTGACAAGACCCCTGTCTGTTCCTTCAACGAGTTGGGTTAAATACATATTTACCTTTTCATCTCGGTGTTTAGAAAACGGTTTAAATATCATCTGTGCTATGCGAGGTGAAATTTTGAGTTTCGTTTTCAGGTTGATTTAAAGAAAACATCGATAAATGACATGTTCGCTCATGTTAGATTGGATATCGACTTTCGTCAACAAAACTGCGTTTTGCTAACGATATACTTTTAAATAAACAAAACTAAAACCTGACATGCTTCACGAAAATATGCAAAGCGAGATTTATTGGTGTGGTCCTTTAATTCCATTAAAATACATTTTACATTTTTCAACTTTATCATTTTCAGCTTTTCTTCCACTAAGCTATTCAACAATAGTCGACATTTAGCAGTAAACGCCTTGTGTGGAGGTCATTAAAGGTCATGTCGAAGGGCAGTGACACTCATTTTTTACCCCAACAAGGACCTAGTGGTTCTTGATAAAAACACGACGGCAAACAACACGATGTCTCTCGCACAAGCGCCGCGTGTTTGTGACACTATGCATTAATTATCTGAATTTCCCAAACGTTCTGTATTAATTCACTTTTGTCTTTTACCGTGGCGCGATTTTACGTAAATTAAGACCTAATGTCTTCTTAACCCACGAACCTGGTCAATTATCACCACCGCCGGTTTTCACCATAGTTCGACTTTTTACTACACCTGACACCAAATTGCAAATTTTCCCAGCATTCTCGGTTTCAAGTTCCGAAAACGACAGCACGGCTTGACATATAACATTCCTTTAACAATTTCTGAAGCATGTAAAAGTAGAAGGGGAAAAAAAGCGGCGCGAGAAATGCTTGTTATAACTGATGCGTCTTCCTCTCACCTGCCCGGGATTACGGTGTAGGGTTACATTTGAAGAATTGAACCATTGCGTTTCTGAAAGATTTTCTGAGCCATCCTTTCTGAGATTTAATGTTCACCCGTCACTAATATTCCCAGGAAATGGCTTAACGAGGTTATTGCATCCACGTCCTTGATATAATCTGAGTTTAATGGCTGTCCGTTTTGTTATGTGAGAGAATCGTGATGAGGTAGGGAAATGCGATGATATGTTTTATTATTGGAATTGAGGGGCCTCCATCGCAGACCTCACTTGGCACCACAAGTTCGAGTTTCTTGTTCGGAAATGTAAACGGCAGACATTTGCAACCATTGATGCTCAAGTGTCATAACATGTTCATGTTTATTTATGTTTACTACCACTACTACTACTACTACTACTACTACTGCCACTGCTACCACTGCTGCTACTACTACTACTACTACTACTACTACTACTACTACTACTACTACTACTACTACTACTTCTGCTACTACTGCCGGGTTCGATTCCGACATGGGTACAATGTGTGAAGCCCATTTCTGGTGTCCCCCGCCGTGATATTGCTGGGATATTGCTAAAAGCGGCGTAAAACCATACTCACTCACTCACTCTGCTACTACTGCTACCAAGTCTGCTACAACTGCCACTACTGCTACTACTGCTTCTACTACTACTGCTGCTACTTTTTCTACTGCTTCTTCTACTACTACTACTGCTACTACTACTACTACTGCTGCTACTGCTTCTACTGCTTCTTCTACTGCTGCTACTACTACTACTACTTCTGCTACTACTGATACTACCACTACTACTACTACTGCTGCTGCTGCTGCTACTACTGCTACTACTGCTTCTTCTACTACTACTGCTACAACTACTTCTGCTACTACTGCTACTACTGCTTCTACGGCTACTACTACTGCTGCTACTACTACTACTACTTCTGCTACTGCTACTACTACTACTACTGCTACTATTACTGCTGCTAATCTGACTTGAAGGTTTTGGTCTGCTGGACGGTACAGAAAAAAAACGAAGTGCCATATCAAATCGGCCCAGACTCAAGGAGCGGCTATCTGAACGACCACTGCATCGAAATTATGTTCAGTGTGTTGAGAAGTCTCGCAACACTGCAGAGAACTTCGCTTGGATGAAGTCGGCTGGCCTGAAAAGTGAAACAGAAGGCTTTCTGTTTGCTGCTCAGGACCAGTCACTTCCCACTCGAGGCCGTCACTTTTGCATCAAAATGTTAATATGAAATGTAGTTTATACATATGAATTTAATGAGACTGTCAAAAGCATTGTCAGTGGATGCCCAGCTTTGGCACAAACACAGGATCTTGAGCGTATCTACATGATGATGTAGCTCGATCATTTTATTACCGTATTCGCCATGCTTTTGATTGTGACACAGAGGTCCATCCATGGTTACGACCCAGAATATGAAGAGGGCGTCATGGTAAATGATAAATAGAAAATTTCTTGGAATTTGCCCTTATACAGCCTCAGACATATCCAGGCCAACAAACCTGATCTTGTCGTTTTTGATAAATCCAATGAAATCATTAATGTTATGGAATTTTCTGTCCCTTTTGAAACTAACCTGATTGACAAGACTCAGGTAAACAGGGCAAGTATGCAGAACTCCGCTTTCGAAATGTCATCCGACTCCTCATTGTTCTCGGTGTCTTAGGCATGGTACCTCCCAATCTGTTGACTGACATTGGGAGAGTACCCGGGTTTGCTGCCAGGAATACAGCCCCTCTGACAATCTGGGTAATGCAGAAGGCTGCAGTGTTCACATTATCCGAAAAAATCTTGGGGGGTTCAACTGGGCAGCGTTTCCGGGGAGAAGTCCCATTCGCTGTCTGGGCTGCGTGTTGAGCTGATGGTGAGCCTAACCAGCCTGACTGTGCCAGGATCACCCAAACCCTCTTTGCTACATTTTTTAATTTTAATCTGTACATAATACAACTGACTGACATCATCTGGGCAGCCTTGTGAGGGTCCTGATGGTGGCTCTTGTTACCCGGACAACTGCCTGACATCATCTGGGCATCCGTGTGATGGTCCTGATGGCGTCTCTTGGGGTCCGGACAACTGCCTGACATCATCTGGACATCCTTGTGATGGCATTGATTGCGTCTTTTGGGATCCGGACAACTGCCTGACATCATCTGGGCATCCGTGTGATGGTCCTGGTGGCGTCTCTTGTGATCCGGACAACTGCCTGACGTCATCTGGACATCCTTGTGATGGTCCTGGTGGCGTCTCTTGTGATCCGGACAACTGCCTGACATCATCTGGGCATCCGTGTGATGGTACTGATTGCGTCTCTTGGGGTCCGGACAACTGCCTGACATCATCTGGACATCCTTGTGATGGTCCTGGTGGCGTCTCTTGTGATCCGGACAACTGCCTGACGTCATCTGGACATCCTTGTGATGGTCCTGGTGGCGTCTCTTGTGATCCGGACAACTGCCTGACGTCATCTGGACATCCTTGTGATGGTCCTGGTGGCGTCTCTTGTGATCCGGACAACTGCCTGACATCATCTGGACATCCTTGTGATAGTCCTGATGGCGTCTCTTGGGACCCGGACAACTGCCTGACATCATCTGGGCATCCGTGTGATGGTACTGATTGCGTCTCTTGGGGCCCGGACAACTGCCTGACATCATCTGGGCATCCGTGTGATGGCACTGATTGCGTCTCTTGGGGCCCGGACAACTGCCTGACATCATCTGAGCATCCGTGTGATGGCACCAATGGCGTCTCTTGGGGTCCGGACAACTGACTGACATCATCTGGGCATCCGTGTGATGGCACCAATGGCGTCTCTTGGGGTCCGGACAACTGACTGACATCATCTGAGCATCCGTGTGATGGCACCAATGGCGTCTCTTGGGGTCCGGACAACTGACTGACATCATCTGGGCATCCGTGTGATGGTCCTGATGGCGTCTCTTGGGATCAATTACCACTCATCTTGCAGAGCTTGCCCAGATTTTGAGGCACTACAGGACGTCGGTGCACAATAACTACCTAATAACAAGTTTTACAAAAGCGACACTATTTCCAAACAGTCTATTACGCTACACAGACCTGGCGACTCGACCATGCAAGCAGGTAATCTGGATACATTTTCCACGAAGACATTACGCTTGGGTACTATGAACAGGGGAAAATGTCTTTGCGGTTATCACTGAATGTGATCCCCAGTCGATACCTCATTTTTGTCTTTATACATTTGTCATATTCCAGCGTTAGATGCAATATTGTCGGCCTAAGGCAGATCGGCTCTGCAGGAGGTCGAGTCTGGACCCGGCAGATTAAGGTTTCATACTTGAGAAGCGCCCTGCACGGTCCAGACACGACACTTGCAGACGTTATGCAGACACAATACAATCACTCACCAGACGAAAGATGAGATTCAGATAAGATAATCGGACAATACACAAACACGACACAGACACGGTTGTGGAAGAACACATACACTACACAGAGGATACGTAGACATAACGCAGGCGATACTGAGACACGACACAGGCACTACTCGGACACTATGGGAAGACAGTTTAGATCATAAACAGACGCAACAAAGACAGGGGGCTGGGTTGGAATGGGATATAGTGTGTGAGGTAAGGTTTAATAGCTGAGTTGAGTTGGAATGGAATGTCGTGTGTGAGGTAAGGTTTAATAGCTGAGTTGAGTTGGAATGGGATGTCGTGTGTGAGGTAAGGTTTAATAGCTGAGTTGAGTTGGAATGGGATGTCGTGTGTGAGGTAAGGTTTAATAGCTGAGTTGAGTTGGAATGGGATGTCGTGTGTGAGGTAAGGTTTAATAGCTGAGTTGAGTTGGAATGGGATGTCGTGTGTGAGGTAAGGTTTAATAGCTGAGTTGAGTTGGAATGGGATGTCGTGTGTGAGGTAAGGTTTAATAGCTGAGTTGAGTTGGAATGGGATGTCGTGTGTGAGGTGAGGTTTAATAGTTGAGTTGGAATAGGATACAGTGTGTGAGGTGAGATTTAATAGTTGAGTTGGAATAGGATACAGTGTGTGAGGTGAGGTTTAATAGTTGAGTTGAGTTAAGGTGGGGTGGGGTGTCGCTCCTCTTCAACAATCGCTTTGCTGCTGAATAAAACGTATTATTATTATTATAACACACACACACACACACACACACACACACACACACACACACACACACACACACACGAATAAACCTTGAACTGTATGTAAGAAGTCATCGAGCCATCACCCCCATGTACATTTGAGGTGAGGATTTTCGTTCAAGATTATTCCACTTATATACACGTGTGTGTGTCCTTGTACTCGTCCGGGGACCCGTGAAGATCCGGGTTAGCAACCCATGCTTGTCTTAAGAGGCAACTTTGCTTGTCGTTAGAGGCGACTAACGAGATCAAGTGGTCAGGCTCGCTAACTTGTTTGATGCATGAAATCCCAATTGCTTAAATCGATGTTCATAATGTCAACCATTGGATTGTCAGGTCTAGACTTGATTATTTACAGACCGCCGTCCTGTAGCTGGGATATTGTGCGGCGTTAAACAACAAACACAACATAATAACGCTATGTCTTTGACCAAAAGCTGAAACCTTTGCGAGTTATTTGCATTCATCTGGCACTTTTATGTTAACTTGAGATCCTAGTAAGAAGTGACACTCCTTTTCCAAAAGCAGAGTCCGTCGTTGATGTACTGATACTGGGGTACGTGTAGAGAATATTGTGAGCTGTCTTCGCAGTCTAGTGCAGATGGGTGTGGTCGATGGGGGTGATGATTGTTGGGTCTGTGCAGAGCTTCGGGCTGGGTCGGATTCAGTTAATGTGCAAAGGTTGCAATATAACGGAAGAGGTAGTGATGAGGAGTTTTGGCTGTGTAAGAACAACATAGTTGACTGACAAATTGTGGAATTTGTTAAAAATCCGACAATAGAAATATATATCTAAACAGTTGTACATTCCGACAACTGTGACACACAGAAGAATGGGTTACATTCGTGCATGGGACCACAGGTATCTGTTTGTAAATCTCGACGGGAAAAGATGGACCCATCATATGACCTTGACCTCTTTCAACATAACTCTCGTCTGCTCAAGTCTGTCCCGGGGACAAGGCACTCCAGGGAATGTACTCCCGGTGCACCTTTCTGTATATCACGATAATCCCCGAGATTCCCCGAGATGTCGGTGCAATGGCAGTAGATACCTGACTTATGGCAGGTCTGAGGAGAGCATGTTCCTTCCCCCGAGCAGGGGGGCGTCTGTGTGATGAGATCAAGACCCACATGTGACTACAGGTCCCAGTAGGTTACATCGCTGGCGTGGCACATCCTAGACTTCCACAAGTCTCCAAGGCAAAAGGGGCGGTGGGGTAGCCTAGTGGTTAAATCGTTCGCTCGTCACGCCGAAGGCCCGGGTTCGATCATGGGTACAATGTGTGAAGCCCATTTCTGGTGTCCCCCGCCGTGATATTGCTGGAATATTCCTAAAAGAGGTATAAAACCATACTCAATCAATCAAACAATCAATCAATCAATCAATCAATCCAAGGCAATAATTATTGGTTTAAATCGTAATTTCTAGATTATGTAAATAATAAGAACAAGTTGTCCCTATAAGAGACTGGAGTCCTTAGAACTGTCCACATATCTAGACTTGCCTATAAGTAGGATAGAATTACTTCACATCCATGGACTTATCTTTCAGTACAGCCTTGGAACAAGGCTAGGCACATCCCTGCGTGTAGCCAACGCTCTCAGAGATGAGGCGAGGTGAAATGTGGTTAAACGTCGCGTTCAGGATCATAACTCACATATAACGACATGCATGCACTAGTGCGTGTGCGTGTGTGTGTTTGTGTGTGCGCGTGCTGTTTTGTTTGTTTGTTGTTTAACGCCGCACTCAGCAATATTCCACCTATATGACGCCGGTCTGTAAATAATCCAGCCTGGACCAGACAATCCTATGATTGACATCATGAGCATCGATCCACGCCATTGGGATAAGATGACATGCATCAACCAAGTCAGCGAGCTTGACCACCTGATCCCGTTTGTCGCCTCTATCGATAAGCATAGTTACCACTTACGGCAAGCATGGGTTGCTGAAGACCTATTCTACCCCGAATCTCACGGGGCTAGTCAGGACTAATGCCGGTTATATAGTACTAGACTTCTGAGGTAGCATGCTGCAGTTAAACATGGATCACCACTCAGACAAAGTACATGACTCTGAGCAGGCCAGACTTTGATTCATTACCTTAATGTCGAGCGCCCGGCTGGATAACAACAAGTACCATGTTTTAACAGTTGTTTAATATGGCGGAATCGAACCAACTCTCCAGATTGGTGCTGTATCCACTTGACCACGGTGGTGGTCAGATGTTAGTGTTTATACTCATATCGCTAATGGTTTGTGTATGTGTGTGAGAGTGAATTTTATTTTACGCTGCAGTTCACAAAATGCAAGCTAGATCCCGTCGGGTTGTAAATAGTCGTGTGTGGATCATACGGTAGATCTACAGCTCAGAAGTCGAGAGAGAGAGAGAGAGAGAGAGAGAGAGAGAGAGAGAGAGAGAGAGAGAGAGAAAATATTTTTGTTTTACGCTGCTGTTTGCAATATCACGGCGGGCTGTGTGTGTGTGTGTGTGTGTGTGTGTGTGTGTGTGTGTGTGTGTGTGTTATAATTTGGTTTTGAGATGAGCATTGTTTTTATTTCCCATTTACCTGTTCCAACATAAACAGGTGCTGTATCCTTGTCTGCAGGAAAAGGGCTAATTTTATTCCTTACAATGCAAGGAATATTTAAAACAAAGCCGTAAAGCAGAGCCTTCATTATTTTCACAGAACAATTCCGCCCATCCTCCTGAAAATCAAGAGATTGTTCCCGTACTCGACTTGCGACAAGCATCGGGTATTTTGACCTATTCTGACCCGGAATCCCCTCAAGGGAGCTAGCTACCTGGCGTTTTATTGCCTGCATCCCTAATTTGTCCCTTTACCTAAAACTTCAAACCGGCGATCCCAGTCAAAGAACTCTCGGGCGAAACGGTATCATTTAGTCAGATGAGATCAACATGGCGTCACATCAAACGGTAGATTTCTCTCTTTTTTTGTAATATTTCAAATAATGTGTCATCTCATCACGTCATGGTTAACGAAGTAAATGGCGGACTCGGCCATGGATGGAGACGAGATTAAAGGAGCCGTCAGCAGCTAATGTACAGTAGACGAAGCCGAGACACACGTTATTTCAAAATTGGTATATGGTTTGTTGGTCGCTTTGGTTTTGCCTCCATTGTAAACAGACAACTTGGAAGTCCAGCAGGGCTGGCGTCGGAGCGGAACTTGTCCGTGCTAACGCTCTCTCCTGTTATCTTTACATCGTCAATTAGCGAATCCTCCCGGGGATCTCCGTCATCCTCCGTGCGTGTACCGTCCATCCGAGATTGGGCATAAATGGCGTGTATTGGAGCTCCCCTGGCCCGACGCAATTAAAAAAGAGACTCTCGTTCTCATGTAATACGCTGGGAAAGTGCAGCAGGAATGATGTTTAATGTTATATCATGAGCGTCCATTGCTGGGACACGGAGGACTATTTGTCTAAGGGGCCGTAACTCGCCATGTAGAGTTGTTTCCCTTATCTGGCAGGGCCGTTGTACTAATCGTTGGTTTGTCACCAGGCTATTACGAGTTATGTCCCTTCTGTGTTCCTCCTATTGACCAATCCGATTCCACCTCTCATATCAATCTCACGTTCGGCTATTTCCGTCAAGCCTGTAAGCACGCTCTGTTGGCAGATTGCTCTCATATCACTTACATTTGCTTCAAACAAAATGGCGGCGCCCAGTCAAGACGATCTGATCGATTATCGAAATGTATATTGTAACAAAACGGGTCTTACTTCGCTGTGCATCCAATCACGTGAGCACCTTGATTAAAAACATGAAATGCTTTAGAAAATATCTGGTAACACCGAGTTGGCGGTAAACATGCTTTGCAAATCCTGCAAGCAACCTAATTCTGTATGGCAGTTTACGACCCGCATTTCGATTTCGTAACGCGATTTTGATTGGACTATGCATAGTCTCTTTAGTCCAGCCAAAATATAACTCCATAATGCCAGCCTTGTTCGGCAAGCCTGGAAACCACAGGGACTCGATGATAGCGTGTATAGCATAATATATTCGTATAGAAAAAAATCACACCCCTCTATATACATATAGACTATATATAGAGAGAGGGGTTTGAATTTTTTTTCTATACGAATATATTATGCTATACACGCTATCATCGAGTTCCTGTGCTGGAAACTGGACTTTAATAGTCAGTTAACTACCTTGCCTCGGGAAGATAAAGCAAGTCTTGATAATTTAGTTCTAAAAATGAAGAGATTCTCTTGGCACCTTTCTTATATGTAATGAAAGACAAATCCAAATAAATTTTAAAATATTTATTTCAGAGACTAAAATTAATGTCGAGGTTGTCTGTACCATAGATGCTCCATGATTTCACCAGGGTGTTGTCTCACATAGACTCCCTTACACACGGTTTGACGGATATGTATAAAATAGACGTTTTTTGATAAGTGGTGTTTAATCCCAACTTGTTCACACGCACCTTTGCAGTGCAACTATTTGGTGGAATTTTAGTAATTCCAGGCTGTCGTAACTTTGGTCGTGAGCGGCGTCTTTCTGGTCTCTGCTTCGTGAAACTCGTGCAACACGTGCAGCAGTGGCAGGTCACATGATCTGGCAATTGCTGAAGGCAACAGTGCAACCCCACAGATCGTCCATCACGAGAAGGCGTTTTAATGTCACGCGCCTGTTACAGGTATGAATCTTTATCACCCCCCCCTCCCCCCTTTAAAATATTAGCTGTAAACGATGTCGTAGAGATATTAAAAAGCTATGATTTCATGTTCCACTACAGTCATCTAACTCGGACCGCTTGTGTAGAGCGTCGGCTCTTGTGTAAACTACGGCATGGTATATCAGTGGGCTACCACTATTAAATCGGCATTAGTCCGGACTAGGACAAGCAGCCCCACACACATGTGCATACACGTCGCTACATAAGTGTAGACCCGTGAAGATTCCGGGGTAGAATAGGTCTTCAGCAACCCATGCTTGTCGTAAAAGGCGACTAACGGGATCGGGTGGTCAGGCTCGCTGACTTGGTTGATGCATGTCATCGTATACCGGTTGCGTGGATCGATGCTCATGATATTAATTACTGGATTGACTGGTCCAGCCTTGATTCTTTACAGACCGCCGTCATATAGCTGGAATACTGCTGAATGCGGCGTTAAACAACAAACAAACAAACAAACAAACAAACTCGCACAACCATCCAATGTTAGTCGCCATGTTATGTATGTTTGTATTTACTCACAGCAGTAGTAGTCCCGCTGTATCAGTCGACATGTAAATAACCGAGTCCGGACCAGACAAACTAGTGGTTGATATTATGAGCAACGTACAGCCATCGATGTATTATGACCAATCACCGATGTGTCAAACTTAAAAATGGCCTCCATGTTTACCGTAAAACTTCGTAAAAACTTTACTGAGGTCGTGAATGTAACACCGATGAAACAACTTCTGAGCAAGAGTCACGTGGCGCTCTTTGGCGTTTTCGTAGACGGAGCATGCTGGATTGTAACTCAAAAGTTGTGAAATGTAGAAACCAAAGGCTGGAGCCGATTCAACACTGAAACAATATGAGATAAACTACCAAGTCTACTGGTGACGCTACGATCGAGGCCAGTAATTCCAGCCTAGTTCGGCAAGGGTGGAAACTGGACTTTTAAAGTCAGTTAACTCCCCTGCCTCGGGACGATGACGCAAACATGGGTTGCTGAATACCTTTTCTACCCTTGATCTGACCCGTGAAGATCCGGGGTAGAATAGGTCTTCAGCAACCCATGCTTGCCGTAAAAGGTGACTAACGGGATCGGGTGGTCAGGGCTGTTTACTTAATTGTTGCATGTCATCGTATCCCAATTGCGTGGGACTCGTGAAGATTACGGGGTAGAATAGGTCTTCAGCAACCCATGCTTGTCGTAAGAGGCGACTATGCTTGTCGTAAGAGGCGACTAACGGGATCGGGTGGTCAGGCTCGCTGACTTGGTTGATGCATGTCATCGTATCCCAATTGCGTGGAACGATGCTCATGATGTCTCTCACTGGATTGTCTGGCCCAGACTCGATTATTTACAGACCGCCGTCATATAGCTGGAATATTACTGAGTGCGGCGTTAAACAACAAACCAACCAACCAACCAATCATTTCAGAGACTGAGTCTAACGTTGTCCATCATGCAGCAAGGGCGGTCGGGTAGCCTAGTGGTTAAAGGGTTTGCTCGTCACGCCGAAGGCGCGTGTTCGATTCTCGACATGGGTACAATGTGTAAAGCCCATTTCTGGTGTCCCCCGCCGTGATATTGCTGGAATATTGCTGAAAGCGGCGAAAAACTATACTCACTCGCCATGGTGTCCTGCCATGACATTGCTGGAATATTGCTAAAACGGCATAAAACTAAACTCACTCACCAAGCAGCAAAAACTACAAAACAAAGTGTCGGTGTGTGTTCCCATACATATCCAATTCCATACAAACACACTGTGGCTGTACCCAATATGTATATGACTGTCACATAGCATTATTGACAAGCATGAGGAGACGTTGCGTAACCTAGTCAGTGCTTTGTCGTGGATTTGTCATGGGGTGCTTCCAATAACTCCGGTCTCTATCTTTCTTCATGCTGGGTTTCCTGTTTTTTGCTCGTTACATGTGAATGCCATCGAAAATGTCTTCTGAGATTTCAGGAAAAAAACACCTCTACATGTGCAGCCGTTTGTTACGCCATGCCTCGGTTGGGATCGTTTCGTGTAATTGTGCATTTTTCAACTTTTTTCTGTCTGTATAACCTTTTTTTCCCCCAGAAATTGACAAAGGGTTTAACGTGGCAACAAGGGACAGTCTGCGCTCGCTGTTTGTCTGTTTGAGCGTTTACTATAAAGATTAAACGCGGTGGGATTTAATTATTTACGTCTCGGAAACTCTGAATAAAGTGAACGGAGAAGAATTTCAAAGATGGCGGAATAATGAAGCGACTGTGAAATCGTAGTTTGAAAACATAGGACACGTGTTATTGCAGCCCCGTTGTCGCGCAGTGGTCGGGGGTGACACACCACCAGGGGGCGTCTCAAAACATTTGCGCTACAGATTTTGCGGGATATGGTGGCCTGATGATTGACTAAAGCTTTCAATCGTCGCGCCTTAGACCCAGGTTCGACTCTCCACATGGGTACAATGTGTGGCCCGTGAAGATCCGGGGTAGAACAGGTCTTCAGCAACCCATGCTTGCTGTAAAAGACGGCTATGCTTGTCGTAAGAGGCGACTAACGCGATCGGGTTGTCAGGCGCGCTGACTTGGTTGATGCATGTTATCGTATCCCAATTGTGTAGATCGATGCTCATGATGTGAATCACTGGACTGTCTGGTCCAGACTGGAATATTGCCGAGTGCTGCGTTAAACAACAAACAATGTGTGAAGCCCATTGTTGGTGTCCCCGTTGCGATGTAGCTGGAATAATACTAAAAGTGGCGTAAAACCAACTCACTGACGATATATTGTTCGCATTATCTCGTGCACAATGCAACCCTATCACGTTTCCATCTGTAAAACCCTTGTTCACTTTCTTCGGAGTTACGTCCCTTAGGAGTACCAGAAACCTATAGGATCGTGGGTCAGAATTCAGGTTTGCCCTAATTGTATCCAGGTTTGTCAGCACCATACCCGTGCTCGCAGGTTTCCCCAAAGTGGTAAACGTCTATGGTACTCGCCACTTGAAATAGAATCACGAAATACCGCGGTGATTAATAAACGAAGATAGCTGCATGTGTGCTAATGCTTATGAGTATGCATGTGTGCTAGTGATAAGTGAAAACAAACCATTCCCCTTATAAGGAATATCACTTACAGTAATGACAAAACTGAAAAGTGCAATGTTCAAGAAATGTCCATTTTCTTAGCTTTAAACATCACTGATTTTTTATCACGTGGTTACACTCAGGGAAAGAATCGACAGTCAGGTGACTGCGAGCGGTTTAGCACTGACCTTAATCAATACGCTTAAATACTACATCTGCACGTACATCTTTTAAAGTTTGTGCTGGTGATGCAAGTGTTTCCGCACACGCTGCTATATCCTCAGTCAAGTGGCGAGTACGAAAAGACCTGCATCACTTCGGGGTTTCCTCTAACACGATGTGTTTGTTTGTTGTTTAACGCCGCACTCAGCTATATGACGGTCTGTAAGTTATCAGGTCTGGACCAGACAATCTAGTGGTTGACATCATGAGCATCGATCCACGCAATTGTGATCGATGACATGCATCAACCAAGTCAGCGAGCCTGACCACCCCATCCCGTTAGTCGCCTCTTATGGCAAGCAGGGGTTGTTGAAGACCTATTCTAACCCGGATCTTCATGGGTCCACTGAACATTTGCACATTCGGAAGTGTCAAAGGGATACTGAGTATAAAAGCGTTACTGCAACAAAATTTAGAGATGGCTGTGGGCCTGGAGGTTAATGTGCTCGCTCGTCACACCAAAGAACCGGGTTCTATTTTCCACACAGATACAATGTGTGAAGACAATTCTTGGTATCCCCCGCCATATGACTGGACTGTTGTTAAAAGAGGAGTTATTAATGCCTCTGTGCGTATCTCAACATTGGTGTTTCATTGGATGATATTGGACTCGAATCATATATGTTCGAGTCTTTGGTTTGCCTGCACCATATTCTTGCTTGTAGGTTTCACCAAGACGTAAACATCCAAAACCTACGTCACTTCGGGTCTACCTTGCCGTGTAATAACAGAATATACTATTCAGAGTGTTTTAAAGTCACTCGCACGCCCATCTTATCTGTCGTAGCAAAGTGGCCGAAATATCGACAATGTTAAATTTTAACTCGCACTCACATTTGTCTGAAGGGTTTCTTTATTAAAAAACAAGTCATATTACCACTAAACAGGCAAATGGTTTAGTCCTTCATTTATGTAGGTAAAGTGGTTTTGAGATGGCCCCCAACTCAGGCGTCACACAGTGCTCAAAGCACGATAAAAGGCTCGAGACAGTTAACGTAGCATGAAGCGTTATACGATATGCATCACACTTCACTGGACCGGCCACGTGACCACGATGGCCTCGCCACACGCCAATTGTCATAAACATGTCTGTCAAGTATTGATGAAGACTGATTTTAAATACAGTCGACTCTCAGCTGTCGTCCTAAAATGTTATTTTGCATTCACTGGAGTAAAACGAGCGATAATTGCCGCGTAGACGGTCATATTTGTTTCCAACGAATATGGCGGGGATCAGAGACAAGGGTTGCGTTGTTACGTCACAGTCAGTTTCCCGAGCACAGCTCAAAACCCGTTGAACATTTATCTATGGGCGCACACACTATATCCGAGTGCTGAGGTCAGGCCAAGTGTAGACGTTTAGTCTGTGAAATCTTCAATTGCACATTAAATATTTTTCTATTATTGCAAGCAAAACTTGCCCCGTGTTGTCTACATTAGTTTTAAGGTCTCTAATTAAATCAAATGCAGAATTTTCCTAGTCATGGTACATGACTGACTGCAAATAATAAAATTACAAATCTATTGTAAATATATTGAAATGGTTTGATCCATTTTCGTTTGTCATTTTTAGCAGAATGGCCATAAAAATCCCCAGAACAATGTTGTTCTGTGTATTTAGACATGAATTAAACACGGCAATGTCGTCGTACGGGTTCGAATCTCATTCGATTTGTTTGGAGATGGATTTGAGCACAAAAGCAGGTTTTTTCTTATTTTCGAGTTAAAACTGATTCATAGTTTTCAAAGTATTTCGGTATATGTCCTGAGGACATAATATTATATTTTGATATCCCAAAAAGGCCTTGCTTCTGCACACAAAGCTAGAACCAAATGATTGCAATTAGACGATTTTCCAAGTTTCAAAGTTTATGAAAAATGTGTTGAATATTAGCATAGCAGAGGCCCCATGTACAGAGTGAGTGAGTATGGTTTTACGCCGCTTTTAGCAATATTCTAGCAATATCACGGCGGGGGACACCAGAAATGGGCTTCACACATTGTACCCATGTCGGGAATCGAACCCGGGTCTTCGGCGTGACGAGCGAACGGTTTTAACTTAACCACTAGGCTACCCGACCCCCCCCCCCCCCCCCCCTCCTCCCTCCCATGTACAGAACAAAACAGGGACTCCGAGAGCACATCACCATAGGGTGCAGCAGCTTAACGTGGAGAGTTGCGTCCTTTCACTAAGATGATCCGATCGTCAAAGGTTCGAATCCAAGACGGGCGGTCGGGTAGCCTTGAGGTTAAAACGTTTGCTCGTCGCGCCGAAGACCCGGGTTCAATTCCCGACATGGGTACAATGTGTGAAGCCCATTTCTGGTGTTCCCCCGTCGTGATATTGCTGGAATATTGCTAAACGCGGCGTAAAGCCATAGTCACTCTCTCGAATCCAAGACCCTCCCGATGACGGTCCTTGGTATGTCAGAACCTCCACACTTGAAGTCCTACGCTTGGCAAGATAGCCTCCGTGGACTGGTAGAGTGGATAGATGGTACTTGTTGTTACCCTGCCTGACGCTTGGCATTAAGGGGATAGGAGCAAGGAGTGGTAGACGTGGACTCATTATAATGTGTCTGAGTGGGGTAGCCATGTTAAACTTCGGCATGGTATATCAGTGGGCTACACAATAAAACGGACATTAGTCTGCGCACGCGCGCACGGACGTACTCTTGATCTCGGCGTTGAAACTAATTTTATTTCAACTCGCCGACACGTAGCAACAGCCATCGCGACCGTGGAAAGCGACATGGTGGATCCCTGCTCACTGTCACGCATTTCGCTGTCCCCAAAACGGTGACAGACCAAACTCAATCACTAAATTTATGAACTGTCCTCGTTCAAAGTGAGTGAGTTTAGTTGAAACCGCTTTGAACATGAGTGTTTCATATATAATACGGCTTAAAAATACACGTGTGGGGAAAATTTGAGGTAACTACATATATGGTAATGACAGCCTATTGGTCAAAATTGGGCAAATCTGGGATTCGAACCTCCGACTAGCAGATCATCGTCCGCCGGGAGAGCGGATCCCCGGCCACGTCATACCCAAATATGTTAAAAGATGGTACTTGTTGTTACCCTGCCTGGCGCTCGGCATTAAGGGACTAAAACAAGGACTGGTCGGCTCGGCATGAGTATACTGTGTCTGGGTAGGGTATTCGTGTTATGGTATTACTCAGCAATATTCCAGCTATATGACGGCGTTATGTAAATAATCGAGGCAGGACCAGACAATCCAGTGATTGACATCATGAGCATCGATCCACGCAATTGGGATCGATGACATGCATCAACCAAGTCAGCGAGCCTGACCACCCGATCCCTTTAGTCGCTTCTTACGGCAAGCATAGTCACCTTCTACAGCAAGCATGGTTTGCTGGAGACCTATTCTACCCCGGATCTTCACGGGTCCATTACAGCAAGGGATGGGCGGAAGGGAAATTAATATGGTTCAGGGACTGAGAGACAGACTACTGGTAGAAATAATGCTGAAGTCGGAATTATACAAAGGTATATATGTTAGCATTATTAAAACTTACTCCTAGGATCAATCCAAGAAGTGGGTATATTAAATGTCGTTGCTGGTGGGTATTGCAAGCCTTCCCATTGTGGGTGTTCTGTAACTTGTTTTGAGCAGTATATTTTACAGAATCAAGGATATTGTCATTATTTCCTTGTCAAGAGTCCCCCGCTGTTACTCATACGGACATAAAAAGGGCGACGAGACGGGTGACGTAATTCAAAATGACAGGTGTTATATCTTGTCAGGGTTTTCAACCGTTGAGGCACCGGTGATGTCGCAACAACCACGTCAGGTAACCAACACACTCCCCAACAGTGTCAAAGGTCCCATGACATTATGATATACAACATACAGCACATAGCGTTCTTTGATATTCAGAATCCTGGACTATCTCAAGAATGTCGAGTGTCGCAACGCGGAGAAAGCCTTCTGACCGTCCCTTCAACTTCAAAGGGCCCATCTCCTTCCAAGCATTGCGTATTATGCTCATGTAAATATGAAATTACTCATCTCAACGGCCCAGTGTCTTCCTGGTTAGACTCTGGAGGCCACCTTGTTCGTCCGACCCAACACGAGTTAACGAGAGACGTTAAACATTATTACCATCAAAATTAGGCTGCATACTAGATAATTTACGTCTGTGGGATGAAAGTAAAGTTTGACGGCGGTTGCAGCGTTTGATGACTTTTAAATGAGTACATCAAAGTAGCCAGGTGATGCCGCACAGCCTTGGTGTTACGCTGTAATAAAGCCATAATGCGGCAGCCCCGTGTCGACCGTACATCACTTTAGTAATTCATTACCGTGACATCTAATCAGTTCGTAGGGGAATCATTTCAAATGACGCTGATCGTCTGTGTTGGGGGTTTCTGGGGGATACGAGAGTATACGTGATCGGATAATGGCCTTTTGGGTTCGAACTTTTGGCCCCAGTACTGCGAAATCGTAGCTAAATACTACTCCCCTTTGACTATACGACATCCATTGATGGCTAAACGGTCCCCTTTGACTTTACGACATCCACTGATGGCTAAACGGTCCCCTTTGACTATCCGACATCCATTGATGGCTAAACGGTCCCCTTTGACTATACGACATCCATTGATGGCTAAACGGTCCCCTTTGACTATACGACATCCATTGATGGCTAAACGGTCCCCTTTGACTATCCGACATCCATTGATGGCTAAACGGTCCCCTTTGACTATCCGACATCCATTGATAGCTAAACGGTCCCCTTTGACTATACGACATCCATTGATGGCTAAACGGTCCCCTTTGACTATACGACATCCATTGATGGCTAAACGGTCCCCTTTGACTATACGACATCCATTGATGGCTAAACGGTCCCCTTTGACTATCCGACATCCACTGATGGCTAAACGCCCTCGCAGTGACTATCCGACATTCACTGATCACCGCTATAACTATCCGACATCCATTGAAAGGCTAAATGGCCCCGCTTTGACTATCCGACCTCCATCGACGGCGAAACCGCACGGCTATGACTATCCGTTATCCGTTCATTGCTACAATTTCGCCGCTATAGTCCTCGCCAATTGAAATAGATTCACAAAATATCGCGATGATTAATTAACGAAGATAGCTGGACCTGTGTTAATACTTTAATAAGCACACATGCAGCTTCGTTAATTAATCATGGCGATATTTCGTGATTCTATATCAAGTGGCTAGGGCTATAATAAGGGCCAAATGGTCTGAGGAATCGCATCTAAATGTGAAGAGTTGGGTCCCTTGGCTACAACCTAGCAATAGACAAACGTGTAGTCTATGAAATCTTTCATTACACAATATATTTATCTTCTCTAATTCCCTCCTTCCCGGGGCAAGGGAGTTAACTGACTATAAAAGTCCAGTCTCCATCCTTGTCGAACTAGGCTGGCATTATGGAGTTATATATAGGCTTCTAAATCAAAATCGCGTAACGAAATCGACATCCGATTCGTAAACTCCCAGATTGTCTTGACAGGGCGCCGCCATTTTGTTTGACTCAAATGTAAGTGATATGAGAGATGTAATCTGATTGGTCAGTAGGATGGACAAAACTCGTAAGACCCGTGAAGATCCGGGTAGAGAATAGTCTTCAGCAACCCATGCTTGCCGTAGGAGGCGACTATCGGGATCTGGTGGTCAGGCTCGCTGACTTGGTTGATGCCTGTCATCGTATCCCAATTGCGTGGATCGATGCTCATGATGTCAATCACTGGACTGTCTGGTCCAATGCGGTTTTAAACAACAAACAAACAAACTGGTGGCACTACAACCGAGCCCAGAAATTCCAGCCTAGTTCGGCAAGGGTGGAAACTGGACTTTGGTCAGTTGACGCCGTTGCCTCGGGAAGATGCTATTTCCTGGTTTTGGTTTCATAAGATCCATATATTCTATGACTGTAAAATAGAGCTTGGTTAAGGCTTGATAAAATAGCGTTACAAGTTGAAAGGAAGGTGTATGAAGTATGCGTTTTTGTGGCCATCGTTAGCAATATAACGCAGAACACAGATTTAACATTCTTTAATAAAAACTCATTGAGTTGAAAGAAATACTACAGAAAAAAATGTTCTTTGGGCGAAATATTAACTTCGATATAGGTCAAAAGAGGCAATTTGAAAATGTATTGTTTTACACACTCACTGTAACATGTAAAATATCCACAAAAACTGGTAAACGGTTGTTAAGTGCAGTTGGGAGATACTTTGGGAAACTCAAGTTGATTTCCCCAAATCGGCGAAATGTTTATAGTGTCTTGTGGTGGTCTTAGGGGCGGTGGGGTAGCCTAGTGGTTAAAACCTTGGTTTGTCACACTGAAGACCCGGGTTCGATTCCTCACATGGTTACAATGTGTGAAGCCCATTTCTGGTGTCCCCTGCCGTGATATTTTACTGGAATAGTGCTAAAAGCGGCGTACCACACTCACTCATACCACATGATGCTCAGATGCCCAGGAAGCAACTACAGGGGTAGTGAAGCCCGTGGTTGCTATCAGAGAACCCGTGCATGAGATGGTTATGTGAATATACTAGGGCTGGGACGAGTCCAAATTTACTACCCGGGTACCCACCCCCTTTATCCGACCCTACCCGGGTACCCACTGTAGGTCTCAGGAGATGTCTCAAAATGTCTGATTGGGAACATTTTTAGCATAGCCCTGCCAAAAACGTATTTAGATACACTTATTAAACAATCTGGTCATTCATACACTGAAGTTGAATTAAGTTATATTTTTAATCAACCATATGAAAAATCAGAAGGAATGGGTGCATAGTCTGAAAGAAATGCGAACATTAGTGACTTGTAGTTTAACCATAGAGTTCTAGATATTTTTTGTCATTAAACAAAATATCGAGTGACTAACCACGGGTCCGGGTAGTTCTCTGGGTACCCGGGTCCTACTCAGGGCCCACCCGACCCGAGTAGCCGAGTTACACGTCCCAGCCCTAGAATATACATGTATTACACGGGAACTCGTTACTGGTCAGTAAGAAAAGGTTAAATACAGGGGTATATTTCTTTTCTTTTTAACCTCTGACTAATAACGAGTTCATGTGACAAATTTCTCCTGACAAAGGCTGAAGACGACCCTCCCCCCCCCCCCCCCCCCCCCCCCGTGTGCTTTGATAACGGTAATTCACTGGTGCTGCGGTCAAATGAAGTTCCAATTATACAGAGATTGCCGATAAAACGTCTCGCTGTGATGTCTTCAGATTTAGACCAACAACCGCTTGACAATGTCATTCCAACAGACCCACACATATTTAGTTAAGAATCAATTGAACATAAACAGTTTTAGAATAGTTTGTTCAAGCAGCTCAAGTAATCCCACACAGACGGTTTGGTCCACCAGTCTACGAAACCATTATATCCGGTGTTCATTTAAAAGCTTCGGGATCAATTGAAATAAAAACAGTCATTATCGGTGCCATAAAATCATAATGTATCGGATGCCTGAACGTTTCCGGTTCACTTGAATAGAATAACGTGGAAGTCGCCGAGTAGTGCCTCACAGTTGGTTACCATTTAAATAATTTTCGCTGTCTCTCTATGGCGTCCATGTTTCCTGGGTCGAGAACGAGGGTGATTGAGGGTGGAAACGAGGCTAACTGGGCATTGTGTACAGGCGCACGGCCTACATCAAAGGGTAAGTTTTAATGAAGTCCTTTAATAAAATGATTGGAACATGTTAGATGGTATTTTGGTGGACATTAAATAGCTGTGTTGGTATTCCCCCGTAATGATCGAATAACATCTTCTCCACGGGGGTCGTTTGTGGTATATAGTCATGAAAATGTGAAGTGACTGTAGATTTCGGGGATAGTCGTGTTTCTGGCGTCCTTTCTGTCTCCTGTCGCCCCAAAGTCCGGTTTCTCATCTATGGGTGGCCCAGTGTCGTTTACTGCATCCTTAGTCTCATTTTGGTTTAAGATCAACATTATTTTGTTTAGGAGCTGAAATATTTTTTTCAACATAAACAGGTGCTCAATTATATTTTTATAAATATAAATATAGCAAACTGAATTCTTTAGACACTTATCAGCAAGAAAAGGGATTACTATTGTTTCCCTGCAAGGCATGTGTTATTTCTTTTCAGTAAAACAGCAGCTTAATTATTTTTTTCCGTGTGCGGAGTTGCATCATAAGTACCACACCGAGCAAGCGCAGGCCATGCGACAAGCATAATCGCCTTTTACGGCAAGCATGGGTTGCTGAAGACCTATTCTACCCCGGATCTTCACGGGTCAGATCAAGGGTGGAATAGGTATTCAGGAACCTATGTTTGCATCATCTTCCCGAGGCAAGAGAGTTAACTTACTTTAAAAGTCCAGTTTCCAACCTTGCCGAACAGGGCTGGAATTACTGGGCTCGATCGTAGCGCCACCAGTGGCTATTACCAATTATGTCCCTTCTAAGCCTCTCCTAAGGACCAATCAGATTCCACCTCTCGTATCACTTGCGTTTGCTTCACACAAAATAGTTGCGACCGGTCAGGACGATCTGATCGATAATCAAGATCTATATTGTGATAAAACGGGTCTTACATCGCGAAATGCATCAAATCATATGAGCACCTTGATTAAAAACATGAGAAGATTTGGAAAATATCTGCTGACAACGAGTTGGGGGTGAACATGCTTTGCAAATCCTGCAATCGACCGAAATCTGTACGACAGTTTACGAACCGGATTTCAATTTCGGTGCGCGATTTTGATTGGACTATGCATAGACTCGTTAGTCCAGCCAAAATGTAACTCCATAATACCAGCCTAGTTCGGCAAGGGTGGAAACTGGACTTTTATAGTCAGTTAACTCTCTTGCCTCGGGAAGATGTGTTTGCGTCAAAAGCGACTATGCTTGTCGTAAGAGGCGACTAATGGGATCGGGTGATCGCTGACTTGGTTGATGAATGTCATCGTATCCCGATTGCGGGGATCGATGCTCATGATGCCAATCACTGGATTGTATGGCCCAGACTCGATTACTTACAGACCGCCGTCACACAGCTGGAATATAGACGTGCAAGTCTAACGGTGACCTATCGCTGCATGTTAAAAAAGGTAATAGCAATGCAAAAATTATATTTATAATGGCTTCCATCATTTCTTAATGGTGTCATTATTGGCTTATCGGCAATCTGAAAGACAGAAACACGATACAAATAAGATTATGATAAGCTACAATTATCCAAAAAGACAGATTTAACAGAATCTCAACAATATAGACAGTGTTAAACCATCTACCTAACTCGTAAAGTTTGTTTTGTTAAATATCTAAGAAAATATACACTACACAAAGGTTATACATTGTTACAAATCCTAATATAACCCGACAAAGCTAAAATTGACACGAAAGCGCGCTAGTATGAAATTATAATGTCGTTTTCACGCAGAGAAGCATCCCGCTTTCAACTCGTCTCTATGGCACCGAATGACATGAAAAGAAAGATAAAAATATTGAACTTTTTATTGAGTGCCGTAAATAAATGCTATAACTATTATGGCCCGGAAGCCCTTCGGTGCATAGTATGGTTGGATTTAGTTCAAAATATTAAGTAAAATGGCTAAAAACTTGTACTGTACTGTAAATCGCAAAGTGTACTGTCAAGCGAGATTATGCAAGCCCTGCAACGATTCGATGATCGTTGGTTCGAATCCCAGAAGAGTACGGTCATGCTTTCGTGGGTTTCACTGGTAAAATAGGTGATCTACATCACTTCCTTCTTTGCTCCCACGTTAAAATGACACGTGATGACATGAATACAAAGTACCGTTAACCTCGAGTCGCTCAGTGTAAGATATAACAGTTAAATGCTATTTCGTCCTCCTACCAACACATTAGGCTGACATGCCGGAAAATACATGTTTGTTTGTTGTTTAACGTCGATTTCGGCACGGGTGGCCCAGTCGTCCAAGGCGCCGCGATTCGCTGTGCAGAGTTGCGTCCCTTGGACACGCCAGAAACCTATGATTGTGGGTTCGAATCCCGGTTCGCCCCGATTATGTTTCTAGGTTTGTCAGCACCATACCCGTGCTCGTGGGTTTCACCGAAGTGGAAAACGTCTGAGATCCTGCATCACTCCTCCCACATTAAGCTGACACGCAGTGATATAACTGGAATACTGTTAAAAGCGGCGTTAAACCCAACTCACTCACTCGTCAGCCGGAGTATAGTTATTTGCGCTGACAAGTATACCCTGTGTAGACCACAAGTTGATTGTAATGTTTACGTCGGAAAGATTTCCTTAAAAAATCAGATTTCCCGCCCTTTATTTCACAGCTTTTCATTACCCTTGTAACGACAGGGCTTACAAAGTTTGTCATTCTTTGCTTTTGTAGAGTTTTGATTTGAGGTCAGTTCCCATTTGTAAGTGTAGATATGGTCAAATACACTCTAAATCTATGTGTTCTATAATATAGAACACTGGACGCGTCTATACGTCTATACGAATGTTCTAATTCGTGAAGCACGTGTTCTATTTCTGAACGCCTGTTACCTTAAGTATGGAAGTATGCTTCAATTTGCTACACGACAGTTTGTAATGTTTCATGAAGAACTCTGATTCATATATTTAAGTGACTTGAATATCCATGATCATCACAAATAAATATAATAAAGAATTCATGGTTGCAGTTCAGAATTTCGTCCGTGTGATTTTATGCCAGAGAATATGCATGGGTGTATGGTTCAAATTCTTGCGCCTTGAAAAAAGATCGGGTAAATTGTATTCGACACACACGATGAGTTGTCATTTCAGTACTCTGGAAGTACGTGTCCGAGAACGTGTAGTGTTCTGAATCTCGGTCGAGAACACTTTACAGACGTTTTAAAAGTGTTTCATTGTCAGAACACGTTGAAGCGTTCTAAATATGTTTGTAGAACACTCCTGTTCTGGGTCGAGAACATCAACGTTCAGAATATTTTCAGAACACATGGACGCGTTCTAAAAGTGTTACATCCATGTGTTCTGTCTAGTGTTCAGAAGTGGAACACTTGGGTTTAGAGTGTATGGAGCTACTCTGTGGTGACTCTGTCCTCCCTTCAAGGGAACGGATGCCCCAGTCGTCTAAAGCGCCGCGATTCGCTGTGCAGAGTTGCGTCCCTTGGGCACGCCAGAAACCTATCATTGCGGGTTCGAATTCCGGTTCGCCCTGATTATGTTTCTAGGTTTGTCAGCACCATACCCGTGCTAGTGGGTTTCACCGAAGTAGTAAACGTCTGAGACCTACATCACTTCGGGCTTTCCTCCCACATCAAGCTGGCACGCCGTGATATAACTGGAATACTGTTAAAAGCGGCGTTAAACCCAACTCACTCACTCACTGTCTTCCCTTATTCTCTTGCATCGACAGGGTGGTCGGGTAGCCTAGTGGTTAAAGCGTTCGCTCGTCACGCCGAAGACCCGGGTTCGATTCCCGACATGGGTACAATCTGTGAAGCCCATTTCTGGTGTCCCCCGCCGTGATATTGCTGGAATATTGCTAAAAGCGGCGTAAAACCATACTCACTCACTCACTCTTGCATCGACAACCAAATTCAGGGCTACGGCATTACAGGTAACAAACATCAGCACTAATTAATTCTGCATAAATACTGAGAACTGAAAACTAACAACAAAATCTAATGATTTGAACAAATTGTGATATCATGTGGCGAAACAAGCATGCCTAAGGTCAGGTCACACAGATGGGAAATTTCAGAGAAGTGTGCAGAGGCAAATATATCTGAGAAATTAAGACCATGTCAAACAAAATCAAGATATGAGATATTGAAAAAAAGGAACGTGTTAAACCCACAACAACCTAAACAAATACCAAATGTCATTACATGATGTCCAGACTTAACCGAGTAATGGTCACAAATAGTTTTTTTCAGTATGTCTGCCGTGGTGGCTTTATTGAACGTCGAATATTAAATATATCCTGGTGTCATTGTTTGGAACAAGCATGTCAAATTGCAGCTTCATTGTTCGAATGGTATCTGAAGACCTGTTAACAATGCGACGAAAAGCACTTTGAAAGGATTAAACATCATGGCCAAAGTGCAAATGTGAAAGGTCAAAACAAACATCTCGCGAAAAACGGAAATGTTGAGGCACACTACTAACTACACATACCAAATTTGATACCAATTTGATAGAAAGTGGTTAATCAATGACCATGAGGAGACTCAGAAGTGCAAAGGCCATAGGAAGGTCAATTTATTATATATGAACATTAGCATCCCCTCTGCTAACTACAATGTTTCAAATTTCATTACAATTTGAACAAACATGACCGGTAATGGCCATCAAATAGGTTGTTCAATGTAGCTGCTGTTATGGTCACACTGAAAATCCGATTGGGACCTCCTGAACAAATCAGGTGCCATAATTGGTGGAAACCCAAGCATGTGGCGTTACATCTTCATTGGTCCAGTGGTTTCTGAGATGCTGGTATGACATCGGTTGGCGCCGGATAGGCAGGCCATAGCATAAGCTCGCTTGTCTTTCAGACAGGTGAGCTAAAAACAGAAGAAGGCACACGCAAAGAACAACACAGAAAAAACCATTAGACTACTAAACAGTAAAAAAAACCGTGGAAAAAAACAGTACAAAAAACCAAAAATCAAATATATTTATTCAGAAACGTCCTTTCACATAAAACTCTCACTTAAACAATCCGAACAGATCACAGCGTTCAACGTACAGTTTGTACTTCTAAATTGAGAAAAAAGCTCAATATTCCAATTATTTCAGTGGATGTATAAGACTCGCTCAGCGTGATTCTTATCTTCAGGTGAATGGTACCCCATACGTCCTTCGTTGGAAAACTAATTCCTTTTTTTCTAATATCTAAATATTCTACCCATTGTGGTTAATTGAATATAGAACCGCCATCCAGTTCTCCTTCCCAGTTATTACCGTTAGTTATTTGCGAAACTAATTTTGTCATGGACTAAATTGAACGTTGGCGCCATCCGCGCATTGTTCTCCTGTTTACCAAGACCTGATGTTATTGGCGGCCATTTTGTTATTGCTTAAATGGGATCTGGTTTCCAAGATTAAAAAATAAATTTAATAAGCTTGCTCGAACTGGTGTTTTTTGCGTGACAGGTCAGAGGCAATAACGAAATATATGCCAACATGTTGGCTCCCTGTACGAGACAAAGATTAAATGTTTGGAAAAACTAGGACTCTCTTGTTTTCATAACATGGTCTGTTGTTTTCCTCTTTGAAAAGCGCGATGGTTGTTTTTGCCATTTCAATCAACGCTCCCAATGCCAACCGTCGCCATTATTGACAAATCGCGATTGGGAAACGTGTTCAAGCAGATAGAAAAGCGATTAAAGGCAATATTTGTCGATTCACTTTTAATTTCTACGTGTACATTGCAAACTTTAAAAGTTTTCTTTTTATCGACTTTTCAGGAAGACATGGAAGATCGTGACGGTTTCTGTGAATTATGATGGCGTTAAAGCCAGGTAGAAGGAAGAAGTAATTCAGAATGAAAGAGCTACTCAAATTCCACATGTACAGAACGTCGTCAGTAAAATGTTATCAAAACACATTTATACAACAATGTAGCTAAGTAGTTTCAATCTGACAGCCTTGATTTTTTTTTATGATGAAAGGTCTGATATTTACCCACATAATGAATGATCGTGTGTATAACTTTCCGATATTTGCACATGTGCATTTTAGCGAATCTCAATCATCATTGGTCAATTGCAGCCGTATGACGTCACGGTGACAATGCGAAAACACGATATGACGTCATCGATTGTGTATGACGTCACAAATGTATAACATTACGTCATCTGAACAATAGCCTGCCTTCGGTGAGGTTTCCGCTGTAGGGTTTTTCATACGTTGTTTAAATAGAGAGTCTCACCCTCTTGCCGAGGACTTTTTCCACTTTTATCAACTCGTGTTGATATGTTTGATATCAAAAGACACGAGGGTGAGATTTTATGTATCGTCCAACATCATTCTTACAACCTTTATAGTTTGTAGACAGTAATAAGCATTGTCTTAAGTGTAAAAGAGTACTGCTAACAGCTTCAGTAGCAGAGCCATTAGTGATGTCATTTGATTGTGACGTCATGGTAACAATAACGTCACAATGGTCTGCAAAGCATTGTGATGCAATTTCATTGCAGCGATTTCTACAATGTAGCTATAGCTTGATCTCACCCAGGCGATTTCTCCTGTGAGAGCCAGTTTTGGATGATAAGAAATAAAAAAAAAAACGACCACGAGTCGTTTAGTTCTGAGATATCAACATTATGTACAGCCTCTTAAAGGATGTCCATAAAATCTGCATTCTTGAAATCTACTTACCCAAATTTTAATAATGACTCCTTAAATAGAATACGATCTCAGAAATGTCGGACAAGTCCATTTTACGAATAGGTTGGTTATGTTTGGTAGTTCCACCGTGTTCTCACAATCCTCACGTCGATCATCTGCACCTTTTCTCCGATTGTCATATCTCTCCTACTTTTGGAGGCGATCGTTCGGCATCTGCGTCTATCTGCGTAGCCGAGCTACACCCAAAGGGACAACTTACTCGACACTTCCATAACGTCGTCCAATATATGACGTCATAGAGTTGCGAGCGCTTATTTGAATCTCCAGAAATGACGTCATGATAAAACAATGTTTTATCGTGAAATAAACCACGTTTAGTTCTTTATTGTTCTTTGCCATTTATCGCGTAGCTCTTATATTTCTTCATAAAATGTCGTTGGGTAATATATAGATATAACTCTCTCGAAACCCGGATTTACAGATAATCTGTCCCTCGTGAACTGATGCTGTGAGACGCTCGCCAAGGGCTCGGGATTAACACCATTCACTCACTCATGACAGCTACTAAGGATGTCCTCTCAGCACGTTGGTTTTCTCTAAACTATTGTGACCGCCTCCGTGGTCTAGTGGTAGAGAGTCCGCCCGGAGAGCGGAAGGTCCGGGGTTCGATCCCCGGCCGCGTCATACCAAAAGACGTTAAAAGATGGTACTTGCTGCTACCCTGTCTGGCGCTCGGTTAAGGGGCTAAAACAAGGACTGGTCGGCTCGGAGTCGGTATACTGTGTCTGAGTGGGGTATTCATGTTAAACTGCGGCATCAGTCCGGACTAGTACAAGCAGCCACACACACACACGTACATGCACGTCGCTATATAAGTGCAATAATCTTGGACGCGACGTTAAACCCCATTTCACCTCACCTCCAAACTATTGTCATGTTCTTCACAAACTCCAGATGGTGGGTTCAAAAACCATTAGCCCGGGTTATGTTGCTAGGTTTGTCAGCACCATACCGTAGTCATGGGGTTCACCAACATAAATACAACCCCCGCAAACGTTTCCGTATCTATGTAAAACCCCAGTTGTTCAGAGTTGCGTCCCTTAGGCGTGTCAGAATCCCATGATCGTGGATTAGAATCCCTGATCGATCCGATTGTTTCTAGGTTTGTTCAGCACCATATCCATGCTCGTCGGCTTCGCTAAAGTGGTAAACGTTTCAGACCTGTATCACTTTGGGCTTTACTCCCACGTCAAGCTGACACGCCGTGATAAATTATGTTCAAAGTGGTGTTGAACCAAACTCCTCACCAGTGCAGATAGTGTGAGCAAGTGAATGTTGTTTTACGCAACAGTATGCGTGAAGGTCTGGCAGACCAGTGGCTGATACACTAAAACTCCTAACTGCGCTTGGCTGGTTTTTGACGGGGTGAATGTGTATATTGAATCGATGTTCTATATTTACTTGGGAAGCATGTTTGCTTAGGGTCTGGCCAACTTCTATTTAGACATAGTTCTTTTTATAGTACATCCAACTCAGTCGAACGCTGGCCAGCGTTATCATTCTTGTTCCATCCAAACCTCACAAGGAGGAACAATCTGCCAGTGGACCAGGCTTTGTTATGGGCGTCAATAATCTATAGCCCATATTTTGCCTGGTTCAAAACATTAAAATGAATACAATGGGCAAAACGGATACATTGCAGAGCTCCAGATAAGCTTTCGGTGTTGTGGGTATTTTACCCATGCATTTTAAAATCATTGGGTAACAGTAATTCTATCTGGGTATTCAAATTTCTGTAACCCACTAGTTTTTACACATGTGGGTATTTAAGTTAAATATTTAAAAACACTGTTCATCTAGTCCCTGCAAACTGGTGTCGTGTGGGTTCGAGAGCTTTATAGGACTCAAAAATACCACGATACTTCCACACGAAAGTGTGATGGCAAATGATCATGATGTGACTGTCATCGTGGAGTTTGGCAAGGTTGACGGAATGCCCGTTTATAATTTCATAATAAGTTGCTGATTTGCGTATCGAATACGCAGGGTTGCTTCACAATATTTTGATTTTACACACAAGTTTTATTTTTGTAGCGTATCTGTAATGTTCGTTGCGTATTTTGATACGTTTGGAATTTTTTTTTACTGCGTATTTCTGCATTTCTGATGCGTATTTTACGCAGATACGCAGCTTATCTGGAGCTCTGCATTGTCCCTGTGTATTTGGAGCGTGTGGAGATGGTCATGAATATGCATGAGGGTGTCTATTTTTAGATACGGACTCCTGTGGTCCCTGTGAATGGCGGACGCTAGTAATCTACCAAACACTAAATAGATTTGGTTTGTTGTTTAACGCCGCACTCAGCAATATTCCAGCTATATGACGACGGTAACACTAATTAGAAACAGACCCGTGAAAATCCGGGGTGGAATAGGTCTTCAGCAACCCATGCTTGTGGTAAAAGGCGACTAATGCTTGTCGGAAGAGGCGACTAACGGGATCGGGTGGTCATGCTCGGTGACTTGGTTGATGCATGTCATCGTATCTCAATTACGTAGATCGATGCTCATGTCAGTCAATGGATTGCCTGGTCCAGAATCGAGTATTTACATCATATAGCTGGAATATTTCTGAGTTCGGCGTTAAACAACAAAGAAACAAATGTTATTGACATTTGGCGCGTCGATCCACGCAGTTGGGATACGATGACATGCATCAGGGATACGATGACATGCATCAACCATGTCAGCGACCTGACCCCCCAATCCCTTTCGTCGCCTCTTACAAACACAGGTAGCTAGGAACCGTCATTATGCATCGGAACCCGCTCACAGGTTGGGAATGTTGTCTGTGTATCTGGAAATACAATTCAAAGTGAACTTGGGACGATCCCACAACACGAACCATGCACAAGAACGTGAGATTTAACGAGATGATTGATGACGTCATTAGGAGGTTAGAAAACTCCTTGCAGGTCACATACCTTTAATTAAAGATACACGCATGCTGGTGGCGGTGCCAGGAGATGTATCATCGCTGTAGGGAGCTTTGATAGCCTGTCTTCCCAATGAATGTTTAACGTGACAATGGAATGAACTTGAGACCAATTGGAAATAACGAGCACATTATACGCGTTGTTTGGAGTTTAGATGCCACATGGGATACCTACGAGTTCTTGTGACGTCATAGGTTGATGAAGGCATGCATTTATTCTCTTTGATATTCAAAGACGTTTTGTCTCTTTTCATGATTGTGATTGCATAAATAGGAATTATCACGTGTTGCTTTCAACGCATTCAGGTTGCAAATGTTGCAAATGATTATCCAAGTGCTGGCCAAGGGATCTCAGGTGCGTTAATGTACTGTGAAGAGTTGCGTCCCTTGGTCGTCTCAGTATCTGCTGGTCGTAGGTTCTAGTCGTACAATGAGGGTGACCCGTGAAGATCCGGGGTAGAATAGGTCTTCAGCAACCCATGCTTGCCGTAAAAGGTGAATATGCTTGTCGTAAAAGGCGACTAACGGGATCGGGTGGTCAGGCTCACTGACTTGGTTGATGCATGTCATCGATCCCAATTGCGTGGATTGATGCTCATGATGTCAGTGACTGGATCGTCTGGTCCAGACTCGATTATTTACAGACCGCCGTCATATAGCTGGAATATTGCTGAGTGCGGCGTTAAACAACAAACAAACAAACCAACAATAAGGGTCGGGTGTCCACAATGTATAATCTGGCTGATTTTTAAATATGAATCGGGTATCTGCAGTGTATAATCTGGCTGACAGATCGATAGAGTTGGTCCTATATTACTCCACTTTCGATAGGGATAATCAGATGTCATACCCAGATGGCAGTCGGGTAGCCTAGTGGTTAAAGCGTTCGCTCGTCACACTGAAGACCCGGGTTCGATTCCCGACATGGGTCAAATGTGTGAAGCCCATTTCTTGTGTCCCCCGCCGTGATATTGCTTGAATATTGTTAAAAGCGGCGTGAAACAATACCCACCCACTTCAGGCGGACGCCGTAAACATGTACCTTTAATATTACTGACTGACGTGAAATAGCATCCGATCTCGCTACACCGCCTTCAATTATATTGTACATCAATCTAAACATCAGGCCATCGTGATGTACGTTGTATTCCTCGCCGAGGGAAAACAATCAACACCAATGCCTGGCCTGCCTTGACAACGATAACCAAATCATTACTATATAATGTAATTAATTACATTTGGCAAAGACGCTTGACACAATGGCGATGGCTCTGGTGGTAAGTGTTGACGACTCGTATTGTATAGTAGTAGGGAGGGTCAACGATTTAGGTTGGTTCGCTGGCTGCACGGTGGGTAGGTATGAGGTGTATATCTAACCTTTCATTGTTCCACTGCGCTCTTTGATGTGGTCCTGGGAATAATACAACCCTGGACTAGTAGTTAGGGCTGTCTTCACAAAGAGTATAGTCTTGGTTTTAACATCGTAGTTGTGATTTCGTGGTGGTAAAACTTCTGAAATAATTTCTGCACGTCAACATTAGGCTAAATACTGTTCAAAGAGGTCTTTACCCATGAAGATCTTCAGCAGCCCATGCTTGCCGTAAGAGTCCCGTCTTGGTGGGATGGTGTGACGGTACATGACCCGTCTTGGTGGGATGGTTTGATGGTACATGACCCGTCTTGGTGGGATGGTATGACCCGTCTTGGTTTGATGGTTTGATGGTACATTCCCCTCCTTGGAGGGATGGTATGATGGTACATGACCCGTCTTGGTGGGATGGTATGATGGTACATGACCCGACTTTGTGTGATGGTATGACCCGTCTTGGTGGGATGGTTTGATGGTTTGATGGTACATTCCCCTCCTTGGAGGGATGGTATGATGGTACATGACCCGTCTTGGTGGGATGGTATGATGGTACATGACCCGTCTTTGTGTGATGGTATGATGGTACATGACCCGTCTTTGTGTGATGGTATGACCAATCTTGGTTGGATGGTTTAATGGTACATGACCCGTCTTGGTGGGATGGTATGATGGTACATGACCCGTCTTGGTGGGATGGTATGATGGTACATGACCCGTCTTGGTGGGATGGTATGATGGTACATGACCCGTCTTGGTGGGATGGTATGATGGTACATGACCGGTCTTGGTGGGATGGTATGATGGTACATGACCCGTCTTGGTGGGATGGTATGATGGTACATGACCGGTCTTGGTGGGATGGTATGATGGTACATGACCCGCCCTGGTTGGACGGTATGATGGTACATGACCCGTCTTGGTGGGATGGTATGATGGTACATGACCCGTCTTGGTGGGATGGTATGATGGTACATGACCGGTCTTGGTGGGATGGTATGATGGTACATGACCCGTCTTGGTGGGATGGTATGATGGTACATGACCCGTCTTGGTGGGATGGTATGACGGTACATGACCCGTCTTGGTAGCTTTACATGTTGAAATCAAAAGTTGACCACGAATGTCTCCACATACTGCATACTGCTATGTGGTCTAGCCCATATATTGCTGTAACCCCCGTTAGAATTGATCCCCAACAGCCTATGCAGGTCGACTGAACAGCTCGGGTGGTCAGGCACGGTGACTTGGTTGAAGGCTTGTCATCGTTTCGACGGCGTGGGTCGTTACTCACAGTATCTATCACTGGATTATTTGGTCCAACCTCGATTATTTTCTACAGATGGAATATTGCTGAGTGTGGCGTTAAGTTAACATTCAGCGTTGATACTAAACTGCAGCGTCTGGTGATGGGACAACCGCTAATCTAATGTAACGTCGTCCTGTAGGTGTGTACAGCTTACATCATCTTCTAGACCCGTGAAGATCCGGGGTAGAATAGGTCTTCAGCAGCCCATGCTTGCCGTAAGAGGTGACTATGCTTGTCGTAAAAGGCGACTAACGAGATCGGGTGGTCAAGATCACTGACTTGGGTGAAGCATGTCATCGTCTCCCAATCGCGTGGTTCGAAGCTCATGATGTCAGTCACTGGACAGTGATAAATAACAATGCTGCAAGTGGATGTCTTTCTTGACATTTTAAACTGACACATTCCAGGTGAGCTACAGTGCCTAGGCACTCATTTTGCCACATCACACAGACTGATTTACATAATTCTTTAA
This sequence comes from Haliotis rufescens, assembly GCF_023055435.1. NCBI lineage: Eukaryota > Metazoa > Mollusca > Gastropoda > Lepetellida > Haliotidae > Haliotis > Haliotis rufescens. The sequence goes on from NW_025964368.1 coordinate 1,076,346, forward strand.
TAGCACATCAAACATATACTCATAATATGGCTACCCAATTGAGTGGATCGACTCGCATGATATTAATGACTGGATTGTTTGGTGCAAACTTGATTATTTACAGAACGCCGAGTGCGGTGTTAAACAGGTGGGGTGAAATTGGGTTTAACGTCGCGTCCAAGATTATTGCACTTATATAGCGACGTGCATGTACGTGTGTGTTTGTGGCTGCTTGTACTTGTCCGGACTGATGCCGATTTATAGTGCTAGCTCACTGAGATACCATGCCGCAGTTTAACATGAATACCCCACTCAGACACAGTATACTGACTCCGAGCCGACCAGTCCTTGTTTGAGCCCCTTAATGCCGAGCGCCAGACAGGGTAACAACAAGTACCATCTTTTAACATCTTTTGGAATGACGCGGCCGGGGATCGAACCACAAACCTTCCGCTCTCCCACTAGACCACGGAGGCGGTCCGGTGTTAAACAACAAACAAACAAAACAAAAGAATATTTCTAGCTGTATGACAAATGAACCTTCTCTGTCTGTCTGTAGGTGTGCTGTGGACAGCTTACTCCGTCGGTTGACCTTCTCCCTGAAATGAATGACTTCAGAGTGTATGACAAATGAGTACATGACTTGAGGGAGATTCCGCCACTGGCAGTGAGTGAGAGTGAATGTAACACCCCTCAGTCGGCAGTGTGGCAGCTTTATTCCGAAAATGTGGTTTCAGCATTAGCAGTGCCTTACTGACAGTAGCAGGTCGCTGTCTCCGTGACAGATCCCATGTCGTTACATTGCAATGCACGTTGAGTAAACGGGGATATAAAACATTTTGATTCACGTGTTTTTTGCACATTCCACAATTTTTTAGCGCTTTTCGCAAAGATTTCATAGTGCGTCATTCAGCTGTTACTCAAAGGTTGATCAGGGTTACAACATTCAAGGCCCCAGAACTTAAAGATTTCAAAGGGTTTATAGTGGAGGAGGGGGCACAAGTGGCCCAGTCGTCTAAGGCGCCGCGATTCGCTGTGCAGAGTTGCGTCCCTTGGGCACGCCAGAAACCTATGATTGTGGGTTCGAATCCCGGTTCGCCGCGATTATGTTTCTAGGTTTGTCAGCACCATACCCGTGCTCGTGTCTTTCACCGAAGTGGTAAACGTCTGAGACCTGCATCACTTCGGGCTTTCCTCCTACATTAAGCTGACACGCCGTGATATAACTGGAATACTGTTAAAAGCGGCGTTAAAACCAACTCACTCACTCACTCACTCACTCACTCACTATAGTGGAGGACGTTTCCAAATTTGACGCGTCAGTGACTAAAGTTTTGACTTCACGTGTTTTTTCAGGTGCACAATTGATTTGCCTTTGCATGTGTTTATGACGGGTGGTACCGGTGGGGCAAGATGCGCTTACCTTTTCGCGAACACATGGTATCATCCCTGTTTAATGGTGATTTATAACACATGCTTATGATATAATTGGAATCGTAAAATCGTGAAGATCCGTGAAGGATAGAATAGGTCTTCAGCAACTCATTCTTGCCGTAAAAGGCGACTATGCTTGTCGTAAGAGGTGACAAACGGGATCGGGTGGTCAGGCTCGCTGACGTGGTTGATGCATGGCATCGTAACTCAATTACGTGGACCGATGCTCATGATGTCAGACACTGGATTGTCTGGTCCAGACTCGATTATTTACAGACCGCCGTCATATAGCTGGAATATTGCTGAGTGTGGCATTAAACAACAAGGAAAGAAAGAAGAAAGGTCAATGGTAGAGAAAATGTTTTTGTCGCTTTATATATATTTGAGGACATGGGTGTCTAGCGGATTAAGACCCCACAACTCACTGTGCATACCCGAATTGTCAGGGTTCGCTTGTCGGGGTTAGAATCCCATACTTTCCGGGGAAGTTTGATTTGTCAGCACCATACGTAATCCCGATGGTTTAATGAAAATGAGGGGGGCACGGGTGGGCCAGTCGTCTAAGGCGCCGCGATTCGCTGTGCGGAGTTGCGTCCCTTGGGCACGCCAGAAACCTATGATTGTGGGTTCGAAAACCGGTTCGCCCCGATTATGTTTCTAGGTTTGTCAGCACCATACCCGTGCTCGTGTGTTTCACCGAAGTGGTAAACGTCTGAGACCTGCATCACTTCGGGCTTTCCTCCCACATTAAGCTGACACGCCGTGACATAACTGGAATACTGTTAAAAGCGGCGTTAAACTAAACTCACTCACTCACTAATGAAAATGATACAGATCTATGACCGGCGTCACTTTGGGCTTTCCTCCAGCATAACTCAAAACTGTTAAAAGGGGCAGTGGGGTAGCCTAGTGGTTAAAGCGTTCGCTCCTCACGCCGAAGATCCGGTTTCGATTCCTTACATGGGTACGATGTGTAAATCCCGTTTCTGGTGTCCCCCGCCGTGATATGGCTGGAATATAGCTAAAAGCGGCGTACTCACTCACTCAGCTGTTAAATTGGACTTTAAATCCAACCCTGTGACTGTTGGATACTGAAGTTCAGGGTTTTAGTATATATGATGTGCATCTTTATGGGTAATACTAAACTTTCAACCGACAATGAGTTCATTCAAAACTATAACCGCTTTAAAATGGTCAGGGAAACTGGTTTTCCAGGGCCCATTCCTCAAGACGAATCGTCATGGGTAATTTGGACATCGGCCAATCACAACGGCTGCACAGTTTGACATCTGGGCGAGTGACGAGAAGAGAATAGTTATCGTCAACGCTAGAGAATAATCAGTCTTGATTATCGGATTACCCGTAAAGATCCAGGGTAAAATAGATCTTTAGCAACCCATGCTTGCCCTAAAAGGCGACTATGCTTGTCGCAAGAGACAACTTACGGATCGGTGATCGGGGACGAGGATTTGATTGATGCATGTCATCGTATCCTAATTGCGTAGATATATGCTCATGATGTCAATCACTGGATTGCCTGGTCCAGACTCGATGATTTACAGCTTGAATATTGCTGAGTGCGGCGTTAAACAGCAAACAAACTATTGGGCGTGAAAGGCAAAATAGTGGTGACAATTGTCCGAATGGATCACTGAAAGTCGGTGATGACACCAGGTGTTCGCGAAAGATGACGGTTCTTTTTGATCACTAGGCTGTGTTTGATCAGCAAATTTTGAAGGTGTCGTCAGGTATATAGTATCTCACATGGGGTCATAACAGTCCCGATAGCACACGTCGTCATATGACACACGTATGATCGTAACTCCCATACTCCAACATAGACTTGAGATAGTCGTAGCGCTAAGATCGCTTTGTGCAAGTGGTCCCTGGCTTAAAGCATATATATATATATTGCTCCCCTCCTAATATCGTAACGCATCTGTGACACAAGTGACTGTGTCAACGTGATTGCAGCTCCGCACTAAGGCTACAGACCCGTGAAGATTCCGGGGTAGAATAGGTCTTCAGCAACCCAAACTTGCCGTAAAAGGCGACAAACGGGATCGGGTGGTCAGGCTTAGATCGATGCTCATGATGTCAATCACTGGAGTGTCTGGTCCAGACTCGATTATTTTACAGACCGCCGTCATATAGCTGGAATATTGCTGAGTGCGGCGTTAAACAACAAACAAACAAACAAACTAAAGCTACAGGAAATGTTCTCTGGCCTCGACTCCATTGCCAATAGAATATCTATGTTTCAAATTCCCCTTGTCACACGAAGCAAATTTTATCCATAAAATATAATGCTTGATAACTGACCCTATGAAAGGGGCGAGTTCAATTTGTGCCCAGTTTCTAGGTATTCTTGGTCGGAAACAAATATTTACATTTCCGCCTCACTTTGTTTTTTATAAGAAAAAAAATAAGCCCTAAGGCCAGATTCGACAAAAGAGGATCGAGATACAATGACCCAGCAGAATGTGTCATCGTGCCCCGGCGGCGTCGGTCGTTGCTCATGGTATCAACCACTGGTTTACTTGATTATTTACACGCGAGAATATTTCTCGAAATTTGCTGACTGCAATGTTACAGCATTAATAGGTAATACATAATCACTTGAATCACGTAACTAGTCATTAGTGCATGTTTATACAGACCTTTCCCATACCTGTTACGATTGTGCCATCAAAATCAATCAACATAACCGTATCTGTCATGGGAGTGTTCAATTACATCGCAGTATATGGGATGTAATATTCTGTACGCATGTGCCATCATTCAGATTTACAGCTGATTCGAGTTGGTACGACGCTAGCCTGGTAAAGCTTGCCTCAGTCGGACCGGAGCGGACGTTCACCTGGTTAACACGATTTCCTCCCAGTGTGTGGCGTGTGTAGCGTGCGTAACCAAATGTCGCGAGGGTGGTGTACTCTGTGAAATGTCGTCGGGATATGAGCCTGTTTCAGGCTGCGATGCCTAACAAGACGGATTACAGATACCTCCGTGAGAATTCGTCAGTTTGTTTCCGGTTATAGTGAGCATCAATGTTGACAAGTGGATTGAAAATCTTTTATGGGCGTTTCATTAAGTTGTCGTGTCGCCATTGCATCAAAATGTTGATAATCATCCAGTCTTAACGTTTACCATCAGAGGGACAGGTATTCGCACAGAAGTCTCTACATGCCACTAGTAACACTGCCAACAAGTGTGTCAGAACTTTCCAACACACAATGATCATGGGTAGAATTGGTCTTCAGCAACCCTTGCTTGTAAGAGGGTCCCCTGGTCAGGGATTTGTTTGTTTGTTTGTTTTTTGTTTAAAGAAGCACTCAGCAATATTCCAGAAAAATGACAGGGGTCAGGATCCAGTTAGTTATGACAAGCATAGGACTTCTCCTTTACGGCAAGCATTGGTTGCTGAAGACCTATTCTACCCCAGATTTTCATGGGACGGGTGGTCAGGGACGCTGACTTGGTTTAAGTCATTGTTCCCCAACTGCTGAGATCGATTTTTGTGTCAACCACTTCACTCTCTGGTCTGGACTCCATTATTTACAGCTGTAATATTGCTGAGTGGGGTGTTAAACAATAAAACATATCAATAGGACATGCCTCGTTGTCAGTCCGAGCAAATTTGGTATAGTCCCTCAAACACCAATTTGTTTCGCTGGTTCAAATATTATTGTATATATCAATTCAGTCATCAGTATTAATGATAACTCCCATTACACATGGACAATGTATCAGTTTTGCACATTGTATTACTTATAATGTAAAGAACCAGGCAAAACAAGCACCAGGGCATAGACTGTGGTCCCTTTTACTGAGCCTGGGCTCCGTTCCACAAAGCGATCTTAGCGCTAAGTCGGTCATAACTCCCATTCTTTAACACTGACTTACGTCGTAGCGCTAAAATCACTTTGTGGAACGGGTCCCTAGTCTGCAGGTTGATGGTGCCTCCTTTAAAATAGTTTGTTTGGATGAAATAGAGATGATACTGTTGGTTGGTTTGTTGTTCAAACCGCACTCAGTAATATTCCAGCTATATGAGGGTGGTCTGTAAATAATCAAGTCTGGACCAGACAATCCAATGATTAATATCATGTGAGTCGATCCACTCAATTGGGTAGCCATATTATGACTATAGGTTTGATGTGCTATTAAAGAACTATGTAAATCAGTCTGTGTGATGTGGAAAAATGAGTGCCAAGGCACTGTAGCTCACCTGGACATGTGTCAGTTTAAAATGTCAAGAAAGACATCCACTTTCAGCATTGTTTTTAAAAGATTTTCTGCATTAATACCAAGGAGACAAAACTTGCAAAAAAGCCTAGCGATCTGAACAAAATAATGTCATGAGAAACATACATGCCAAATAAATTCAGGTCCCTCAGTCTGGCAATTTCAGAGTAATAATTGGCAGGTAGAAGTGCACGAGGTTATCGCTTCATTGGTCAAGATCTTTCTAGAAAATGTTCACAGAAGCTGAGGATAGACAAGCAGGCTTTCAGTTCGGGCAGCCCAACACACAAGTCATCTCAAATTTGTGCCTTAACAATAACTAAATGTTCAGAGTGTTCTCCACATAGGGTACATCAAGCAACCTCACTTGATTGATCTGTAAGTGAGAATGGTTTGCTTGGTTTTACGCCACTTTCAACAGTATTTGAGTTATATCTCAGCCTTTCGTACTGATGTTTTGTTTGTTTGTTTCTTTGTTGTTTAGCCCATTTCTGGTGTCCCCCGCCGTGATATTGCTGGAATATTGCTAAAAGCGGCGTAAAACCATACCCACTCACTCACTTTGTTGTTTAACGCCGCACTCAGACATATTCCACACATATGACGGCGGTTTGTAAATAATTGTGTCTGGACCAGACAATCCAGTGATTGACATCATGAGCAACGATCCACGCAATTGGTATACGATGACATGCATCAACCAAGTCAGCGAGCCTGACCACCCGATCCCGTTAGTCGCCTCTTTTGACAAGCATAGCCACCTTTTACGGCGAGCATGGGTTGCTGAAGACCTATTCAACCTGGATCTTCACAGGTCTGGCCATGAAGATCTGTGTCGAATCGGTCCTCAGCAACCTGTGCTTGTGTAAGAGGCTACTAATAGGATCGGGTGGTCAGGCTTGCTGACTTGGTTGATGCATGTTGCGAATTGCGAAGATCAATGCTCATGTCAATCACTGGATTGTCTGGTCCAGACTTGATTATTTTCAGACAGCCATCAAAAACCAGAAATATGGCTGTGTGCGGTGTTAAACAACAAACAAGCAACCAACTGATGTAGTGGAACATACGCAAACATGTCCATTTCTGAAGTAGAATAATTCAAGACAGAAAAGTTTCTTAAATACAAAACAATAATTTATTCAAGTCTCCTTTTTTTATCACTCACAGAAAGAAATGTTGAACATTCATGGATGCTATATTGAATCTGATTATCATACAGCTTGCACCAGTGAAGGCAGAGCTTACAAGGTAGATACACAAATGATTCCTTTCAAACTTGGTATGTGCATTGCATCTCAGAATACAGTCCAGTCTCATCTCTTTACAGACAGGATGACATTTACAACTATTAGTTTTATGAAAAAAAAGTCTTCCCAATGACTTGTCGGAGAACAAAATTAGTCAGATTTAAAAGAGAAATAATTAATTTTAATCCCAAGAATGAATATACTGCACAATGAGATCAATACATTGAGTGAAAATTCATACCAAGTTTGAGTGACTGACAGAGGTGTTGATTGTCCATATAAGGTAATGAGGTTGATGTGGTTACCAAGGTAACAGGGATACAGAGCACAATGACCACAAAAAGCTTATATTAACACTACCTGGTAGCAACATACTATATATATATTTATGTATATATATAAAAATTTCAACCTTCAAAAATTTGTACAACATCCTTTATATGAACTGATAACTACTGTCCATAACTCGTTATCCAAATGAAAGCTAACTCAGCTTAAACGGAGCTTTGTGTCCCTGCTATGTAAACGATGCATTGCACTTGTCTGACAGTGATTTCTGAATGTGACAAACTACATCAAGTGAAGGCATCCTTCTGTCATCTGTTTGAAATTTGTAATACTGAAAAATACTTGAACACAACAGCTTCATGTACTCGGGTTATGCTACAGTGTGTGCGGTGAAGGTTGTCACATTTGGAAATCGTCTCAGAAATAACCACCTCAAAAACAGTCTAAGGAATCCACATTGTGTAACAGTGAGTCTATATACATGTTCAGGAAACAATGTCAATATCACAGAGCCCCGAACCATGTATAGAGCTTTTGAATAAATTTATCAAACACTAGACAGTAAACAATTCTCTGGTTTCATGGAGTGCAACAAACTTGAAAAGATGACGTTTACTACAAGACAGCTTTTAGCACTTAAGGACAGGCATGAGTTGAATGCAGATACGGTACAGTTAGGATGATCATATAGAATATGCTGTGGACAATGTGTGTTTTCTGGGGCAGAATGTAGGCTTATTCACTGCACATGGATGTCAAAACCAATGAATTGTTTCTGATATTCTCACGTCAACAGAAAAACAATACAGGCTTGTGTAGTAACAATAATTGCACATTTTCAGTAGAAGTCTGTATTCACTGACAGTAGTTGTATGGAAAATGCTACATCACAATCTCACAGCTTTCACACTGCATGTACAAAACCCAACATGCGACAAGGCAAGGGTAAATGCCTTTCTTTGCTGTATATTTCTGCAATGGACTACACTAGGCACATCATGTGCAGTTATGCTTTGTTTGTGAACTGCCGTATTCAACCCAAAAAGTGTTCCTCCCCTCCTGTCATTGTAATAACAGCAGTCTGATGAAATAATTACAGTTTTGATTGAACTGCACGTGATGTGCCTTCGTAAACAACTTATTAAACTCTTCTGATATTGATGGCCTTTTGATTTTAACCTGGACACTTATTGGGTTGAGTACAGTATACTGAACCTCGGATGCTGTGCACAATATCAACTTGTATATTATTGTAACTCTTCTCCTAATTGGGGAAAACCTTTTCTTCAAAAAGTATATTTCATCTCCATCGCTATGCAAATCTAGATTGGCAGACAAAATCATACAAAATGTACAAATATACAACTTCAATACATAGCGTGTTAGCCATACAATAATACAATATAATTGAGGAGGTATACACTGTACAGGAATAAATTAGGCTCTCTAGCCCGACAAGGGCACAATTTACACTATCTTAAAATCGTTTATCTTATTGTACATCGGGCGATACATACAGGTTATTTAACAATAGGGTTTGAATGTCATGGCTAGATATGAACTAATCGTCATATTTCATTCCCTTTGTCAAATGTAAGAAATCGCTAATTACAAGATTCAAATTCTAGCATTTCTTCATATTGCACAGTAATTAAATATTTTCAATTTTAGCGTTCAATTTTGATTGAACCAAATTCATTTATGAGAATTTGGTGAGTTACTTGATTTCAAACTGCTTTCTTTTCCTTCACAAACTGTATATGAACACTTACTGAATGAACACGATTCAATGTGAGAAATGTTATTACAAACATGAATGATTTTACTTGGTACATAGCATATGTCGTGCATGTAGAAATAAATATTCATACATACCAGATCTAAAATTGGACTTGTTCCCTTAAAACGTACAAAAGTTACAAATTTATCCTAAATTCCACCTTATTCAATTACCATACAGCACATTTCAAGCAAGGTTTCAATTTTTGGAGATAGTATCTCAATAACACCCAATAACAAACATACAATACATCAATATTTCTTTGGTGTGTTTTAGACTTCTTACCAAATTCACAAGTTAAATTATCAAAGACTTAAAGCACTGTTTGGACATCATATTGAACAAGTTCCTCAAACGTCTCACAATTTTCACAGTATGAACATACAAATGGCTTCAATCCACGAAAATGTCAAGCCATCACATACAATCAGTTTCCAATGCTCGCCACTGACGATATTCCTGCATATAATAAGTTACTTGACAATGGTTTCTCCATCCCGCCACTATAGATTACACAGCCAGTATGTGACACAGACAGACAGACAGACACTCAGTCTACATCATACAGTTGTGACGGACAGTAGAGGGTTATAAGTCTTTCCATCCTGAACCCGACTACCGTGGGCAAGCATCTCCTGCACAGTCACAAAGTTGTCAAGGACTTTCTTGCCCTTGTGTTTGTTCATCTTGCGATGACTCAGTTCAACAATATTCGCCTCCTTCTTCTCTTCGGCTTCTTTCAGAGTTTCCATTCTTGCCTTGATCATCAACTCTTTCTTCTTCTTGTAATCCTTTGCCTTTTCCAAGTGGCGTTTCCTCTCTTCCTTCGTCCAGTACCTTCCAGTTTTCATCTCGCTCATGGCGTCATCGTCCGTGGTCATCCCACAGCGCTCTTCTGAGATTTTCTTTGCTCGTTCTTTGAGGATTTTGTTTCGGACAGGTCGTCGGGTGATGTAACGCGTGCCATCAGGCCGACGTTTGACAACCCACTCCATAGCACCACTTTCTGATTGGGTGGCATCTTTACCCTGAACAGACTTGGTGGACTCTCCGTCCACTGACTTACTGACACTGGATGGCTTTGATAGGGAGCGAGTGCGATGTTTCTGGTCCATCTGCTGCTGAAACAGTTTCTGTTGGATTGCAATTGTATGTTCCAGATTGGCTCGATTTGTGTACATGACGTCAGCGTATTGAATGTACAAATCCTGAAGAGATTCTCCCATGTGGATATGGTCTTTGAGTCCACCACTATTCCCATTGGTCTGAGGCTGCACGGGCACAGGCACAATGCCCTTGTAGCCATGACCACTGTCATCACTGGAGTAGTCCCGTGACTTGGTTGGTGTTTGAGTCTGTTTCTCTGTGTCACTGGACGATGGGATCGCAGGACCGGGGGCTAAACACAACATTGAATTCTTGAAGCCTCTATCCCCGTCATCACTAGCCTGGTTGAGTTCTAGTGTCAGGGGGGTACTCCGACAGCTTTCACCAGTGTTGTATGCACTCGTAGTTGACGTGTCTTTCTCCCGCTCGGAGCTCTTCACATTCTGCTGGCCCATCTTCATGGAGGGCGCACTTCTCCGGATGAGGAGCTCGGAGGGATCAAGGGATTGCACATGTTTAAGGTATTCCAGTCTAGTTCCCATTCGGGGCACAATGCGTGGACTTTTTTGTGGCTCAATTTTGAAGATGTCTCTATGATGATCCAGTTTCATCTGATCTTTAATATGCGAGTCCACAATTTCTTGACACTCTAAATTTATCTCCTCCATTTCTCGATTGAGGAGATGCAGCTCTCTCTCGATGCTGCTTCCAGAGTCCTTACGTTTGCCTTCCTTCTTAGGTGATCTTTCACCTTTGACACAACGGTGTTGTAGCACCTGACGGAACTGATCACAAGCCTCTGCAGAAATGTCATTGCTCATAAGCTCGGGCTCATTTGATGTGACACTCTCATTACTGTGATGTAGTCCTTCCCGATTCAGATTACAAACAGGAGGAAACTTCATGTGTGTGGGCGGAGTCAGGCACTCGATGTCAAAAGTCTCCTGAAACGAAATTAAAAAAAAAAAAAAATTATTGCCAGTTCCCCAAAACGTATTACCCAGTACAACTACCTGGATAACTTGCTAGTTCTACAATGACATGTATAACCTGTGTGCATGACTTTAGTTAGATACTTTGCAATAGCCACAATTACATTGGGACACGATGCGCATGTCCTGCAACCTCTGACCTATAATCTCATCAGCTGTTTCGGAAAGTGTTCCTATCTGATTTGACCATCTAAGCACAGCAAATTCCAAAAAATCATTATCCTCAAACACACTTTTTTCCATGCTTATCAGCATCAAGAAATATTTTCACGTGGCCGTTTGCAAGAAAACCTGTTCACACAATGTATTGCCCGCTCTGAATGAATGAAGTGGCTCTGTTGCCAGATTTCACAATGTTAAGTGACTTTAATGTGATCACAGGATACTCGGCTTGTAAACAACACTTACAGAGGCCACATATCTATGGAGATTACCCTGGAAAAATACACCACTTTCTCCGCTAAACATTTATTCCAATAGATGCAGAACAGTTAAGGAACCCATAGCTTCTGGATAAACATAATCTTTGGGAGGTCTTTATCTGCAGAATCCTGTTTCTCTCTTTCCCCATTTAAGAATACAAACAGGATAAAGTTTGCCCAACTTGGAAATTTGCCTTTAGAAACTGGTAATTCTGATACCTTTTCAGTCTTGATGACAAAACAAATATTTGTATCTTCATTTATGAGTCTGAAGTGACATTATTAATGACAAAATGCATAACCAAAATAGGTTAAAAGCCTGGGATTTTATCCAAAAAAAGAAATGGTCCCTGTAATTTCTTGAAAAATAATAATTATGCTTTATCTTGATTGAAAAAAGAAAGAAATAGTCTGCCACAAAAATTACATTGTCACAATGTTTTTTGCGAAAAATTTGTTTGGCTCATAGATTTAATCTTAAAATATATGATTTTCAGCTGTAGCTTAAAAAATATCTTGTCTCAATACAAACTCCTAGTCTTCAAGCCCCCCCCCCCCAATATCAAATGGTCAGTCCCCAATTCTGAAGTCATCTTATTCCTGTTTATTTACATCCTAGTACCACATCACTGTTGAAGAATTAGAAATAGAGTTATTTTCACCTTAATTATATACTGAACAAAAAAGTTGGGGATCAGGATTATGTTTGAGGATTTTCTTTTAGTGAAAATTGAGTTTCATTAAATGTGTATGGTATATATTATAGTTTATGACCCGATTTTTTTGTTTAGTATAGATGGTATTGATGATGTCTTGTAAGATTTGGAAAGCACTTTGAGAGATGTTTTTTTCCAAACTGTTCATATACTGCTGGAAAGGAGATCCCTAAGAAACCAACACTCATTGTTACCCAGAATGCACTTGTTATATGTGGCCTTACTTCAGCACTACGTGACATGATGTATGAGACTGTTTCTATTTTCTGATATATGTAACATGAGACGGGGGGGAATAAGCAGCACATTGTGATAAGGAGAGCTAAAAAATATTCTTTGGCAAATGTCAAGGCACTGCATAAAACAATGCCTCATAAACATAATCTAGTATGGTGTACTAACAGGGTCATAAATCCTTTTTTATCATCAGGAGAAGAATGCCAGTGAAGTGTGTTAGAAAGCAGATTGTGGTCCTACTGGCCCCCCATACCTTAGTCACCTATCACCTTTATTCCCGTGACTACAACCAGATGAGGAACCGATACAGGTATCTTGATATAAAAATCTACAGATAATCCAGGAATAAATTATACCCAATTGCAGATAAATGATTTATTCATTCAGCTCTAATGTCACTTCGTGTTTGTCAACAGCTGTTGATTTGATGTATCAGGAAAAATAGGAGAAAGTTTGTAAAATATTTTTTTCTCGAATTCCCAAACTTTGCACTTCTTTTCAGCAATATTCCATTAAACTCAAAACATGAAAAGATTTGCTGAAACAAGGCGACACCCATTTTCACATGAAAGCTTTGTTACTGCCCCTTAGAAGCACTACAGTTCATTCAGGCCATCAAGTTAGGCCGTAACCACTGCAAGTTGAGACAAGGTCATAAGTTATGGGCTAAAAGGGTTTGTACAAGGGCAAAATGGCTGCCTAATACTACTTTCCTCAAAGCATATCCTAAATCAGGCCATACTCAAAGAGCAAAGTCATTGAGCTAGAAACAAAACTGTCTGGTTTGCAATTAGATCACAATTGATTTGCAGAGTTGATGGTGGTAAATGGCTGCAATGTGTTCTAACAGGCAATAATTGCCTCATGCTGATGGCGCCAGAACAGTTGTCGCAACTACAAGCACCTACAGTAAGGAAGGCTTGTTTTCACAAGGAAATAAACCAACACTGATTGATTTTAAAAATAAATAAAAAGTAAATGTTAGCACTTGGTGACTGTCAATGTACCGAAACATTCCAGACATGATAAAAGCTTTGGTTCCTTAAAATCCTGATTTTGCTGAGTGAAACAGTTTTCTTATTTATTAAAAATATGTGTCATTTTTTAAAAAGAATTGTGATGAAACTACATTGTTGTTTAACGCCGCACTCAGCAATATTCCAGCTATATGACGGTCTGTAAATAATCGAGTCTGGACCAGACAACCCAGTGATTGACATCCTGAGCATTGTTGTATGCATTTGGGATCAGTGACATGCATCAACCAAGTCAGCGCGCCTGACCACCCGATCCTGTAAGTCGCCTCTTACGACAAACATGGGTTGCTGAAGACCTATTCCACCTATTCCGGATGTTCACGGGTCAACTACATTTGCGCTCACCTGTTCAGAACTTTCATCATTTTTTGTACTTTCATCAGTTCGCCCAACACCACTGTCTTTCTCATGTTTGTTGGAGTTCTCAGTAGTGGCAGTGTCAGTAGTCCCCCCTTCTTCATCTAAGTTGCGCTGTAATAAAAATAATTTGAATAAGTACCCATTGAACTCCCAAGACGAAAAAAGACCATTTGAAAATAAATGATAAAGTTGTGTAATACCCTTTACATCTCAAAACAATCACTTTGAAATTTCAAACAAACCAAATTGGATTGCGTGTCAGATGTTCCTGCAATAAAAAGGCTATCACAGGCCATGTTATTGCAAATGATATCTGAAACAAGTGCTCAAACTCTACATAAATAAATGTCAAATTCCCAATGAGAGCAGACCCACGGCATGGCACAAACATCTACAATATTTATACATTGTATATTGGATTAGATTCATATTTCAAACAATTCACACCACAATAGCCCTCAGATCACCCCGAATATCTGTATTCCCCAAACACCAGGACGAACTGATGGGAGACCATCCCTGCCAATAATGAGGAATTCTAGCACCAAACAAGTCCCTGGATACTAATGGCGTGAACACCTGTTTTTATGTCCATTGAAAACATGGTGAAGATAAACTTCAAAGCTCTTGGTATCAACACAAGGGAGAATCCAACAGGCATCCATGTAATGCTGCAGCCAGGCGTTTGTACAATGGCTAATGAGCTTACGTTATCGGTTGTCGGTCATTTTGCTCTGGTGTCTTCTGCCTTGTCTTGCAGCCACATCAAACGAAATCCTGTCTCATAAATCGCATAATCCCACTTTCCTTCAGCTTAAAGAGGCAGACTACATCTTATCCATAATTTCCACACAGGAAAGGACATTTGCTGTCTGTGTTACAAGGTCTTGAAATGATCTGACATGGATTTCTAACCCTCATCCACTTGCTTAATGATCTGGAAAATATTCCATGTGGTCTTTTCTAAACACTAACAAGAACCATTAAAAAGATAGTTCACTCATACAAAACCGTGATTCTGTCGTCCCTCTGTGCCACGATCACACGCTGATATAAGCATACAGCGTCAAGGGGGACGTCAAAGTAAATATTTTGGTAGTCTCCTAACGTGACCCAGTTTGGATTGTCCCCTAGTTTTACAATGACATGAAAGATATTTTATTGACCTATATTCCTTTCATTCTTTCTCCGATTTCAAGAAAATGGTCAACTTTGGCATGTTTGCACAACAAGAACTGATGCTAATTACACCAAGTATCAGGCGAGCTCAAAGATGACAACGTCTTTGTGCAGTGTTGACAGTTGCTGGGTCCCCCTCTCTCAACCTACATACATCATATTAAATGAATACATCTTTTTTCCCCTCACTAGATCCCCTATTACAGGCTTGGATGGCCAGGAATAAAGATATTCATGACAAATAAGCTCCCCTTTGGAGCTCTTCAATTGCTGGAGGCCTGGTTTCGTCGTCACTGGAACAGGACACACGTATAGAAAGATCAAAGCCGTGAGAAGACTTCTCTCTCTATGGTTTGAGCAACACACAAAAGGCTGTGTAGTTTTCAGTATAAGTTGCCAACTGAAGTCCTAATTGACACGAATCCATCGAAGTGATTGATTCTAGCTGAGCCCAGACAAGTGTATGGGCTGGACACTACAGTGTTAAACAGGTATCTCGGTACTGATGGAGTGAACACATTTGTCATGCTGGGGAACTGTCAGCACTTTATTTACAGAAAGCTTCCATTCGAATAATTACAATGCGAGTAGATAGTCAGGGAAATGTTATTAGTAGAATAAAAGGTATGAGGCCATGGTTTAATAAACTCAGCCGACCTGTAGTGTCTGTTACAGACCCAAGACCATATATACTACTCAAAAGAAGTTAAGGAACATGCCATGACAGGTTTTCCTCCCAACAATGAGCTGACATGCTGTGATATAACTGGAATATTGTTCAGAGGGTGTAAAACCCAACTCCCACTCATGCCATGACAGATTAACTATACTTATGAAAAAATCCAGTGATCTGTAACTTCTTTTGAGTAGTATATTTAAGAAACAATCAACTCCATTTCATTCTCATCCAATTTACAGCTCTAGGACCTGACATTAAGACAATGGAGGGGTTCTTTTATGGAATTATGTCAATAAATCAAATCTGAACTCCCAATTTCTTTAGAAGAAAATTGAAATACGAGTCATCTAATAGGGATTCTTCCCAATCTGTACAGTTAGTTTGAAACACGTTTGAGTTGATGTGTCTCGCTGTACGTCACTCGTACCTTGCATAAAGAACATATGGTTGATGGTTTGTTGTTTAACGCCGCACTCAGCAATATTCCAGCTATATGACGGCGGGCTGTAAATAATCAAGTCGGGACCAAACAATTCAGGGAATGACATAATGAGCATCGATCCATGCAGTTGGGATCGATGAGATGCATCAACCAAGTCAGCGAGCCTGACCACCCGATCCCGTTAGTCGCCTTTTACGACAAGAATAGTCGCCTTTTACGGCAAGCATGGGTTGCTGAAGACCTATTCTACCCCGGATCTTCACGGGTCTAAAGAACATATGCAAATCATTCAAACACTTCATTCCCAGAGATGAACTTGTGGTGAAGGATGAAGCCAGCACTGCACATCACATCAGGACATGACAGGCTACCTGCAGAAAAACATGCCGAGGAATTCAAGGCAAAAACCCTTCCCCTGTGAGGCAGGGCAGGTTAAGTTCCTGTCAACACGGAGAGGTGGGGCTGCAGGGGAACCCCCAGTATCTTGACATCATCTCTGATGCTTCTCCGGATAAGCCGACTCATCAAGCAGCCTTTGATTGTGCGGCATCCTCTTCTTCCCTCCTCAGTCAGGGTAAAGTACAACATTCTCAGTGGTCCTGAAACATGCCAGCTCCAGTCAACAGGATGACCTTGGCAAAGTCTCCTGACGAGATATTGATGTTCAATACAGGTGAAATGTTTTCTGGATATTCAGAACTCTCCAGGTTTTGAAATGAAGACTGAGAGAGTCTATATTCATTCAGCGTAATCACAACGGCTTACATCCTGGGGATAAGTGTAAAATTATAATTCCCTTTACTGTAAATATCATTAATTAACTATTATCTTTTCATTCTTGTGCTTCTGTGTTCCAGACCCTTGTGGTGGCCTAGTGATATAAGTGTTTGCTTGTCAAACATTAGACCTGGGTTTGATACCCATATGAGGATAATGAGTGAAACCCATTCTCATAGTCAGTGACTCTGATGTCGAGGGAAGGTTACGATAATACACCACTCCCTTAATTAGGGAGAGAATTCAGCTCAGTCATCCTATTGACATGGTCGTTCCATTCCGGCATTATATGACTCATTTCAACTTATTGGGGAACAATTATCCACAAATGTTGCCATACAACACCTGTACTATCCATTTACCATCCTGACTAAATCGATCACGGCAACTCCCACAGAGCAACCTTCACATAGCCTCAAGCACTGTTTCCTGACCCCCAGATCTGCTGATACAGCAACAATCTGGGATCTGTCCCGATTCATTCTCAAACAACACCATTATTTCATAATCCCATTTATCAAAATAATCCCAGCTTTAACCTACACCAAGTGACAACCTCCTTGCCAGTTGTTACCTCAAGGTCGGCTAATTATCCGTTTTTGTCCAATTTCCCCAGGATTCTCCCGAGATGTGACTGCAGTACTAAGCAGCGAGGGGGCCCTAACAAGACTTGACAAAAACACCCTGTGTTGTTGTGTAGCAGTGATTGTGTGGAGGCAGGCAGTTGTGAAAATAATTACCTGTCGGAGGTAATACTCCACAGTCGGTTGTCTCCTTCACTACAACTCACACTGTTCCTTCATTCCAGCATATGGGCAGGGACGACTCCACACTCAGCTGGAGTAGTCAATGTTGGCCGTAAACATATGGAGAGCCAGCCTCAAAGACTGACATTTCATCCCAGAAATAGAGCTATCTTATATATATATATATCCCCAAAATAAATAAAATAAAACAATCCCCAGAACAATCCTTTATTTCAAGCAATCTAGATTTGCCAAATTATTTTAGACTTGAGTTGGATTCCTTTTTTATCACTTAGGCCTGGGAGACGAACTAGCTTCATAATTCACAGAAATTGTTAAAGTTTGACTAGTTGGAAATGACTAAAGTTTGGCTGTTTTAGTGAGTGAGTGAGTGAGTGAATGATTATGGTTTTAAGCCGCTTTTAGCAATATTCCAGCAATATCAAGGCGGGGGACACCAGAAATGGGCTTCACACATTGTACCCATGTCGGGAATGGAATCCAGGTCTTCTGCGTGACGAGCGAATGCTTTAACCACTAGGCTACCGACCGGCCCTGGCTGTTTTAGAGATGTCTAGTTGTGGCCATTTCTTTTGAAATTAGGATGCTGACTGATTTAACTTGTATTGCAGAATTCACGGAGTCTCTCCTATTGTTGCATCGGTAGTAAATATATTCTTGCGTTATATGTCTAAGAGTGGGACACCAGCCTATATTGTCTAAGCTACAAAAAAGTGACTCAGAGTACTCAATAAAAAGTACAAATGTATTGATACGACTTTAGGAGGTGAGAATGTAGTATGTTTTCTTCCTTTTTGTCATAACATTTTGTGATCATGTGCTTAAGATATTTTTTTTGGCATCAAATAACTGCATGCAGGAGCCAGCATTCATGGCAACAGACGAGACACAAATATATTCCCTACTATAAATTATTTCAACTGGACCATAAAACGAATCATAAAATCATAACCATATTTTCACAATTGACATAAATCTAACTTGTAAATTCTGCCAAGCCAAGTGTTATTCCTACGCTGGCTAGTAGATTACACACCAAGTATATATAGGAGACAGTTCCAGGACCAGATTAGTATCTGCGAGACAGCCTGATCCCCAGCTAATAGCACAATAATGGGAACAGTCCACAAAACTAGTATTTAATACTCCCCTTCCCTACAATGGCGATGTGTTCATCAATCCATATCAACCAGAAAACTGGGAAAACACATTTCAGACTTGAAAGTGGCTGAATCAAATTTGATAGAATTTGTTTGGTTCTGTTGACAGCATAATAGCAGTGTTCATCACAATTAGGGCCTAATGCAGTCCAAGGGGAGGCCCAAACTACGTTTGGAGCCATGGCATGGTAGCAAGCTGGTATTATCCTGCACTTCTGACAGTGACAAGGATCCTGCGTGACATCTTGGTTGAGTCAGGTGGTTTATGGGTCCGGCTGCCTCTGCTAAAATACATCTGTTTCATCCACATCATTGCTGCCATCACTAGCCATTACAAAGTCTCCATCTTAAAGATGATATGCTGCCTCTTGTTGCAACTGCGAGGAAATTTATATCCTTTAGTGTCTGGAAGATAGCATATTTTCTGACTGCGGCAGACAGTTCTCCTGATCGTATGACCTTCAGGTGGTTCCGATACTGTTTGCCTGATAACTATTTGACATATGTTGGGAACTATGTCTAAAAGGTTATGAATTTGCACCACCTATTTGTACAGAAGATATGACAATCAAAATAAATTTATTTCCATGTCATTTTTTTTTCCAGCTTGGTTCTGCTTCACAGATGAAGTTAAGATTTCGTGGGTTTACTTCACATCTCTGTTCATACAAACAGCTTCAGAGAGCTCCAGACAACTCGCATCATGGTAAAAGAAGGAATTCTAGAAGAGGATACTGCCCGAAGGAAAGTGGGCATATTTCAGGCCTATTTCTTTCAGCAGAGACAAACATCAGCACTACTTGCCACTTGCAATTTGAGATCAGGTTCCCAATGCTTACAACCATTGTCTGCAGCACATCACCTCCACTACTTCACAACACAATTCTGACAATACCAGGAACTATATCTTGCCAACTTCAAGACTGATTCTACAACTTTCCGCCTCCTACAACACGCCATGTAATAGTTCCATCACAGCTGCTGATGTCACAGTATCACCGTACATCGGGCCCTCTCTTGTCAGATTCTTTAAATAGGCAAGGAAGTGAGGTTGGAAATATCCTGGAGACAAGCCCTTTAGCTGGAGATATCAACTAAACAGCTTTCCATGTGCCAGCTGGGTACAATTTGTCATTGCCTGAGAATTAAAGCTGTAATGATTGTTGTTGCTGCAACTTATCATTTTCTCAGAGTAATACTCAAATATAATTTGCATGTTTAGAAGTTAGAAGGCTAGAAGAGTTAAAGAAACCGAATGGGTTTCTTTCATGACTCCATGCAGAAGGTGTTGGAGATGCATACCAAGGCAATTGCTGAAATAAATTGCTTGAAATTTCAAGCCCTTTCAGTGAGTACAGTTTTACGGCACTTTTATCAATATTCAAGCAATATCACAGCAGAAATGGGCTTTACACATTGTACCCATGTGGAGAACTGAACCCGTGCCTTTGGTGTAATGAATGAACGCCTTAACCACTAGACTATCCCACTGCCCCTCAAGCCCTTTCAGATGGACTGCCTTTGTGGTCTAGCAGATAGAGCGTCTGCCCGGAGAGCAGTGGTTTGATCTGTGGCGGCATCATACGAAAAAAACGTTAAAAGATGGTACTTCTTGTTACCCTGCCTGGTGCTTGGCATTCAGGGAACAAAATATGGACATGTTCGCTCGGAGGGGGTATCCTTGTTAAACTGTCGCATGGTATTTCAGTGGGCTGGAACTATTAAACTGACACTATGTAAGTGCAATAATCTTGATCTGAATGTTAAACTCCATTTCACCTCACAAACATTCAAATGTATCAAATTGCACAAAATATCAATCGAACAGTAGTAATACGGTATGTGCAAGAGTTACCTACCCTTGCCAGCATATGGGCCATGTAAGCCATGTTGTCATGGTGATGCTTTTCCAGTAAATCCATGTGAAGATCATCCAACACCATATTGTGTTCATCCATGAATCCATCATCACACTAAAAAAGAAACAAAACATTTAGAAATATTTTACATCATAATGATAGAAAACTGTATAATGACAGTCAAAAGTGAACGTTTCCTTAAAGCTGTGTACATAAACTTAATCTGTTCTATTAAAATGAAAGTAGATACGACACATAAAAATAAACATTCAAGATGTTAAGAAGACGCTATGCATTTATACAAACAATATTTTCCCAGCTAGATATCAATTGGATGTATGACATGCTTGATTTATGATGGCTGATTAGGTCAAACAAAATCAACAGTCAAGCCATCTGTAAATGAGGAAAGCAGGAATCTTATCAGCCGAGGTGTCTAAAACAGATATTCATCAGGGAGACTAAATTTGGAATCGTGAAATGCTCATCCTCAATCACGGCCCACAGAGGGTTCAGTCAGGACAGTGATATTACTTGTACTTCGCTACCTCCACATACAGAGCTATCAGACATTCGGCGTGGAATCATAACAACTTGTATCCAGTGGTAATTAAACTGAGCCAAATAAATCACTCTTCTTATCCAACATCTATAACCGTGTGGCTAATGCTTTTGATATCAGACTCCTCCGTGCTACTTGAAGAAGATGAGAAACACAGATTTAAAAAAAAATGAAACTAAATATCTTTCATCTTAAATATATAAAAGTTTTATTTTGCAATAATTTAATTTCAGATCTAATATTTACAAACAGCACATCAAGGTTAGCAAAATAAGTTGTGAGACTGGCAGCAGGGATGTATGTGAGTGAGTGAGTGAGTTGGGTTTAACGCCACTTTTAACATTATTCCAGTTAAATCGAGGCATGTCGAGAGGAAAGCCCGAAGTGATGCAGGTCTCAGACGTTTACCACATGCACAGGTATGGTGCTGACAAACCTAGAAACATAATCAGGGTGAAGCAGGATTCGAACCCACAATCATAGGTTTCTGGCATGCCCAAGGGACGCAACTCTGCACGGCGAATAGCAGCACCTTAGACGACTTGGCCACCCGTGCCCCCTGATGTATAAGAAGTAGTTGTAGGTATAGCATTCCTGTCAGCATGAAGACTTGTGTTAAACTACTGAGACGTTTTTTTATGTTGGAGCAGGAGGATATTTACCCACCGAGTTGCATCTAGATTTCCCTACAGAAGTGAAAATGGTTCAAAGATACAAGTGAGTGAATCATAGTGTGCAGTACAAGTAAACCTTAACCACTGATGATGTTTTTAACAACTGTTTCTCAGATCAATGAGCTCCGTACTTGGCACGTAAACAACCTTTGTGGTAATTAAAACCACAGCTTACACTGGAAATAAACTACAAGTTTACTGGATACAGGTATTATGGACAAGTTGTTGGTGGTAAGCGCTGTACCAGGGCAGCTTAATGTGGAGTATAGCCTGGAGTCTTTAACAATGAGCCAGTGAGACTTACCAATTTTGTTTTACTACACCTTGAGGATTATGTGTTGTCTATTAATGAATACATGAAACGAACCAAAGAACTTCCGAAAAACTTGGTCTCAAGATCTTGATTCAAGTTGGTGCAGAGTGGAAACCTTGTGGGTTAAAGAGTGCGTTCGTCATGCAAAGGCCCAAGTTTGATTCTGCACATTGGTACAATGTGTGAAGCCCAATTCTGGTGCTGTGTTCTGACCATAATATTGTTAGACTATTGGTAAAAGCAGTGTAAAACCATAGGCAGAGAATCAGTTAATTCATTCTCATATCAGCAGTTTTTAAAGATTGCATATTTTCCTAAAACAAAATATGTCAAATTTGAAATTGGTAACCTTATGCTATATTTCTTGAGACATTTTGTGGTTTGTGGTTTGTGGTTTATTTCAGTATTTTAACGCACATATCCACATGTTCCATTTTGTTCAGTTATTAAGGCTTCTGTTAAAACGGAGCCTCCTTAAGAAGTGTCTATCCCCACCAAGCACAAATTTGCCATCAAAGCTCAGCTGTCATTTTGTCTGAAGATAAAATCAAATCCACATCGGTTTAAACTCATGTCGCGCTCAATTGCAACTTTTATTTACATCAAAACATGTGACAAGAACATTAATTTTCTTGAAACATATGCAATGCATAAGAGTTATGGTATAAATATTAGTAGTTGTAATGCAAACATCATGAGATAATTAAACACTTCATTAGCTGTGAAACACCTTATGTGAATAGCATTTGCACATTATGATACCATCAAGTCCATTGGTCGTTTAAAGCTTCATTTAACATGTTTATACATAGGGACCATAACCAGAGTTACCCCCCTTCCTTGGCATCTTCAGAATAGGAGGTGAACTTTGGAGGATCTGTAAATGCATGCAGTCATCTGAAAATACTTTTTACCCAGTTTTGGATTTGTTCCTGAAATCTTCTTATACACACATTTCATGGTCTCGGCAAGAATTATGCTTACTTAATGAGAGTCAATCAACATTAAACGTGGCTGAAATTGGGGCTGTAAATATAGCACAATCGAAACCCAACCAAATCTAGATTAGGCTGTCAAATGCAGTTGATTGTTTTTTGTAAGCAGCAGTTATAAAGGTAATTTATTAGCACTGGCCATCCTTTACCCATTTGTACTTTCCAAAGACGCTGGTAATAGGGCTGGTCCTGAAGATCCACAACTACTTATATTTACAATGAAAACAGAAGAAGGCCTCTGCTGATCATCCCAGCAGCTGGAGAGGGAAGATTAGTAGTTTTAAACCTGCGTTATGGGATAGATGCTGACAAAAAAATAATATTTTCCCAAGATTACCCGGATGGAAATACATAGATGATGAAATTGGGGGAAAGGTTTCCGCGTGTGGCCAATAGGTCACCAGGCTAAATATAGAATTGAGCGATACCCCATTAAATGTTCTGTCAATAAAGCAATCCACAACAGTTTGAAGTCTTGCAGAAACCAATGTAAAAAGAATGATATCTTGACAGCTTGCCAATCCCATTCTTTGTTGGTCTTTAAATTTCATATTAATCCCTCAGTTATATATTAGATCTTTTATGAAAACTGAACCCTTTCTTAATTAGAACCTTCCCCTTTTAAGCATATTCACATTGCCACAAGATCAAAGGCGTCAAATATGCTATTTGATATTTTTGTGTAATTCTAAACAATATAAAAGTGTAGCACGTCTACAGATGCGAGCGTACAATTTCCCTTTATGCCAGAATAACAGCCATTCCCTCTAGTAGGTATCAAGAGTTCTTGACTAATCATTTCCAAACTTCAAAGAGTTGCCAGGAATCAAAAACATAAGTCTGGTGCCAATTCCTACAATCGACAATAAATAAGCCGAAACAAACATGTTAAGTGGCGGTGAGTCTCCATACGATAGGAAGCAGGAAAGAAATTCTTCTGGCTCAAACTTGGCAGGCAAGTCCTGGAAGAAGGCTTGGATACAAAAGCAGTTACTCAACATCAAAGACTAGATTATACGCATCTGTTACACTGGAGTCCAGTACCACAACACGTCCACTCTCTGTATCATGTTCCTAGCCAACAAGCACCTGTTATGTCCCGGAGCTTGGATATAGGAAATAGCTCAGCTTAACAATGGTATAACGATGCTGGTGCCACCAAAAGCTCTTGTTTACATCAATGATACCAAAAGTAAACAAACTGATACATTGTACCGTATTGGAAAGACAGGTGGTTCAAAGATACAGTCTAGCAAATCTCTGTTTGTGAAAGAGTTCCATTTCATCAATATTTTGATTTGAGGGTACCTGGTTTGGCAGAGATAAAAGAATAATCTCAGATTTCTTTTAGAAGTCAAGAGATCACTTTCTAAGTTGAATTTCTGAGCAAAGACAAATGTGTTTTTTAAGAGCAAAAACCCTTTTGAGAATAGATCTCTGGACCGAAATCCCTTTGGTTCACAGACAAATCATTTCCGCTTTTACAGTTTTAATCTTTTCTAAGACATAATTTCTCTTGCCAGACTGTGTGTTAGGAACGGGAACCTACTGATATACGCCATCAATCTCCCTCGTCTCTTGAGGTCTTTGTGTTCATTAAACTTAGTAACTGCTTGATGGGAAAACCGAGAAACAGACTTTCTCATTAGGAGTAACCAAGACATACTAATAAGATGTATTCCTATGGGTCTCTTTAAAACATCTATTATCCTGTCCGGTCCTGGCATAAATCTGTTCATTTAGTGTCTAACTTGTTCATTAACCCTTGGCCTTCCAGAAACCTTTGGGTCTTCTTCCGACTAGCTAAGTTCACTTTAAAATCCATTCAAGCAGGCAACAACCAATTACCCCTAATTTCTGCTGCACTCTTTCGCAGCAGACGTCCAAAAGTGTATGAAAGCAGACGTGAAAACGTGGCTGAGCAGACGCAAAAGGATGGCAGACGTAACATAGGTGTCAGGGTTGAAGTCTCACCAGTTGCAGGTTCTGATGACCTCGGGTTGAAGATGTCGCCTCACTATCATGATAGCTGTAAGAACTGCAGTGCTTTGATACAGCATATTAAAGAATTAAGCGTAATAATGCCATGGCGGCGTACATGATGGCTACCAGGCATGGCGAAGTGTGGTATCTCTTCAACCAGACTCTTGAGGCATTCTCTCTTGGTATGGAACTCCCGTGATGCTTTAAATAAGCCTTATTGAAAAATTAACTATGTATTGCCTGAAGCCACCCTCCAGTTAGACCCACTGCCGATGTAATAGACCTGATATTTGTTACGCTATAAGTAGTTATGTCATGGAGAAAATGAGCTTATTGCTTTTTGTGAACCAGGCAAGAATGAGGCACCATGCTCCCTGGGAGTGTTATGACTTCAAGCAACAATTATTTCATTTTTTACGCAAGATGGTCAAGTCAAAAGTTCGTTGAAGATTAACAAGATAAGCAATTTCCCTGGAGAGGGATCTTATCTGTGATATTTTTAGCTGGGATTGTCATGACCTGCAGTAAAATTACCACCAGTCAGGCTACTGAGAATACTCTGTCACTATCCAATAATTTGCACTAAAAAAAATATAGAGTAATTACTGAAAATGTATTGACTTCCAAATCCGATGAGGATACTAGTCAGACCTTAATCACAAAAACAAAATCACTGATTCATAAAGAAAACCAGATTTAGATGTAAGAAAAATGATGTTTGCATCCATAGGATGGGTACCAGTAAGAAAAGGTTGGTTGATGATATATCTTTTTATAGCAGGGTAGATGTTTAGACGGGTAGACATAATGGTTAAATATTTGTTGTTCAGAATTGGGTGGAACTTAATGAAATACACTTTTCAATGTTCAAGTCCTGGTAAAACTTTAATTCCTGTTACTTGGTCATGATTACTCCTATCAGTTGTTATAGTAAATCATCCATAAAATCAGAGTACCTTTTTAAACATAAAACTTTTGTTTAACTGTTGACAGTTGTAAGGCAATACTTCTTATCACACAGCTTCAATCAGTGCTGTTTTCAAAAACACTTTGTCTTAGTTTTCTGCCCAGATAAGAAATATGTTTATGTGATGTTATTCTGAATAAATCTCGACTATTGGGCTACACTCTGGAAATGTAAGATAAGGAGTAAACATTAAATATCCTTGTTATCACTGAACAGATAGCAGACAAATATCTTGTATTCTTAATGTGAGATTGTTCCAGGCTCTATTCAGGTAGGAAATCTTTTGAAGTTTGCAAAGTCATTAAGTGAATACAACTTTTTTCCATGTTGCTCCAAAGAGTAAGATATGTGCACGCTATAAAAACAAAATTGGAAAGAACGCTGCACCTTGCCTTGGCCCATCCCTTCAGAGAGGCAATTCCAAAGCCATGCTGGTTATGGACTAATGACAAGATGCTTTGAGATGATCATGCCAGGATCTGCTAATCAACTTGAAAACCAGATTCACCAAGATTATGACCCTTGGTTTATAGACACCCATGTCATTTTGGGTTTTCATCCCACGTTAAGTGACATGCTGTGATCTAGATGAATACTGTTCAAAGTGGCATTTAACCCATATCACTCTGTGATTATAATGGCATTGTATTGACAATGAAGTTATATCACAACCCAGTCCTTTTCACTTTGAACCTGAAGGATACAGAGAATTAATTGGCTTCACCTTTAATGTCTATTTTCATCAATATCATCTTTGCCAATCATCTTGTTAAATGCAAAACGTTCTTCTGAATTCGGAAACATGAGTCGATGTTTTCGTGCTTACACAACAATTTTTCCATCAATCTCAACATATTGTTTGAGGAGTTTTCTGACAGCAAGGCATTGTTGTTGGATGTCATTAGCCAGGTTATGGTGCAATGTGAATGTTATCAAGAAATCCGAGGCTGATAGAAACAGCAATCAGATCTGCATCATTTCACACAATACACACCTGTCTACCATTAAAACAAGAAATCTAACCCTTCCAAAAATGTCACAAATGGCATAAAAAAGTATATCAGCCCACAATCAAACACAACACGAATCTGACCAAATGGCTTCAACCTGCTGCTTGATCTAGAAGCAACAAACAGATCTCCCTCCCTGCTGCTGGATGGCCTGACTCCTGGGGTTTACACACAATGTGGACATGTTTTTTTCTGGGCTATCAGGCACTGAGCACATATGCTAGAGATCTACAATACCTATCCTGGGTCGGAGAGAATGTTTATGTGGAGAACTAGCCTCAGGTCACTGATAAGGGAGGGGCATTAACCCTCAAAATCTAGTTTCATAATTTCTAACAGCAGGATTTTATCAAAGGAATTTCATATTCAATTACTTCAATGAAAACCATTTTGTTGGCTCTTTCAAACAAGATGCCACACTTAGGAGCTTTTTAGGTATTAAAGATTTTTTTGTCATTTCAAGTTTAGCATATCAGTGGTTAATGCCGTGTCTGTTGCAACTACTTAGATCCTGCTTCATCGGACAGAACTGTTAGACCTACATAGACAAGAGGACAACCCTATTATTCTAACCAGATATAAAAAGTTTTTGATGGTATACATCTGAATTTCTCTGCATGACATAAGGTACAGGGAGTCTCAGTTTCCTATTCTCCCCACTATGGATGGTTTGAATTCTAGATCCCTTGCTTTTCACCCAGCAGGAAGACAAGGGACTGGAGGAAGTCAAGTATCACATCAAAGGCTTTATGTTGTTTATCATCAATGTTTTTCAGGAAGTCTTCTTTCAGCCAAGTTCAATAACAAGAACAACGATGGATTATTTTTAGGTTTGGACTTTCAAGATTCAAGAGTAAAAACCTGGATTACATTACTTTGTACAAACAGATTGTTAACTCATGACAAATTTCTGTTTTGAAATATTCCATACAACTAACAAATCATTTTTTCGGATTTGAAGTTTGTGGTTTAAATTTCCTATCTCCAACTGTGAACGTGAAGGCTGTTATGATCTGATGTCAATGATAATGGCGTTTTGAAAGCATGCTCTAATAAAGTATTTTGATTTATAGAAAGTATTTTTTCTCTGCCAAAAGACTCCACTAAGTGTAAATGATCGTAACTGGGATCTCCTGAAATATCATACATTGCTCATCTGGCATATAAAACATGAATTATCAATTTAAGAAAGATTGAAAAAATTCATGAAATCTAATTATTTCTTAGAATCAAGAGCTGAAAACCCCAAAGGGATTCTAATCTTATTAAGATATCATTTACAGAAAATACCACAACTCAATGATGTTTAAAATGTCCCAGGAAGGGAGGAATCAGGTGGTGGTGAGGTGAAATGGGGTTTAACGTCGCGTCCAAGATTATTGCACTTATATAGCGACGTCCATGCACGTGTACGTGTGTGTGTGTGGCTGCTTGTACTAGTCCGGACTGATGCTGATTTATAGTGCTAGCACACTGAGATACCATGTCACAGTTTAACATGAATACCCCACTCAGACACAGTATACTGACTCCGAGTCGACCAGTCCTTGTTTTAGCCCCTTAATACCGAGCGCCAGACAGGGTAACAACAAGTACCATCTTTTAACGTCTTTTGGTATGACGCGGCCTCGGATCGAACCCCGGACCTTCCGCTCTCTGGGCGGACGCTCTACCATTAGACCACGGAGGCGGTCCGGAGGAATCAGGAGACAAAATGGATGACTTGGTTTATTTGAACAAAACCTTCACAGCACTGGATGCCTATTCTACGACTGCCATGAGCAAGTACATCACATCACCGGAAACGACCAAGACTGCAAATAACATAATCCGAGATGTGCATTTGTGTCCATAAATTCAAGGCAAGGAGGGGAGAGGTGTTAGCCTCGTGGCTAAGCATTGGCTCATCACGCTGAAGGAATTGGGTTTGATTCCCACATGGGTAAAATGTGTGAAAACATTTCTGCTGTCTCTCCATCACATCGCTGGAATCCAAAAAGGAAAACCAGTAAAAACACTACTCATTAAAGGTGGGATGTGGTGTATGATCTTTCAGCAGTTTCAGCAACATCAAACATGGGTTAGACCTAATGAACTTCACATATTGTTCCATTGTTGGGAAACAAACCTTGAACAATGAACCAACACCTTATCTGGTGGGCCACTGTGAATGACAAGGGTTGAGAGTGTAGAGTGAGTGTTGAGAGCGTGGAGTGAGTGTTGAGACCTACCTGTAACTGAGGCCGAGCAACGAGCAGGGTAATGTCAGCTCCTTGGTCAGAGAAAAGTTTAATGGCTTGGTCACGATTGTGAACATCAACTCCATTGATCTGGAATAGAAAAATGATAATCTCAACCCACGGTAAGAAAAAACGAGCATGCCGAACAGGAGGCTGTACAATGTAGCGAGCAATACTACAGTTTTGTTTGTTGCTTAAATGCTGCACTCAGCAATATTCCACCTATATGATGGCTGTCAGTAAATAATGAACTCTGGACCAGTCAATCCAGTGATTGACATCATGAGCATCGATATACACAATTGGGATTTGATGACAAGCATCGCCAAGACAACGAGTCTAACCACTTGATTTTGGTAGTCACGTTTTACAACAAGCATGGGTTGCTGAAGACCAGTTCTAACCCAGATCATCACTGGTAATTGGAACGGTAAACCACTGACCAATCAGGACCCTTTCAACCAAATAATGACAATGATACGAATGTCGTAACTCCCATACAGACTTATGACAGTCTTGGCACTGACATCACTTTGTTGAAGGAGTCCCTGGCTGGTAAGACAACGCTTGACCTACAGTCGTGGCTGTGGTGTCCTTCCTAGGTCACCAATACAAGCCCTAGCCATACTGAGCCGCCATTTTGACCATCTAATCCCCAGCGGCCTTCGAGGCATAACCTGCATCCTTTCTTCCCCTTCCTGCATGAAACATCTTTCATCACCATGTATACACACCGAGTGCATGATAATGTCTGTCTGTGTTACTACAATTAGGACTAAACTGGTTACAACACATCGCCCACATTCAGCGTTACCACACTATGTACAACCTTGTAAACCTCTAAATGTTTACTCTTACGTTTTGTGATGGAAAAGATACAAGCAATCTCCTTCAAGGCTCATTTAGACACAGACATGTCTAACTGATGAGCTTTAAGAATGACAGATCCAAGATATTCATCTCATTACCATGTCACTTCCTGTAAACACGGCTCACTTTTACAATTTTCCTTTCTGCATCTACCAGTTGTTAACAGCTAAACCATCACAGGTGCCATGTATAATAATGACGACCATCACACAACAGGGCTTTTTTCCTGATACCATTTTTGTATTTTCCCTTTGAAGTGTCACGGGCGATATTGACACCAATACATCAGTAAATAGGTAAAAACTTCCTCTGACAGGGTTTTGGTGGCAGCCTTGCTTTGAATGTTACTTTAGCTTCATTATTTATGAGGGAAAAGCACAAAGGGTCAAACCTGCCGAGGTAATATTTATGGTTTTCTTGTAAGTAGAGGCGTAAAGGTGATCGTTTGTTAGATGAACACAGAAACAGTTGCACAGAATCAATAATGAGTTCACACCTCAGTGTCCTTTAGAATTTTCATCATTTCTTCGATGGGCTGAATTCTGCAGCCGTACTCAAACAGCATGTTCATCAACCACAGAAGATTCAATCTATCAATTTGGACAACGTTTAAATAGAAAACACACTCAAATATGAGGATTGGTCAATTACGTACATTTCCTGTAAAAAATGCCAATGAATGGGGTTTTGTGCTTCAGCAAAATCTTATCTGACAAATACGTCCCTCAGTTTAATCCTTGTCATAAGAAATGGATACAATAGCGATGAGGTTGGCACAATGGCTGCTAACATGGATGGTTTTTGGTTGCAAGACAATCAAAGAACACACTGTCTCATGAAAACAATCTGACTGAGCAGACATCTTATTCAAATCCCAGTCATGAATCTGAGCATGCAGGATCAATCCAATGGAGCCTCAGGAACATGGGAACTTTGGGACTATTTCCTACCTGCAAGATTTGGTCCCCCTCTCGTATTCGGCCATCTTTGGCAGCTATGCTGTTGGGATCGATCTGAAACAAAACAAGATACATCAAGATTTGGCAAAAAAAACCTATCACATTATATTGCATTGAGAAACGGACAACTTCCCCTCACATCTGAACGTAAATGTAAGGCTTTTATAGAAGTCTCATTACAGCAATATCCTGTTTCTTGTAAACAGTAGCTCCGACAAAAGTACGACAAAAACACAACACATACAAACATAATTGAAGAAAAGATCTTTATTTCTTATTCACATGTCTATCAAACTGTCAGTTTAACTGGGATAAAATAACATTGTTCTCAGAATTATGTCTGCTGCACATACAAGAAACAAAATGGCGAGCATTTCTTACAATTCCAATTTCAAAATACAATGAACATAACATCTGACCATCTCCCCAGACCTGCCCTAAACAGACAATGACCTTTGCAATAGATTCCAACCAGTTACAATTGACCTTGCCGGTTGTTGCGGTGGCGTAATTGCCCAGGAGATACACACGTGTCAATTGAAATGGTCTCTATTATACATCTCGTGAAAAATTGTCAGCATTAGTTCAAATGGGACAAATCCAATTGTTGGTTTGTCAGATATAGTTTACTTGGCTCGCCTTACCGGTATTACTCACAAATCACATATATTTCTTTGCCTTGAGATCATTTAGAATGTCTCAGATACTGATAGTGTAATTTGAGATTTGTCTGATCAAATCATTGGACTTATTTTACTCGTCCGTGCGTAGACGTTTCTTCCGCAACAAATAATTTTTGCTGTCAGTTGTTATTTGGTAGATGCATCAATGTCTGCAGTTTATTCTGAAACTTCTACAGTCACTTAACCGTTGGATGTTGCACTATAAAATGCATCAATAATGATAGGAAACTGATCTATCGTTATGCAAAGAAAACCATAGAATGTGTTGTGTATGTAGCTTGGCTGGGTAAGGATAGGAGGATTTGATTTAGGAAGTACATTCCAGGACTTGATTATTTTGCATAACTGATCATAACTTGGACTTCTAAACCGATTGTCTATTTAACGAAGCCTTAGATATACCATATTCGACGTAATAAGCTCCCAGGGCGCTCTCAAAAAAAGGGGCTCTTATTAGAATATTATTTTGGTGAAAAAAAACCAACAGAATTGAAAGATAAATTTCGTGGTTTATGCTGACAGCCTGAAATGTTTATATACGAGAGATACATTTTTCCAGAATTTAATTGCCCATAATTAAGGGTGCATATAACACACGAGTGCGTATAATAAGTGTTGTGTACATTGATCAATCGGAAGGGGTGCTAATTGGTATTGTTCACTAGCCAATATATTAGCAAATATTGCCGTGGGCGCTTATTACGTCGAATACGGTATGTAAATAATTTGAATGGACAGTCAATTTCATTTTCTTCCTAATTTTGACAGATGGTGCCATTAACTATAGTAAAGGCTAATAGTTACAACGACCATGAAGGTATTTTGGACTTTGAGATCATTACCAATAACGGTTAAACTTGTGAATTTAGAATTAATTTTTGACCTCGGGTGCCTTCTTACATCAACCATCCTCAGCAAGGCTTCAAGAAGCCAATCTCTGGCCTAGGATCTGTACCTGTCCCCCTGGCATACATACACACATCAGGGGTTGATAACAACAAGGAGTTGTTCTTTGTGGGGGAAAAAGATTAAGTCGTTTCTGAACAATCTTAATGGAACTTTCTTGTAACTGTGAAAAACAGACATCTAAAATCCTGGCTCCTAAACCATCTGCCCTGGACATGAGGTGTGTTTTCAATCTCAAGTGTTAGCTTAAATCAAAAGTTGATAAGAGGTGGCTGACACAATACAAAGAAACTGAGGCCTGCTGTGGAACTCAGCGTGAACATCCACCCTTCTTAAACACAAAGCGCAAAGGTCGTGTATACTAAATAATGGCCTAAGAAGTAAGTTTATAAAGCAAATTTGTCGAAATGAGTTTGTATGGAAAAAAATGAAATGCCACAATACGTAATGCATTGCCCTTTCCTACAAATCAAGAATCAAGAATTTCGTTTGTAGAGGACACCTATCATAAAGACACTGAACCAAATATATCCAATACAGCCCATGCAAGTCTATGTTTGGCAAGTCTCGATTACTGCCGAATCTGAAATGAATACAGTCTCTGGGCTCCTTTTTATGTTTTTTTCTTCTGCAAAATATGTTCACACGAGATATTAGTCCACAAAACTCCCTATAGGGCCAGGGTACAAACTACCTACATTTGGGACTGTGTCATTGATGTGACAAGTCACTTGAGGCGGACGATTTAGTATTCAAATTTTGAGAAGAAAAATAATGTTTCAAAATAGACTGGAACAAAATTGATCAATTGAAAAAAAAAATGTTATAAAGTTTAATGACCATAACTAAATGATCGACTCCCTCATATTCTCCGCCACATACATGATGTCTGGGAAATTTGTACCATCAACATATATGTAACAAGTGGTGGCCAGGCATGGCGTATCGGGTGAAGATATCACAATATAGAAGGGAGTATTTGTTAGAGAGAACCTTGCACATATGGCGGACTTGGATATATCTGATGATAGAAACTGAAATATAGGCGAGGCGGGCCAAAAGCTGTTGATGATGGAGTTATGACTCCAGTTATCCAGTTGTCAGAATTTGGTGAATTTGCCACTTTGGAGATATATCAGGTGAAAATCAACAGAGATTTCCATATATCCCTTACATGACTAATGTTTTTGCCACACTGCTGACGGAAAATTTCAAACATGGTCATATCAATATCCAAACATATTTTTCATTTATTTTTTCCCATGCAATATGGTTTCTTTACATATATATACAATTTAAAAGAAGTTAAAAAACACCCAATTTTTTCATGACTTTAGTTAATCTGTCGTGGTTCCTTAAATTCTTTTGAGAAGTATATATGTTCATACACTACAAGGAACACATTTTTTTTGTCCAATTTAAAAAAACTTAGTGCGGAAACTTTTTAAGGAGGCTGAATTTGGTATAATGAGGTGACTTGGAGCGACCGAGATTCTTGTAAACGAGCATGATGTTAAGTGCACATTTGTTCCAGATGACCATATTTCACTTTAACCCAGCCAGGCGAGCTAGTCAACCCAATTGGCATAACCATGACATTTTCCCCTGGAAGAAATTTACACCTTTTTCAACTTTTAAATGAGATTAAACAAACCCTTTCCCCAAACTATGTCTGATTTATCTCATGAATCAGGCTACTTTTCACGTAACGAATTGATTTCTTCTCAATTCTTTGAGACTTTCCATGGGTAAGTTTGAAAATGAAAGCAGGTCCCTCGACAGTCTTTTCTACATGCATACTCCTTATTGCATAGAGTACAGCCAAACACTCACTCCACTTTCAACAGATTTATCTGGAGAGCAGTGAGAGGAAGTTTTTCATCCTTGATTGGATCTGGGAATAATTCGAAAGAAAAACTGGCAATTACACACATTTGTGTCTAACAAAGTCGGACTGCTCAGCAATGAATAAATAATTAATGTCAAAAGCATTACTGCTAGTTGATGAGGGGATAGAAGAGTTAAAAGAGCTTTAATTGCTGCAGTGTTCAAAAAACATCGCCACAGATACAGGAAGGTATTTATTACAGTTGTCACAAGAGCTAGGTTTCCGAGTTTCTGAATGGTTCCCAAGACGAGGAAAAAAACATCTTTTCTGGAAGTTTTCTGTTTCAAACTGCATTGCATTATCTTAAGTACGTAATGGTAGAATAACTTCTTATAGTCTCAGATAAAGTCTAGACCACTTTCATGCCAGTTAAGACCCGGAACCCCAAGGGCATAGATTTGCATTACAAGCTACTCAAATTTTGATAGGGACATTCTGAGCGTCTGGCATGGATGGAATACTTCCAGATATGTTGTCACACGAACAGTATTTCCATGGATCTGACACAATCTAAGCTTCTTCTCAAGTTAGATAAAAACAAATACATACAACTACTTGTCCTTGGAATTGGTAACAGTATAGGCAGCTCAGTAACCCTATGAAAATTTGAGTAGTATAGATGCAAAGGTGATACATAAATATTCATGCTGCTGTTTTCTTCTGTCGATTTAAGTGTGTAAAAATCAGTTCTTGCAAGATCAATCGGGGGCACTAAAACGTATGAGGCTGTTGTGAGTGCTTCCGAAAAAACAAGTAACTTGATAGATAGCATAAAGTTCTGTCAATAAGCTCTGTGAAAGGCATAAAATACAGTTAGTTTGGTAAACTTAACCTAGTCGTCAGTTCGGTTTCTTCATCTAAAAGCATGCATGTTTGTGCATCATGAGAAATGTTTGCAATAGTATATTTCTAGGACTGCTCAGTGGAAGCGAGGTTATTTCTCTCTTCGTGCTGGTGTTAATTCTTCAGAACTTTACTTTGAAGTGCTATCTGTTAGTTCTAGAAGATGGGATCTCCGAGAAAAAGCAACTCAAGATAACGCAGCCTAGTTTTATGACTGCCGGGGAAATGTGCTGCCAGATTAACAAATCAGCAAAGCAAGTTGTAACACCTTCCCAGGATGCACCTCTCTTATCGGTCAGATCTCCGACAAAAAAACAGGTAGACAGACACCGCCCTTGCTAAGGTCCTTGATCTAGGACGTGGTCATAGTGTTGGGAGTGTCATAAACCTGATGTCAGGAGAGAGTTGCTGCAACTATTTAGCCACAGAAGAGAACAGTAAAATGGGGAGACAATGAATACCAGCTGTCAACTGACTATGAGTGAGTCTGTCTGCATAGTCCGTGAGTCTGTCTGCATAGTCTGTGACTCTGTCTGCATAGTCTGTGAGTCAGTCTGCATAGTCCATGAGTCTGTCTGCATAGTCTGTGAGTCAGTCTGCACAGTCCGTGAGTCTGTCTGCATAGTCCGTGAGTCTTGTCTGCATAGTCCGTGAGTCTGTCTGCATAGTCCGTGAGTCTGTCTGCATAGTCTGTGAGTCTGTCTGCACAGTCTGTGAGTCAGTCTGCATAGTCCGTGAGTCTGTCTAGTGTTATTGGAACAAAATTGGACAGCTAAGAAATTTTGACAAAAATGCTGCACCAAATGCAACAAGGACCATATCAGCATTACGACTATCGTAACTTTCCCATTTCCACAGACTCACGACAATCATTGTGCTAAATTCCGTTGTTAAACAAGCCCAAGACCGTATCAAAACACATATAGATAAACTTGCATACGATTATGACCAGACGAAATTCGTCCAAAATTAAGCCCCTTATTCCAAAATATTGTAGGGGTTGTTTTCCATATAGAACAGGTTTTCTTCACTGACCTTCTCTATAGTCTGGAGGCAGCGGTTAGCATCATTCTGTAAACCAAGTTTGAGTTCTGGGGAATATCTAATGCCACAAAATATACATCAAGTCATAGCTATAAAGGAAGAAGCTTTGTGCATGCTTATCTGATAATGATGAAGACGTGCAGCGCCATAGAAACGTGCATGCACCGTCCCAAAACAGATACATTATACACAAATATGACACCTAGCAATGAAGCCAAATTATTTTCTCATAACGTTGCTTGATGGGGCAATTTTAAGTCCAGTTGAGCGAGAGTCAAGATTCGTTCTTCCTCTACCAGAGCCAAGCTACATAACTCGTACCTCATCAAACGCTTTATGGTTTTGGAGACTGTCGGAAGAATCAATAGGCAATGATTTGACTACATTCTATGAAAACAACAACGACTCACAGAGATAACATTGTCACTTATGTTTGATAAGAAAAACTTACACATCAATTGCAAAAATAACAAGAATTATGATACGGACATGTATTTTCAGAGACAAAATGGGTCTTCTACATTTTCTGCTTTGTGTAAAGTTGTTTTTATCTTGAAAATTAGAAAAACATCTCTATTGATATTTTCTTCATTTTTTGAAACAATAAAAGATCAGGCCAAGCAAAACACATTTGATTACCTCTGCATTCTGACATTGTTTGAGAAAATCAATAGATTAAAAATATAGCTGTGCTGAAGAAAACAATTTTTTGTTAGAAATCAAAAGTACTTTTGACATGCCTTGAATGACACTGAATAGCAATATTTTTCAATGTTTTAGGGAAGTAGTATTTCATTACTGAGGGGATTTTGCATGTAAAAATCAGTTTCTCACAAAACTATTTTTTTGTCATATATGCAGCTAATATCTGTCGATTGTCCGACTGGCATCACCATTTCACAAATCTCGAGCCAAGATTAATCTCCGATTTCCTATGGGAGGGCTTACAGTTGCAAAGCTTCAGCTGCCAGAACTGGTGTGAACAGGGTGACAATAAAATCGCAGATAATACCCGCAGCTGCGGAAATTGCAGTCCAAGTAGTGGGAAACGGAGTACAATATTCCCCGAGTTCTAATTCAGCCTGGTCCAAATTGTCAGCTAGTGATTTCCAATTAATTTTCATTCGCTGCTGGTGGTGTACTTAGGGTTGTAAGATTGACTGTATCATAATCTACTACAACCAGGATACCTTCAGAATTAGAATCTATTTGGCATTTTAGGAAAGACCCGAGGTATTCAGATCGACAAGAATGATCATGAGGGAATCTAAAGACGAATCTTAAGATGTGATGAGGTATGAGCTGTACAAGACAGCCCTCATGAGGTAAGCAGACAAGTCATCAACACGTGAGCTCAACCAGAATTGAGAAACACTCCAGTTCAACCAGAATTGAGAAACACTCCAGTTCAACCAGAATTGAGAAACAAATTTTGAAATAATTCAGGAGACAGCACGTATCATAATGCAACACTTACCAGTTGGAGGGGAAACCATTTAGCAATTTGAGAGAAGGAAAGACGTTTTGGGTCCATAATTGGATTGATTAGGAACATATGCTGATTTTAGCAGTATTTTAGTGATTTTGGGTCTGGGATACCAAAAAAGGGTTCATAAGAGTTATCATAATGAGGAAACAAACCCTGATCTTTGGCAAGACAGTTTTGTTTGGTTTGTTTGTCGTTTACTGCCGCACTCAGCAATATTCCAGCTATATGACAGCAGTCTCTAAATAATCGAGTCTGGACCAGACAATCAAGTGATTGATGTTATGAGCATCAATCCACGAAATTGGGATACGATGACATGCATCAACCAAGTCAGAGAGCCTGACCACCTGATTCCGTTAGTCACCTTTTACGACAAGCATAGTCGCCTTTCACGGCAATCATGGGTTGCTGAAGACATATTCTACCCCGGATCTTCACGGGTCCTTTAGCAGGACAGGTGAACACCTCAACTACTGGGCCAGAGAAAAAGACATAACATTAATTCACGTTACTGAATATCTCTAAAAACAACAGCAAACCAACTGACACGTCCACTACTTCTAACTCTCTTGTGATGACCTTGCACAGATAAATGAAACATATAATCGACACCCATGAGGTTCAACGTTAACCAATCAATGAGTACTACTTTCTGTACAACACTCCACCAAAGTGTCCCTCACTCAGCATCAAGATAAGCCGATCATTATCTTACACCGACACAACCAGAATGGCTACAACGGGGCAGCCATTAGTTTCCCCACTCCGCAATATTTGCAGCCTATTGTGAAAGTATCGATGATCATTATTGATACAAATTGTGATAGAAACTGCAATGTGACTTTGTAAATATTTGGGCAAGCGATGCCAAGGGCACCCCGACCAAAGAACTTCCTATTTCCACTTTGATGAAAGCAACCCCATTGCTGCAAATATTCATTTGTAATGAAGTTATTTTAAGGCACTTATTAAATATTTTTTTAATCATACGAAGAAATAAATAGCAAACAGGGAATCGCTTCATCCATCGTTTTTCCTATTTGTTGAAACCTCTCATTGACATTTCACCCGAATCTGAACAACCTTACGATTCCCGAAAAAAGTGAAATTAGGGGATAATCTTATCAATCTCGAGCCACATGAATACGATTTTACAAATCAAGTCGAAGACATCCTCATTTACGTCTGATTCAACCCTGAACAAACAGGACTTCATTTTCTAAAGAATTTCTTTGTTGTGGATGTAAATACATCTCCTCGGCCATTGCGACTAAATGCAACACAGTTGATTAAAGCCTATAAGCTATTAGGTGGGTGTTTTCCCTTGCCTCGTCTCAATCCATATCTATGTGAGAATGGGATGTGCATTCCAAAAGATCTCGTACAGGCTGATTGGAATTTAATTGAGCTTCTGCAACTGGATAAATAGTCGTGCTCATAAATCACGCCTGCCTGTCGGTCTAAAAGTCCAGCCGGAGCCTCCGAGTCCGCACAGACCCTGATCAATCTGTGTACAATGGCAGACCACATCAATCTGGCCCTACATCGAATCTAAGAAATAAATGTGATTGTGCTGATCTACTCTGGGATAATAGAGCTTATTGCCCTAATACACTTGGGTTAGAGGTTCACGCTAGTAATGTCGGCAAGCCTGCTCTACATTGTCATATAATCTGTGTTATTGGTAGGTGGACAAGATCTAGTGGCAGTTATTACAACATGTCCGTCACATTGGCCGCCATGGATATCATTGTCTTGGTTTACTTGCATTTTGAGTGAGTGAGTGAGTGGGTGAGTAAGATTTTACACTTTTAGCAGTATTCAAGCAATATTTCAGCAAAAATGGGCTTCAGTGATTTGTTGTCATTGCTTGTTGTTTAATGCCGCACTCAGCAATATTCCAGCTATATGACAGCGGTCTGTAAATAATTGAGTCTGGACCAGACAACCCAGTGATTGACATCATATGGGAAATTAAACCTGAGTGATAAGCAAATGTTTCAACAACGAAGCTGCCCCATTAACATTTTTAACAAAATTAAATTTATTTATTTTAAAAAAATTATAAGCAGATGGATTTTTTCATCTGAAGAATTCAACAGAAAGTATGGCAATTATTAAAACATTTCAAAATAATTCTTTTATGACTCATGAAGGTATTTTTTCTGTAGTTTAGTCCGACTTTGCAAGAGTTCCATATTGAACCTATACAGAACCTCAAGTTTCCTGCACCTGAAGTGGCATCAAGTTTTAAAGCCAGTTGGTTTTCTAATCAGGGACGATGGTAATGGATGGAAGCAGTTGTGTCAACAACTATCTTGTCAATTCTTTTTCATATCTTCTCTCTCGGTCTGATCCCATGACCCTGGGTGCATAGCCATAACATAGGTATAGCACTGGCGTGATATCGTTCCCATCGCATCCCGGTGATAAATTCACATAACGCCTACTGCTGGGGTACTTATGATGGGAGGCTTGTCCGAAGGGAATCCAAGCATCAATGATTACCAATATATACTAATGTGAGCCTACTCTTTGCTCGCAACATTCTTGTCTAAAATCTCGGGAAATTATCTTCGACCACCATTAACCAAAGCGTGTGCTGAGAGCTTTTAACAAGAAGATAGAGACTACAAGCAACACATAGACATTTTTGTTCCATGATGAGCAAATATTTGAGTGCTAAAAGCTGTGATGAAGGGAGATAACTCTGATGAAATGTGAAGGAGTGTTAGAGCAATCCTGCTGGGGTATTAGAGATATCCTCACATCGGTAAAAAGGATTCCACACATTTTTACAAATACTTTGAAATTTACCGTGGGTATTTCCAAATGCCAAAATTGAAAAAAAGGTTGCTATGAATGATTTTAACAGGGGAAATTTTCAGAATATCAACAAAAATAAATAATCTTACTGATGATTGTGTGATGAGGCAATAACAGTGCCATGATAACAGTCATAACAGAAAGATAAGCGAATGATACTCCTGAAAATACACAAACCATTCCGGAAAATCACCGACACATTGCAGCAGGCAGCCATTTTGAGCATTCTTATGCAATCAGCATGCATGTTAGTTATTCGGCATTGATTTTGCATGCATGTACTCGCAGCCATGGCATTATTACAATTATCTTAAGTGAGATCACATTTCTCCTCATTTATTTCTCATTTCTCCACTATTACCTAACCCAAACCAGCTGTAACCTAAATTGACCAGAGATATTATCTGTTGTACGCAAGCAGTATGGCACAGCCCAGGCTTTCCACGTGAAATGGCTCAATTCCTTTTAGCAATATCTGTTTCATATTCCATTTTTTAAAGCTATTTTTTCAAGTTTAACTCATTCAATATTTCATAATCATCCATCCTGCAAATAACAATATTATTACATTTGAAAAGAGCATTAGAAATAGAATTGGCTGAATGAAAAAATAATTGAGAGCAATCTTTTTTAAAAAAAACAACACAATTTTCATAGCACATATTCATAGCATGATACAATGAA
The DNA here is from genome assembly GCF_023055435.1 of Haliotis rufescens. NCBI lineage: Eukaryota > Metazoa > Mollusca > Gastropoda > Lepetellida > Haliotidae > Haliotis > Haliotis rufescens. Next base: position 1,117,992 of record NW_025964368.1, read on the forward strand.
TGAAGTTTACAATATTCAAAAATAGCTACAAAATTATGAAAAGGTCTCTTCTTACGTGTGTCGAAAAATAAGCTGCCTATCTATGATAAGAAGTAGTGGTTGGGAAAGTAGCATGGAAGAAAGGAGAGGGCGACCCTACAACTGATTGAAGATTTCAATACATTGTAAGCAAAACCAATTAGAACAGATGCATGTTCTCTCACAAACACAAGACAGCAATTTAAGTTGCTTAGTCTCTGAATCTGACACAAATGGTTTAAAATGAGGAAGCTTATGCTCCAAAATCGTCAAATTAGAGGCAGTCTTAGATATTATCAGTATTAAGCCACAGGTTCTTCATAACAACATGTGTTTTGTGTAGATATCTATCACAGGACCAGCAATAGCTGCTCACGCTGAGTTCAAAATGAATCATCTACACAATAACATAAGCATGGATTTAATTCCCAAATTCATGCCAAAATTAAATTCCTATCAGTATGCTTGGGGACCTTTACATCAGAAATCCCTACAATGTCATATGATACATAATTAAAGTAGAATTTGATACTTTTGTCAACTTAATCTCAAATTTTAAAGGATTTATTCTGATGCAATTCATAAAAACGAAGCCCCAGTGAGTCAGGAAACGTGATACGTTCAGGGATAAGTCAATCTTCCTCTTGATGAATTCTTGTCTTGCGCCTAAATGCTTCCAAAATCAAATTATCTTCAGGCTTTATGGTTGGTTAGTGTTTTCAGAATGAGAGTCTGTCCGGTTGTGAAAGGTTCATACACTGGGATTAGATTGTGAAACGAGGCATAAATATACCCCCATTAAATGCATGTTGGCCAAAGCATCCCCTGGAGATGAAGCAGGGGATCACACCATCAGTATTTCATAAGCGGATGAAATTTCAAAACACACTGTCCACCTATCTCCTTCATACACCGAATATCATGTATTGCTGGAAAACCGACACCATTCCGATGACTTTAATTCCTTTATAGGAAACCCCAGTGTGAGATTTGTTTACGTTTCATGAAGAGTTTTCCCTCCTACTAGGAGGAGCTCTTTTTCTCAAGGAGGAACACTATACTATTAGCCAAATAAACAAACAGTAATAAATATTATCGCTATGCTAACAATTTTCTTCCTTTTTTTTGTGACTTTAAATTTCTGTGTCCATGGATGGAGACACTTATCATTCCCAAATATCATACATCACGTAAATTGTTCTAGAACATGATTTCACGGACAAATGGTATTAACAAATCAAACAGTTGAAGTATGTTTTCTTGGTAATAAATACCAGTTCAAAAGGATACATCCATGTATGAAGTTTGATAAAAATTACAATACAGCCTTGAGTTCTTTCCCACCATGATCAGAGAGAAAATTGAGAAGAATTGACACAAAACAGGACTAAAAGAAAGTTTATGTATTCAATGTGAACATAAAAGCATCCGAAACGGTCTAAATTTGACAAAAAACAATAAAACTATCCAGTTAAAGCAACATATCGCAGGTAGTTGTGTGAATTTTGACCCAACATTCCCCATCGACATTTACGAGGAAATACGAAACTTACGAAACCCGCACAGGCATCATGGAAACAAAGAATAGGTAAAATATGTAAATCGTGAACACCGCAATAAATGTCCTCCTTAACTCTAAGTAAGGGGAGCACCAACAAATCTAGACCACCAGTGAAGAGAAAACCCTACGGACATTCTACCCTCTCCGACATCAAAGGCCTGATAATAACAAAAACACCAAGATCGCTTTCCTGTACCTCGGCGAGAATGGAAACTTGACAAGGGAGACACATTATAAAGGGCGATATATGGACTCCATAAAAAGATCTTTAAGGTGGGAAACGAATCAATTTGATAAAGGTTAAGTTTATCTTTTTCTCAGCCCTAATTAGGTCTGTGACCCAGTGTTATCAAGCAACAGGGTTAATGGGTACCTATTCTTTGTAAACACACCTGAGAAATAGCCCAGGGTGCCGCTGTACAAAACAACCATAGCGCTACGACTGTCGTAAGTCTATGTTAAGGTATGGGAGTTACGACCACCTTAGCGCTAAGATCGCTTTGTACAACGGCACCCAGGAAATAATGGACCTGTCAGCTGGTAACGCAATTGTAAGGCAGGCACAAACTTGTAAAATTTGGTGATATACAAGATAATATTAATCAGAAACTGTTGCCTCACAAGGTGACAATGTAACTGTTTGATATACTGTACCCATTAAGGTTTAATACCTTGTAATAACAATCACACAACAATATGATCTATCTAATACGGCAAACAGTAACATTATCTTACATTAAAGAGGGCCTGGTCGTATTACTGGATAGCGTCATGTCAAACATGATCATAATTATCTTTTCTATATTTTTCAAAATGGGCAATAACTGTCAGAATAATCAAATCAAATGTCTATTTATTTGTATAATGGACGTTCTGTTTATATTTCTGCCTGACCGGTTACTATTTATCCTTAAATCTACATCCAACGGAGCATGGCAGCCCACGACTTCAATAAAACCAGTCAACCATACTCCCCTTCGTTCTCAGTGTACGTCTGTAAGCATGTACAGGTATTCCCAACCCATGCTGTTTAATGTCCCTCTTCATCACTTATCTAATTGATGAAGTATATCATTCCTTGTAAATCCATATCGCTTACACTTTAATGTCCATGATGTACAAAAAGAATGATATCCGTTGCTTTTACATCACTGCTTTGATGTCAACATTACATCACATGCTGTCTGGTCCTTGTAGTTAATGGTGGACTTTTATCACATGTTGCAACATTAAGTTCAGAAAGTCGATTGTGTAAAATATGTCTTTTTCAGAAAAGTTTCATATTTTCAAAGGCAGGTCATGGAAGATGGCAAAAGCTTGTTCAGGAATGTGATATTGCTTGTTCAGTATTTGTTAGAGAGTTGAGACAGGTCTATTCAAGAATACTAAAGTATCAAAATGCCTGCCCCTTTAACAGAATGGGTATTTTCAAAGTGGCTGCTTTTATCGTGAAAATGTTCAATACTGTGCCATGTAAGGACTAGTGTAGGGTACGTATTGAAATAGCAGGTATCCAGATTCTTGGGGGTCTAATTAAGTAATTCCGGCATTATCAAAGTAACATGTCTCTCGTGATGAAGCTTCATTGTCCAGATTCTTCAGTGTCAACTTAAGTCACGTTCAAGTGATGCAAATAGTCCACAGTGATTAAATCTTTACTGTCCAGTTACCAAAGTGTCCACTTTAGAGAGTTATGGTATTGTGAGCAAGTGAGTTGGGTTTAACCCTGCTTTAAACAGTATTCTAGTTATATCATGGCATGTCAAGCCCAAAGTGATGAGGTCCTAAGATGTTTATCACTTTGGTGAAGATGTTTATCACTCTGGTGAAATTCACAAGGATGGTGCTGACAAACCTATAACAGAATCGGGGAGAATTGGGATTCGGACCCACGACCACAGCTATCTGGCATGCCAAAGGGATGCAACTCTGCACACTGAATTTTGGAGCCTTAGACAAACTGCCCACCTGACCCACCCCAATGGTCTTGTATATGACAGCCACTACCACAACATGTCATAATAAATGGATCAACATTATTTGTTTTTGTTTGTTTGTAGCACTCAACAAAATTACACAAAAATAGAGTCTCAACCTGACAATCCAGTGATTGATATCATGAGCATCGATCCACACAATTGGGATACAATGACATGCATTTACCAATTCAGCGAGTCTGACCACCCAATCCTGTTAGTCGCCTCTTACGACAAGCATGGGTTGCTGAAAACCTATTCTAAACTGGATCTTCACAGGTCGGATCCACATTAAGAAGTGTGATATAAATGACTACTCACCTCACTGATGAATATATCTGTGACCTCGTCCTCCAGGGACCCGTAGCACAAGGTCAGACCCAGCTTCTCCTCACTCGACACCCGGTGCAGCACCACCTCCTGCAATATCAACATCATCATCAAAACATCATCATCAAAATCATCATCATTAACATCAACATCAACCTCATCATCAACCTTATCAACATTTCCAACACTATCATCATCATCATCATCATCAACCTCATGAACATCATTATCATCATCATAAGGACAATCAATAAGCTGTCTGGTCAAGACTTGATTATTTACATACCGCCGTCATATAGCTGGAATATTGCTGAGTGCGGCATTAAACAACAAACCAACCAACCAACCAACCAATCAATCAATAAGATGTGGAAGTCAGTAATATTTCAGTGGCTTCAAGACATTCATAGTTCCATTACCACGGACTGATAATAACGTGAGTGCTACAATCTCTCAGTGACAGTCCCTGTTCCACCAAGCCAATTTAGCACTGCTATTGTCTTAAGCCTATGTGACACTATGGGAGTTAGGATCGCCTTAGCACTAAGATCACTTTGGGAATGAGGTCCTTGTCTACAGCAAATCAAGTATCATATCAACCACAAATCTGGGTTCGAATTCACACGAATACAGCCAGTCAAAACTAAATCACATTCACTTGAAGAGAAACTTGAGAAAATCATGTCTTTACCATGCATTCAAGCTATTGGCAAATAAATGGTTACAATAACACCTAATTATTTTGCCTACAGTGAAAATAAAAAATAAATCTGTTTATAAAGGACCTTATATTTCTACACAACAAATTGTGTGAAATGGTTAATTCACATTGCTGACACTGCTAACAACTATTATTTTCTGTCCCTTGGACAGAGTTTGTAACCTCAATTAGGATATGTTCTGATTTACATTTCATCATAAACCCCCTCACAGTAAATATCTTTACATTCATCTTGTCAGTCTCACAAGCCAAGTCAAGCACCCTGTCAAGCACCTTGTCAACAGAGATTGAGCAACTCTTCACGATAACAAGGTGAGATACACTTTATGACAACATGGAGGATTTAACACACCTGGGGTATAAATCTTGTTATGAAATACTATTTGCTTCCCACTCCTAACAAGTTGTTACTGTTAAGATTAATAATCCTCTTATGGTATGTATATAAATATGACCTTGACACTTATGACCTTTCTAACCGAAGAGGCAAATAATCTGAATCACCCATCTCACATATTTTTCTTTGATGTGAAAGACTTTTGATATGCTATAGTTAAAAAAAACAGCAATAAAAAATGAAAAATAGTAATAAAGAAAAAAGGAGAAACTAAAATATTCAAAAGATTTTTCAAGATGAAAGAACTGAGACGTGACACTGTAGCAGATGTCTCATTTGGACAATATTCTGTGCCTATAGGTCTGTGTTTTTCTTTGAAAGGCAATCTTAATCCTACAGATCAAACATGGTACCTTGAAACCGATACTTTCCCAGCATCGGCTTGGCATGGCCATCAGCGTTACTTTCACATGACTGGACAAGCATGTCAAGAAAATGACATGCTATGTCAGACATGACAATTAGGCTTTCAAAAGGTCTCAAGTTTATAACAGGCCGTGTTCATGGCTAGGTCTCCCCAATACTTTCCCCATGATCTAAACACTGTCACTCGACAGAGAATATTAGCGTGAACTTATGACCCGAGCACGGGTCTATTGTGTTTTATGTGTGTTTTATAGGAGATTGATAGAGATGAAGCTGTTTAAGCAGATTAGACGTATCTAGTTGACATCTCATTTCTGTCTCCAAGTTCAATCACCCGGAAAATCCACAAGAGAGCCTGACTTCGTAGTCATTGATGTGTATCAAAAACCCTTGTAAACCCTAACTTCCTATAACTAGAAATACCAAGGGTCGGACATAGTAAACCATATGCTTTTCATTCAGCTACGATTAAATCCTTCTAATTTATAACTGTCCATGCAGATGATAGCCGTATAAAATTTCAATTAGGGCTCCACAGAGGACAATATAAGCTTTCATCAGCTATGGTATTAAGGAAGGGTGTTTTAGTTCATGTGTTCAGGAGAGTGGGCATAAACAGTGGTGAATTGAGTGGACTTTGAATGAAGTTTGTGACATGTTGTCAATGAGGTATGAATATTAAACTAATTAAGTTGGTATTTTTAGACGGCCTTTGTTCCATCAATATCATGACAATACTTGTCTATAAACAGGTGGTATTCCGCCAACCCTTGTCAAGTCATCCATGTTGAGTGTGCTTGTCACAAGATATGAACAAGACTAGGAGGTAATTCAAGTATCAAGGCTGTACCATCTCCATAATTAGTGAGTGAGTATGGTTTTAAACTACAATATTTCAGCAATATAAAGGCGGGTAACACCAGAAATGGGCTTCACATATTGAACCCAATGAGGAATTGAACCTGGATCTTCGGTGGACAAGCAAGCGTTTTAACCACAAGGCTATCCTACCACACCTCTTCATAAAAAACTCATTAACTATCTTTGTCTCCTTGTTCATGTTTTGGTATTCATCAATTAGAACCTTAGAAAAAAAGGCTTTTTTTTATTTATCAGTAGTCAAATAATGCGTAATATATAGCAGCTTGGGAATTGATTAAATACTGAAATGTAATGTTTTCTTCAAATGGAGAACACCGTTTTAAACCACTACTACTTCACAAGCTTTTGAAACAGAGTGATCCTCTCTCTGTGTGCCTAACTGTGATACAAAGAACGTTACTGAAATAAGATCCCCTTTGAAGATGATAACACTCATTTTAATCTTTGAATTTTGCTCAAGAAGATGAAGCTGAAAAATGTAACATTTTGACCTTTGGTTTGTTGCTTATCTCTGAAGATTTGCACAAGACCGTGGCATGACTACATCATTGCCTAGAGAACCCTCATGCTCAGACATATCGTTAATTTTGCAACAGTAGCTGTCTTTCTGTAACAACTCGTCATTCAAGTTTTATGAACTGAGTCAAGTTACACATACTCTGTAGCAAGGAAAACATTTATCCTAAGCCTTTGTCCAATTCTTTTGATTCAGGTGACCTAGGAAAATATCACATGTGTTTTTTTCTAATAGAACCAATTATTCTTCTCCTGCCAAGCCCTATCGTGTGTCTACAGAAACAGAGGCAGATTATAGATAAGGTTATGTGTGTCTCCTGGGTGGTGATGACCTATACAAAATATGATGATAATGGCCACTATTTTAAAACATAATACTTGACATGGGAAACATTTCTTTTTGAAACTGAACAATGCCACTTGTGTGGGTATTTGAATAAAAGATTTTTTCGATCTGTTTTGTTTGAAAGGCTACACAATAGGACGTAAATATCAAATTTAAAAAGAAAATCAAATTTGAATATTTCCAATTCTTTCCTATGGGCTTGACATTCTATCAAATTATGAAAGAATGAAAGGTATTTGGAATGTTTGAACTTTAAATACAGAAAACATTATGATATCAGATTTGTTTGGGGAACGTTCCCAGAAGCAGCCAGGAAGTCATGCACCAGATTACTGAACCAACTATCAACATGCAGGGTGGGACGCGGCCATCTTAACGGAATCTCACAACATCACATTTTGTCTTTGCTTGTTGACCAAGCTGGATGAGGCTCCTGGCATGCACCTAAAACCACAAAATAGCTGTCTAATTTGCCAGAGGAACCCATAGACTTGGGGCTGAGCAGGTAACTTCGCTTTTGCCCTTTGCGGTAATGGTTCCAGCACACGGCAGCCATTATGAGGGTTGAAGGGTTGGAGGCACAAGCCTTGAAATTGTTTACAGCCTGCCAGTATGCATGCTGGAATTCATGGAAGGTTCGGAGGAGATAAAAATGTCCGGATCCAGGTAGAGTTGTTCCTGGCTAAAACACCATGAACTCGGAACAAACAGTCTTCGGATGACCATCTGCCGATGCAGGGCATTGGTAGCAGAGGAACCCATCCCGAACCTCTTTTCAAAGAAAAACTATTAGCAACAACACATACTTCCTTCTTATTTATGAGCAGGAATCCTTCTGATCTTCTCTGACCCACATATTCAAAGAAACATGTCAGCCGTGTTATGAAGTTTCACATTTTAACAACCCAATCACATCCAATCCCTTGCCCAATCCCTACCTTTTAACCTAGATACGAATTGGTAATAATCAGGACCTAATGTTACCACAATAATTTAGAAGGAGTACTTAGAGAACAGTGGACATAAAACATTCCCATCTGTGCAATGCTTTCAACGTGTAGGAATTTCGCCATTTCCTAAATGGGCTAATCCTCTAACGTCTATTGACAATGATATACCTGATAAGCTAATGGACAATTTGGCAATATGGTCAAGCAACACCAACTTGTGACAATTGTAGCCAAATCGGTCAGTGGCGTGATGAACTGAGGCTAATGGCAGCAATCCATACCTCCCGATCTCATGGCAGTACATCACCTTCCTCGAACCGCTAGACCTTATTTGCTAATGGCGCCAGAACCAAAGACGAAGATAACGGTGTGGCAAAACACCCAACAATGTCTGTGAGAATGCTTGCATTCATTATGGGGGATTAGTCTTCAAGATATTACACAAATTATTTTGGGCATGATTCCATTAGGAGTTTATTGACCATCAAAGCATTAGCCTTTGTGAATCATTGTTTTTGTGGTTCCACGTGTCCTGTATAAGTTAAAGGCAGTTGCCTGGGTGTGCTGTATATTCAACAGACCAGCATATTCCCAGTAATAACACCTGATGTCCTCCATCACATCAAAGACCAACGAAGCCATTATAACAAGTGTTTTTCCTTTGTGACCCCTGATGACCTTCAGCTGGGTGAGAGTGGGAAGTGCTACTATTCTCTTGACAACTTAATATTACGGAGGGGAGTTAACCCACATAGGGCAGGGTTCGGATCAAAATAGGGGCATGTCTCAGGAGTGGGTTTTTGATCCCCAGCGGTTATGGGTTTGTAGGGGTTTGCCACCTTTGTACTTATACTGAAGACACAGGGGAGGGACAGGAGGGAGAGGGGGGTGGACAAGGTGAGAGGGGGTAGGGGAGAGAGTTTGGGGGGAAAGTGAGTTGGAAGAGAGAGAGAGAGGTGGGGAAATAAGGGGTGGGATGGATTCAGGAGGGTTAGTAGGTGGGGAGAGAGAGATGTGGGGAGAGAGAGATGTGGGGAGAGAGAGATGTGGGTAGAGAAGGGTAGGACAGAGAGGGGTGGGGAGAGAATGGGTGGGGTGGGGAGAGAAGGGGTGGGATGGATTGAGTAGTAGTGGGTGGGCCGAGTGGGATGGTAATTGTTGTTGGTGTAAGAAGAGGCCACAATTTGCATTAATTATATTGGAAATGGCACAGAAAATATATAATGAACAAATCAAAACTACACAGATAGGATTAATGTAGTAAAATGGCCTAAAAAAATTAAAAATATTTTGATTTTCAGCATCAACATCATCAATGATGTCACATTGTGATCAGTCTGAATCCAAGGTCATAGAACAGCTTCATTTGAGACGTTACTCTTCATTTCCGTATAAAGATTATCCAGATGGAATGCTGATACTGGCGTGAAAAAGAGACCGGAGGTCTTCAGAAGTCACACACAGTACAGGGTCAGGAATGGCGAGGAATCAAAGGCTAGTAGGGGAAATGAGTATTATTCCCTCCAGGTCCCACCTTTACCTACAACCAAAGGCCAGGCGGGTACTGGGTGGTCAGCGTCCCCTGCCATTATGAGATAACAATAGCTTTGATCAAGTGAAGGCAAGCATGGCTGGAGATACCTCTTCCAGCCCCTGCACTGATAGGAGAGCCATTAGCGCTTGTGATGGCGCTCACTTCAAATAGTCACCTACTAATATCTACAGAACATGACCACAAGGATTGATTGAAGAGGCAGGGGATGGAAAGTAGATAGAAAATGGCCAAATGAAAAACAAAGTGCCTAAAAATAGAGAAGAAGTAATCAATACCGTAAATTTCCTTTGAAATCATAATTAATCTGAAGATCAAATATCACAACATATTCCATCTTCCAAAACGCCACAATTTTCTAATTTTGCACACCATTCATCTTTTTCCGCAGGTTATAAAGTAAAAATATCTTCGTCTACGCAAACACCATCATATTTATCTCTTTATTTCAATTGAAAAACCTTAATTGAAAACTTGACATTCAGGACATGGTGATAAAGAAATTCCACATTTACTACAATTAGATTGAGGGCTCTCTAAATATTTCATATTATTGATTTTTCGTAAATTTGTGAAAAGGCTGGATGTGATTAAATTACCATCTACCGAAAATGGGTCAAATCAGCAGACAGGTGCCAAAGTTGACCTAGAAAGAGAGCAGCACTCACATTTCTGATGAGGTTGCAATTGTTGGCCCATCAGACTGAGTCTGTTATAGGGACCGTAACCAGAGCATTGAGAAACATGTTCTATCAACATCATCGCCAGAAATAAGCGCTAATCAATAAGTAGTGATGTTCTCCCCGAATTCATCTACACTTAATAAAGACAGATGGCCTGGTAATGGTACTGTGAGGTGAGGTCCGCATCTCAGGGAGGGTTGCATAAATCCAGGGGAACGCGGACAGCTGATGCTTGGGCTGCCTCTGATTGGCATTCAACAAGCTTGACCGATATTCTCCTCCCCAAGAACCCCACGGTGGCACCACTCAGCTGGACAGTCCGTCCAGTGTCGACCACAACCATCACAGCTCCAGCCTCTACAGACTACTTGAGTTTGGTTAAACCCTCAAAAGTGAGGTGTTTCTGTGAGAGCTGGACTACAGTGTGTCATCACAGTATCTGATGATCTCTATAGTCTCAGGGGATGGTGTTAACCCTTTATATCATTCAGAAATATCTCTACAGAAATGAATGAGTGAGTAAGTGAGTCGTTTTTCAGCTGTATTATAGTGTACTGGTCCTGGCACACCAGCAGGTAATACAACAATCCTTCACAACCAACCAGGTCACATTTCCCAACAACACACCCTCATCAGTCAGCTCTTTCCAAAAATATGGGCACTGGGGGGCACATTTTGTCTCCACATCCCTACAGGGTTACAAAGAATACTGATGATCTATTCTGCCTCTGAATCTCCAAAGCTTCAACACAAAGGCCAATAAAGAAAACTTTTTACCAAATCTATTTTCCAATCATTACTAAAAGCTGTCAATATATAAATTCAATCACTATTCTCAATCTATGAATAGTGACTAGATCCTTCTGAAACCAAAGGGGGTGATCGGGTAGCCAAGTGGTTAAAGCATTCGCTCATCACGCCGAAGACCCGGCTTCGATTCCCGACATGGGTCAAATGTGTTAAATCCATTTCTGTGTCCCCAGCCGTGATACTGCTTGAATATTGCTAAAGGCGGGGCAAAACCATATTCACTCACTCCTTCTGAAACCAAAGCTGCTCTAAACATAAAGCCATTCTGTGTTAGTCAAACAGATTGTTATTCAACCTGAATTAGTGCATTCAACACCAGCAATGGTTCCTGTTACACACGCATATTCCAAGCCAGCTCTTCAAGGGTTAACATGGATGAGATGGGGCAGATATGAGAAGATTGTCTGTCTGGCCGCCCTGATTGTCATGTCAGAGATCTGAGTCCAGAACCAAGCCTCAGATATCCTTGTCCTCCACATCAAGCCACAGACAGCATGGCTGTTCGGGCCAGGAATCAAGACAGTATTAACTCTTGCATGTTGGTCTAAGCAGTGAGCCTTGCGTGTCATCCCAGACAAGATAGTGACAAGCCTATCAATAGATAGACTGATAGTATGTAAACACACACATCATATGATCAATCTGGAAATACAATGTGTCAACACAACGGTAATTGATCCAGGAAGATATAGGGAAAGGACATGCCACATCCCCTGAATAAACACCCTTAACATCATTGCATTGTTCCTTCTGCCCATTCTCGTTTCTATGAATAATATTTCCCACCAATACAGCCAGTGCGTAACAAATGATTAACCAGGCAACAAAAATTTACATAACTGTTACATCTGTCAATAATTTTTCGAGCACACAATGCAAAAAAGCTATTCCTCAACACAAAAAAGTCCTTTACCAAACTGCCATTATGCATGGTTTCCTTGAGGAAGTATAAATGGTCTAAAAACAAGATGGTAACACAGACGCCGACCACCTCTCTACCTGAAATGTGTTATTGCAACAAACTTAAAGGGCTCTGGGAAAGGAAGAGTTCACACTGTCTAACAGGTAACAAACAGGTTCTTTTGGACTAGGATCACCTGGTTGGATGCCGTTAGTTGGAATCTTCTGGCAGCAAATCGCCCAGTTCACCCCTCCATTTAACTGGGGAAAGAGTGTTGTGGAAAAGAAAAGAAAATGTAGATAACATGAATCTTCCTTTCCTGGCGTGTATGTTTTAGCCTGCGGTTATTTACTGCTGCCCCCTGTTGTGTGTGATAGCTGGCGCAGAAACACAATGGATTAGGCTTCTCAATTTTCTGCCTCGTAATGTCCGACTTTCTTTTCCACTGAACTTACTCTTCTGGTAACTGTTTCCCTACAGAAGCACTGGCAACAGAGCACATTCAGTAATGGAGAAATCACTCGAATCTGTTGATTCCGGAAGTAGAGTTAACAATCCCTGAAGGAGAGTTGAGTGATTTCTCCAACTTAAAGTGAGTGAGTGAGTATGGTTTTACGCTGCTTTTAGCAATATTCCAGCAATATCAAGGCGGGGGACACCAGAAATGGGCTTCACACACTGGACCCTTGTCGGGAATCGAACCCGGGTCTTTGGCATGACGAGCGAACGCTTTAACCACTTGGCTACCCGACCGCCCTCTCCGACTTAAACATGTTCTGGTGGATATATAATTTTGCATAATGACCAATCAGTTTTACTTGTTAAATTTGGTTCAGAATGGCCACTTCATTCCTAGCTCAGAATAAACTGGAACACCAAGTGTTTATAATCATAATGGATGCTGCAATTTAAAAAAAAATCAAAGTTGTATCCTTCTTCAAGAGCACAAAATAAAAATAATAACTTGAAATACTGCTCACAAAGAATTTATATATCACCCCCCAAAAATGTGATCCGGGTGTGAGGTTTATACTACCACAATCAAAGAAATATTCCAATAACACATTGACCAATTTGAAAATCGAACCTGTTTCGTCATCATGAGAAACAGACACTCCCACCACTACACTACCCCTGCGTCCATGTGATTGGAAGAGCTGGGCTCTAAAACTGTTGACTACGGTATACCATGTGTTGAGGGGAGACTAACATAACACTGGTAGGTCTCATCTCTGAGTTCACAGCTCCCGCCGAGCACCACCATCTTTTTAGAGTTACCTCCCCTCGGACCACCAACAGAATACCGGTGTAGCATAAACACTAGCTTCACCTATCATTGGATGTGGTTGTCATCACGTTTTTCATGTTCCCATCATCAACCCTACAAGCTTCTCAATTACCCAAAAAATATTATCAAGAGACTATTAAGTCAACATCATCAGCGAGGAACCTGGCTTTTCATTAAGTGCTATTAAACATCTTTGCCCAATGGACAAATGAGGCAAATCAGATATTACATTGTGGGGTTTCAGGTTCGTCTTTGAAAAGATGCAGTCAAATGGTGAAATCCATCTTTGAAGCACACAGAGCTAATCTGGCCATAATTCAGATGAAGGTTAGATCTTTTAGTGCCGTAAGTTAACAAATGGACCTTAAAGACTTTATAATTATCTTCTTTTGATAGAAGAGTATTTTATTGATTCTGTTATAATCTCTTCTGATTGTTCAATGACCTTGATGAATTGTGTCAAATATATGGACAAGGGCTGGTTTGACTGAAGGGGGTTTAACACATTGGCAATATTACGGTTATATCACAGCAGAGTCATACCAAAAGAGGTTAAAAGATGGTACTTGTTGTTACCCTGCCTGGCATTTGACAAAAGTAGAATAAACAAAGACTGTCTGGTTTGGAGTTAGTTTACTGCGTCTGTGTGGGGTATAATGTTAAACTCCGGGATGGTATCTTAGTGGGCTTGAACTATAAATTTAGCATAATTCCGGACTAGTAGAAGCAGACAGACACAGACACAGACACAGACACAGACACACGTGCACGTGCGTGCATGTCGTAATATGAGTGAAATCATCTTGAACACAATGTTAAACCCCATTACACCTCACAAATGTCAAACAGGTGAGACAGCTGGGTTTCTAACTGGTATGATGTGTTAGTTCTATCAGCTTTATGCAATTTTACCCAAACCCAATGTCCTGGTTTGGAGCTAACAAACAGACAGTCATATAAAGACCAACGTTTCGTAGAGAGCCTTCAGTGCAGATTGAATCATCTGGCAGCTGTGATTGGATGATTTTGTGTAAGATTTTTATGTTTTTTAAATGTACATTCATCCAGTAACTAAAACTGACAATGTTTTTCTATACTGAGGGCTGTTTTTTTTAACACGATGACTTATACTGAATGTGACCACAGATATTTTCAAGCAAGCGACATTTGGTGCGGAACTGGGGGTGGTGTGTTTAGCTTCCTGTACTCGGAAAGGAGTGGGCTTAGATAGTCATTATTTTGTTGTTAGTGCTGCTTTAAGGCCAGGCTGTGCACATAAGTACAGGTAATAGCTGTTGAATGCTTAGATATTTAAATATATATATATAACGTTACCATAGACGACTATGGGAAAACATTTGGTTGTGTGTAGCCTGCAGGAGAATCGTTCCTTGTGATGGCAGTGGCCCATTGTGAGGACGAGGATGAGGATCAGGCTCCTCTAACCAAGGGATCAATACACATGGATGAGAGACCTGCTTGTGCATGTAATAAGGTAAAGAGAGAGGCACACAAAAATACTGAACGTGGTAGAACTTGCTGCAAAGAAACATCCACGGAATTGATCTGTTTTTAAGAGGAATCAAGAGAGATGGGAAAGAACGCATTCCCAGATGCCGCAAATCCATCCACGGAATATGTTACATAACTGATTTCCTGTGGCTGGGGAGGACCTTGGTTTTGTGTACGTACTGCAGTGATACAAAGCGCCAGACAAACTGAACAATGCACCTTCAGGGGCCATCAACAGTCTAAAGAGGTTGGGCAACATGAAGACTTTTGACATGAAAAGTGTAACTACGTTTCAGAATTCGAAAATTCTTTAAGTCAATTTATTACAAGCATCAGGTTTCAAAGGCATTCCGTCAGATGTTCGAGTAGCATCTTAAGGAGTAAATGTAATGGGGTTTTTTTTATTCAGGAACTATTTGCTAGTTCATTGCTTTTTGATAAATTAATACTTTTTCGAATATCAAAAAGTTTATTATCTGCCAAAGTCAAACTGACAGACTGGTATCCCACAGCGCCATTTACATCACTTCAATGTCATTCAATTCAATATGGATCCCATGGATTAATGCCACACAAATAAGCTTCTAATTGATGAAATATTCTCCTAACTCATTTCCTTTCACAGATGACAAAGAAGACATGCTGCAAAACCTTTTCCGATTGGTTACTTAAGATGTTGTAGTTATCGTCATGGTAACACCCAAAGTGCAAACAGTTATAAGAATGAGCATGACTCCGAATTATTGAAATTTTCTTCAGACTTTTTAACAAGTGCTATCTATGCCAGAGGCAAGTTCAACTGCAAATATAAGCATCAATAATTTGTCATATTTTCATGCTGAAAGTAAAGATAAGGCTACGATGATGATACGAGGACACTGCCAATCATCACTGATGAGACCTGACTACCATTGTCGGATGGATGGGAATGAAGAATTCATCAATTTTCTTCTGTAATATTTACTCAGGATATGCGTGTATAGGTTCAGGTCAGACTACATTTCTTATGCATTGGACAATTGTGCACATATTTTGTGTCACTTTAGGCTAAAAAGAAAAAAATACTGTCCATTATAGGTATATGTTGGCAGGAGATAAAAAAATGAAATATAATATTTTCTTGACAACTAGTTATACCCATGATAAAATTTCAAGGAGAAATGTTGGATTGGTCATGATACCACATCTTAGACCAACAATTTTTTATGTAACAAAGAGCATTATTATTTTGAAACATACATTCTGTTGAGTTTTCTTGACAACTATTTACAGGTGCGATACTAATTCTGTGGTTGCGATGAGTGAAATGCAGGATGGTCAGGCAACAGGAAGCAAGTATTTTGGTATTGGTCCAATACAACAATAGTGTGTCCTGGAAGGCCTACTTTCACCGCCATAACTAACACCAAAGAAACAAGCTCACGACAGTACCAAATATACAAAGTACGACCATGTTATCTGATGGTATTGATGACAATCGCTGCCTCTATCCAAAGAGTCTTCTCAATAAAATAAACCAAAATAATTGCAAAAAAACAGTTCTGTCTCTCAGTACTTTGACAAAAAAAGCTACAATCTTGCATAGACAGACATACAAATAAACTACCGCAACGTAATCTCCCACGAGACGCCATCGCTTTCAACAATATTCGGGTGTATCTAGTACAGACTTGCATCAAGCACCAATTACTGTCAAATTGGTGTTATTACATCTTTCAGCAAACCAGAGCATCTCAAATCCTTGAAAGAGATCTTAATCAACAGATTACACGATAACATCAATAACATTTGCAGCATTGATAGGAAATAAAATTAGATCACCTACAGCTCATGGTTTTATGGTCCTAATGCTGGCATTACATTAAGATGGAAAGCCTAAATACATTCTCGCTTCAACTAACATATATTTCTCATAACACGCGATCTCCAAAATACCAAAAATTAATCTTCTTTAGTTTTACACCAGATTCAATTTTGTTTTCATGTGAAACAATAATTCATATTAAACTGATGAAAAGATAATTTTAAAAAAAGAGCCTATTGAGGTCCTATTAATCCTGGGTTATTCCAACAACAGTATTGTTCCCAGTCAGCAGTCGGCCATCACGCTACAGAAGGTTGTGTCAAGTCAAAGCGTGAGTGAGTTTGATTTTACGCCGCTTTTAGCAATATTCCAGCAATATCATGGCGGGGGACACCAGAAATGGGCTTCACACATTGTACCCATGTCGGGAATCGAACCCGTGTCTTCGGCGTGACGAGCGAACGCTTTAACCACTAGGCTACCCGACTGCCCCTCAAGTCAAAGCGAGTCAACTGATCTCTGCTCACATATAAACACAAACTCATCAGAACCTTGTAAGCTCTCTACAAGTTAACAATATACATATATAATATCATGGTCATCAAAAGGCAATATACATCAAATACTTATAAAAGTATTCTAATCAAAGGAAAGAGGTGAGTGAGTGAGTATGGTTTTACGCTGCTTTTAGCAATATTCCAGCAATACCAGAAATGGGCTTCACACATTGTAGCCATGTCGGGAATTGAACCCGGGTCTTCGGCATGACGAGGGAATGCTTTAACCACTAGGCTACCAGACCGTCCCTCAATAGAACTAAGAGAAGGCTTATATTGAGCGTGGCTTAAAACACCTTCTGGTGCTTAGAACTACACACTGTCACAGTCAACAAGTATGGGTTTACAAATTATGCATTCTCGAATAGAAACTGTGCTAAATATATGCATGTCCCTATCTTTAAATAGGATTATCTAAAACTTCTTATCAGAACTCCGATACCGAGACCATAAAAAGATCAGGTTGTTTCTTAGGCCTGATGAATATTTAAAAAAAATGGGGTTTTTTCATCTTTTGTTCATGTTATATTGAAGGAGCTCGTCCAGCCTTCTTATATCGAGGTATGGCTTCAAGAGTTGGGGAAGATGTTGCACTAATTGGGCGATACTAGAAATAGTGTTGGCTAAAAGCATAGTCTTGTAGGTATGGCCAGCCTCAGTTCCTGCTCTACCAGAGAATGCTTCCATGCCATATATAGACGTCATGTGACTACTTGCGGCAATGTAGCAGTCACAGTTTGTCACAAAGTACATTTGGTCTGCCAAGCATGGACATTCATGACAAGGAAGGATGAGATTTTTTAAGAAAAAATGTCTTGATTTTATTTCTTTGGTTTGAGAAAGAAACATAATAAAATGTACTTGAATGTCAATCAATCATCGAAGAATTCAAAAACTTTCAATTTTTTTAAAATCACACAAAAAGCTCAAATAGCATGACAAAACATTTACAGATTTCAAATGTCAGAAAATACTATAAATATTTTCATGAACAAAAAACCATAAATTAATATTGAAATAAACCATCCCTCACACAAGCCACATCTACATTGGGCACATCTCAGGAGATGAAGAACAAGAGTTTAACAGGAATATCAACAAATGAGTCTCATAAAACATCATTAAATCTCCATCTTCCAAATATATAATATGGCTGGCAAATCTCCGTCTGAATCCTTGAAGAGAGGCTTGACGGATGGCAACTGAGTCAGCCCCTCCAAGGCTGTGATGGCATTAGGGGCCCTGTGCTGACGCTAATGGTGGGGCCAGCAAGACCCGATTCATCATTGTGTAACATGCCTGATAGGGTTGGACAATCATCATTATTTAATACTTTGTTTCACAAACTATATCGTTTTGCATGAAAACCTCTCCTTATTTCCTCCTAGAGCTTGCTGTTATTTGCAGTGATAGATGCTGATATAAAGACTCTGTGATCTCTCCAATAAAGATGTCAGTGCTAAATGTGCAGCCAAATATATGACATTTCTGTTACATATTAGCGTCAAGAACTGCGTTACCTTTGTTTAGTTCTTGGCCGTGTTCAAGAAAATCTTGAAAAAGACATGATCTTAGAGCTAGGAGCGCAATGACAGTCACAGCGCTAAGATCATTGGTTTAACATGACCTAGTAAATATCTGCTAGCAAATTTGTTGTACTGACTGAATCAACTTAATATCAATCTCAGTAGACAAAACATGAATGTGAACATTCCAATCTGATAATTGCTGAACTACAAAAGCAATCTGCAATAGAATGTTTCTCTACCTGACGCAAATACAAGCAACAAAAGAAACAAAGGTGTGTTCATTGTTACATAATTGGCAATCATTAACAAGTGCTGGAGTGATTCCTTGCCGGCACATGAGGTTCCTATTCTGTCGGTGCCCCCCATACACTCGAGCCCAGGAACAATACCCCACATTCTTGTCAACTCAGCACAATAGCCACACAGGTGGTAGTGTACATCTAACCTATGTAGAATACACATCGCAGATTCTCTTTACTCAACCCACCTCATGGAACAGTGCTGACGGGTAACGGAGGACAGGTAGAACCACCACGAGGCCTCAGTACGCCTAGCCAACTACAGGTGTTCATAGGGACAGGTTTACCTAGCTCCTTACTCAAATACAGGTGCTAACGAGGACAGATATATCTATGCCTGACCAAAGTACAGGTGCTAACGAGGACAGATATACCTATACCTGACCAAAGTACAGGTGCTAACGAGGACAGATATACCTATGCCTGACCAAAGTACAGGTGCTAACGAGGACAGATATACCTATGCCTGACCAAAGTACAGGTGCTAATGAGGACAGGTATATCTACACCTAACCAAAGTACAGGTGCTAATGAGGACAGGTATGCCTACACCTGACAGAAGTACAGGTGCTAACGAGGACAGGTATACCTACACCTGACCCAGGTACAGGTGCTAATGAGGACAGGCACTACTTGGGGTAATATTGTGCACCTTGTTTAAGTGAACTTTTTCACAGCAAGGATATTTTCATGTTTTCAATACACTGTTCAGAATTCAAAACACAAGACAAAATTCTTTGACAACATGGAAGACATACTCCAAAGAGCAGCGAGCCAAACAAGAAAAATAAATAAGAATGTAATAGTATTTTCACAAGGTGCATCTGGTAAGAAATCTTTACAATACAGTCTCAGATTTCTCTCAGTGT
The DNA here is from genome assembly GCF_023055435.1 of Haliotis rufescens. Taxonomy (NCBI): domain Eukaryota; kingdom Metazoa; phylum Mollusca; class Gastropoda; order Lepetellida; family Haliotidae; genus Haliotis; species Haliotis rufescens. The sequence goes on from NW_025964368.1 coordinate 1,137,859, forward strand.
CAAAAGTTCAACGAGTCTCAGTCAAAAATATTTTTTCCACCTCAATGTCAAATTGTGTTGACCACTAATATGATGCTGTTATGCTCCTGTTGACACTCCTAACTCAGCACTTCCCGAGGCAGGAGGAGTGTGTAGAATTCCTCAACACCACTCCCCTAGCAACAGATTTGGACAGGTTGAGTGTCACAGCTTTAATAGCATGCACTTCCTGCTAATAACAATTTCAGTCACAAGGAATATTCCAAGAATTTTCTGAAAACATGTCAACACAGTCATCTCCTTTCACAAGTGACATTTGTACAGAACTCTGGTGGCAGGGCTTCACACTTGCCATGGCTGAATGACAATAACGGAAGTGTCCAGGTCTCTCCCCACACATACTACAGCAAAGCACTTCCCCAGGAGCGTGAGGGGACGGCAGCATGGGAGGGGAAGGAGGGGAAGGAAGGGAGGGGGAGGGGGGAGTGGTGGGATGGGGAGGTGTGTGTCCAGGTATCTCACAAAGCACTTCCCCAGGAGCCTGTGGGGGCAGGCAGTAAGGGAGGGGAGATGGAGGGGTGTGTCCAGATCTATTCTCACTTCTATCACATCCCCAGGAACATGTGTTTGTCAGGAGGGGGAGAGGATAGGATGAAGGAGAGGAAAAGGGGTTTTCCAGGTCCTTCCACACAGACAGAAGGACACCTCCCCAGGAGCATGTGGGGACAGGCAGTATGTCAGGAGGGGTAGGAGGGAGAGCAAGAGAAGGGGGGAGGGGTGGGGGTGGGGTTGCGTCTCTCCCCACTTACAGAAGGACAATTCCCCAGGAGCATGTGGGGACAGGCAGCAGGTCAAGAGGGAGGGTGAGGCACAAGGAAGAGAGGGAATGGTGTGTGGTGATCAGGTCCTCCCTCCTTTCTTCCCATATATTATTGGAGCACTTCCCAAAAGGACAGTGGGGAGGGAGGGGAGGGGGGAGGATGCATAAAGTTAGATCTAAATATCTGCTCACATCTGTAATGCCAGAGCACTACACCTGAAGCCCGTGCCCCATTAGCAAAGTCCTCAAAATAGACAATAATTTAACATCTAAGAACACCTATCCTACTCATTTCCGAGCACAGTCCATATCTACAACATGAGGCTCCTCGTTACAACATATCTGCAGCAATATCACTGCAGACGACTTTATTCATGAAAGAATAAGTTTATAAACCAAACAGAACATGGTTACCTACGCTCCTTTAGATAGCCTATCTTGCAAACAGAACCATCTAGATGAGGTCCACTCACACCAACTCACATCCAAGACAAGAATCATCCCTCACACAGGTGCCACAGCATGTTTACGAGTTACAAATAAATCTGATGTTTCATATTACTGGTTTAATTAGCCACCTGCAGATTTTAATATCAAACACTGCTGTAGTCACATTAACTTTGCTTGATGCACCACGGTGATAACACAGCCAGCACTGCCGTATCACGGCCGGAAAAAAGATGTTTGCTTCTGGGTACTAATGGCTCCATGCTTGATTGATAGCCAGAGTACAAAGGTATAAATGTGTATGATTGGGATATCAGCCAGGTAGGAACCTGTGCTGGTTGTGTGCAAGTTGTTTCCCGATGTCCACAGGTGCATGCTGGCACATCCTACCTGTTATCTTGGTTGGCAAACATTCAGGTCGCAGGGCGCAGTTGGGCCAGAGGTAAATTTGGCCCAGTGGTGCAAACATTCAGGTCACCAGGTTCATGTGGGCCAGTGGTGCAAACATTCAGGTCACAGGGCACAGGTGGCCCAGTGGTGCAAACATTCAGGTCACCAGGTTCAGGTGGGCCGGTGGTGCAAACATTTCAGTCACCAGAGGTAAATGTGGCCCAGTGGTGCAAACATTCAGGTCACCAGGTTCATGTGGGCCAGTGGTGCAAACATTCAGGTCACAGGGCACAGGTGGCCCAGTGGTGCAAACATTCAGGTCACCAGGTTCAGGTGGGCCGGTGGTGCAAACATTTCAGTCACCAGAGGTAAATGTGGCCCAGTGGTGCAAACATTCAGGTCACCAGGTTCATGTGGGCCAGTGGTGCAAACATTCAGGTCACAGGGCACAGGTGGCCCAGTGGTGCAAACATTCAGGTCACCAGGTTCAGGTGGGCCGGTGGTGCAAACATTTCAGTCACCAGAGGTAAATGTGTCCAGTGGTGCAAACATTCAGGTCACCAGGTTCAGGTGGGCCAGTGGTCTAATGCACCACAATTTGGTCGGACACAACAGTGCAAGAGTTTTGCCCCTTAGCTATGCCAGGATCTGACAGGTCATGGGTGTAAATCCCAGACTAAGCCTGATCTAGATCCTTGGTTGTCAGCACTCATGGGTTCCATGAAAGTTGGAACATTTGACCTGCATCATTTATAAGCCTTCCTCTCACATGAAGCTGACATGATCAGATACAACTGAAACACGGCTCAAAGTGGCATTAAACCATCTCAAATAATCAACACGCTGAACCACCCCAAGATTGACATCTGAATCTTCATAAAAGATTCTTAGAAAATTTCATTCAGTGATATGCCCTCAAATCCAGTCCACTATAAAAGACGGCTGGCCCTCTTGAGCTATAAGTAGCCTAGCAGGGGTCTAATGAGCTAAATATCATTAAGCTGGCAAAGCCGGAGATAACCAAATGTCGTATCAAGATGTCCACCTGTACTGGCATCTGTGATAAAAACTGACCACTCAGTCTAGGACCTGCCAGACATCAGTAGCCAAGCTTGTTAACCACTTACATGTCAGATGTTAACCCCTTGGGTGTCAGATAGGCCGGTGTCAACTATGTAACACACTTCAAACTGAAGGAGTAAACCCCTGAACACTCCAGGCTTAGAGATATGGACTAGATAGGGGGTGTTTGCATAATGCTCTTAAGATGTCCAGAGTCTCCCTCAACCAATACACTTGATATGAGACAGTTTGCTACTGGGGTCGGAGATTACTGAAAATAATGCTATCCGCTCCTTTTCAAGTTTCTATTTCAGACCCTAAATCCTCACAGCAAAAGACACAGAAACATTGCAAGAAAGTGTACACACGTGTTCAGACTTGTTAGTAATTGGGGGTAGAATAGGTCTTCAGCAACCCATGCTTGCATTAAAAGGCGACTAACAGGATCGGGACCTTTCTTGTTGTCCTCTACAATATGGCTGACATGTTACTGATGCAGCACTGACAGATACAGGATCTCAACTTCCCTTACTTCTTTTCATGTGTATATATACCACACAAAAGAAGTTAAAGAACACCCGATATTTTCATATGACTATGTATAGGTGGTAAGGTAGCCTAGTGGTTAAAGTGTTCCCTTATCACACTGAAGGCCCTGGTTCAATTCTCTACATGGGTACAATGTGTGAAACCCATTTTTGGTGTCCCATAACATCCCAAGACATAACTATAGTCATATAAAAACATCCGGCATTCTTCAACTTGTTTTGAGTAGGATATAACGCCAATTTAAAATAGGTAGGTTTTTCCTCGCCATCAAGCTAACCCACCTAACCTTGAGAATGCTGATGAAAGACATAACCCTAATAATTGAAAGGTAAACCTTTAAAATCCTAAATCCTATCCTACCCCAGGAAGCATGGAGCTGCCACCACCTGTAGATCCCCACCATCAGGATCTCCATCCTCATTGTGTTTGCATCAACGATTCTAATGACAACCTGATGTGGCCAGCACCAAGTCGTGAACGAACTTTTAAAAAACATTTGTCTATGCATACTTCGGAAATAAGAATCATACCGTGGCTTCGAATGCACCATGAACAGGTGTCTGAAATTGTTACAATTTTCTCCAGCTTCCTCAACAGGTCGAATTTCACGTTTCCTGCACGACAACTTAAAGACCTTGACTGTGTTGTCTCCACATGTGTACAACTGCATACCCCGTCCAAGTATGTCTGAATGCGCATTACCTCCATTACTGGATAACCAAGGTGATGGTGGATGCCAAACTCCGTCAAAATGTCCATTTGACAATGCAGGTTGACATTTTCAAGAATTTGACACTAATTTGGAACATGTGTTGGCGCTGCACTTGCTTCTACCCTGGTTGGAAACACGTTCCTTACTCCCAGCTACACTTTACCTGCTATACAACTTGGTGCTGTCTTTTGAATATCAACACAATAATAGTGAAAATATACCACAGAAAATATACTAGGGAACAGACATATTTAGACATTGACATCAAATTACTTAAGGTAACTTTTTACTGATACTTTTGGCAAAAACGTTTAAGTCAATTAAAAAAGATATGCAGCAGAAAGATGGCATCTTGTGTTACAAAATTACCGAATAATAAATTGCAAGTGTTTCCGGGGCATTTGATTGGCTAACCAAGATAACAAACAACATTCATGTTTCCATAAACAAAAAAACACATTAGGCCACACCCACTAATGGGCTTCCGTTTGTTAATTGGCGGAAAATAGTGGGGCTAATGTGTTGAATTATTGCGCTGAATGATGTAATGATTTTGTATTGTTCATTTTTTGTGTGTTAATGATTAAATTTGCAGGCTGTGAAGCTATTATTGTTGACAATTTATTTACGCAGGCTTAGTGTGCACAGTTGTATAACATTTATACCTCCACAAACACATAAAATATTGTCAATTCTTAAAAAATCTCTAGAAAGTTTTGGGTTCATGAAATATTCGTTCAAAACACCATCCTTGATAGCTGATCCCTTATTTTTTACAGCAACATATGAAAAACTTTTGATCGGGATTCCGAATGATGTATTTCAAGGGAACCCATCACACTGACAATTCCACGTTTTGATTTGTTCAATCTTGTTCAGATAATTCTCTTTTTGAAGTGCCATTATTTTAGTTGAACATTATGTTATTAATATTGGAGGTAATTCGTAACCCTATCATCATAGGGCAGTGTTACACAATTACCTAACGAGGTTACGTCATATGAGCTATAGCTGTCAAGCCCAGCCAATCAAATTATGCTCTCTCGTCATGTGACAAGCCGCAGTTAGATAAAGTTGTGAGACAGCTGAACAGGCCAATCAGAGGAGAGGGCTCCCCGGGCCAATCAAACAGGCTGCTTTTATTGGTTCTTGTAATGAAATAATGAAATGAAAATGGCGGTTTGGAGGGAAACAAGGAGCAAACTGACATTGATTGTCGGAAAATGACAGCATCCCTGGACTGAAAGTTGATTTGTAACTCCGAGATTTGTTCATGTTTCTTCAAGGGCAGACATGTTTAATGCTTCTATGCATCAATTTGCAAGAGATACGGCTCCATTACTGTTTCAATTCAATACACAAGAAGCCCACCTAAACGTCTCTCATAAACAACATGTAGGAGGTCATCGCAACTGTTTTATCAAGGAGTGCTGGTGTCTCAGTAGCTGATGATTCAGTGGCCTCTTGTAAAAGAATTTAACTTATGATCAATGCCAGAACCTTGTTACACAAAGTCATCGTAGCACAAGCATAAGTTAATGTTGAAATTACGACAGTTATAGCATAAGCCATCATAGCACAACCACTATCCTAAGTCTGTGTTGAAGTTATGATAGTTACAGCATTACGCCATCATAGCACAACCACTATCCTAAGTCTGTGTTGAAGTTATGATAGTTACAGCATTACGCCATCATAGCACAACCACTATCCTAAGTCTGTGTTGAAGTTATGATAGTTACAGCATTACGCCATCGTAGCACAACCACTATCCTAAGTCTGTGTTGAAGTTATGATAGTTACAGCATTACGCCATCGTAGCACAACCACTATCCTAAGTCTGTGTTGAAGTTATGATAGTTACAGCATTATGCCATCATAGCACAACCACTATCATAAGTCTGTGTTGAAGTTATGATAGTTACAGCATTACGCCATCGTAGCACTATCACTATCTTAAGTCTGTGTTGAAGTTATGATAGTTACAGTATTACGCCATCGTAGCACTAACACTATCTTAAGTCTGTGTTGAAGTTATGATAGTTACAGCATTACGCCATCGTAGCACTAACACTATCCTAAGACTGTGTTGAAGTTACAATAGTTGTAGCACTACACCATCGTAGCACAACCACTATCATAAGTCTGTGTTGAAGATACAATAGTTGTAGCTTTACGCCATCGTAGCAGTAACACTATCCTAAGACTGTGTTGAAGTTAAAATAGTTGTAACACTACACCATCGTAGCACTACCACTATCGTAAGTCTGTGTTGAAATTACGATAGTTGTAGCATTACGTCATCGTAGCACTACCACTATCGTAAGTCTGTGTTGAAGTTACAATAGTTATAGCTTTACGCCATCGTAGCACTACCACTATCGTAAGTCTGTGTTGAAGTTACAATAGTTATAGCTTTACGCCATCGTAGCACTACCACTATCGTAAGTCTGTGTTGAAATAACGATAGTTGTAGCCTTACACCATCGTAAGTCTTAAGTGTAACCGAAGTCTTCGTGACATGCTAAGATGGCTTGGAATGGGGCTAAGACCAAGTCAGTGTGTTGAAATATACTCTTGATAAGGCAATCTGAAAGAATCATCCATTTTCTCGACTACCATTTAAAAAGCACAAACATAAGAAACCTACGTGACATTTAAAATGTAAACATGATCGACATACTTTCTGCTTCATGTTTCCCCGATCAAACAGATTTCAGTAGAGCAAGTATCGGCGATATTGCATGACAAATAGACTTGACAAATAAACTAATGCGGTTATATATGCTGTAGGAAATGGCCAACATGTGTGCATTCCTAATTACAGTCCCCCACCGCCAGAGCTTGTTCCCCATCTCATTACAATGAGGAAGTTTATCAAAGTGTCAACCTCCAGAACAGGAGAACAGGTGCCCCCATACTACACACTCACAGTTCACAAATTTAGAAGAAAATTGGAAGAATATTCCCCACAACCCAAATGCCAGAACAGACATGAGTTTCTACAAGACTGAAATTTGATTTTTTTTTCAAATTACTCAAAAAAACTTATTTTGCAACTCTACCATATATCATACTAATTATTTTGGTCAAATAATCACACTCACCTATAACCAACTCGAGCGTAATGTAAATTGTATTTCATGTTATTAGTTTTTCAAGGATCAAATAGGTTTAATGTGTTAACACATACCGGTATATATATATTCATGTTCGACCAGACTAATCTGTGTTGGCGTCATTAATCGAGTTTCATCTAAGCCGTTACCGTGTCAACAAGAATTACAAAGGATTACAAAGGAAGGATGGAACCTTTACTTGAACGCAGACTTGTGACATATAGTTACACTTTAAATAATTTACTTGCGGACAGCTTCAGCTATTGTTCTCCGTCACAGGTGTGAATAAATGGCGTAATTGACGCCAGTAGTTGGGGGGCTGATTTACACATTTCCATGAATGAAGGTCAAGAGTTGAAACAGAGATGAACAAATGGCTACTTTCACTTTGTTCTAGGAAAACGAGACGTGAAGAAACAAGACCAAATTTTATAATTGCTTCCGCAATGTCCTTGGGATTCCACATTCGCCGGATCAGAAGTGCATTCTCTTGCTGTTATTTCCACTCGGGTGTGCAAATCTATATGATTTTCTGTTGAATTAGATATAAAAATATTTTCAAGCAAAATGCAACCCAAAACATTGAATTATTTTCTCTTTGCCCTTTGATTTGGTCTATTTCAGGTTTTGAAAGACTAAATGACACAAAAGAAGTGGAACAATTGATTTAAACTTTCTCGTTTTGACGTTATTTGATTCTCAGAGGACGTTTTTCTTTTACGAAGCCTCAAAAGTTTAAAGACGTTGAAAGCACAGCGAGCAGTCTGCAGGTTGTTGATGAATCAATACAGCATTGTAAACTGAGGGGCTTCCCTTCCTGTCTTCAAATCTGAAGAGTGGCTAAAAGTATCGGCAAAACATCTCTCTCCGATGGATTGGAAACCGAAACGTCAAATTGAGGCTAAAACAAGAATCACGTTCCAAGCATCAGCGTTCCGTTAGACGAAGGATCATCTTGTTTAATGGCCTCGATTAGAACAAACAGCAAACCACACATAATAATCCACAAAACTGCTCTTCCTAAAGCTCTAGAATATCTTTTACCTAATCCTTCTGCCAATAATTGGTGAAAAATTACAGATCCTGAACTAGCTCCATGTGCTCGCGAGGCAGAGAGCGTCCAGGATCTGGGAGAAACATTTTTTTCAAGGTTCCATGTTCATTCTTCGGAGCAAGCTGCCGCTATCGAAACATAGACCGCCAACACATGACTGTACAGAATTAAACAGCAGTATTCCAAACCATAGCAGCTATCAACATACAAATAGACCTCAAATATGACGGACTTGTACGGCATGTGGTTTGCACGTGAAAAAACTACCTCACTGAATGTCCGAAAAGCTAACAATATGTGAAAAAGCATTTCTCCCATGTGGAAGTGGAGGCCATGTTATTCTGAAGAGGAAAGAAGGCGGGTGGGGTGGAAGTGGAATTGTGGGTAGTATCAGGTGACATTTGATCAAATACCACTTTCCTTCCAACTAATATTGCTTCAACCCATCACAGAATTTCATTCACGCATCATATCAGAAACATGATTCATGTCATAACAGAGATAATTTATTTCTTATGGTTTACATAAAACAATGCAAGCCATGATTGAAGAGTTTCAAACTGATACGACTTCAATCAAATACCCTATTACCAAGAGCCTGATAAATTTCATATCGCACTGAAGTCAAATAGCTTTATCTAATACAAAAACATGTCGGATAAAGCAGTGGGGGGATTGTTTTGATAACATCTGGCATTTCAATGGATGAAGGAACCTAGCTTATTTAGAGAACAATACATCTGTGTTTGTGACCGACCACGACTATTTACTTTTCTCTCATTAGCTGAATGAATCAAGAGCCTCATCCCATGATGCAACAGTTGGGGAAACAGCCAGGAGCATAATTCCATCATCTCAAGCCAAATGTTGTCCTGCTCATAGCAACACTGATAAAATACTTCCCACTAATTCTCTATATTGATTCAAAAATTGTTTCCAGTTAAGCAATCGCCAATTAGATGGATGTAGCTTACTGGGTTTTATTAGATTGGTATTTTTTTAGGTTATAACGGGGATTGGAATGAGACAAAGAATCCTAGCAACGGATATACTTAATGCTGGGACCTGGGGTTGCTGTCAGACCGGGTGTTTTGACACTGTTGATAAATGGAAGGGATTAATTGATGAAACCAATCGATATAGAGAGTGGGTATGATTTTACGCCGCTGTTAGCATTGTTCCAGCAATATCACGGGGGGCGTGGGGAAGACACCAGAAATGGGCTTCACACATTATGTCCATGTGGGGAATCGAACCCGGGCCTTCGGCGTGATGAGCGAACGCTTTAACCACTAGGCTACCCCCATGTGTTAACATGTATATTGTGTAGAGCATCATGACACTAGACGTGTAATGATACGATACATATCCCAATACTATGTGTGTGATATGATTTGTATCCCGATACAGAGCCTTTATTTCATGAGTTGATATTCTTTGTTTTTGCAGGTGAATCACAACCCGAATCATTTGTTAAGTAATATCAGAGATCAAAGATGTTTTTTGGTTTGGTTTGGTTTGTTGTTTAACGCCGCACTCAGCAATATTCAAGATATATGACGGCGGTCTGTAAATAATCGAGTCTGGACCAGACAATCCAGTGATTGACAACATGAGCATCGATCCAAGCAGTTGGGACCGATGACTTGCATCAACCAAGTCAGCGAGCCTGACCACCCGATCCCGTTAGTTGCCTTTTACGACAAGCGTAGTCGCCTTTTACGGCAAGCATGGGTTGCTGTAGACCTATTCTACCCTGGATCTTCATGGGTCTGATCAAAGATGGGATATTGTAGGGCAGAAACATATTGGAAGAGGGCGCTGTGAATGTTATGCTATTTATTTCCAAACCATGAAATACTAGAGAATCCGCGTAAGCTGGTGGGTGAACAGTTTCTGTTATTATTCGTTTTTCCACCAATATAAATTGTAATGAAACATATTGTATGTATCATGATACAGGGGTTGTAAATCAATGTATTGTATCATGGGCCTCATATTGTGATACGATATGTATTGCTGATTGTTACCCCACTACCACTCGTATGACCTTGGTAACAGAAGAGTGTCAGAATTAGCTACAGCCAGGTGTTCCATTTCTTGTATTTCAAGGACTAACCAACAGAAGATTGATTGTGTGGGTATATTTAGGATAATCACCACAATTAAACTTCAAACAGCCAGAACTGCAAGATATTTCTCAGTTTACATGCCAAATGTCCCACCCCCTCTGAAGCTCGGACCTTTCACCTCGGACAGTGTAAACATCTGTAGATAGGTTATGTAAGACATATATTACCAGGCCTAGGCTTGTGCCAGCTACCTAATGAACAGGGAGGGGGTGGGGGTGGGGGGTGGGGGGTGGTGGGGAAAAGAGAGAGAGAGGAGGGGAGAAAAGGGAGGGGAGGAAAAGGGGGGATGGGGGCTACATAAGGGGGTGGGGGGTGGGGTTGCCTGGAGAGATGTCAAGGGTAGGGAAAGGTAGAATTGGGTTGGATCAAGGATTATGTGGGGTATGGGGTTGCAAGGAAAGGAAGTTTTGTTTTGTTTATTTGTTGTTTAATGCCACACTTAGCAATATTCAAGCTATAGGATGGCGGTCTGTAAAAAATTGAGTCTGGACCACTCAATCCAGTGATTGACACTATCAGCATCGATCTACGCAATTGAGATACAGCAAACCTGACCATCCGATCATGTTAGTTGCCTTTTACATGGGTGGATAAAGAATAAATGGGACATGGGGTGTGATGAGAATGGGGTGGAGCGGGGTGGCAAAACGCATTAAACTAGAGGCGTGAAGGTAAGGAACATGAAAGGTTCAGAAGATGGGAGTGTAGGGAAGATGAAAGGTGTGATCATCACATGATACAAAACGGATTTCACTCGCGAGGTGATGAAGTGTATTTGATCCAAGTTCTCGGGTGGGAGGAGGGTACATGAGTGAGTGAGTGAGTGAGTGAGTGAGTGAGTGAGTGAGTGAGTGAGTGAGTGAGTGAGTGAGTGAGTGAGTATGGTTTTACGCTGCTTTTAGCAATATTCCAGCAATATCACGGCGGGGTGCACCAGAAATGAGCTTCACACATTGTACCCATGTCGGGAATTGAACCCAGGTCTTCGGCGTGACGAACGAACGCTTTTACCACCAGGCTACCCGACCGCCCCAGAGGGTACATGAACAGAGAGAGAGGGGGTGATTATGGTGAAGGGAGTCAATGAGCCAAGGGTAATAAACCCAAGGGATTAGTGTCTTGGTGTGGTAGGACATTCATCACAACTGATCAAGTCCCCCACAAACACTTCCGGCAGCACCTGGTGCTGCTGCAACAACATACACCATCCTTAATCAGTCAGGGAGTCCCTTTAACAATATCAAACCGAGCTTTCTTCTCCAAGAAGCTCTCATCACACATTTGTACCGGGTGAGATAGTGGGTTCACACAGCAAGGGGTGGCAAGGCAGACCTGACTGGTGTATATTGTTGTGTAATTCCTGGGTTCTGGACTCCCTAGGGGGCAGCACCAGACCTATGCACTCACAGACCCCATGCCATATTGTGATGTAACGGTAAGCAGGAAGCCCACTACCAATCTTTATCATTGTCGGATGAGTCATCCACTGATTAATAGGTTCTTGAAGACCATGGTGTACAATTAATGACAATTCCTAAAGTAAGACTCACCCATAATTACCCCATTTCACTATGTACTTTCAATTTGTTATGACTATAAGTTATTGTAAACAAGGTCACGGTTTGATAATGGAACCTTTTTTCAGCTACCACCCATTGATCACATAACACTGAAATAATCCTTATCCCTACCAAAGTATGACACAGTTCCTTTTTTGGCCTCCTAAGGCAAGCGACTGTTCAAAATATGCCTGTTCACCTAGCAGTGAATGGGTACCCGGTAGGATGTGACTGTTAACCTAGTGCCTCACAGGCAGCTTGGGTTGTATACTGCCCAAGGAGCTGAGAATGACAGTGAACACTAATCCATTGACCAGTAGCACTTTGATCAAGCTTTCGGGTGTGGATTTTTATTTATTATGAATATGCTCATTATTATTAATACTAATACTTCGGGAGAGGTGACAATTATCTGCCTGGGGTCAGCTGTCTCTTACATCATTGCATGGTCAGCTCATAACTGTCTCCTTGTGGAGCAGTGTCCACTCTCTCTACCTATTGATCGTGCTGACCATCACGCCAGATGGACCACTGAACGTCCATTAGCCCCCAGTATCCACATTATTACGCACTGACTCCTGTAATTCCTATAAAAATGTTTGTTTAGTGAGGTGCTTATTTGGAGAGGCGTCATTACCATTTGTCACCTAGTAGAATCGAGGTTGGTTGTGGCACGGCGCCACGGTAATTACAATTAGTGTGATGTCCTGAATCTGTTCTTTGAGCCCCCCACAACATTCCTGTGTTCAATAACGTCCACCAGCTTATTGTATTTTGTCAACAATGGTTCCTGACTGGCAATAAATCTCCGCCAAATGGTTCCTGTAATTGCTCTATCAACTTGTCTGTAGCAATAAAGAAATGTAACACAATACAAAGCAAATGGTCGAAGCTGGTTAAGAAGCAACAGAAATCATTTGTTATACATTCAGTGAATGTAAAACACACAAACATTTCGTTAACTCGTTTCGACATTTACCACAAAGGCAATTTGTTTTGTGTGGCAAGTCGGATATTTCAGATCAAAAACTACATTTCCCCAAATCCTAATCTGTATCTCTTTAGGTAGAAAGATGGATCTACTTGTATCAGTTGTCAAATATGTGCACCAAATTGTCAAGAAAAATCAAACCAAACGACATTCAATATTGGATCTTTGATCCGACGATTAAATGATCGATATACAAAACTATTCTTTTACTCTGAGATCATGTACAAGCTGAAGAATAATCTGTTCCTGATGAGCTGTCTAACTATTGTATCAACCCCTCTCGTGTTAGCCAAGACGTGCAGTTATCAAACATTCCACCAGCGCTGGGATAATATGATCCTATCGGCCATTTTTTCCACCAGTTGATCAAACATCTTGTATCCTAAGTCTGATCCTCGTCATCGGGGCTTCGGATGGGCTGGGATGCAAATGAAAGCTTTCCTAATCATTGGCATTCTCTATTAATAATGTATTGGATTTCTAAGGGGGATCAAGAAAGGCTTGTGGAATCTCTGATTGAACTGGGGCTCTTTCAGCAGTTGTTATGGCTATGAGAGAAGGAGAGGAGAGTTCCACTTCCATCATGCCGAGGACAAATCCAGCCAAAGCTTCATCAAACCCGTCCCTTCCATGAATCACGTCCTCGTCCGTGAATCATGAAATTTTAATCAAAGAGATGATGGGAGATGGGGAAAGTGTGTACAAACCTCGTATTCCATTTCGTACGGCCGGTCATCAAAGTAGGGATCGTCAAAGTCCAAATTGTGTGACATCTCGATGTCTGTTAATCCCATGTCAGCACTAGGCGAGAAGGCAACAGGTCTCCGTGACGACGGTTGATATAAACTGCAACACAAGAAGACATATTTGTTACTAGCACCAGTGCCATCACTCGCCACCCCTTCCCTAATTATACCGACTATCAATGCTAACATGTAATTTTTTGTCACCCTGATTAAAAAGGCGGGTGAAATAGTGGAATATTATTCACCAAGCAGCACCCAGCTCCTCAACACAAAGAACGCAATCAGATGAAGGCGGAGATACCATTGCGAGCTGTCAAACTATGCAACGAGCCGATATGAGAATATTGATGTGAAATTGGGGAGCAGAGGCGTGCAAGTCAGGGATCAAGCTTTGGAATAGCACTCCAATATTTCACCATTTCTGGCCACTCAGTTTATCAATGTGGATGGCTCGCTACCCACCCTGATGAGGCCTGCTTTAGGAACATCCAATTAACGATGGCCACAGTCACAGATTTAGCTAGTATCGCTGTCACTTCTCCACAGATATCAAGTCCTGTTATACTTGATCTATGCATGGTGAAATTATATTGCACAAGCGTGTGCCCCCAAGGTCATTCGTTCTCTGGAGGGAGCACTTGGAGAAATTCATATTGCTAAGATTGTACCATCACAGCGTTTCATTAAAATGATGCCTCTATTCCATTCCAATAAAACCTTAACTCACATTCTCTTTCACGCCTGGGTGAACAACATTGTTTTTTTCCAAGCTGGCGAGCAACAGGCCTAAAAGCCCTTGTCAGAGAAGTGACATCATAGCTTCCTAATACAGTTGTCCGTGAGCTTGATAGGCTCCTGGTCTCTAATAACGACCCTGCAGTCACAGATTGCAAGTTTATTCCCCAGCCGAGTATAAAAAAGTCAGTTCAACCACTGACAAAACATACCCTCTCACGAACACGTAGAAACGCTGTCAAATTAACCCAACCCATATTTTAATGGTTTAACATTGGAACAGAACAGGATTAAAAGTTGGCTAGGACTTACTACCATTGCATGGTAAAGGGAATTTATATACACATTTCGGCAACAAAATCATATTTATGTTCACGATTTCCATGTCGACCAAGACAGGAAGTGGCATAGCTTGTGACAAATGGTGCTCCCGAGCCCTACTTGGTCATCAAGCGGGGGAATCTAATTGGGCATGACACAAACATTTCCATAATTTTCCATTTGAATCGATCACTTGAGATTGGAAGCAACTTATGTCCACTGGAGGAACAACTTGTTAATATGGTGCCATGTGATTTATCCAAGTGGGAGGGGAGCTAAACCGTCTATGAGTAATCTTCATGGAAGAAGCAGCACACTTATTGCAGGCGTCTTTTCAGCAAGGATAGATTCTTCTCCTTGGGGAATCATTAAATACCCAGTTTTTGGCAAATAAATATTCTTGTGTATTCCCAAACGTGTTTCCTTATAAATGTATAGAATTACTTTAACATGTCAGATCTTGAATCACACTGAAACGCCATCTTAAATCAAAGTCCAAATAATTATATAACTGCTTTTTTTAAAACAGGAACATCAATAGTACATGTATCATGTGACTGTTAAATGCAACTATCAGACATGTTTTAACATGTCTAACACAATTCAGGTTTATATAATGCTCATTAAAAGCTATTCTCCTCAAAAGTATTCCCACCTCTAATAGCAAGTATTTGCTTTTATCCAATTACTTCCGTTGATTTCTTTACGTAACACCTCCCTACCAACCAGACACCTCCCCAGACAAATAACACAGTTTCTTTTAGCACACTGTCTACAAAAACATTCCTGTTTTTTTCACCCATTTTCATCATACTCCGGAGTTCAAGCCATCCCATAATGTTCAATCTGTCATCTGTCAGTCATAACACAAGTTGTCAATACCAACAAACAATGCCCGACATTCACACCACAATAGGCTATAAGATGCTGACTCAGGCTTAACCAAATATACTGTAATTGTATTCCCACAAAGTCAAGAAAAGTCTACAGTAAAACCTGACACCACCTACACACACATTAAGGAGCTCACTTATCTATCAGTTCTTCCTTCACAATATACCACTCAACTTTGACAGGGATATCCTTATCAAAAGTAGAGTAGTATCTATCAACACATCTCCAAACCATCAACCCTTTATGAAAAAATAATCTTGATATCATCCTCAAATTTAATAAAAACAACCAAAAAGACATTCAAATATTTGTTTACTATTACATTTCTGCGTAAAATTCAATATCTTATTTGTACATAATCTTCATGTTAAAAAGCCATTTGATAATGGATATAAAAAGACTCGGGGGTCAGAAATGCCAAAGGTCTGCTTTTTAGAACTTTTACGGTACACATGGACTATTGGTGTTAGTGTGGCATTCGGATAAAGGTGTGACATTTGGAACAAGCCGGTTGCACCTTCTCTTGGGCGCCTAGCTCTCTCGAGTCTGCGATCTCTAATCCAATCCAGAATTATTGCTTCTTGGCCGACTGTTGTAAGACTGTCTTTCAAACAACTCTCCACCAATTGCATCTCTGTAGATTTCACTTCCACACATTACAAAACAATACATTCTGCATCATATCCGTCGAGAATCTCAGACCAGGGTCATGTGACAGGTGCTTCCTGTAAATACTTCAAGCCGATGGCAAGGGGAGATAAATCATGCGGAGAATATACCAAAATATTTACCCAATACCACTAAAACAAGATATAAGGTGCCATAAATATTTACCAAAATGGACTACTATGCGGGCGGGGCACTGGTCTACAGTAGTGTTGTCACTATACCATTGTCGCAAAAAAATAAGCATATTTTTTAGAAAGAAGTTCATGAGTCAGAGTATTATGCAATCGGCACAAAGTCAAATATATGGCAGCTGTTTAACATTGTAACACCGTCTTGTACATGTAACATATTTGGATAAGCTTACATCAAAGAAAAACTTCAAAGTTTGAACAAAAAATTTGCTAAACAAACTATGGAAGCGGATCATACTTTCCCAAAACATATTCCAAAGCCCATGTGTGCTCTCTCTGTGTTTTATGTAACGTAAATTTTGAACATGCACTGCCCTGACATGAACTCCGCACATTGTGTTTAGGGCTGACGGCATGTGAGCAGCCGGGACTGATGCTGATCGGGTCATCAAGGCTGCGCTGGCAAAAACAAAATGGCACGAACAAAGCCAAGCACCCATCACCCAAGTCCTTCCACTCAGGAAATGGGAATGCAACTCCATGTGTTGCGAGGAGTTTGTGCTCCTCAAGTCATAAGTAATACTAGTCTGCACCTGGATGAGCTCCTTACCCTGACAAAAAGATTGCCACCTTTTGTTTATAGCATTCTCCGATTTCCTCGAGGTACCTCCAAAATTTCTCACTCTCATAACTGTCTGGTCGGATTTCGAACAGAGATCATAAACTCTCTCTATCCCTGTTCCGAAATACAGTCTGCTATTATCAATCACTCTTTGTCGTTTTGCTATTTAACTTCTAACAGTAAAGAACAAAACGATGACACAACACAATATTACTACAAACACCCTCACGCCACACCATTCACAATGAAGAAAGTTAGAACCAATTCCGTCGTCCCACCAATTTAAATCTCAATATAGCTTACCGATTCGCAGTCACCCCCATAAATCAAATCCGTCATATTACATAATACAGTTTGCAAAAAAGTGACAGCCCCTTTAAAGAGTGAGAAGTCAGTTTCTAACAAAACCTCCTCCACTTCTCCTCAATCCAAATACTCCAATAATCAAAATAATTTACTCTCAGATCACTCATTCCAAAAATTTCTACAGAATACCCATAAACATTATCTCGGTTCCATGACCGACCAATTCCTCATCTGTTTGGCGCTAAGCAGCTGTACTTAAGTGGTATACATCACTGACTATCTCAGAGTTGGCTTTGTGCATATGCAGCATGCCAAGGATGCAGGACTGAATGCTCCAAGCCATCCCCATGCTGAGACGAGGATCTACTCTCAATTCTGAAAGGGACCTATGGCATGACATTCACTGAATTCATGACATCTTGTCAAGATGATACCTTTTATGCTGTAGGTTTTCTTTTTAGTATTGAAATAGATGAAAACACAACATGAAGAATTTATTTATCCTGAAAGTTTGGCATTAAAATGAAGACAATATATAAAACAGTAATGCTTATCAATAAATACTTGACTTTAAAATCCGGATATACATTATTTGTTTTTATGTCTTTCATAAGGGCCTTTACATATAAATCTTTAAACTAAAAGCATTAAGATACAAGATTAATAAAAAAAATTAAAAACTCAGTATATCTTATTTCATTATAGGTATCTTAAAAGGATGTACGTTTTCAGCAACATCAACAATCACATAACATTCAACAAGTTTTAATAACTTCTAAGCCAGACAAATTGCTTATCTCATGTTGAACATAATGTTCTCAAATTCTCTAACCAAAGTCTACACAATTAATAACAAACATGGAAAAAAATAGGGAAAAAATAAACAAAAGCAGTGTAGTCTAGCTCTGCCATACTCCATCTTGTCATGTGTGAAGGTTTGTGTGTGAGAAGGCAGTAGGTGGAATCCCAGCCCTGTGTATTAACTGCACTCCAATTACAGCTCCCCTGGTATCATGCTAGCATAACCAGCTTCAGGCAAAAACTTAGAAGTTGGGGAAATTACTCACGCTGCGATCTCCTCGTTATGAGATGTCATTGATAGCAGTCTCAATTGTGAAGACTTGCGCAAATGGTACATTTTAGTCATTTGGAGATTTGGCGATTATTACGCTTTTCATTGTGTTATTTTGCTAATTCAGCAATTCACATGACAAAAACTCATGATTATTAGCTTCCAGAACCAGAATAGATTCATCAATTCAAATAAAAAGACACTTCATTTGGTTGGTTAACAGGTTTTAACCTACTAAGTCTTTAGGTGAGAAAGGTGTGAAGACAATTAATTGAGACCATCAGGCCTATGAAGCTGTATCCCTTAAAAATAAATATTTCAAAATAATTTATGAGTCGGACTTGCTCTTTGACCTGCCTGTACAATTGTTCAAATATCTTCGCTAAAATTCCAAGGCAATCTTTCCAGAGATGTAACTCAAGGTCATAGGGCAGAAGTATCAAGTTTGATGTGCTGTCGCAGGACTGATTACTAAATAATCTGTATCCAGCTAGTCCGGCCCCGATTGACCCTTTCTGACAGTTTTTTTAAGGATCATCAAAGGAGCAATCCTAACCCTAACTGAATGCCTTTTGTTGGGAGGCTCTGGCGGCCATATTTCTCTCTCTGCTGACATCGTACATGAAGTCCGTCTCAACGTAATCCCAAAACAGTCTCAGGCTGCCTGAAAATGTCTTTTAGTCATGAAAGCTAGTCCTAACGCAGAGGCAGTGATGAACAGCTATTTCAAGATGTCCTTTTACGGGATATGATCATGCGAAATGGCACAGAGTGCATCCTCTAGTCTCTAACAGTTCTCAACAGCTACAGGGGATTACAGGGGATCGCTCATTGCCACGTACTATCAACCATCCTGCGGTCGTTCCACGCTGAATGCATTTTATGCCCAGGGATGCAGAGCAGCATTGTCTGTTGAGACGGAACACTATCATTCAACAGAGTAAACATGGCCATTTTATTTCCGAAATAGACCATGTTTAAAACACTCTATTTTCTATGTGATAGCCCCCAGTGTTACCCAAGGGCAGCAGCTTTGTTGCTGATATGTGCTAAAGAGTGCATCAACAAGGATTGAACTTCATCAAGAGTACACACTACGAAAACAGCTAGTTGCATCAATTGCAAAACTATTAAAAAAAAGCAGATTTCAATGAATCAAATCTAGCATCCATCAACAGAGGAAGCTGTTAATCAACCTCTATCATTATTGATGTACATTAACATCTTGATAAATCTTTACAAAACCTAGCTCGACATATAGATTTTGTATCTTATTGTAACATATCCAAATATATGTTATTAAAAACGAATAGTCTTTACAAGACCTTTCAAACATAAAATGCTGTAAATTAACAATGATTGTAGATCGTTCTCTTTCCCGACATATTCATATCAAGAAAGAGCTTTTCTTAGGTTACGGAACAAATGTCAACATAATATGTTATTGATTATGTCAAGTATACTCACTAGTGCAAATAGCCATACATCGCAGATTCAAGCAAGCATCAACTACCTCTATGACAAATGGAATGAAACAGATCTACCTCAAACTATTATCAGATCTGCACAAGTACCGGACAATGACCACGAAATCCAAGTTATTATGATTGGATATGAAATGCATGAATAAGTTATGCCCAGGATGCAAACAACAGATGGGAAAAGAGCATAACAGTTCCAAGCTTCCTGACTCATTCAAAACTTTTCAAGCACATATCTTTGTACACCTGACTCAAATGGGATTTTGATGATGCAGAAGTACAACCTGTGAATGAACGATTACAGACCTGACAGCCTTCATTGTGTCGGCCACAAGTCCCTTGTTGCGGACTTAAAAAGGATGGAAATGGTGGTTATAAGAGCTGAAACAGCAACTGTATCAAACAAGAGTTGGTGTGCTGCAAGGTTGACTACTCACCCTAGTCTTCTCTCTGTTACCAACGGAAGCATAGCTGAAGTCTATCCTTTTCATATTATCTCTGTTTTCTATTATGAAATCTGTCAAAATGATCAATGTGGAAAGGCTGACCCTTGTGGGAAGAAAGTTGAACACAGCATTTGAAATGTTTTTGTTGCCAATCAAGCATGTTTGAAAGGAAAGAGCCCAGCATGGTTGACAGCGACAAAAGAACAATGGGTAAGTTACCTGCTGGATTATCACAAAGAACATTCCACAAAAGCCATTCTTGGTTTCACAACATAACAGTTGAAAGATGCAACATTGTTATCACATGTCTTCACATCATCATGATACCGCCAGCGGGACACACCTGTATCATCAGCGATCACTTATCATCATTTTTTGTGAAGGGGATTGTTCAACAAAACAGTGTTTGTGTCTATTCCAGGGAGGAACCATTTTAGTACCAGAACGTCACCCTGTTACCTGTTTATATTCTAATATATTAAACTAAAAAGATTTAGAATAAGATGGAGGGCATTGAATTGTTCAAATTAGATTTTCTGGAAATGGATTGTCATTCAATCGAAATAATGTTGGATTGGTTTGTTATTTAACACTGCACTCATCAATATTCCATCTATATGACGGTGGTCTGTATATAATTGAGTCTGGACCAGACAATCCAGTGACTAGCATCATGATCATCGATCAATGCAATTGAGATATGATAACATGCCAACCAAGTCAGCGAGCTTGACCACCTGATCCCGTTAGTCGCCTCTTATGATAAGCATGGGTTGCTAAAGAGAACATTCCTGAGAAGCTAGTTGTCATGATGAAAAATTAAATGTCATCGCGAAATAATTCAAAATATAAACAACAGATCCCATCTAACCTCTAATCGTATATACATAACCATCAAGATAAAAATTATGTAAATTGCTGTAAGCATTCTCCTGATGTTACAGCTATGTTCCTAACAGCAACTAATGTACTATTTATGTTGAGAAAGGCATTCCCAATAAAACAATATACTGTATGACACATGATAAAACAGCCTGTAACCTTGATCCTAATGACATTGCTACCATGACTGGCACATAAACAGCACCTGTGACCAATTCCCTACCCACACAGTACCAAGCGGAAAGAAGTTCGCATGTCTGAAGGAATTCCAAGTAGCTTCCAACTTCCTCTCTGGTGCATTATGGGAGTAAATTATGAGTATTTTATCAAACAACACCATTTTGATGAGGACCACGTGTCTAATGAGAAATGACTAGCAATACATCTCCGTGATATGGGTTGGGGATTTGTCATACTGAAGAAGATGACCTCTTATCGTACTATCATTAAATAGTTCATTCAATTTATCAACATGCAAAATTTGACTTCACATCTTTTCAAAACATCTGATGAAAATCATCGCAATCATCCAATTCTTGACATTTTAAATAATTTCGTAACTTTTTTTTAACTTTTGGAGTCTGATTATTTGACATAAAATTTCGGTTAAAATGACTTTTTCCTCCATAACATGGTTGGAGCACTTTTAAGAATTTGTAACAAAAAATCAACTTCAACAAATTTGACCACCCAGAAATCTTTTTATTTTTGTTTCACAGTTTCCTATCTTCACCATCAGCAGCCATTCTGCACAAAGAAACATTTAAATAGCAAATCTACCACCCACTACTACACATCCTTGCAACATGTTCCTGTCAAAATTGTGCATCACCAATAAGAAGAGGATTTTCTCAAGTGTGAAATTGGGATTCAAAGGATGCACAAAAGGGGCACCAAAGGAGAGTAATTAGGCCCCTGTGGCTGCATTCAATACCCAATCTCCCCAGGTAGGAAAATGTCCGTCTACAAACAACCTTACTTGTCCAAATCGTTTGATCAAGTCTGACTGTTATGTATGTAACATTGGAGACGGGTAATGGTGGAGATAAAGACTTTCTTTCTCTATTAAATCACCAACTTCAGTTGCAACTACTTTTCATCACCTTATAATGACATTTTCCCCTCTTTTCCTCAAGAACCCTTCCGATAGTCTAAAGACCATGCAACATTATGAGAGATTCCTTGTTTGGCAACACTGCCAATGATGGAACGAGATCAGTCCTCGGTGTCCTCTCGCTGATCAATAGCTACTGTTGCATTTGCAGCAAAAAATCCAATTTTCGACTCAATTCCTCCATTCTGCAAAGATCGGCGGGGATTAATGTTAAGGCCCGATTCAAACTGTTATTTGACATGAAAGGATTGTGGGAAATGAAAAGTGATTGTGAAGCAATGTAAGGGGCCCCAGGTAGCTCTTGGCCACCTCACTTCAAACGATCACCAAATAACCTGCAACTTCCAAATGGGAAAGCCATGCACTTTAATTCCCATAATACACACAAAGTTTGAATTCTACCCGAGCGGGAACAATGGCAGAATGCTGCAAATCCTTCCCTATCCCTCCTTGCTCATTGCCCCGTCTCGATGCCAATACATTTTAGTCCGAATCATAAGGACTCCTGAAACCATTTCAAACTCAATTCTTTTCAAAGAATGCTCCAATGAATTCTGTTTCAGTTAATCGGACAGATTTTCCAAAGACAGAATTTAAATGACTCTAGTTAATACTGGTAATTTAAAATGAGCATATTAGGTATTGACGATTCTATAAATTGGTTTAATTATCTTTCCATGTTGAAATTAACTGAAAAATCATGAAAGACAATTCCATGTACCATGATTATAATGTCAAGGAAATATGTCTACATATAAATACATATTTTTCTGTCTATAGTTAATTAAGTCCTGGAAAGGCACGTGGTTAGAGCAGTTGCTTGTCCTGCAGAAGACTGGGTTTAATTCCCTTTGTGGGACTTTATGTGAAGCCACATCATATAAATCTGCTGAGAATTGACAGCAATACTGTAACAAGAGACACCAAACAGAACCATTCACATATGCACTGAGTAGAGCTTTATACAGCCTCTTTCACATCATACCTGGACCCCAAAATGGATTTCACCCATTGTACAATGTGGAGAATTGAACCCAGACTGTTGGCATGGCAAGTGAACACCTTACCCACTTGGCTACCTTACCGTCCAGTCATCCTTAGAATGTTCTTTACAAGTTCTTACAATAAATATTTCACTGTAAAACACCGTTGGCGAAATTTGGTTTATTTTCTAATTTCAGGTTTTCTTGCCAGCCGTTCTTGTGAATCAAATAGAAAAAACACAAACACAATCCACAGAGGATATACATACCACAGGCTAAAGAAACAACAGCTTCTCTTCTATCTAATTAATCTCCCCGTGAGGGGGGACAGGGGAAAACCCCTGAAGGATAGTAACCAATAAAGAAATATTGTCACAAATATTCAAAAAATATCCCATGATAAATGATGCCTACTTGACTAACAACTCAAAATAGATAAGCTATTTCCCTATCAACATTGCTGGGAATATATTCATTGTCAGGATGCTTTCATTTAGTGCCTTGGTATGATTTCATTGGAAAGTAAATGTTGCTTCTGTCTGGGAATACCTAAGAGTATCATTCATTCATTTTCACTGCGGGATGCTTGAATAAAAGTTAGTTAACGACACGATGCGGAGATGGGAAGCGCTGTAACATCACAGCCAAGACATTCACCCATAAATAAAAGAAAAAACAAAGGGGAATTTTCCTATTCATGTCCTTCGTCATTAACTTCTCAGATGTTACGTACTTGATTTTTTAAATAAAAAAAATAAATTTCTGCATGATACTGGCAAAGAACTGGTTAAGTAGTTGCATAAAAAGAAAAATATCAAAATGCGAAACATTTGTGGCTATAACCTTCAATATGGTACACAGTTTCATAATGTAATATCAGGTGAGTGAGTGAGTGAGTGAGTGAGTGAGTGAGTGAGTGAGTGAGTGAGTGAGTGAGTGAGTGAGTGAGTGAGCTTGTATGCTGCTTGTAGCAGCATCCAGCCATGTGCCAGTAGGGACACACCAATTTGGTACTAATAATGTAGGGTTGGAAAAAAACACAAATGCTAATGATTCAATTCCAACAGCTCTCTTTCCGCAGAAAAAGTCTTCTACCCAGGTGTCAGAAATGATTTTTTCGGGGTCTTAAAGCAGATAATGCTGTCAAGCAGGGGTATTTCACTGATGGCAGCAACACAGGAGAACAGAGACCATTTTTTCATTTTCAGACTGCATGTTGTCCATGTTCCTCAAAGCCGGCGCTGCTGATGGAGGCAGTTCATCAGGGAGATGGCCGAGTGCCATGGAGTGATGGATGACACCAGAGATCTGTTCCTCTCTCATGGCCTCTCACAAGTTCAACAGTGCTAAATCAACCAGGAAATCACCTTTTAATTAATCAGCATTTCTCCTCTTGCCATCTCCGAGCAAGCAGCAAAAACAGCCGAAAAAATATCTTGTGAAAAATGGCAAATTTGCATCCGGTGGAACCATAAATTATCACCCGGATCGAATTAATTGTCAAATAATTTGTAGTGATTTCATAATTGTGGTGCTAATTTAGATCAATTAGTTCCCCAGTTTTTTCTAAAGTCAATCAGTTCTCGTAAATAACCGATTAGCCGTTTTTGTTTGTTTTTCTAAGTACTTAATGTTTATCCATCAATGGGTACAACCGGAGAGCTTACTGATAAACCTTTAGAAAAAGATCCGATTTCACTTTTCAAAAACATGGTGCATCCCTATCCCTAAGGCCAAAGGTAGCTCCATCGTGTGACTCAATGAGAACTGCATCTGGGCCGCCTCTGACTGAGTGGATGGTATGGGTTTTGAGCTGTGACGGCAGGTGCTGCCTGATTCCTCCACCAGATGGCTCTGCCGACACCCATATATCAGCCGATAGAGAAAGCTCATCACACTCATCTTTGACACACTTCCACAGAACCATACATGTTCGAGCATAACAATGCAACATGGCCGACGTCCAGTATGAAAGACACACAAGTTAATTCTTCCCGACACTGAAAAGAATTCTTTTCCAAACACATGTATGGGTATTTGTTTGAAAGAGTGGAAAACAGGCTTTCATTTGCATTGCCATACCAGAACGTTTTTCTAACATGGTGCATTGGCAATGGATACAAATGACCTTGACATTCAGGTCACAGGCAGTAATGGGAAAAACAGCCTTAATTTCTCATCATGACGAGAACAAGATATGAGGAAAATAATGAAATTATTTCTAAAACACATGAATAACAGAGATAAACTCGGTGAAATTAGATTACCATGGAAACCTTTTCTAGTGAGATGGTCGTGTTACGATATGTCACTGGTGTTATGTTTGGATATACGCTCTTCATCTAGTGACGGTCAAGAACAGTCAGGATCAATTCATCTGCCAATATTTCTACAATATCGTCACATTAACGTCTTCTCCAGCTAGCAATGGCTGATGTCCTTGTCAGACGGACTTAACTCCCCTTAATCCTTCAGTAATTCAAGACGGTCGCCATAGAGATCAACATGTCTGTGGAACTGAAAGATTTACATTTAATGGTCATCGAAGATGTACTAAGTATAACCGGAAATTGGATTGGAAAAAGATGGACATTGATTCCAAGAATGTTGTTTTCTTGAGGTCGTAACTGCCATGACTGTTTATCACGGTCTAAAGTACCCTATTATTCTCCTATTCAGCTGTAATACAACGAAATAACTGGATAATGATTGTGTACCTTTGACGAGAATCAAATAGAATGAGTCACAATCCATTTCTGTAACAGACTCTCAGCAGCAACAAGGAATGTCCTAAAACCTGAATAACCCAGAATCGGCTACAGCAGACTTAGCTCACATCCAAACTTTACCAACCAGTGCAGTTTGTATTTATCAAATCTTCGGAGAAAATTTCTCTTTAATTAAAAACAAAAACACATAAATTGTAATTTTGCGTAGAAATAACCCGATTTTGGGTTTCCTCTTCTGCACCTGTCTACATACTCCCATAATGCATCTGGCTTCCTACCTCCCCTCGGCGGTATGTCGCGTGCCAGCATGTACTTTCCCCCTATTAACAGCTATTAGCGAAGTCTGTGGATCTATTTGAAGTTGTGCAGTTTATGGCCCAAGTTTCAGAGTTTATGTTTCAGCTCCGATCCCCTCGTTTCCATCTCATCAAAATCTGTGCCAGTAATTATAAATCTCTCGCCATCCTATGGCGTTAATGGCGGTGGCACCCGACTTGTTCAACAGCCCTCCCTTCTCCTTCAAGCTGGGATCGTCACACTTAATTCTTTCATAATTTTTACTGCTTAGTATTAACTTTGATGTCAAATTGATAATACACACAGAAAATGTATTGATTTATCCAAATCCTTAAAGGAGAAATTTAAACAAAAAACATATTCATAAAAAAAATCCAAAGCACTGTTAGCACTTCCAGTAAATTTTAGAGTCTAGGGTCAAGTTAAGGAATATTTACAATTTAAGACATCTTAATACCAAATTTCAATCAATTCAAAACAATCCAAAGACCAACATTATTTACATGAATTACCAACACTGACTTCGTTTGAAAGAAATCCTTTCCACATCTACAGAAACAAACAAATTTTATATCCTCAAGTACCACAGTTGACCTGGATAGGAGCAGAGAGCTGAAGGCCAGAAATAGACCCTTGTAATGATAGAGCTTGCCCATAGCCTGTACTGGAAATAACAGCATAACATCTCAACTAGTTGAGCTCAGGTACCACTTTTATGTTCCAGAGATAAAACATCAAAGCCACAGCTCGTCTGCACTGACCTGAAGGGCTTCATCATGGTGCTAGCTGGGGCGAAGGAACAGGGGGCTGACCTCCCACAAAGGAGGGGAGTCATGTAAGGGCTGGAACAGTGTTTTAGTTGTGTGATGAGGTCTCATAAAGTCAGACGTCACACACAATTCACTAGCCTGGGTCTGGTGTTGATGGGCTAAGAATCCTAACTGTGACAAATCCAGGATTTGAAATCATGACCAGTGGAACAGTTTGTTGTTTAATGCCACACTCAGCAATATTCCAGCTGTAGGACTGCGGCCTGTAAACAATCAAGCCTGGACCAGACAATCCAGTGATAGATATTGTGCAACAATCCATGCTGTTGGGGTATGAGGATCACTATGAACCAAGTACCAGAGTCCGCCCACCTGAAGATTCCCGTGAAGATTCCGGGGTAGGATAGGTAGAATAGATAGAACAGGTCTTCAGCAACCCATGCTTGCTGTAAAAGGTGACTATGCTTGTCGTAAAAGGCGACTAACAGGATCGGGTGGTCAGGCTCGCTGACTTGGTTGATGCATGTCATCGATCCCAATTGGGTGGATCTATGCTCATGATATCAATCACTGGATTGTCTGGGCCAGACTGGATTATTTACAGACCGCCGTCATATAGCTGGAATATTGCTGAGTGCGGCGTTAAACAACAAACCAACCAGCCAACCAACCAACCAACCGCCCACCCAAATCATTTGGTTGCCTCTCACGACCAGCATAGGCTGCTAGGGACCAATCCAATCCAGAATTCCAACAATGTTATTTTATCTTAAGCTTGATCAGAGCCATGTTTTGTCCTGGTTTGGAACTGACATTATCACATCTTTAAGTAGCAGGACCAGTATTAACAAAACTTGACTTCACTATACGCTTCATCAGGAAAAGATTTTACGCAAGCACTTTGAAACTTTTAGAACTCAACCCACTCAAAACATCAATGTTTATGCCTGCAAAGTCTTGAAAACAACTTCAAAATGTCAGCACGTATTGACAAAAAAATCTTTCTTTCTTGATGTTCATAAAATAATCTAAGCAATGTAATGTTAAAGAGAACGCTTAAGATTATGAAGCAACGCCTTCAAGTGCGTCATAGTAGTGCATGATGGGTAGGCAGCAGGATTGTGGGTAATCTCTTAGCTCACCTGTTGAGTATGTTATCATTTACACCTAACAAGCTAATAGGTCATTACCGAATGTCCCTCGCTTTAAAACATCTGCACCCAGTGTTTGCCAGATAAACTCGCTATCATGATCCCATGGGACGAAACCACCTTCAGTAAATTGTTTTTATTCACCCTTTTCAACAAACTTGCTGAAGAGTAGATGAGAGTTACTTTGAAGTCTCGATTATCACATTAAAATGGCCAATATTTCATAACTTTATCAAGTTGCGATTTCCGCAGCCTCTTTTCCACACTGTAGTACATTGGGTATGTTTTCCCACAGATAAAAGATGGACGGTGAATCTTTTTTTCAATAAGCATCAGCGAATGCCTCAAGTAATAAAATAAACTATTATGTCTCTCACACCGAATGATTCAGCTTACCGAGTTGGCACAGCGCTGTTTTGCAAGTTATAGGAACGGGGAGGGATTCCGTGGAGTTTAGAGCACCCATGGCGCTCACATCACATCTGTTGTGCAATGACTAAGCTGGCTCATTCTGGATTTGATTCTGAGACTGGTGTAATTTTCAGCTCAAATGTCATGACATGGGATTCCGGTGGTCACCAGACTTGGAAATACCCATCCAAATAAAGTATGTTTGGTGTAAATGTCAATCCTAAAAGTCATCAAATCGGCCCATTTTTATCAAATAGGCCCCAGGAGGACATAGTCAGTGATGTAAAACAAATAGCATCTATACCATCCTACCCCTTCAAGCTGGGAACACACTGAGGAATTTCAACACCGATCTCAAAACGACGGTAAGGTCGCCTCGTGGAATTGGTTCGTTTTTTCCATATGGGACAAATTTCTCCATTTTAATCAGACTGTTGATATTTGAATGTAGGAAATCCCATGTCATCATGTGAAAATAGGAAATTACCACAACAAACATGGGTGTCCTCTGACATTTGAGTTTGTGCTGATCACGCAGGGGGAGCGCTACAGATGCAAGTCCACAAGATATAAGCCCCCAAACCAAATATCAGAAAGTCCTTTTTTTCGAAACCTAAAGAATTCAATCTCCAGAAACAAGAATCAAATTCCGGTTTCCCACAGTCTTCGTACTATATAAATCCTTCCTGCAAGTTCTTATCAATGGCCCTATTTATCCTGGATCGGGCACCCATTGCAGGGAGGATGGATTTTCTCTCCAGTGTACCTGATCTTTGAGGAATCAAAACATGGGGGATAAGACGAAGAAATGACCCTTCCCATCTCACAAAACAGACAGCACAAGAGTGACAGAATGTGAAGCATTATTCCTGCTAAAATATACTGAGTGAGTGAGTGTTTGTTGTTTAACGCCATACTCCAGCTATACGACGGCAGTCTATGAATAATCGAGTCTGGACCAGACAATCCAGTGACTGATATCATGAGCATTAATCCACACATTTGGGATACGATAACATGCATCAACCAAGTCAGCGAGCCTGACAAACCGAATTATTCACGGACCACCGTCGTATAGCTGGAATATTGCTGAGTGCGGTGTTTAACAAACAAACAAACAAACCAAGCAAAAAAGCTTGTGCGTGTGTGAAATGCTGTACTCACCCACTGACATGCAGGGGGTAGAACCCTGGCGGTGGTGTTGGCGGTCGGTTGTAGCAGTAAAAGTCCTCCTCCGTTTGCGTACCTATTGACACCATTGTTGGAGAACGATTTTTCATCTTATTCTTATTAACCCTACGTAAAACCTCCACCACGATAGGCTCCTTGGCTGTGCGGAATGCTTCTACCGCTGCCTCATGACTTGATTGTGACAGATCCTGCCCATTCACCTGTAAAAGACAAACATCGTAAGCAACACGGTCAAGGAGACGTAAACACATGTAACAAGGTCGATGAAGCAGAAAGAAGCTACATGGTCAATAAGAATTCAAATCAATGAGATATCTCAAGTACCATGGTCAATGATATATTATCATTAACATGGTCTGCGAGATATCGTAGGTAACATGGTCTACAAGATATCACAGGAAACATGGTCTACAAGATATCATAGGAAACAGGATCTACAAGATATCGTAGGTAACATGGTCTACAAGATATCATAGGAAACATGGTCTACAAGATATCATAGGAAACATGGTCTCTGAGATATAGTAAACAATATGAACTACAAGATATCATAAGTCATATGGTCTACAAGATATCGTAGGGAACATGGTCTCTGAGATAGTGTAAATAAAATGGACTAAGACATATCGTAAACAATATGGTCTACAAGATATCGTAGGGAACATGGACTACAAGATATCATAGGGAACATGGACTACAAGATATCGTAGGGAACATGGACTACAAGATATCGTAGGGAACATGGACTACAAGATATGTTAAGTGATATGGCCTGAGAGATATAAGAAACATGGTCCATGAGATATCAAGTTACATGGTTTATGATAAAGCATCAGATATAACATCTTCAAAATCCATGATCATCAATATTTCCAATAATCCAATTGACACAACAGAACAGCATCACCACTGAATCTAACCTATTTAATTCCTGAATGTAATTTCGGTATATTTCTAAATAATAGTCAGTATCTTCTCTGACGTCACCTAGGATAGCTCAGTAGTACATCCTGCACAGTGGTACAACAGATCATGGTACACAAGACACAGGCATCACACATGAAATAAATGGGAACGAAACCCAGACCTTTAGCAGGACAAGTGAACCCTTCATCCACAGGCTACTTATCCCTTGGCTCCATTTGATCTCAAACCTGGTTCTACTCCCCCGTATCTGCTTAATTCAAACATTTGGCCTCAGCAAGTAAGAAAATCTACCGAAACAGCTCCATGAACTATCCTCATGATCCAGTCCAAATCTTTGACAGCATCCTTCTAGTTCTGAGTTCGACCGCATTTCCACAATCCAACAATCTTAATTACCACAATGCAAATCACTTACAGAGAAATTAACGGAAATACATCACCCACATCAAACAGATGAACTCCAAGGGACATTAGTTAATATCGAAGGTGATTCATTCAGGAAGTGATATTGACCTCAACTCCCTGATGCTATATCCATACAGTGACACGGAACCCCATGCTTGCATCACTGGTACAGCAGCAGAGACTACCTACAGAGGCGTTATGGATTATGAAGTCATATCTCTCGATGGGCAACCAAGCTTGCAACTAATTGTTGCTACTGGTCGGGTTTGTCTGCCCCCGGGGCAATCGCCCTCTTGTGTAGCAATGGGTCGTTAGACCTCCTCCCGGCATTCTCATTCATTTTTTATGAAGGTGAGACAATAATGACATCAAAAATAGCGACCAAACAAACCCAGCGCCATCTAGCTCACAGACCAGATTAACCTACCAACAGCAGTCCCATCTAATAAGGACAGAGATGCCCAAACTACCTGTTCACCAAGTAATCAGCTTCATAAATATTTCCCTTTCATCTGATTGGCCGACTGCGGATGACAGCCCTGGTGGTGACCTTGGCCCCTTGGGACACAGCGGAGGAATCCACGTGTGGCCTTGGTAATGATGTCTTGTTGCACTTTATTTCCAGGCTAAAACACGGCATCTCTTGTGGTACACTCGCTGTGTTGGAGACTCATGATCAATAGACGTGATAACATGGTTCAATCTGACGGCGAAATATGGACTAAATGTCTCCTGGGTTTCCTCTTAATAAAGTTAACTTTTTCCCAACACCGAGGTTAAAACAATCCCAAATTATTCAATCTTTTTGTAATGGATATTTCATATCAAGTTAAGATTGACAGTGTCAACAAAGGCAGAGAACAAACAAAATGGGAGCCCAATTTGATGAAGTTTGGGCCTGAATAAGCATGCATGCTCAAAAGTCAAACAATCCAATTTTTTGGAACAATTGTGAAAAATCCGTGGCCATAAATTTTTAAACTTTAGAGGCGATTGGAATCAATAATGGTTAACACTCAAGAATCGTGGAAGTCACTGGGGGCCTGGCAACAACAGAGACTGTTCCGGAACTTGTTACAAGTTGAAGAGCTTCTACAAATATGGTGACCTAGCTGGTTCTATTATCAAGAATCCTTATCATTACCAGTCCGTAAAGTTAGCACGTTAACATGGAAGCCCATGGTTAAAAATACTAACATAACACGAACTAGTTTCAATGAAGATTGAAAAATACATTATTTGGCCATAACATCCCATGAGTACAGTTTGGTATTGATAATGAAAATATCCCCAAGAATGTAAAATAAATATGTGAAATTCTGTCATAGAATCCAAGTTCCATTTGAATTATTCAGCAAAAGCAATTACCCAAACAACTTCATTTTGAATTTTTTCTAATGAAAATCATTTAAGTAGAAGGCTGGATCATGATTTGAAGAAAATCCATTAACATGCAATTGTTCTACGAAGGATCTCGGTTCGAGATTCTGGTAACAAATGTGGGGAAGCATTCATCTGGAAGATGTCGCAGTGAGAGCTAAAATGAGACTCAGATATCATTCCGTTCTATAGAAGACGAAAAAACCGCACCATGCATTGATAAAACCATATGAGAAGGGAAACTGCACGTTCAGAATCTAAGAGTCTGCTTTCTTCATGGGTAGATAAGTCACATTCTAAAATTATCTCCCAGAATGAAATATTTGTGAAATGTAGCTCTGCCATCTTCAGCAGCTGTTACCTCCATAGACAACTGATCTTCCTTGCCGCAGCTCTACAGATAGATATAAACAAAGATGGCTGGTCAGACAAGCAGGTGAACCTGTAGACATCCCCCTGCCATGCTGTTGAGGTCTCCCCATGTCGGTGTGTGTTATGGTAGAGAGGCAATTGGGGCATGCCATCCTTTCACAACTGTTTATTTCACAGTAACGTAGATGGTCACTCATGTAAGTCAATCGTCTAACAGTGATGTGTGTTGCGGCTGCAGTTGCAGTGTCAATGGTGTGACTGTGAAGTGATGGAATAAAGTATCTCACTATTTCTCTTACTTTGTACCCATTTACAATCCACCCAAACCATACCCATCCTCCCGATCCCAACCATCAATCATCCCACCCTTAACCATCTGCTTCACCCCTATTCATTCTCCCCAC
Source organism: Haliotis rufescens (assembly GCF_023055435.1). NCBI lineage: Eukaryota > Metazoa > Mollusca > Gastropoda > Lepetellida > Haliotidae > Haliotis > Haliotis rufescens. Next base: position 1,171,112 of record NW_025964368.1, read on the forward strand.
CCTTAACCATCCACCTGACCTCTATCCATCCTCCCAATCCCCAACCATCCTCCCCTCACCATCATTACCACCCCAACAATGATCCCCACTCCCATCCATCCTCATCACATCCAACCATCTTCTCCAGTGCAGCCCTTTCCAACATAAATATCTCCGCTGAAACACCACCCTGACCTGACCCCCAGTGCCAAACAAACACCCCTACCTGACCCCCAGTGCAAGACCCACACCTCTACCTGACCCCCAGTGCCAGATCCACACCTCAACCTGACCCCCAGTGCCAGACCCACACCTCTACCTGACCCCCAGTGCCGGACCCACACCCCTACCTGACCCCCAGGGCCAGACCCACACCCCTACCTGACCCCCAGGGCCAGACCCACACCTCTACCTGACCCCCAGTGCCAGACCCACACCCCTACCTGACACTTAGTACCACCCATAACTGTTCCCTAATAACAGATCCCAACACAGTCTGACTCTCTCCCCTCCAGTGCCGGTGAACCCCCCCCTACCTGACCCCCCCCCCCGATCCTCCTTGCTGCTGCTCCACCCCTACCTCATTCCCAGACACCCCGCTAGTGCTGCTGCACCCAGTCACCTAACCCCCAGTGCCAGACACCCACCTTACCCAACCCCCAGTGCTAGTGCGCCCACCCTACCTAACCCCCAGTGCTAGTGCGCCCACCCTACCTAACCCCCAGTGCTAGTGCGCCCATCCTACCTAACCCCCAGCGCCAGATCCCCACCCTACCTTACCCCCAATGCTAGTGCGTCCACCCTACCTAACCCCCAATGCTAGTGCGCCCACACAGCCCCTCTAAGTGAATTACCAGACACACAGACCCACCGTGTTTACTCATCAGAGGTCACACTTCCATGCACCATGTCCATGTTTTGTTAAGAGGTTCAAGCCTCTCTACCATCACCGAGAAACGAGAGGGGGATGAACTTGCTTCACCAGCCCTAATTTCAGGCCACGTTCATTAGGAGGGCGACCTCAGAATCTACAAACATTATCTAAAAATCCTCGTCTGTGGAGATGCATAACGGAGTACCTACCTTGCCGTACGTGAATTACACAACTCCCAACTTTCCTTCAGAGAACGAATTCACGAGTATCAATTTCAAATGTCAGCAAATATAAAACATGATTTCAAACTACCAACCTGCTTATCAGGCATAAAACATATCCTGACAATCATACACAAACATGGCATATCACATGACATATCTCATATCGTCAACACAAAGCGCTCCCTTAATACCACGCAATCATTATCAATCTATAAGATGAACTCACCGATCTGCCAACTCTGAGGTCAGGATTTTGAAATATCAAGCTTAAAATCTAAGTCACTTGTCATAATTCCTTGGAAGCAAGGTGTCACGCGGGTCCACCCCTAAAACACTTATTTCTACTCCCAATTTTGCTGTATATTCGTGATATAAATAAGTCAGGTTTACTTGCCCTCTGAGTATAGGTGCACAGATAGGATCGCATGTGTTGATGCTAAATAACGCATTTTGATGCTGATGCTTTTTAAAAAAGCATGAAATCTGAATAAAGATAGCATTATGATCCCCACTGAAAACATGGCTGCAAGATGCCCTGATAAGAAATTTATCATAAACATGATAACAAACTAAATCGCTAACAAAAATACAGCTGCATTCAATTAATCAACAATGTGAGGGAAATAAACTTCAAATGAAAGTTTTGATGTAATAGGTTAAACTTAAAGACTGATTTTCATCCCATATCACTAAGATCCCATTATCCAATGTTATATCCACCACCTTATAACAATAAGCTTTACTATAAGAATAGGCAACAGTACAGCAATAGCCGAAACCTCAAGAATCCCAATTCAACTATTCACAAGGCAAACATCAATAAAACTAAGCCCTAAAAACTCATCATGATGTACCCAATGTTTGCATATAAGAATAGGCTTGTACAATGTTTGTTGTTTAACGCCTCACTCAGCATTTCCACTATATGATGGCAGTCTGCAAATAATCCAGTCATGACCAGGCAATCCAGTGATTGACATCATGAGCATCTATCTATGCAATTGGGATACGATGACATGCATCATCCAATATCCAACGTTAGTCGCTTCTAATGACAAGCCAAGGTTGCTGAAGACCAATTCTAATCCAGATCGTCACAGGCCAACATCATAGGATACACTTACAGTCCAACGGTCATCAAAGCCACAAGATTTGACAATCCTCTACTCCAATCACAAGGCAAATCATCCATTAATACAAATTAATACAATTCTTCATCCTCATCTTATACCAGTTGCATCCCTCCATCCACCAGGATACAGAATCAAGTACCAGGCTCGTGGAATAGAAGCATCAGTGCTCAAGAATGCTGGATCATAAATATGAGATATTTATGTACTCATGTCTAGCCTAGCATGACCTATGGTATGAGAGGAGATACTTGTTACTGTGGTTAATGTATCCGTGGGGCTTTGCTGGGAATTACTGACTGATGAGGACATAGGAAGCGCTGGACATTAATTGAGGCTATACCTACCACAGACTAAATCAACAACACTGGACATTAATAGCACCTACACCTACCAGATTATATGGAAAGCACTGGATGTTTATAGTTATAGATTCACTCGGAGGAAATCAGAAAGATTGGCTTTCTACTGTGGTTAATCCACTATACAAAGACTGAAAGGTGAGTGAGAGTGTCTTCCCCTGATTTTGTCTGTATAGCCCAATATTGTACACCAAGACCGCGATAGACTGTTTCCAAGTGGGAATCAAACCACCTCTTCTGCATGGCTAGCAAACACCTTAACCATGAGGCTACCCCATGGGATAAGCATTATATGCTGAGTGTGCTCTTTTTGCAATGTTCCAGCTATCTCACAATGGCACCAAATGTGGGCTTTAGACAATGTGTGGAACTGAATTCAAAATGTCAGCGTCAGAGAATAATCAGTCTCATTATCAGAAACAGATTTCATAAGGCACAAAGGGCACAATAGTGATGAAACTTGTATGAATAGATCACTGAAAATAAGTGATGACACCAGGTGTTGGTGAAATGGGTAAACCTGTCCTGCCTACTTGTTGCACCCACCACTCACACAATGTCCTTAAAAAGTAAGAACATGTATGATGCCTAACACTGCACCCAGCAATACACCTGTCATGCGATGGTCGCCTAGAGGCAATCGAGTCTGGACCAGACAATCCAGTGATCAGTATCATGAGCAATAATCCATGTCAATGAACCCAGGCCTTCCTGATGAGTGAAAGCTTTAACCACAAGACAACCCCACAACCCCATTAGCACTCCAAGAGGACATAATGGTCGCCATGTAATAATTTGTAAATGTTTTAACACAATGGGCTCATAATATAAAAACCACAACCGACAGAAATCACAGTGATAAGACAGATAGAATAAATGTTGCTTGAATAATGAACCAGTAACACTCTTCAGTTCCAACAACAGAAATTCAAGATGAAGAGTCCCTACAACAAAGAAGATGCTACCACATCATCATCAGCTCATGTAGTCTGCTCCAATTTCATCACCTAAAATCAGCATACCCAAGTCCTCAATCTGTTTTCTGAATCTCAAAGTAGACTTGACCGCCTCCGTGGTCTAATGGTAGAGCGTCAGTATACTGTGTCTGAGTTGGGTATTATGTTTAACTGCGGCATGGTATCTCAGTGAGCTAGCACTATAAATTGGCATCAGTTCGGACTAGTACAAGCAGACAGACAGACAGACAGACAGACAGACAGACACACACACACACACACACACGTCGCTATATAAGTGCAATAATCTTGGATGCGACGTTAAACCCCATTTCATCTATCCTCAAAGCAGACTTAAAAGAACAAAAAACCAAACAGCTGACACCTCCCCATAGGCTACAATGTCCAAACATGTCGATGTCTGCAGACCTTCTGAAGTCTGCTGTTAGTCTGCTGTGCATCTATCTGTTGTCTGTCTCCTCCCAGGCTCTACCTGTCTGTCACACAAGTGTCACACCGACAGACACTCTCCAGTCCTGTCAGTACCAACCCTTGGCCTACCTACGGTTCCACCGTACTTCTCAACCCACAGCACCTGTATGCCACTGCATGCCACTTAGTATATGAACTGGATGATCAATACTCCACAGTCAGCTCTCTCACCTGCAATCTGTCTCTAATGCATGACACTACATCCACAATCACTCACTGTCATCCCAATACCAACACAAAACACAACAAAATTCAAAACTTTCATGAGCTGATCATCAATTAGCAATCCCTCACCTAGCCATTTCAACAATGCAATCAGATTCCACAGCTTCATCCCCAAAGAGCTCTACCTGTCTGGAACATCACAAGCATCGGTCTATCTCTGGCACAACTTTTGTCCACTGACCAATGGCTATAGATGAGTAAACGAGACATGTTTATCTGCCAGACTGACCGTCACACAGCTGTTGCAAGACTTCCTATAAATGATGTCACGGCCTCATCCACAACTGACCACATCCGCTGACAAGCCGTCTGTGTCTGACCACTCACTACCAGCACGCCCTGGTCAGCTGTTGTCTTGACTAATGGTCACTATCCCCATTATCTACTGGCCAGGACAGATTATACATCATGTGGGGCTTATCTCGGCTTATCACACAATCCCTCCAAGACTTATCCCTCAATTATCTCTAACTGTACATACCACGACCCTCGGCTGTCACATGACCTCCACACAATGGCTTAATCATCAATGGAATGTTTGCAGGACACTCTTATATAACTTGTCCTTTGTATCAAAGATAGAATCCAGCCACTGGCTTATGTCCATTGAACCCTCTTCCGTTTCGTAACAATGTGGATTCACATCAAGAATTCATAGACTTAGGAATATTTATTTCATTACTGAAGTAAGGCTAAATAAAAATTATTTGTCTTTCAGATTGTATTTAATTTCCATGTTTTGTTGATAGGTAGTTCCAACACCGTGTCGGAGAACTATTGTAAAGTTAGCAGTGTTTGGTATATATTTTTGTGTGTGCTTTTGATGTTCTGTTGCCACTGTTAGGGTTAAATTTAATTAGAGGGGGAATCGGAATCATATCATTATTGCTAGGCAGAGTGAGAATCATCAGGAAGTGACATTACAAATTTAATGTGATGTGCACAAAATATAACTCAGCTCAGATGTGTGGCAAGCGAACACTTCACCCACTACCCCACCATAGGATATGCATATGGAGTACATGCTGTGAGTGAGTGAGTGAGTGAGTGAGTGAGTGAGTGAGTGAGTGAAAGTGAAAGTGAAAGTGAGTGCATTCAGCATGACGACACTTTGAACAGCATTTCAGTCATATCACAACTTCTCCGCCTAATGCCAGATTAAAAACCAGGTCTTGGACATTTAGCTCTATGGCGAAACCACAAGCACATTTGTGCTTACAACCAACAAATCATAATCAGGGTCAACCAAGAACCATGCAAAAAGAATACACAGACACAATAAAATTAAATTTTCATGATCATATCTCAAACATATTCCTGCAGTATGAACATCAATGGACAGTGCTCCACACAACAGTTCTATATTAGGATGTGATGTGTCAAGCTGAAGTCGACCAATGAGTAATCTCAGACAGGCATATGTGCACTGACATATCAGTCTGTCGAGATATGTCACGCTCACTGTGCCAGGTAAGGCTTCTGCCTGAGCACATCAGCCACAGCTCGAAATAAGGTCTAGGATGACACTGGAGACTCTATATTGCCTCTGTATATTACTTTAGGCAAAAATACATCAATTCAATCATTTACATTTACGTTATACACCATAAGTGTCACTGACAGAGTTACAAATCTTAAAAAATAAAACACGAACGTCGAAACATGCATCCTCAACATTTCGCCAACCATAATCAAATATTAACCATAATATTTCACTGTCAATTGATGACACATTTTAAATGGCAAAAGTCCCTTCATCAATATAGACATTGTTACTGCCACCATAGTGCCATCATGGGTTAAGATAACAATCAGGATCTAACTACAAAACTCAATATTTCTGCTTTCTGAACCAACATTTAATACAACAATTAATCATCTATTTTGGTTCACATCTTCAGTGAGACAATCCATTACAAACCAAAGAGCATCCGTGATCCCAAAGAACATCTGTGATCCTATCACATACAAGGAGAATTATGTGACCAAATAATTCTGGCATTCGAGGCGCTTGTGTATCAATTTCAAAGAGAATTGATTGGGATGAGCTTTTCCTGCTTTGTTGCTATGAGTCAGAAGAACGGGAACACCTCCAGGTCTACCTGAGTGGCACTGCGACAACAAAGCTCACCTGCTCACAGATTGCGAATTAATCAAGTGGGTGAGTCATCCCACTGAGCACAGTTCATGAAGTATTCACAAGAAGTAGGACCTCGTAAATGTTCCGTCATTGATGTCAGTGCGGGGTTCTGATGCATGACGGGGCAGAACCAATGTAGCACGGCATAACTGCCACTCGGCATGACAGGTGCTTGTCTGTTGTACATTGTGGTCGTGTGCTGTTGTACATTGTTGTACACGTCGCTGAGTTAACTGATGACTGCATAATGTGTATGTACTGATTATAATTACAGCAAGAATGCGCGCTGGCAGGTTGTCATTCGTAAGATGCGTGTACACGTGTGTGCAGTATACCTACGTGTCTTGCATACGCGTAACGAACAATTTCTCCATCATCACCTTGGCTTAAAAATCATGAAAAGGCACTAACGGAAATTGTTTGAACACGGAACAAAGGGTAACCTCCATGTCTCAAGAACAAATCTATACGACTTTCAAACACCCAGAATATGAATATGCACACACAAATACTGACATGGCGTCTGCTGAATAATTCCAATTGTTGTGTTTTTGTGAATGCAAATGGCATCCAGATGTAGCATATCGGGATAAAAGAAGAAAATGACCCTGGGAGGGGGTGAGGACAAAGGAGGGGTAGGGAGGAGGGGAGGGGAATGTACAGTCTTTCGGTAAAGGAGGGGGAAAAGGAAGGGGTGGGGGAGAGACCGGCTCTCCAGGAGACACAATGGAGGTTTCATGTCAAGCTCTCCAAAGAACCTTTCTGCCCTTGGCTCCATATTCCAATTGAATTTTGATATTCATAAGGAGGAATCTGAATTAAAATTGCCTAAATATGCAAATTAACCCCCATACAACCACTCGGTTTACTTCAGTGATGGAAAAGTGGATTAGAAGTTCGGAAAATCAAAAACATGCTAATTACACAATTACATTTAATTTAATCTGCATAGCTAGAAATTCTCTGATTAAAATCCAATTGCATTAGACATCCATTCAAATGCCACTTTAAATGGATTGCAATTGAATGCAATGCTCGGCCACTCTCATGCAAGCAAGATGCATTCAGGTTTGTGACGAGTGGAGAATAGGTCACGATACATGATGTGCAAATAAGATAACAGTATATCCTGGAAGAGATGGCGATATCGGGGAGGATTTATTCGACTTGTTAATGATAAGGTTCGAATGCAGCTGCTGGGACATTAATTATTCAAAGGGCTATGTTGCACATCCCACAAGCTTCCGCGCCAATGTTCATTCACCAGATAACAGAATTGATCATAAGCTCATTAAATATTCCATTGATTAATCTTCTTCAATGGTTAACATTATTTGGACAGGATTAAACATTTACAAATTTTGAATTATAGAATTAGTTCAACAATTCCATCTTTGACTTTTCCTTGAGGAGGAAGCCTGTTAGAATTTTGTGCCCAGCGTGTCTTTAATTCAATTTGCAGATAACACTTTTTGACGATCAGCTTAAATGATTAATTCCCCGTTCCTCAAAGCTTCATTTGTCACATGTCATTTTCGATGAATTTGCAGCGTAATCGGACAATTTGATCAATTTGCAGTCAAGTAGAAGGAAGCATCCTAATTTACATGTGTTGGAAAGTGACCATTAAAGGTTTACTGTATGATTGAGCTGCGACATTTTTTCGTACCACAATCTGAGCCTGATTTACTGGAGTGAAGAAAAAGGTCTCAAAATCTCATCTCAGTGTTATTTCAGCTTCACATGAACGCTCCCGAAAGATGAAATGTCATCAAAGTATTAAACTGTTAAATCAAGGCTTTGACACAAACTTTAAATATGGTTACAAAATTAATCTCATCACCAGCTCAACTTCCACTTGAGTTTAAAAACACAAAACTACAATTTCCGAAAAGATACGCTTCATACGCCATCACTGGATTACATCATCTAAAATTTAAACACCGAATGTGTCTCCACCACAGACAGACATCCAGCGCATCGACAACAATTAAATTAGACTTGTATTAAAAAAATATAAACTTCTGAAAGCACCATTTCCCGTACGTTTCCTCTCCTCATTCAGAGGCCGTTTCTTTCTTTTCAGATAAACCATCATCACCGTGGTAACACAGAATTGAAATTGTCCCTTCAGACCTTACTTTAGACACTTTAATAGCCCCCTATTGGTCATTCACTAACAAAATGGCTGCCATCATGAGATTACCCATCATCCCTCTGTCCTTACAATCTCAACAGATCCTTTATCATGGCTGCCTAGGTAAGGAGGGTTGCAATTTCCTGTATCCATGGCAACAACCGGATTAGCGGACCCAAATCTGATAGGGTATTACTCCTGTTAAATGGGAACATGTAGAGTTTCAGATTGACATACATTATTAGATTTACCGTAAAAGAAATCTTTGCTGTAGGTCTTTGAACAATGACAATTCTATACCATCCATTTTTTTATTTTTAAGTGACTGGTCACAATGCGTTCCTTATACCAAACATCACAAACAGATTGATGAATATATGATTTGACAGGTTTTATGACACTATTTAATATAAGATATATTACCCAATATTCGCCTGAGCTACAGTAGCTCTATATATATAGAATATGGATATAATAATTCTGTTTGATATCCATAACCTTATCTGACAATAGTCCATAACAGACATGACTGTGGTCAAATTGGGACCGAAACCCATCACATCCACACACTCCATTGGCAAAGTCTTCAATACGAGCCAGAGAGTCAATAAACCATTTATCCTATTCTGAATAGCATGAGCACAGTAAATCTATGTTATAGACCATCCTGATTAATATACAGCTTTTTGAGATATGAGATTCATTAAGAGCAATATTCTCAAACATTGCTATTGATTATTTTGGCCTGTGTCCTATGAGGCTATAAAATAGGTATGAAGCGAGAGTCAAGATACGTTCTCGGAGCTCGGCTACCTTCACGAGGGGTGCCTCTTGTCCGCTCCTTGCGGCCTAATCCCAACAACTTCACTTCTATTTGACATCTACTGGACTCGGAGGACCTGCTAAACTCTCCCGAAGCTGCCACTTCAAATTGACAACTGATTTATGCATTACGATCTCCAGCATAGAAATCATTAATTCTGAATTCAAAACCCATGTCTGACATTTGTCAAGAAATGTTGAACTTATACAATTGATTTTTCAAACGCCTCAATGGTATTTTTATATATTTTTCATAACTCAGACTCAATGTCCATAAGGGAATAGATCAATATTTGTTGAGTCAAGAGCGGGCTTGTTGTCCAACAACTTAGATGAAATACGAGATATTGACAGATATTTTCTAATACTTGTACTTGCACAAACATCCAAACAAAGTAACAGTTTTATACTATCAATCGGAATATTTTTCAAGCAGCATTTTGATACGTATTCATATGAAAAAATCTTCATGGAAACTTAAGACTATTTTTGCAATAAACTACAATGATAAAACACAATGCTAATCCACAAAATCAGCAGCCATTTGATGACAAAAAACAAGTAATACAGTATGACAATGTGGTTTTTTGTAAACAGATGAAATTTAGGCAGGGGTCTGGGGGACTATGATTTATATGTATATTGTAATGCCATGTATCACAAAAGCGTCCACTGACCATACACAATATCTGCAGTTCATTCTCATCCCTGTATAAACATTGCGTCCATCTTGGATGCATACGAAGGAACACCCCCAGAACAGATAAAATTCATTTTGTCCTCAGCTCACTGTAACATGCACAAAATGGTTCCAGCTAGTGCTCACTTCCATCTGAGTAATTTGACGATTCACATTCAGTCTTAGTGTCAAAACTCCTCAAATAAACTGTCCTTAAATGACCCATGTGCACAGATGGAACATGATCAGACGATGCAACAGACGTTTGGACGACTGAACTGAAAATATATCGGCCGGCACTCACATAAAGTGTGGAGGACAATGGACTCCAGCAAACCGGACTCCATGAGGACATAAGGTCAGGCAAGTTCTTTCTGCTCCAGGTCATCAGAATACCAAATGTTACCAAGAAAACACGACTGCTACCATAAGTCAATGAAAATCATATTATTATGGCAAATTACCATACAGCTACCCAAATTTAATACCAGCTAGCGCAGTCTGGTCACACGCTCAATAAGTCAGAACAGAGAAAGGAGCAAGTTTGAATGGAGGGTCAATGAATATATCATCGATGACACAGACCATAGCTGAAAAAATTACACCAAGACTAAAATGTGAAATTTGAAAACTAATTGGATCCAATTCTTGACTGATTGACACTGATACTTAGATATTGTTTCAGTATGAAACTGAATGACAGTTCACGAAGGATAGATTCAAGAAATGAAAAGAATTAATGAAAAAGAAAACAAAATTATATAGAAACCTAATACGATGTATCCGCAATCATTAATCTTATTAACTTCAGCATGGTAACACTAAAACTTGGAAGGAATCTGAGAATGTGGATGGAGACTTGTGGATATGAAGACACGTGAATACGAAGATTTGTGACCATGAAGACATTTGAATACGAAGATTTGTGGATATAAAGACATGTGAATACGCAGATTTGTGGATATGAAGACATGTGAATACGAAGATTTTTGGACATGAAGACACATGAATACGAAGACTTGTGGACATGAAGACACCAGTTCAACACAGTAGCTCTTCCCACCATCGCTAACCACAACGACAATGTTCCAGCACAAGCCACTGACAAGTCTGAGTGTGTTGGGAGTTCAAGATCCCTTGAAACAATATTGACGCACCCACCTTTAAACCCTGCAGGTCCAACTGCTCAGCGGGCGAGTAACGAGTTGTAAGATTGGCCACTCTTAACATGCTGGTACAAAAAGCAACATTTGTCCAGCAATTACACTAGGGCCACAGCAAGAGATGTGTCCAGGTCTCGGCCACTGCACTACCAGCCTTGTAATTCCCACATTCAGAATGTCCCGCTCTGATCTAAAGGTGTAACAGCCTGATCTCCAAACCAAACGCTACGATCCGCTCCAACCTTCTCATAGCGGTAATGTGACATAAGAAGAGGAGAAAGGCTTCACAGGTAAACATTACCTTTCACAAGTGGTGTAGATAATCACCTGGCAGCCATCTTGTTTACACAGGGTTCAAGGGGTTTAATGGAAGGGGCCGAGCGATTACTCAGACTTATGGGTATTAAGTCAGTCTGAAAAAGTTCAGACGAAATGTTGTACCATCTAATGATGTATATTGTATCCTCTGATTAGGGCAATTGAGCTCTGTTTTTCATACTGGGGGTACATACTTGCATTCTTCCTCCCACATTCTTCCATGATAAAAACAAAAACAATCCATTCTTCAGAGTTAACATATCTTTGATATAATATTGCAACCTGTTGTAGAATGTACGGAATTCATTCATGTGTGCACGATTATAATAATTCATTTCAGCTTGAGCGAGTTCATGAGGACTCCACTGCCCCCAATACCAATGCCAATAAACTTTCTGATTACCAGGACTATTACAAGCAACCTTCTTACCACCGGAAATATATTCATGACATTTTCCATTAATCATGATGGCCATTAAGATAGTGATGACCAAAAAGATGCATCAAATTAGATAACAATTAATCTAATGTGTCAAGCCCATAATGACAGAGAGCGACAATCATAAGGGAGTATAAGCATCTTACTCCCTCCTGTACACCCACTCCATCAATGTCACGGATTGGGATTATTCACACCAGAGTTTTTTAAACACCCATTCATACATCATAGGATAAAGACTAATTTGTCTTCTTATCAGATGAGGAACAAATAAATAATTTTGACTAATTTGTCTCCATATGAGAAGAGTTACAAATGATAATTTTGACTAATTTGTCTTCATAACAGAAGAGCAACAAATGAATAATTCTCTTTCACATACATACCATGATAAGATTTTGACAAATACACTCCAACATAGCACGGATTCCAGTTCTGTCAAGGAGCCAAATTTCAATTTTCCTGGTCTTGTTATGATAAATTGCTTTTCTTGAACAAGTAATAGGGAAGCTTGTAAGTTTCCGTCTCACAATACTCCAGAGTTGAATGTTTGGCTACAAATCTGGTTGTGGAGTTGCACCAGGGCTGTCCATTGTTCTCATGTAAACACACGTTCACCACACGGACCACTCAATCTTACACTGTCGCCATCAGGTCACCATCAACGGTCATCACTCATAGACTACCATCGGAAGAGATCTTGCAATAGCCATCATGGAAGATTGTTCAGAATCATGCAAGATTCTCATCAAGGCTTACAACTCTACAACTGCCTCATCCCATACATCGATTACTGTAGATGATAACTTCAAAATAATCCTCCTTGTCCACAAACTCTGATTAACACACAGTTACTGCAATAAACTTCCTCAACTGGTTCCCATATTGTAGACAACTGTCCAGCAGAGTGACATAGAATACATTCCGGGTAGCATCTCCAGCTAGACTGTTGTGTGCTGTGTCCACTGCGTTGGTCATCCCCTACTGGCCCCGCAGACACCACTGACCCCTATCTGAGTCCCAATCTGGTCCCACTGGCCAACTAGCAGCTGTGCAATCACTACTCATGCCCATTAGTCAGTTGCCAGGATTTAAATTAGCATCACAACCCCTGTGTATCTTCTTCAACAGCTTAGCAGTATGTGGACCCCTGTAGTGCCCCACCCCCATCCTATAACCCTCCTCCCCTCCCCAAAAGTACAGTCCCTTTCCATTCTATCAAAGGTCCCCTATTCCCTTGGGCCTACTCCTTTACCCATTCTTACCCCCCCTCTCCGACTCCCCCTCCCCAGGTCCTCCTCCCACTCCCTTAGGCCTACTCCTTTCCCCAATCTGACCCCCCATTCCCCCCAGGGCTGACACCCTCCCCCCTAATCCCCTGCACCTGACCCTGAAATAGGAAGCGACTGTCTGGAGGTTGTAAATCAACGTGACATTCTGAGCTGGGCAGAGCTACCAAAATAAACTTACTTCAGTTGAATTAGTAAATTGTTAACTTAAGGCAAATTTCCAGTTATGCAAATTCCTATTTGAACATCCCTCACTGTACCTTTGCAATGAAACAAGAGATTTGATTCTACAGTCATTGTTGAGAATGAACATGATTTGCATCCAATTACCGAAACTGACAAGAAAATTGACAAAGATTTAAAACCCTTTAATTGAAATCTCAATCATAGCCTAAGCTACTTCAATGGAATATTTCCTCCCTCCCCCATACCTTATCAGTCTCTGCCCCGCCCACTAAATTCCACTTGATACTACCCCCAGGGGTCTGTCTGAATAGTCACTATCATAAACAATAACCAGAAATTGACTTGAGCCAATTGAATGGAAACACAGGGTTTCTACAATACTTAACACAAGTTCAAGTGGCATGGATAACTCTTTATGACTACAAAATCTTTTGTGGTTGAAACAAAGCATTGGGATTGAAGACTCAACCTCCCTGGAGCTACTGTGGAGCCGTGGAGCATGGAGCGTGGATTCTTGAGGCGTTGATTACATTGTTACCAACATTACAAGGAGCTGTTCTAGCTTCTCACCTAATGTTGATGTGAAGTAATTACAATAAGTTGACATAATAACTGCCGCCACTGAGCAGATGTGATGACACAGTGATGACTTCCTAACAACTGACAATTAGTCAAGAGATAACGCAGTGTCAAGTTGCGATAATCAAATCAATTACTGTCTTGGTCAGAAAATAAACACACGCTCCCTTGATGGTGTTTGTACTACTTGCAACGACTCATTACACTTAGCACCTCTAGATGACACGTTGTGTCACAGGTCATAATTAAACACTCCTGGACACACCAAGGTCAACAGTTCACGTTTGTGATCTACAACATATGTCACTGAGAAAACAAAACTACTTCACTTACATAATTCACAAAACGTCTTGACAAATATCAAAGATAAAAAATTTACCTGATTCTAAAAAAAACAAACCACATGACTCATTTTTTATTAATAAATCAAAGCTTGCAATAAAACATATTTTGGACACATTATTAATAGGTTATTTTGAGAACCTAAGCCAACTGCCCCCCAACCCTGAATACTATCTGCAATAACAGACTCGGACCCTAAAGCACAATGTCTGATCTAAAGACTCCTCTACAATAGAACACTAGTCAAGTGGAGTATTCTGGCGTAATGATGTTTTCCTCAAAACTAATTACAAAGCATTGTTTGCTGAGCACCCTCAGGTGATTGAGTAATCTTAGATAGATCGAAGATGTGATAGAAATGCTACTACATCCCTAACAACTTTGATATCTGATACTAGCTTGATGATAGAAACCCTGACACGACTAAACTATTCTACACCTGTCAGGTTGCAACTCGAGCAATTACCTTTGAACAATGAGAGCGAGTCCTGGTCATGTGCCAATATTTGCAATTAGTATTTTCTTCATCAATAGCCTCAGAACACTCCCTCCTTTTCCAGTGTCACTCACTGCCAAAGTTAATAAGGCAAGTGATCTATTTACAATCATTTGTAATATTACTTCCGTGTTTTATGTGATTAGATTCAAGTAAATTAACAAAAATACAGTTAGAAAAACAGTTTGAGTCACATTGCCATTCTTGAAAGAATATATATTCAACTTGAAGTAATCAAATGAATTAATTAAATCAAAACAGCCCAGGGACATCTGAACATTTTAATAACAGTATCATACAAAAAGAGCAATATTGGAAGAAAAATAAAATCTTTTGACTGGAGGGCTGAAAGTAAGAGTTGATGAAAGAGACAAGGGGACTTCTATGGATGCGGAGGTGGATGTAAGTCAACTTATGACACTGTAACATACGACACATCAACTTTAACATGAACCAACACAACTCACCTTGGCATACGAGTGTTAACAAGAAACAAGAGGAGATAACTGCGTTTGCCTCCAGCTCAGTTGATGTTTCTCCACGATGTACACGTATGACCCACTCCGCAGTGAGTCTGGTACTCACATCTAGCATCGTGAACGTTTGTCTACATCTCTCAGCCAACCAGAGGGCCAGATTTCCTCCCCAAGCAATCACAGGTTGGGAAATTTTGTAGCAATTCTGTCCGAGATTGTCGTTGATTTGCCGCAAGTGCGCCGTGAGTATAGCACGGCGCTGTATCACCTACATCACTGCCTGTTCAACAGTCATGCTCAGAGGAAAATTTGACCAAATCCAATTTGCCAAATTGATTTTTCGCCCATATTGTAACAGCATTTCCTTGACGATTGATCCCGCGTCTTAAAGGGAAAAGTGGTCTATCCCATGCAGCCATCCTATTGATCAAACCACACAGTACTCCCGTTACGGTGCTTGTAGTAACACCCATGAACAAACCCATTTACTCTGCTCTTCTCCCAAATAAGGTTGACACTCTGCTCAAGCCAATTGGATACATGGCTTAAAATCACAGTAAGCCACTCACTTGATCATGAACGGAACAAATCTGTTATTTCTCACGCAAGATAAAACACGAAGGAAGACATTCACTAGACTTTACCTTAATTGAACAGCTCCTAAGGTATTAGAAATTATTTTCAGAATCCATCTTGTCTGTTGCCTGAGGCTTTAAACATTCTTGTCTCATTTTATCACGGATGTAAATAAGTCCAATGAATAGCCAAGCATCTTATACATTGAAAGCATTCAATCACTCTAAGACGGCAATGCTGTGAGTTTTCAATGCAAGATATTCCCTTGCATCGAATCATATTGACAAAAGTCATTCTTACTCCAAGCAACATCAGCTATACTTAATTATGCTTAAGATGAAAATAACATGAACTAGTTAAGAAGAACGATCCCAATCTGGTTCTTTATCCAAGATATTGAATTCTAGAATGCGAAGACTACAAAACTATGTTGCAACATATGGGCCTTCTCATCAATAAACCGTCCCGAGGAAAACACACATGCTGTCCTGACCACAACAGAATCAATACAGAAACTTTCAAAACCAAAACCAATCATTCATGCAAGGTTCATATCCTATTTTTCACATAAACATTTCAAGAACATCAAACAGGAAGCCATGAGAATCTTAACATTGGAAAAAGTATTGAAGTTTACCTGTACAAGTTGAATGTCCACAAAGACTGTGCGAGCATTTACCAATATTGTTGTCCTATCTTTTGTATATCCAGTATTGATATCTGTCACCTGGCCACAAACACAAAGACACCGACTTGACGCGACTATCACAAACGCTGCATTATGGGAAATGGGTCTGAGGTTCGCAGAGGAGCTACAATAGGTTGACGGCTAAGAATAGGGGTGATAATCGTCCCGACACAAAGTAACAATTTAGCCTCTCTGAATGAAGCCACCTTTTCATCTTGAGAGGACTAACTCTTTCACGAGCAATAACTATGACAATATATCTTTGTAGGGTCTACACCCACAATCCTAGAATTACTTCATACAAGCAATAAATAATGGTGAAGGTGATATTGTATTCCTTGTGAACAGCTGGGACCTAATTTGTATGAATAGCTACAATAATATGCTTTTATTGAATCATATTCCATTGTTAAAAAACATTTTTCGAATAAGGGAAAAAAAGCCTCTTTTAACTTCAACATCAAAGAGAGAATACTCATTTTATCTCATTAAAACTAATTTGAACAAATCTTTCTTTAAAATCATTGTGAGCATCTGAAAGTTTAATTTTGCAAAGTTGAAAGGAAACTTAATCAATGCTGTGCCTTAATTAGGAATCTCAACACTTGATTTGAAAGAATTTATAACAAAGAAAGAGAAAGCTATTTTTTTTGCACGAATTGTAACATCCTGCATACTTGACATAACAGCTTGTGTGTTACAAAGTCAACACTGCAGTCTCCATCGAAATTCATCAAAGCTCCTGCATCGGTGAATGCGTTATTCACGACACACACGTCCCACACAACAGGTGAATGCAATCTCATTTACCACTACGAAGACTTTTATTTGCAGGTGAGTCGTCCCTCGCATCACCTCGACATGTTCGGCACACGCCAAGTGATAAATCAACGACTCGTTTTTACACCTGGGACTTCACCTGAGCTACAACCTGTTGTGAAGACATCACAACCTTTTGATCGCAAACTGCTCAGAATTTATGTGTGCTTGACAATAATGACCTCACTAAATTGGATTGCCATTACCCAAGGCTTTTGAGGACTAACTCACACCAATGTTAAGTTCATTAAGCTCTCAACGCAATCATTGTGCAAATTGCCCCATTTTATACAGACAGTTTTTCAAACGACTCTGTGAATAAAAGCCAAGCTCAAGAACTCATAAAGTCACCACGTTTATTGAAATCATCAGATCTGGTTTATGAACCTCCCGACCCAACCTCAGTTGCTTCCATAGAAACTGCATGCCTACATTCATTGAGAAATGGCAGATATTCCGCAATGAAATCTCCCTGACACGACTCTGAAATCGGAGAGTAGAAAAAGATTTGAACACATTGAGGATATCAACTGGTCAAGAACCAATAAGATATAGCTTGGTTGCAGCATGGAACCCTGGGACAATGACGGATCGATACGGGCCATAACGGACGGTATATTCACAAGTAAGACCACTTTGATGTGCGACTAATTGATCACTTGGGCCCTCCTTCAACTGCACATCCAATATCATTGCCATGATTTTATTAGCCACAAAGCCAATATTCACGCTTAATAACAACGCTGCATCAAAAAGACATTTGTGTACAAACAAGACCTATGTCCCATATTACGAACGATCTCTTTGTAAACAGCACATGTGAACATCGAAATAAGGACAAAATGATGTCCTTCTTGTGATATATATGAGCTAATCGTGTTGCTCTTGTATTTCTATATATGCCAATACATGTTTGATGTTCTTACTCCAACAACAGAAGCCCTACAGTTTGATCTCAGTGAACCAATGAATATATAAAAGCGCAAACAGCCTTTCCATAATCATAAGGTTTATAATAATAATAATAATAATAATCATCATCATCATCTATTGCATGATCCAGACTAAATCATGAGCATATGTTATTGAAACACTCGCAAATAGTGATTCTGCGAAAAGGTGAGTGCATCCTGCCCCACTGTTGGCACTCATCACAAACGCATGCAAAGGCCAGTCAATTGTTCACCTGAAAAAATGCGGGACGTTATGGTAAATGTGAAAATAGGGAATTGCGTCAGACATCATTTCTGTTACTGATATGTCAAATGTGAAAATATTCTCTACGACTACATACTACTATACTATAAAACATTTTGAAAGACTTAAAAAAGCCTTGAATGTTGTAACCCTGATCCAACAACTTTGGGCAAAAAAGTTGGATGGCATTCTTTGAGATATTTGTAGAAGGAGCATGTTCGATTGTACCTGGAAAGTTGTGAAGTGTAGACACCCAAGGCTGGAGCTGCTGGAATACTGCTCGACATAAAGGGAAAGATGGCTGTTCGAAGTTGAAGTTAACACACACTCACATCTGAGTACTGAACTGGTTGCCTTTAAGACCACATCAAAGCTGGTGTATTTATGACCTCAAAGACTGAGAATGGAAATACCCATGACTCATACTCAAAGTTAAAAAAAAAAAAAAAAAAAATTACACTAAAAAACATCCAAAGACAAATCTGGGACACCAAATCTCATCGACTATATGAATAATGCCATAGGATGAAGTTGAACGAAGTTGAACTCAAGTTAAAAAATAATAATTTGACACTCAAAAACATCCAAAGACAAATCTGGGGCACCAAATCTCATCAACTATATGAATAATGCCATAGGATGAAGTTGAACGAACTGCAGCCAGAACATAAAGGTAGAATCAGATACTTCTGACTTGATTAGTCACAACACTATCTCAGACAATTGGTCTCTCTTCACAAATTAACATGTTTCCACTAAAGTAGCCATTAGTATCAGTTCACATCACGGCATACACACAGGTCACTTAACTGTATTGTTCCAGGTAGAAAACCATCAAGGTCGTTTGTCACATGATCATAAAAATGGAATGGTGGGCATTGGAAAATAAATCGAGCAAACAAAATCGAGTTTACAACAATGCCCCTCTCATTAAATTTGCCAATATGCTGGATTCAAACATGACACGGTTGATGCTTTTAGGTAGCTGATAAAATCTTGGGTTAACTTTTTTCACTTAGACAAATCGCGCATGCAGTGTTTCACACGGCATTCCTACATTATCAGTACTACAAGAAAATGCAATTTCCAAGCAGAGACAAATTTAGCATCAGCACCAGTGAGTGAAGGTGATTATGAAGTGAAAAAATCAATACATTAGGTGAAGATATCAGCTAACCAGATATCTAATGGAGGAAACGGCATTACAGGAGAGCAAATCTTGTATAATGCTGACCTTATGAACCAACTTTTGTCATCTTAGATTTGAAGATGCTGCTGAAGGCTTCAGAAGAGAGATGATCTTATGTGAGAAGAGCAAGAAGTAGAGATAGATACCTGAATGTGTTACAAATGCCTCCCAGTGTCTTCTCCCGATGAACATCAACTGGTTACTCACAAGAGATGAAGAAGCATTGTTGAAGCAAATGATGGGAAATATTCCTTTCAGGTCCTTCTATGATCCGAGTTTTTGTGGGAACTGTCCGATGTCATGCTGCTGCCACATAAACTCATGTTATCTTGGTCATTGTCTTGGCGTGCGTTTCCGTGGTAACCCAATGCAAAGAAGGTAATCTTCTTGTCAACCTGTTTGTGACTGGCATGAAGTCGCTGATCCAACCTGCAGTCCGGATTATATTTGCTGGACTCAAATCACCCTGTGATCTGTGGGACACCTCTTAACTAAGACACACAGACAGCCCGTCTCTTATCACCATATCATTCAAGGAAATTATCAGCCTATGTCCAGCTCAGCTGGTGGCCTTTCTCAGCCAAGTGACCAATGTCCTGTCATATGAGACTACCTGGCTTCATCCCCCTGGACAGACATCTGTCCACCTCCCCAGCTGTCCCGCAATCCCCTGACAGGGATCAGTTAACCAGAGCTCATGTGCAAGGTCACCAGGTCAGTGCTCGTGTCTCAAGGGTCAACAAACACAATGTCCAAAGTCTTGGACCCTGCAATCAACACAATGTCCACTGTCTCAGCTTCTGCAACCGTTCATCATCTCCTAACAAGACCACCTGCTTCCAAATCTTCTTTGAATCTGACAAGATTCTCCTCAGCCAATGATCAAAGCAGTTCAAGCTCTTCAACTCGCAGGTCCATCTCTATTAAGTGGGTCAACAAAAATTAATGATTTGACACACTGGTGATGGCCTGCCAGTAGCATTGAGCCTGCTCTTTCTATACCTGCTGACCAGTGGAACTGGCAGTTTGCATATATACTCAATGTGAACGTGTCCAGCAAACCACTTCAGTAAAGCAACCAATACCTTCAGCCTTCCTCTTCCCGTTGCATTGTCACAGGGGCCTCCGTCAAGAGATCAAACAGCTTCCAACAGCCGAGCTGACTTTGTCAACAATTGTTCTCGACAGAGCCATGTCATCGTGGACAATGGTCGCGGACTCCACACACCACAACACTTCCTGCTCCAGCCCGCCTGCTGCCACCCTCCGTTATGACAGAACGCCTGCCCCCAACTCTCTCCGCCTCGCAACAACAAATCCCTCGGCTGTGTCGATGTTTCCAATTATTAATATTCGCGAGTCATCTGACGCGCATCCCTTCATCGACTTTCACGCCTGATTTTACAGGCATTGAAGCTGTGCTGTGACCAGTCGTCCAGTAGCTTGGACCAACAGAGTGTTTACTGAGGTAATAACGCCTCGTGTCTGTCAAGCCAGACCAAGTCACGTCATAAAAAGGGCCCGATGTGTCATGTTACATTCTATTACCTTAACGCAGAGGTGACTTTGTTCAAATTTAGGCAGAACTTAAGCACTGTCCATGAGGAGCAACTACAACTGGTATGAGGACTATTGATCTGTCAACAAATCTTTTATGAGGGAATCTAGAATTACGGTCTGAAATAGAAGAGATTTGAAGACACAGAGGTTGATTTACTCCTCTACTCATGTTCACTTCTAAATCACGGTCATAATGACATCCCATCATTTGGGCCACTTCCAAACTCTGATTACAGAAAAGATCTTTGAAAAATATAGCTCGTTGGGTTTAAAGCCACTTTGCCAAGTATTCCAGTTATATCACTGTCAGCTTCATGTAGGCGGAAAGCCTGAAGTGATGCAGGTCTGAGACGTTTACCACTTTGGTGAAACCACAAGCATGGGTATGGTGCTGACAAACCTAGAAACATAATCGAGGCGAACCGGGATTCAAACCCACTTTCGTAAGTTGCTGGCATGCCCATGAGAAATATAAGCATATTCACCCATGTCATTCTATCACATGACCTCTAAACAAGTGAGACTTGAGGCTCTACCCATCCTAATCCATCAATCGACTCACTTGTTACACGTAAAATGAAATTTAAATAAATGCGTCAAGGGCAGGTAGGTAAAAATGAAATTACAACAAACATTTATATAATAATTTGAAGAAAAAAAGCCGATTTTATAATCGGCTCCATCTGAGTGAGTTAGTGAGTATGGTTTTACGCCGCTTTTAGCAATATTCCAGCAATATCACGGCGGGGGATACCACAAATGGGCTTCACACATTGTACCCATGTCGGGAATCGAACCCGGGTCTTCGGCGTGACGAGCGAACGCTTTAACCACTAGGCTACCCGACCGCCCCCGGCTCCATCTGAAAGCTCAATCTTTTTTTGAATTATCGATATAATGATAGGGCCAATTCAAGCAAACTGATAATTAATAGCTCAATTGGAAGTGAAACTCAAACCTTAATGATGTATTTAGAAACATGGTGGCGTGTATAGTGCTTCATTAGATTTCATTTCATTCAACATGAAAACATTATTGACAAACCCTCCCTGGTTCAGCCCTGGCACGATGACAGTTAACAGTTTTACTACATTGTTATAAATGATTCATGAACTCTCAACACTATGAGCTGCAACTTCTGTATTTACAGAGCACATCAGCAGCTACCTGGCTGCTACCAGATGACTTGGGATTTTAACGATGAATAATACCCACAGTGAAATGTAAACAAAGGCAGGAATCTGCAACCAAGCGTTCAGCAGCCCAGCACAGGGGCGTGAATATATGCGTTGAGAAAACACCCTGCTTCCATAAATGTTTGTACTGTCGCCATCAAAATTGCTGAATTGCTTGAAAAATTGTACAAAGATTGCCTGGGGCGAATTTCTTGAGATAAGATTTGTCAATAATTAGAAGAAGCCATTTACAAGCTGCCACATATACTGCCCTCTAGTGACAGGCTTGGTCGAACACAGACAGCTTCTGTGACCATAACGATACAACTCATTCATCACAGTATTTTTCATGTTAACTCAAACTTGGCCTTTTTTAATGTTTTCATCAACAGCGATGCTTGATTGTTTACACTGATAATACAAACAAACTCAACTCGTATAGATAATACTACGCTTTTTCAATATTGATAAAAAAAAAACCCATTGACGTGAAAATTGAAAAATAACAAATCCATTAATGCTTGCTGTACATGTAAATTGTATATTAATCTGGAGTCTTTAATTGAATTCAATTTCCATATTTCAACCCAAATCGTATGGGTTGAAATTGCAGTAATCGCCAGTCTGGTACAAAGGTTAACTTGTCATTATTCAAATGTCTACAACACTTGAAGTGATATAATTCGATGTAGTTTTTGACGGAATCTCTTTCCTTACTTGATGCTTTGCGTCAACACGGTAATCAGCACTAATAGAGAGAGATCACGACGCCACTGGAAATACAGGCAGCTTAATCAATATTCCATTGAAAGGATACACCATTCTTTCAGCCATGTGCGAATGCCATCTACACAAATTATTGACATTTACCGAAATCACTCAATGAACTTATCAGTCCTGCTTCAGACGTAGCCAAAATAGCACAATTTCTTCAAATATTGAAGACTGTATGAGAAGACAGGGAAGTATTGACGCACTGCCAATGATGTAAGAGTAGTCCCTATGACAGCCGAGACTCTGTGAATCTTACACTGTTTGCTCAGTATGTTTCGAACCGTGCTACCTTTATGCCAGCTTATTGATTTGGGCCATTTTTAACTCACAAATGTATCATCCTTGGATAATTTGTTTAATTATTGAAGAGTGCACGGCTGAAAACGTCGAAAAATGTACATTTGGTAAATCGGATGTGTCGGAACACGAACCATTAACCAGTCGACCAACAGGGGACGTCGTTACACCACATGTGTGCTGTTATTGTTTGTCGACTGGCCCAGAAACGCATATTTCAGACAATGTCTGCATTTTCAAACATACAAATGTTATTGAGCATGATGGTGAATACATAACTAGTATTTAACGAAATTGAATTTTAAAGTATTACGTGAGAAAACAATCCAGTTGGGACAACATCCAACATGTTTGCTCTAAACAAGCATTTTCACTTTTTTAACATGCAAATTGCAATGTATGTTGGACAAGTACAACAAAATCAAATCAGGATAAAATCCTGCTTAAACATAAATTAATTAATTTGTTTGTAACGTATTTTGGATTGTACTACGTGCATATCGTGTTAACACAAGGTTCTATTCAAATGAAGACTTTCCCTTCCCAGCCACTACAAATACGTCCCTGATCTGAGGGTACACGTCTATCTTGCTATCAGTTTCAGTACAGAGCCCATCGATCTTTACACGTGTATTGATAGAATTTACCTGGCATCTGTGCGGTAATTGACCGTTTCTCGTTAGTGTGTTTACCTGAGAGTTACATGGTATCATGTGAGCTACCTGTGACAGTCCAACATCTCTGACACGTTTCACAAACATGGCGGGATGATTCTGTGCATTAAGCATGCTTATCTGGCTGACATATCCATGTTGGCATTGACTGTATTGTTTGATGTGGTATGATAGCGGGTTTGTATTGCTGCAGTTTCGTGGAGACTCCTGGCTGGTTTACTCTCCTGACAGAATTATGCAGTCTTTGATCATGAAACGAGGAGCATTGTCGCTCAATAGTCAATCTACAAAATTGAAATTGTGAAGCAGGTTATTGATTTTCAATTAATCTTTTTGTCACGGCAATTGCCGACAGAACACACGTTTCATAACCATTTACAGAATTGTGAGATATAACCTTTGTGGGAGATTTCATATCTGTTTAATACAGTTACGAGCCACAATTACATATAAAATATATTCGTACAGAGCGGTCATTATTCATGGGGATGGGTCAAAGGTTTTTGATCCACTAATGTACAGACAATAATGACCCTCCCATAATACTTGTTATATATTGGATGACCCACCCTTTGTTCCTGGACATTTTTATTATGACCCTCCCTGAAAAGACAAAATGCAAAAGCACTTTATATTTATCATAAACTGTTCAATATTTAATGACCCTCACCAAATATTTGTATTTTTTTTTTATGACCCTCCCCTGGACGGTCATATTTTTTTTTTATGACCCTCCCCTGACCCCCCCTGATAAATGACTGATCCCTTAAATCTAAAAAGATCAGTAGGCTGTCCTAAAAGTAAATATCCTCCATCCATTCTTGTAAAAAGACACGCCAGGGTGGTTTTCAATCCCATACATGGCCTCCATTCTCAAATTTATCAAATGTTAGTTACTTCTACAGAGGTAATCCTACACTGAGGTTTACAGTAGGATTATAGCACAAGGAGATAATCTGAAGCTAAAAGTAAGCAATATGACTCCACAAGCTTAAGAACAACATTCACACCATTGCCTCAAGACAACAGAGCTAAGCCTTGTGAAACGGTTCACCAATGAAGTATATTTATCAAAAGATTTATGAGGTAATCATAGTATTTGTGTAACACTAGTTCTTAGGGAAACATTATGTCGAAAACTTAACTTAAGGCTAGTTGTTAGGTAAATAATGTGATAAGCCGACAGAAGCTATGAATCAAGGAGGGTATTTACTATTGCTGTTGTATCAAGTCTCATGTTGCATGAGTGTAATTCTGGTATTGTTTGAAGATGACAGTACCTTAACAAAAAAACCAATATCTCATACTGATAGTCATACAACTAGTCATCATTACTGAACTTGTTGAATATCATAAATCTAGATTTTAGACACAATGACCTTACATGTCAGAAATGTCACCATAAGGCACTTATAAACAAATTATAGATTTGGTTTCAGTACTGACACAGAAATTAATGAAATTAACATGAACATAATGTTTTAATGTCTCCAATTATTATGCTGGGTGCTTGTTATGAGGTGTATTGACAGTGACCACGACATGTGTCATACAAAGATTGTCGTGCACATGACATTTAAGCAGCTTCACTAACGATGACCTCTGCTTTGTTGAGGTCTGTTTGACAACTCGCTTCACTTTTGCAAGATAAATACCATTTAAATGTTGTGGGGAGTCAATTCTCAAATGTCATTCCGTTCATCCCGGCTAAGATCCAGGGAGGTAGTAATGTGTACACTGTCTAGTCAGTGTGATTCTTAGTCGGGGTCTCCACGGGTGTAGGTAAAGTCTGTTGCACAATGTGCTTCAGAGAGTGAGTGAATGCAGTTTTATGCCAACATTGTGTCTGCCGAAACATTGTATGCATGGGTGCTGGGGACCCATTCTGAAACAGAACCACCACAATGGTCAATGTGGTTTGTTTGTGGTTTAACCATACTCAACAGTGATGGCGTTCTTTATAAAAAAATAAATAAAAAAATAAAATAAAATAAAATAAAATAATAAAAATAAAAAATAAAGTTTTGGGGAGAGAATCCAGTGGTTGATATTGTGAGCAACAATCCCACATCTGACATGCAATCAACAAAGTCACCAAGCCTGACCACTAGATCCATTTGGTCACCTCTCACAACCAGCATGGATTGCTGGGCACCTATTCTGACTTGTCCTACCGCATCTTAATATTAAGCCAATTGGGAGCTCCAAAATGTTCCCCATTGTCTCAGTAAGTCTGGTGTTTGAGTCTGTCTGTGAGGTTATTATGGTCTCATGGTGTCAAAATGAAGCAATGTTCATAACCCAAGTCTTGAACCCGGAGTCTGTGGTTCGAGTCTGGGTATTGTGGTTCTGTGGTGTCAAGGTGAAGCAATGTTCATAACCCAAGGCTTGAACCCGGAGTCTGTGGTTCGAGTCTGGGTATTGTGGTTCTGTGGTGTCAAGGTGAAGCAATGTTCATAACCCAAGGCTTGAACCCGGAGTCTGTGGTTCGAGTCTGGGTATTGTGGTTCTGTGGTGTCAAGGTGAAGCAATGTTCATAACCCAAGGCTTGAACCCGGAGTCTGTGGTTCGAGTCTGGGTATTGTGGTTCTGTGGTGTCAAGGTGAAGCAATGTTCATAACCCAAGGCTTGAACCCGGAGTCTGTGGTTCGAGTCTGGGTATTGTGGTTCTGTGGTGTCAAGGTGAAGCAATGTTCATAACCCAAGTCTTGAACCCGGAGTCTGTGGTTCGAGTCTGGGTATTGTGGTTCTGCGGTGTCAAGGTGAACAATGCTAACAACCCAAGGCTTGAACCCGGAGTCTGGATACTGCGATATGGTGGCCTCTGTGATGTTGAGGTTATACAATGATGTTGACCCAAGCACCATATCAGCAGGAAACGAGGTGTATTAATTGCTCAAGGAGTCTTGGACAGACTCCAAGGAGCAATTGACCCAGACTACTTAATTTGAAACAGTTCCCCATGACGGAAGTGTCTGGGTAAAATTGTGTCAGTTGTTGAACTGCCTTTAATGAACTGTAGAGCATCATGGGAGGTTTATCTCTTTGTGGTGCACATTGCAACACTGTCATCCATTGATCATAGTTGACTAGTTTCATAATGCTAACACCAAACACCCACTGGGAGTTGTGCCCATTGCACAGCCCCACCAGTCATAACTCCTAATTCAGCACAAAATAACTGTCCATTAAGGTTGCCAATTTAAACAGATTTTGCTGGAAACAATTCACATGTTTTGCATTGAAACCATTACCCTATTCTATTTTATTTTCTTTGTTCAGATTCTTGATTTAAAATATTTCTTGTTGTGTTTGAGAGCAGATATTTATGCATCTGAAAATGTGTCCCGACAAGAGGCCATGATGGATGATTATTAGATTTTCATCCCTGCTGTCTCTCTATCCAAACGCTTCGCCTCACTACCAAACATTTCACATCTTTAACAAACTTTTGAACTCTTTACCAAACACCTCTCCTCACTTCCAAACATGTCGTCTCTCTACAAAACATCTTGCCTCTCTACCAAACATCTCGCCTCTCTACCAAACATTTCACCCTCTACCAAACATTCAGCTCCTACCGAACATTTCACTTCTCTGCCAACCACCTCGCCTCACTACCAAACATCTCACCTCATTTCATAACACCTCCACCCTCTTCCAAAAAACCTTGCCTCTCTACCAAACACCCCTCCTCAGTACCAAACAACGCGCCTCACTTCAAAACACCTCCACTGTCTACCAAACACCTCTCCTCACTACCAAACACCTCTCCTCACTACCAAACATTTCACCTGTCTACCAAACATTTCACCTCTCTACCAACAACCTCGCCTCACTACCAAACGCCGCAAAATGTGGTTGAAAATGGAATAATTTATAGATAGTGGCCTAATCTATCGTGGTCCTTCCAGATTATCCTCCTTATTCATTGTGATGAAAACAACCTTATCTCCTTATCAATCCCAGGGTTAGGTGGAACAAATGATCACTTGAACCACTGGCCTACACTGTCGACATGAACGGGGACAAGAATCAACATCTTCAGCCATCATCTACATCGAGTCAACAGGTCGGTATTACAGAAGAAATTCCGAATTAACTTCAATATGATCTATTGTCATCCTTATCGATTTATGTTGCTACTTAATACGCTTTAGCACGTATTCATGAGAAATGATGTCCAACATGAATATTTCACAGCCATTAGGTTTTAAAAGCAGATGCTTTCAAACTATTTTCCATATTGATGCAAGAGCCATGGAAGAGTTAAGATGGTGAGTTGTTAGGGTTAAACAAATCACAGCATCAAACGACCTCGCCTTCACTCTATTCCTCGACAAGGAATCGTGGAGTATTTTGCCTTGGTTACAATTAAACGTGATTAACCTTATTCACGACATATTGATGAAGAGGTGCACTGGACGACTTCTAATACTGGTCTGGTTCTGGCTGAAAATGAAAAGGGCATGATCGTCTAAATTCACCTGCACTAACGAGAGGAAAAGGTGATCTGGATACACCTTGGACAGGTGATTCATCACGCACCTATCAATCAAGCAAATCAATAGCCCAAGACACCAACCTCCGAAGCAACGTCTCTAGTCTTCATCACTTTGACAGTGCCTTACG